>NC_137068.1:16652034-17054534 GCF_032717465.1 Coenobita brevimanus
CATCCAACCTCACTGCACACTCTGTGACTTCATTCCTCTCAAACACCATAACTTTACTTTTTGTTTACATTAACTTTCAGCTTCCTCCTCCTACACACTGTCCCAAATTCATTCACCAAACCTTGCAACTCCCATTCATCTTCACTCAACAATACTGTATCATCAGCAAACAGCAACACCGGAAGCTTCCAAATCTCACCCTCATTCATTAGGGCCACCCCCACATCCACTGCCCTACCTTGTACCTCCTTTACGACCCCATCCATATATATATTAAACAGCCATGGAGACATTACACACCCCTGTTTCAGTCCCACATTGAGATCAAAGAACTCACTCAGCTCACCATCCACTCGCACCGTAGCCCTAGCTCCCTCGTACATACTCTTCACAGCACTCAACAATTTCCCCTCCACTCCATATATTCTTAATACCTTCCACATACCTTTCCTATCTATTCTGTCATAAGCTTTCTCCAAGTCCATGAAGGCAGCATACACTTTCCTTCCCTTCTCTAGATACTTCTCCACTAAACATCTTAGAACAAATATCTGATCTACACACCCTTTTCCCTTCCTAAATCCCCCTTGTTCTTCTCCAACTAGCTCCTCTGTCATATGCCTAACCCTATCAATGAGTATTCTACCATATATTTTACCAGTCACACTAAGAAGGCAAATACCCCTATGGTTACCACATACTTCTCTCTCCCCTTTTCCTTTGTACAGAGGAACAATTATACCTGATTTCCAGTCCTCTGGAACCCTTCCCTCTTCCCAAGCCAATCTACACAACTTCCATATCCACTCCACAACAATCTCACCCCCATGCCTAAGCATTTCACCACACACTCCATCAATTCCTGGGGCCTTTCCCAGCTTAATCTTCTTCATCGCTTCCACTACTTCCGACCTACTGATCTCTTCCTCCCTCCTCTCATCTCTTCTTCTCCCAGAAATTCCCCAACCACTTATACTCACACTGCTCTCACTCTCTACATTCAACAAATCCTCAAAGTGCTCCTTCCATCTCCTCAATTTCTCTCTCTTCTCCACCAACAATCTATTATTCCTATCTTTCACTCCCCTACTATTTCCCCTTTCACACTGCCTTACTTTCTTTACCTCCTTCCAAAACAATTTCTTACTCTCCCTCCATTTCACACTCAGATTCCTCCCAAACTCTTCATCCACTTTCTTCTTACTCTCCTTCACCAGTCTCTTAACCTCCCTTCTCCTGCTCACATATACCTCTCTCTTCTCTCTCTCATCTTCTCCCCTACCTCTACTCGCCAACCATTCACCATATGCCTTCTTCTTTTGTTCCACAGCTCGTTTCACCTCATCATTCCACCATGCTGTCCCTTGCACACCCTTGCATCTCCTCCTCACTCCACAAACCGCCTCACACGCTGCGCTTATCTCTTCCGTGAATATCTTACATACGTCTTCCACCCCTTCCATCTGCTCTAGCTCATACCTTCCCAATCTTTCTTCCACTATGCTCTTATACTCTGTCCTCTTACTATCTTGCAATTTCTCCACTCTTCTCACAGGAGCTGCTTCCTCCTGTCTTCCCCTTCGCCTCCTCAACCACTTTCTTTGCAGCTCTACCTTGGCCATCACTAAGTGATGGTCCGAGACTCCATTCCCCCACCCTCTCCACACCCTTGCATCCAACACTTGTCTTCTCATTCGCTCATCCACACACACGTAGTCTATCATTGCCTTTCGTTCAACAAGTTCACCATCCATCCTCCTCATTACTCTCCATGTATACCGGTGGATCATCTTATGACGAAAGTAGGTGTTGGCTATTGCCAACCCCTTACCAGCACAGATGTCCACCAAAGCACTACCATTCCCATCTACTTCCGCTGGCACACCCCACTGACCAACCACTCCATCCACTCGTACATTCCCGACTTTGCCATTCATGTCTCCAATCAACAGCACTCTCTCGTTCCTCTCAAACTTGTCCATACATGCTTCTACTCTCGCCCAAAACTCATCTTTCACTCTTGCCACTCGATCCTCTGTTGGAGCATACACACATACAATCGCCCATGCTTGTATACCTACTTTCATCCTCACCCATACAATCCTTGCACCCACTGTTCCATACTCTCTTATATTCTCCTTCCACTTCTTGCTTATCATCATACTCCCTCTCTTGCCCTCTCATTCTCACTGACTCCCGCACATATACCTACACCGTATTCCCATTCACTCATCCTTTCACCTTTCCATTTAGTTTCAGTCAATCCACATATATCCACTTTTGCATCCTCAAGCACCTGGACAATCTCTCTCTCTTTCACTTCATCATTCACTCCTCTCACATTCCACGTTCCTACTCTCAGAATGTCCTTTGTCCGTTCCTTAGTCGTCAACGTATGGTCCATCCGGCTCCGAGGCGCTTTATTTGCTTTTTTAGTTAGTTCTTTTTACGGGGTGGGGCACTAACCCACCACCAACCCTTTTAGTCGCCTCGTACGACAAGCAGGGATACTGGGGGAGTATTCTTGAAACCCCCCTACCCCCAGGGGGCCTCAGGATCAATCTGATAATTATGATGTAGTTAAGAGCTTGATTCTTAAGGTCTATGAGCTTGTTCCTGAAGCCTATAGAGTAAAATTTAGGACAACTTATAAGCAAGATAAGTAATCCCATGTTGAGTATGGAAAAATCAAAGAAGATCTGTTAGAGCAGTGGTTAAATACTAAGAATGTGGATTCTGATTTTGGTAAATTTAAGCAGATGATTTTGCTGGAGGACTTCAAAAGGTGTATTAATAAAGATGTAAGCCAATATCTTGATGAGAAAAGAATAGATAATTTGTCTGACGCTGCAGTTTTAGCTGATGAATATGTTCTCACTCACAAGAGATATTCTAAAGAAAATAGGAAAGCTGAGAGCGAGTACGTTGCCTTTACTCACAGTACAGGTAACAGGAAAGAGAATAAAGATGATGTTTCTCAGGAAGTAAATACCAGCTCCACCTCTAGATTTCAGAAAAGTTAATGTACTTATTGTAGTAAGCTTGGTCATACTACGGAGAAATGTTTCAGGAGACAGCGTGATGTGAACAAAAAGGAGTTTTTAAATATTCAGTCAATTGGTCTAGTGTCCAGTCTTGAGAGTTCCCAGAATTCTTTAACCAAGTTAACTGAACCTGCTTTGAGGGGTAAATTAAATTCTCCTGATGAAGCTCCTCTTTTGAGCAGTAACGTGGTTGACACTCTCAAGAGTTGATGTGCTAATTTCCTGTCTGATGGTTTTATCAGTCCTCTGGACAGTAATGACAGGAAATCAGTTAATATATATCGTGATACAGGTGCTTGCCAATCCCTTATGCTGACCAGTGTTCAAGGCTCTAATGTTAATTCCTCTGATGAAACTGTAATCTTACAAGGTGTAGGGAATAATTACTTCTCTGTCCCTCTGTGCAGAGTGAATTTAGAGTGTGGTTTTCTTAATGGTTCCATTATGGTTGGGTTGGTTGAGACACTCCCAATGTCAGTTGTAACTCTCTTACATGGAAATGATATTGGTGGAAGTCAAGTGTGTCCAGCTCCTCAGTTGTCTAGTGAACCAGTGACTGAGACCCAGGATTGTGATGTCCCTGATGTGTTCTCTGTATGTGCTGTCACTAGGGCTAAGTCTAAAGTTACTGGTGACTTAGAGGATAATGATGATGATGATGAGGATGATGATGTTATCCTAGCTGACACTTTTCTTGCTAATTTGGACCACTCACCAGATGAGGTAGTACCCCGTAGTGTTGATAATTTGTCTCGTCAAGAGTTGGTTGAGTTGCATGTCGCTGACCCTGAGTTGAAAGGTCTAGCTAACTCTGCTTGCAGTGAGGAAGAGTCAGCTGGTGCTTCTACTTGTTATTATATAAAGTCAGGAGTACGTATGAGGAAGTGGAGACCCCCAACAGCATCAGCCGACTGTGAATGGGAGGTTGTACAGTCGTCAGCACAAATACGCTGCAAGCCTGCTCGTGTGATGTGGTTGTTTTGTCTGGCAACAGTGTATAGGAACTAGTCGCCACACAGGCTTTTATACGCTTGAAAGACGTGTTTGTAAGAATTAGTGCTATAAATCGCCCAGAATGCAATGGTCTTTATATCTGATTAGCATAAAAGTGAGCAAAAGACGACAGAAAAATGTTGTAGCGTGATAAAACTTCTGCTCTCTCCCTCGTACCCACCCCATGTCCCTCCCCACCCTACCTCTTAACCCCCACCCCCCCATGCTCCTTCATTTCCACTCCCCTCTCTCCGCACCCTGTCTACCCTAACCGCGGCGCAGATCTACATAATGAACTGCACTCTTCTCCATTTCTTGTCTCTTCCTGTAACCTTTTAGCTCCTTACATTCGAGAGTATCTTGCTATGCCTCAGTCTATTTCACCCACTCTTTACTCCAAACGTGATACAGTAGTTCGAAACATGACGGGTTCTGCTCCTGCTTCATGAATCTGTGAGCAGTATGAGGAGGATGGGAACATTTTCCTTGAAACGAGAGAGAGAGAGAGAGAGAGAGAGAGAGAGAGAGAGAGAGAGAGAGAGAGAGAGAGAGAGAGAGAGAGAGAGAGAGAGGAAGTAGGAGGAATGGGCACAAATGTTTGTTTGATTTCGCCTACTGAAATAATAGCCACCAACTGCCAGGCTCACTAAACACACACACACACACACACACACACACACACACACACACACACAGTAAGGAATAATACAGCACAAGAACGAGACCTCAAACGTTTCTGTATCTACCGGCTGTTGGTAGTGACAAGGGGTGCAGAAAAGAATGACAACTGGAATAAAAAGAGTGGGAATCAGACGGGGAGGGTGAGAATGGGATTAGAACAGGAAGGGATATTGGTAATTAGCCATGGATACATTTTATTAAAGCATTTCGAGCAATTGAGAACAGGACAATATTGGTTTAACAAACAGTCAAGAGAGAATTGCGATGCACTAGTCGGGTTAGTGTCGTGGATAAATGAATGAAGGTAGAGAGAGTGAGGAGAGGAGAAAGTGGAGAGGCATGAACGTGAGTGGGGCGTAGGAGGGGGAAGGAGGGGTGGGGGGACATCAGGAGGAGAAAGGGGGAGAGAGGGGAAGGGAGTTTAGACACGGTTATGAGGAATGTCAGAGTATAGTATTACGCTCGTACGTCGTTTCATAACATTCCGTCAGCTTTTGCACTTTTTTTTTATATACTGATTAAATACGGTATGCATAATATTGTACTCTAGCCAGCCTCTAGTACTATTTTTAAAAAACACGTCGTTAAAGTGTTTAAAAGGCTACGTGGCTACTGGTCATCTTACACTGTTACCAGACAAAAGGACTCACATCACACGAGTAGACTTGCAGCGAATTTATGTTGACGACTGTACATCAAGTTGTCATCACTCGTGTTTGTAGGCAAGATATCATTAGAGTGGCTCATGATTCCAGTTTGGCAGGACGCCTTGGAGTGAGGAAGACTGTGGCACGCATTTTGAAACACTTCTACTGGCCAGGTATCTTCAGAGATGTTTCCTAGTATTGTAAGTCTTGTCACACCTGTGAAGTTGTGGGGAAGTGTAATCAGACCGAAAAGGTTGCACCTCTAGTTCCCATTCCTCCTTTTGAGGCGCCATTCACCCGTGTGTTGGTGGATATTGTGGGCCCTCTTCCTAAGACTTCTTCAGGATTTTCTTATGTGTTGACCCTGATTGATATGGCTACTCGTTATCCTGAAGCCATTCCACTTAGAAATATCTCAGCAAAGAACGTGGTTAAGGAAATGCTAGGGTTCTTCACCAAGTTTGGTCTGCCCAAGGAGGTATAGTCAGACCGGGGAAGTAATTTCATGTCAAATGTTTTCAAGCAGTCTCTGAAAGAGTTGGGCATCACCCAGATCACGTCTTCAGCTTACCATCCCCAGACCCAAGGAGCGTTGGAGAGATATCATCAAACACTCAAATCGATGCTCAAGAAATACTGTTTGGAACATCAGAAAGATTGGGATAAAGGTCTTCCATTCGTTGTATTTGCCGCAAGAGAATCTCCAAATGAATCACTAGGCTTCTCACCCTTTGAACTACTGTTTGGCCATGAAGTAAGAGCTTAAGCTACTCAAGGAATGCTGGCTGTCAGAGGAAGATGACGTCAACCTGCTGGAGTATGTGATGAAGTTCAAAGAACGGCTGTCCACTGCATTACAGCTGGCGAGAGAGAATTTAGGAGCTGCTCAGGAGAAGATGAAGACTTGGTATGATAAGAAGTCCAGGTTACGCCACTTTCAGCCAGGAGATCAGGTTTTGATTCTGCTACCAGTGCATGGGCAACCTCTTCAAGCCAAGTTTAGTGGTCCTTATTTCGTGGAGAAGAAACTCAGTGGTGTCATCGCCACACCAGATCGTAGAAAGAACAAGCAACTTTGTCACATCAACATGCTAATGTCATATCACAGGCGGGACGGAAATAAACCAGTCTGCACTGTAGATGTTCCACCTGAGTCTGCAAGTGAAGTTCTCCCATGAAGTATGAGCCCGAGTGATAGTTTGGGGAAAAATCCTGATATCATGAATGATCTCCAGACTAAGCTTTCTCATCTAGCTCTCGAGGAAAGGCAGGAGTTTTCGGCATTACTGCAGAAGTACCCGAAAGTGTTCCGTGCCAGTCCAGGAAGAACCACTGTGTTGATGCCTGATGTCGATGTTGGAGATGCAAAGCCAATTAAACTGCCTCCTTACCGTATGAACCCAGTGAAAGTTCCTCTCATCCAGAAGGAGCTTGGCTACCTGTTGGACCACAAGATGATTGAGCCCTGTCAGAGCGAGTGGAGTTCTCCTGTCACTCTAGTCCCTAAGCCAGGTGGGTCACAGCGGCTTTGCATCGACGACAGACGTGTTAATCAGATAACCAAAACAGACACTTACCCTCTCCCTCGCGTGGAAGATTGCGTAGACAAGATCGGAAAGGCTAGGTACATAAGTATGTTTGATTTGTTAAAGGGATACTGGCAAGTACCTATGACTGAATGAGCTAGGGAGATCTCATGTTTTCACTAGGAAAGACTTTTGCATGTTCTGTAATGCCATATAGTATGGAGAATGCAGCAGCCACTTTTCAGAAGCACATGAGTGTTGTAACAGAGGGTTTGGCAGGGTGTGTTGTTTATATTGATGATGTATTAATCTTCAGTGACAACTGGAAAGATCACCTATGCCATGTCAGTAAATTTCTTGAGTGTTTGGTTCAGGCTAATCTTGTAGCTAATTTATCAAAGTGTCAGTTTGGTCAAGCTAAAGTTCAGTACCTTGGGTACGTAATTGGTGATGGACACGTTGCACCACCAGGAGCTAAGGTTCAGGTTATAAGTGATCTTCCCAGACCTAAAAGTAGGAAAGAGCTTCAAAGATTTTTCGGAATGGTAGGTTATTACAGGAGATTTGTTCTTAACTTTTCAATTCTTGAATCATCACTTACAAACCTACTGAAAAAGGAAGTTAAATTTTTCTGGACCGATAACTGTGAATCCTCTTTCAGTAAGCTTAAAGCTATCCTATTACGTCAGCCAGTGTTCGCTACTCCAAATTTTGCTAAGCCTTTTAAGATGGCTGTTGACGCAAGTGATACAGGAGCTGGGTCTGTTTTGCTGCAAGAGGATGATCAGGGTATTGAACACCTTGTATCTTATTACAGTAAGAAGTTCACTCCACCTCAAAAGAACTACTCAACTGCTGGTAAAGAGCTTTTGGCCTTGATTTTGGGTTTACAGCATTTTTCATTTTATTTGTGTTCTGGTTTTGACCCTATAATCATTTATAGCGATCATAACCCACTGAAATTCCTTAGTAAGTTTAAAGATAAAAATCAGAGATTGACAAGATGGAGTCTACTTCTTCAGGAGTATTCATTAGACATACAACATGTCAAGGGGAAAGAAAATGTTATTGCAGATTGCTTATCTAGACTTTAGACATTGTTTTAGAGTAATAAGAAATTTCCTTTGTAAATTTCTTTTTCTTTGAGGGGAGGTGTTACATAGCCTATGATTTCATCATCCTTTGCATAATTCTAACGTACAGTATGCTGCATGTTTGATCACGATTCGCCTCGTGGCTTCCATAGTGACCAGGCTTGCGTGTTCTACCTAACTCCCCCCTTCTCCCCCTCATACTAGAGTAAGTCGTTCTTTCTGTTGTTCAGAGCAGGACTGTCAACTCTTCCACCCTTGTGCCTTCATTTCCGCGTCCTTCTTGCAAGTTGAATCAAGCTCTGCCGGCCCCTATATAATGAGCTCAGTCTCTGCATTAATTGCTACTTAGATCTACTCCTCACTTTGTTCACATCTCTGTCCTCCTCTGTATAGTGTATTTTTGTGAGTGATCAGGAAGTCTCTAATCATCTCGCTGCTGTATAATTTGGGTATAAGTGTTGTTACCATTTATTTTGTACTGTATGGCCTAATGCGTTAATTCGTAGGCCTGGTAAGGTTTTTGTGATTCATGTGGAGTTTTTCATGTCGGCCATTATTAATATTTTTTTGTGTCTGTAATAATATATCTTGCTTTAACTGAGCATTATCCGGTTTTCTCATTTATCAGGGCTGACTTAGATAAATTTGTTCTTGCGGAATTCGTCGTAATAGAGGCTATTGCAGTTAACCATATATGTAACCTATTTTGCCATTACATTATCCTTATGAGTCCTGAATGTTTAGTTGTTAGTTTGAGCATTAAACCTTAACTTATAATTTTAACTAACTCTTTTGTTTTGAACCTGGAACTTTGCGGAACAGTAGTGATTTTAGCATTCTCATTTGAAGCGTTCATTATCTCTGTTCCGTAACATTATATATATATATATATATATATATATATATATATATATATATATATATATATATATATATATATATATAAGGTTTTCGAGGCCCCCTTCAATTGGGGGCCCTGGGGGCAGTATCGAACAGACCCCCCGCCCCCCTCAGGTACGCCACTGTCTGGATGCCTATATACCGCATAGGGTTTTGCATAATCATGCCCCGTGTAGCAAGAAGCGACAACTCACGTGTGCCAAAATCTTCCGCTCTGTATTTTGATGTGGATGGTACGAAGTCTGGGCTGGTATCACAGTCATGATCTTTGTCACTGTCAAAGTCTGACATTCATAGTACTATCTTCATCTGCATACATATATTCTTTTTGTATACAGGTGTCTAAAGAAGATGCAGTTGGTTTGATGTCTGTATTGCAGGCTGCATTGACGTGTACTGGGAACATTCTTACTTGCACACCCTTTGTTGCCAATGACCTCTGCACCTGAAGTGTAGTGCAACATAGCCGGAAAGAAAAAATTCCTGCATACCGTATAGCATGCGAAATATGGCCACTGCGGGCAAGCTATTGATCCTATTAGGATGGAATAGAGCAGAGATGTCAGACGGGTCACTTAATAGGTACAAGATGTTTTATAATAATAACTTATGCAAGGTACAGTACAGTTCCTTTAATGTCTTGTAACACACGTTTCCTCATCTCTTACAGCTCATGCTAAAGAGGACACTCCTTTTCACCTAAAGATAGTTTATTCAGTTATTTATTCACCTACCTAACTCATAACTGCTTTCATGAGTACACTTATTCACCTACTGTACTCATAATTGCTTCCTTAGCTGCTAAACCACACAGGTTTTTCATTGTTTACCAAGTTCCAGTCACGTTATTTTTACTTTAGATACTCAACAATACAATGGGTTCTTATGTATACCTGGATACTAATGTGTTTTGTAGCAGGCTGTGTTGTGTGGCCAGGAATAACATCTTCACTCACATCTACAGCCTTCACAGATGATGTGCCGATGTGGTTACCATATATATTATCTTCCTGTTTAGCAATAATATATGATGCATTTGCAAAGTATTTTTTTATTTATGACTAAGAAAGAATAAATACACTGTATATGCCAAAACAAGAATTAAATAAATGGATTATGATAAAAATTGCCTAACTGACAAAAGGACACAAGCTATCTTTTAATGAGAAAGAAATACACAGTTATTACAGGTTCTTCTTTCACTAGTGGGGGGGGGGGCGCGGTAGCACAGTGGTAGCGCGCTGGGCTTGTAATCGGGGGATTGCAAGTTCGAGCCTCGCCCAGGCTGCCGTGACGGGAGGGGTAGCTCCCTCCTGTAACCCTAGCGGGGCTATATAGTCCAATACAGGGCTTAGCTCGGGGGAACTCCATTTCTCCCATTTTTTTCTTTCACTAGTAAGTTCAGAGCTCTGACCTAGATAATCAACAGGAAATTACTAGAAAACTCTAAAACTTTAGCAGTATTTACCAATTATGTACCTTGTATAGTCAGCCAAAAAAGTCGTGTCATCGTCCCGAACCCAGCAAATATTCGGGAAGTCGAAGCAGAACTGATAGTTTCACAAGTCTGGCAACTGTGTCAGACCAGACTGTGATGGGGGTGAGTTGTTTGGGGGTGGGGGTGGGGTAATGAAGTATGTGTGTGCTGTAGTCTAGCATTAAACCTCTGAGAAAAGGTGCTAAATGTGATATTACACCTGATTTCATACCTGCAAATAATTAAATGTATCGTTCATTTCATTCATTCATTCATTGCCAGACGCCATGTATCCCAAACAGGGTGGCCAAGGGCTTAGAGTTAATTGTTTTACAGGGAGGGGCACTAATCCTCCACCAACCCCACTTGACACGTAGGGAGAAAATGTATCGTCAACCTGAAATAATGCCTCGATCGTGTAGCCAATCAAACAAATGAAACGACGAGGTGCAACCCCGCCCCCTCCATAGTTTCCCCCCACACCCTCTCTCCAGGGTATCAACTAGCCATATGACATCGGAATAAATGACAGAAAGCTGTATTTATACTGTATGTTTACCTTCTGAACATGGCAGGATATACTGTATATATACCATGTGTGGTGTGGCAGAGGCATGCGGTGCCTTCACAGAAATAACGAGAAAAGCATTCCACAGGTGGTTAGTGTTTTGGTAAACGGGTAAGGGAAACCCATAGATGTAAATAAGCCTAGAGGCCGCACGACACTACTTTAGACGCGTCTGCCAGGCCGCCAACTTGCAACGGTCGAGGCAGACGATGTCGTGTTCCTGACGATGGTCCAAGTTGACCACCATTTACCTAGCAATGCAGCAACACTGTGTTGCTTTCGGGTGTAGAAAGCGTCAGAATATATCTATGGTGACACCGATAGCATGAGCGGCTCAAGTCATTGATTATCCTAACGTCTCTCAGCTGCTTCCCTATCCCCCGAAAGGAGGATGGTGGGTTCCAGAAGGGAAATATAAACCTGCCACCACCACCACAACCACCACCACTACCCCCTGAAACACCACCATCACAAGAATAAACACAACCACAACAACCACCACCACAACAACAACCACCACCGCCACCACCATCACAACAACCACCACCATAGCACCAACCACCACCACAACCACCTCTACCACAACAACAACCACAACTGCAACAACCGTCAACACAACAGCCACCACCACTATAACAACCACTACCATAAAACCACCGCCACAACAGTCACAACAACCATCACCACCACCACAACAACAACACCACCACCACTACCATCACCACCACCATCACCACCACCATAACAACCACCATCACCACAACAACAACCACCGCCACCACAACAACAATCACCACCACCACAACACCACCATCACCACCACCACCACCACCACCACAACAACAACAACAACACAACTACCACCACCACCACCACCACAACAACAACAACAACAACAACAACAACCATCACCACCACCACCACCATAACAACAACCACCAACATCACCATAACAACCACCAACACCACCATAACACCCACCACCACCACCACCACCACCACCACCTTAACAACCACCACTACCACTATAACAACCACCATCACCACCACAACAACAAAAACAGCAACTACAGCCACCGCCACCATAACAATCACCACCACCACCACCACCACCACAAAAACCACCACCACCACAAAAACCACCACCACCACAAAAACCACGACCACCACAAAAACCACCACCACCACAACAACAACAACAACAAACCACCACCACCACAACAACAACAACAAACCACCACCACCACAACAACAACAACAACTACCACCACAACAACCACCACCACCACCACAACAACAGCCACCACCACCACCATCACAACAACAACAACATTACAAGAAAAACAACAACAACAGCCACCATAACAACAACAACCATCACCGGTAAAGCTCAAGTAACTTATGCATCCTTTCCTCAGGATCAATCTGATAATTATGATGTAGTTAAGAACTTGATTCATAAGGCCTATGAGCTTGTTCCTGAAGCCTATAGAGTAAAATTTAGGACAACTTATAAGCAAGATAAGCAATCCCATGTTGAGTATGGAAAAATCAAACAAGATCTGTTAGAGCAGTGGTTAAATACTAAGAATGTGGATTCTGATTTTGGTAAATTTAAGCAGATGATTTTGCTGGAGGACTTCAAAAGGTGTATTAATAAAGATGTAAGCCAATATCTTCATGAGAAAAGAATAGATAATTTGTCTGACGCTGCAGTTTTAGCTGATGAATATGTTCTCACTCACAAGAGATATTCTAAAGAAAATAGGAAAGCTGAGAGCGAGTACGTTGCCTTTACTCACAGTACAGGTAACAGGAAAGAGAATAAAGATGATGTTTCTCAGGAAGTAAATACCAGCTCCACCTCTAGATTTCAGAAAAGTTAATGTACTTATTGTAGTAAGCTTGGTCATACTACGGAGAAATGTTTCAGGAGACAGCGTGATGTGAACAAAAAGGAGTTTTTAAATATTCAGTCAATTGGTCTAGTGTCCAGTCTTGAGAGTTCCCAGAATTCTTTAACCGAGTTAACTGAACCTGCTTTGAGGGGTAAATTAAATTCTCCTGATGAAGCTCCTCTTTTGAGCAGTAACGTGGGTGACACTCTCAAGAGTTGATGTGCTAATTTCCTGTCTGATGGTTTTATCAGTCCTCTGGACAGTAATGACAGGAAATCAGTTAAAATATATCGTGATACAGGTGCTTGCCAATCCCTTATGCTGACCAGTGTTCAAGGCTCTAATGTTAATTCCTCTGATGAAACTGTAATCTTAAAAGGTGTAGGGAATAATTACTTCTCTGTCCCTCTGTGCAGAGTGAATTTAGAGTGTGGTTTTCTTAATGGTTCCATTATGATTGGGTTGGTTGAGACACTCCCAATGTCAGGTGTAACTCTCTTACATGGAAATGATATTGGTGGAAGTCAAGTGTGTCCAGCTCCTCAGTTGTCTAGTGAACCAGTGACTGAGACCCAGGATTGTGATGTCCCTGATGTGTTCTCTGCATGTGCTGTCACTAGGGCTAAGTCTAAAGTTACTGGTGACTTAGAGGATAATGATGATGATGATGATGATGATGATGTTATCATAGCTGACACTTTTCTTGCTAATTTGGACCACTCACCAGATGAGGTAGTACCCCGTAGTGTTGATAATTTGTCTCGTCAGGAGTTGGTTGAGTTACATGTCGCTGACCCTGAGTTGAAAGGTCTAGCTAACACTGCTTGCAGTGAGGAAGAGTCAACTGGTGCTTCTACTTGCTATTATATAAAGTCAGGAGGACGTATGAGGAAGTGGAGACCCCCAACAGCATCAGCCGATTGTGAATGGGAGGTTGTACAGTCGTCAGCACAAATCCGCTGCAAGCCTGCTCGTGTGATGTGGTTGTTTTGTCTGGCAACAGTGTATAGGAACTAGTCGCCACACAGGCTTTTATACGCTTGAAAGTCGTGTTTGTAAGAATTAGTGCTAGAATGCAATGGTCTTTATATCTGATTAGCATAAAAGTGAGCAAAAGACGACAGAAAAATGTTGTAGCGTGATAAAACTTCTGCTCTCTCCCTCGTACCCACCCCATGTCCCTCCCCACCCTACCTCTTAACCCCCACCCCCCCATTCTCCTTCATTTCCACTCCCCTCTCTCCTCACCCTGTCTACCTTAACCGAGGCGCAGATCTACATAATGAACTGCACTCTTCTCCATTTCTTGTCTATTCCTGTAACCTTTTAGCTCCTTACATTCGAGAGTATCTTGCTATGCCTCAGTCTTTTTCACCCACTCTTTACTCCAAACGTGATACAGTAGTTCGAAACATGATGGGTTCTGCTCCTGCTTCATGAATCAGTGAACAGTATGAGGAGGATGGGAACATTTTCCTTGAAACGAGAGAGAGAGAGAGAGAGAGAGAGAGAGAGATAGAGAGAGAGAGAGAGAGAAAGAGAGCGAGAGAGAGAGAGAGAGAGAGAGAGAGAGAGAGAGAGAGAGAGAGAGAGAGAGAGAGAGAGAGAGAAGTAGGAGGAATGGGCACAAATGTTTGTTTGATTTCGCCTACTGAAATAATAGCCACCAACTGCCAGGCTCACTAAACACACACACACACACACACACACACACACACACAGTAAGGAATAATACATCACAAGAACGAGACCTCAAACGTTTCTGTATCTACCGGCTGTTGGTAGTGACAAGGGGTGCAGAAAAGTATGACAACTGGAATAAAAAGAGTGGGAATCAGACGGGGAGGGTGAGAGTGGGATTAGAACTGGAAGGGATATTGGTAATTAGCCTTGGATACATTTTATTAAAGCATTTCGAGCAATTGAGAACAGGACAATATTGGTTTAACAAACAGTCGAGAGAATTGCGATGCACTAGTCGGGTTAGTGTCGTGGATAAATGAATGAAGGTAGAGAGAGTGGGGAGAGGAGAAAGTGGAGAGGCATGAACGTGAATGGGGAGTAGGAGGGGGAAGGAGGGGTGGGGGGACATCAGGAGGAGAAAGGGGGAGAGAGGGGAAGGGAGTTTAGACACGGTTATGAGGAATGTCAGAGTACAGTATTCGCTCGTACGTCGTTTCATAACATTCCGTCAGCATTTGCACTTTTTTTTTTTATATTGATTAAATACGGTATGCATAATATTGTACTCTAGCCAGCCTCTAGTACTATTTTTAAAAAACACGTCGTTAAAGTGTTTAAAAGGCTACGTGGCAACTAGTCCCCTTACACTGTTGCCAGACAAAAGGACTCACATCACACGAGTAGACTTCCAGCGAATTTATGCTGACGACTGTACATCAAGTTGTCATCCCTCGTGTTTGTAGGCAGGATATCATTGGAGTGGCTCATGATTCCAGTTTGGCAGGACGCCTTGGAGTGAGGAAGACTGTGGCACGCATTTTGAAACACTTCTACTGGCCAGGTATCTTCAGAGATGTTTCCTGGTATTGTAAGTCTTGTCACACCTGTCAAGTTGTGGGGAAGTGTAATCAGACCGAAAAGGTTGCACCTCTAGTTCTAATTCCTCCTTTTGAGGCGCCATTCACCCGTGTGTTGGTGGATATTGTGGGCCCTCTTCCTAAGACTTCTTCAGGATTTTCTTATGTGTTGACCCTGATTGATATGGCTACTCGTTATCCTGAAGCCATTCCACTTAGAAAAATCTCAGCAAAGAACGTGGTTAAGGAAATGCTAGGGTTCTTCACCAAGTTTGGTCTGCCCAAGGAGGTACAGTCAGACCGGGGAAGTAATTTCATGTCAAATGTTTTCAAGCAGTCCCTGAAAGAGTTGGGCATCACCCATATCACGTCTTCAGCTTACCATCCCCAGACCCAAGGAGCGTTGGAGAGATATCATCAAACACTCAAATCGATGCTCAAGAAATACTGTTTGGAACATCAGAAAGATTGGGATAAAGGTCTTCCATTCGTTGTATTTGCCGCAAGAGAATCTCCAAATGAATCACTAGGCTTCTCACCCTTTGAACTACTGTTTGGCCATGAAGTAAGAGGACCCCTTAAGCTACTCAAGGAATGCTGGCTGTCAGAGGAAGATGACGTCAACCTGCTGGAGTATGTGATGAAGTTCAAAGAACGGCTGTCCACTGCATTACAGCTGGCGAGAGAGAATTTAGGAGCTGCTCAGGAGAAGATGAAGACTTGGTATGATAAGAAGTCCAGGTTACGCCACTTTCAGCCAGGAGATCAGGTTTTGATTCTGCTACCAGTGCATGGGCAACCTCTTCAAGCCAAGTTTAGTGGTCCTTATTTCGTGGAGAAGAAACTCAGTGATGTCATTGAGACACCAGATCGTAGAAAGAACAAGCAACTTTGTCACATCAACATGCTAAAGTCATATCACAGGCGGGACGAAAATAACCCAGTCTGCACTGTAGATGTTCCACCTGAGTCTGCAAGTGAAGTTCTCCCATGCAGCATGAGCCCGAATGATAGTTTGGGGAAGAATCCTGATATCATTAATGATCTCCAGACTAAGCTTTCTCATCTAGCTCTCGAGGAAAGGCAGGAGTTTTCGGCATTACTGCAGAAGTACCCGAAAGTGTTCCGCGCCAGTCCAGGAAGAACCACTGTGTTGATGCCTGATGTCGATGTTGGAGATGCAAAGCCAATTAAACTGCCTCCTTACCGTATGAACCCAGTGAAAGTTCCTCTCATCCAGAAGGAGCTTGGCTACCTGTTGGACCACAAGATGATTGAGCCCTGTCAGAGCGAGTGGAGTTCTCCTGTCACTCTAGTCCCTAAGCCAGGTGGGTCACAGCGGCTTTGCATTGACTACAGACGTGTTAATCAGATAACCAAAACAGACACTTACCCTCTCCCTCGCGTGGAAGATTGCATTGACAAGATCAGAAAGGCTAGGTACATAAGTATGATTGATTTGTTAAAGGGATACTGGCAAGTACCTATGACTGAATGAGCTAGGGAGATCTCATGTTTTCACTAGGGAAGACTTTTGCATGTTCTGTAATGCCATATAGTATGGAGAATGCAGCAGCCACTTTTCAGAAGCTCATGAATGTTGTAACAGAGGGTTTGGCAGGGTGTGTTGTTTATACTGATGATGTATTAATCTTCAGTGACAACTGGAAAGATCACCTATGCCATGTCAGTAAATTTCTTGAGTGTTTGGTTCAGGCTAATCTTGTAGCTAATTTATCAAAGTGTCAGTTTGGTCAAGCTAAAGTTCAGTACCTTGGGTACGTAATTGGTGATGGACACGTTGCACCACCAGGAGCTAAGGTTCAGGTTATAAGTGATCTTCCCAGACCTAAAAGTAGGAAACAGCTTCAAAGATTTTTCGGAATCTTAGGTTATTACAGAAGATATGTTCTTAACTTTTCAATTCTTGAATCATCACTTACAAACCTACTGAAAAAGGAAGTTAAATTTTTCTGGACCGATAACTGTGAATCCTCTTTCAGTAAGCTTAAAGCTATCCTATTACGTCAGCCAGTGCTCGCTACTCCAAATTTTGCTAAGCCTTTTAAGATGGCTGTTGACGCAAGTGATACAGGAGCTGGGGCTGTTTTGCTGCAAGAGGATGATCAGGGTATTGAACACCCTGTATCTTATTACAGTAAGAAGTTCACTCCACCTCAAAAGAACTACTCAACTACTGAGAAAGAGCTTTTGGCCTTGATTTTGGGTTTACAGCATTTTTCATTTTATTTGTGTTCTGGTTTTGACCCTATAATCATTTATAGCGATCATAACCCACTGAAATTCCTTAGTAAGTTTAAAGATAAAAATCAGAGATTGACAAGATGGAGTCTACTTCTTCAGGAGTATTCATTAGACATACAACATGTCAAAGGGAAAGAAAATGTTACTGCAGATTGCTTATCTAGACTTTAGACATTGTTTTAGAGTAATAAGAAATTTCCTTTGTAAATTTCTTTTTCTTTGAGGGGAGGTGGTACATAGCCTATGATTTCATCATCCTTTGCATAATTCTAACGTACAGTATGCTGCATGTTTGATTACGATTCGCCTCGTGGCTTCCATAGTGACCAGGCTTGCGTGTTCTACCTCACTCCCCCCTTCTCCCCCTTATACTAGAGTAAGTCGTTCTTTCTGTTGTTCAGAGCAGGACTGTCAACCCTTCCTCCCCGTGCCTTCATTTCCGCGTCCTTCTTGCAAGTTGAATCAAGCTCTACCGGCCCCTATATAATGAGCTCAGCCTCTGCATTAATTGCTACTTAGATCTACTCCTCACTTTGTTCACATCTCTGTCCTCCTCTGTATAGTGTATTTTTGTGAGTGATCAGGAAGTCTCCAATCATCTTGCTGCTGTATAATTTGGGTATAAGTGTTGTTACCATTTTTCTTGTACTGTACTGTATGGCCTAATGCGTTAATTCGTAGGCCTGGTAAGGTTTTTGTGATTCATGTGGAGTTTTTCATGTCAGCCATTATTAATAATTTTTTGTGTCTGTAATAATATATCTTGCTTTAACTGAGCATTATCCGGTTTTCTCATTTATCAGTGCTGACTTAGATAAATTTGTTCTTGCGAAATTCGTCGTAATAGAGGCTATTGCAGTTAACCATATATGTAACCTATTTTGCCATTACATTATCCTTATGAGTCCTGAATGTTTAGTTGTTAGTTTGTGCATTAAACTTTAACTTATAATTTTAACTAACTCTTTTGTTTTGAACCTGGAACTTTGCGGAACAGTAGTGATTTTAGCATTCTCACTTGAAGCGTTCATTATCTCTGTTCCGTAACAATATATATATATATATATATATATATATATATATATATATATATATATATATATATATAAGGTTTTTCGAGGCCCCCTTCAACTGGGGACCCTGGGGGCAGTATCGAACAGCCCCCCCACCCCCCTCAGGTACGCCACTGTCTGGATGCCTATATACCGCATAGGGTTTTGCATAATCATGCCCCGTGTAGCAAGAAGCGACAACTCACGTGTGCCAAAATCTTCCGCACTGTCTTCTGATGTGGATGGTACGAAGTTTGGGCTGGTATCACAGTCATGATCTTTCTCACTGTCCAAGTCTGACATTCATAGTACTATCTTCATCTGCATACATATATTCTTTTTGTATACAGGTGTCTAAAGAAGATGCAGTTGGTTTGATGTCTGTATTGCAGGCTGCATTGAATTGTACTGGGAAGATTCTTACTTGCACACCCTTTGTTGCCAATGACCTCTGCACCTGAAGTGTAGTGCAACATAGCCGGAAAGAAAAAATTCCTGCATACCGTATAGCATACGAAATATGGCCACTGCGGGTAAGCTATTGATCCTATTAGGATGGAACAGAGCAGAGATGTCAGACGGGTCACTTAATAGGTACAAGATGTTTTATAATAATAACTTATGCAAGGTACAGTACAGTTCCTTTAATGTCTTGTAACACACGTTTCCTCATCCCTTACAGCTCATGCTAAAGAGGACACTCCTTTTCACCTAAAGATAGTTTATTCAGTTATTTATTCACCTACCTAACTCATAACTGCTTTCATGAGTACACTTATTCACCTACTGTACTCATAATTGCTTCCTTAGCTGCTAAACCACACAGGTTTTTCATTGTTTACCAAGTTCCAGTCACGTTATTTTTACTTTAGATACTCAACAATACAATGGGTTCTTATCTATACCTGGATATCAATGTGTTTTATAGCAGGCTGTGTTGTGTGGCCAGGAATAACATCTTCACTCACATCTACAGCCTTCACAGATGATGTGCCGATGTGGTTACCATATATATTATCTTCCTCTTTAGCAATAATATATGATGTATTTGCAAAGTATTTTTTTATTTATGACTAAGAAAGAATAAATATACTGTATGTGCCAAAACAAGAATTAAATAAATGGATTATGATAAAAATTGCCTAACTGACAAAAGGACACAAGCTATCTTTTAATGAGAAAGAAATACACAGTTATTACAGGTTCTTCTTTCACTAGTGGGGGGGCGCGGTAGCACAGTGGTAGCGCGCTGGACTTGTAATCGGGGGATTGCAAGTTCGAGCCTCGCCCAGGCTGCCGTGCCGGGAGGGGTAGCTCCCTCCTGTAACACTAGCGGGGCTATATAGTCCAATACAGGGCTTAGCTCGGGGGAACTCCATTTCTCCCATTTTTTTCTTTCACTAGTAAGTTCGGAGCTCTGACCTAGATAATCAACAGGAAATTACTAGAAAACTCTAAAACTTTAGCAGTATTTACCAATTATGTACCTTGTATAGTCAGCCAAAAAAGTCGTGTCATCGTCCCGAACCCCGCAAATATTCGGGAAGTCGAAGCAGAAGGGATAGTTTCACAAGTCTGGCAACTGTGTCAGACCAGACTGTGATGGGGGTGAGTTGTTTGGGGGTGGGGGTGGGGTAATGAAGTATGTGTGTGCTGTAGTCTAGCATTAAACCTCTGAGAAAAGGTGCTAAATGTGATATTACACCTGATTTCATACCTGCAAATAATTAAATGTATAGTCAACCTGAAATAATGCCTCGATCGTGTAGCCAATCAAACAAATGAAACGACGAGGTGCAACCCCGCCCCCTCCCTAGTTTCCCCCCACACCCTCTCTCCAGGGTATCAACTAGCCATATGACATCGGAATAAAGGACAGAAAGCTGTATTTTTACTGTATGTTTACCTTCTGAACATGGCAGGATATACTGTATATATACCATGTGTGGTGTGGCAGAGGCATGCGGTGCCTTCACAGAAATAACGAGAAATGCATTCCACAGGTGGTTAGTGTTTTGGTAAACGGGTAAGGGAAACCCATAGATGTAAATAAGCCTAGATGCCGCACGACACTACTTTAGACGCGTCTGCCAGGCCGCCAACTTGCAACGGTCAGGCAGACGATGTCGTGTTCCTGACGATGGTCAAAGTTGACCACCATTTACCTAGCAAAGCAGCAACACTGTGTTGCTTTCGGGTGTAGAAAGCGTCAGAATATATCTATGGTGACACCGATAGCATGAGCGGCTCAAGTCATTGATTATGCTAACGTCTCTCAGCTGCTTCCCTATCCCCCGAAAGGAGGATGGTGGGTTCCAGAAGGGAAATTTAAACCTTCAGTCCACCGACTTCACTTTTCAGATGAACAAGGAAGCACAACCATTACCACCACAATAACAGCCACCACCACAACCACCACCACTACCCCCTGAAACACCACCATCACAAGAATAAACACAACCACAACAACCACCACCACAACAACAACCACCACCGCCACCACCATCACAACAACCACCACCATAGCACCAACCACCACCACAACCACCTCCACCACAACAACAACCACAACTGCAACAACCGTCAACACAATAGCCACCACCACTATAACAACCACTACCATAAAACCACCGCCAGAACAGTCACAACAACCATCACCACCACCACAACAACAACACCACCACCACTACCACCACCACCACCATCACCACCACCATAACAACCACCACCACCACCACCACCATAACAACCACCATCACCACAACAACAACCACCGCCACCACAACAACAATCACCACCACCACAACACCACCATCACCACCACCACCACCACCACCACAACAACAACAACAACACAACCACCACCACCACAACAACAACAACAACAAAAACAACAACAACAACCATCACCACCACCACCACCAGAACAACAACCACCAACATCACCATAACAACCACCAACACCACCATAACACCCACCACCACCACCACCACCAGCACCTTAACAACCACCACTACCACTATAACAACCACCATCACCACCACAACAACAAAAACAGCAACTACAGCCACCGCCACCATAACGATCACCACTACCACCACCACCACCACAAAAACCACCACCACCACAAAAACCACCACCACCACAAAAACCACCACCACCACAACAACAACAACAACAAACCACCACCACCACAACAACAACAACAACCACCACCACCACAACAACAGCCACCACCACCACCATCACAACAACAACAACATTACAACAAAAACAACAACAACAGCCACCATAACAACAACAACCACCACCGGTAAAGCTCAAGTAACTTATGCATCCTTTCCTCAGGATCAATCTGATAATTATGATGTAGTTAAGAGCTTGATTCTTAAGGCCTATGAGCTTCTTCCTGAAGCCTATAGAGTAAAATTTAGGACAACTTATAAGCAATATAAGCAATCCCATGTTGAGTATGGAAAAATCAAAGAAGATCTGTTAGAGCAGTGGTTAAATACTAAGAATGTGGATTCTGATTTTGGTAAATTTAAGCAGATGATTTTGCTGGAGGACTTCAAAAGGTGTATTAATAAAGATGTAAGCCAATATCTTGATGAGAAAAGAATAGATAATTTGTCTGAAGCTGCAGTTTTAGCTGATGAATATGTTCTCACTCACAAGAGATATTCTAAAGAAAATAGGAAAGCTGAGAGCGAGTACGTTGCCTTTACTCACAGTACAGGTAACAGGAAAGAGAATAAAGATGATGTTTCTCAGGAAGTAAATACCAGCTCCACCTCTAGATTTCAGAAAAGTTGATGTACTTATTGTAGTAAGCTTGGTCATACTACGGAGAAATGTTTCAGGAGACAGCGTGATGTGAACAAAAAGGAGTTTTTAAATATTCAGTCAATTGATCTAGTGTCCAGTCTTGAGAGTTCCCAGAATTCTTTAACCGAGTTAACTGAACCTGCTTTGAGGGGTAAATTAAATTCTCATGATGAAGCTCCTCTTTTGAGCAGTAACGTGGGTGACACTCTCAAGAGTTGATGTGCTAATTTCCTGTCTGATGGTTTTATCAGTCCTCTGGACAGTAATGACAGGAAATCAGTTAAAATATATCGTGATACAGGTGCTTGTCAATCCCTTATGCTGACCAGTGTTCAAGGCTCTAATGTTAATTCCTCTGATGAAACTGTAATCTTAAAAGGTGTAGGGAATAATTACTTCTCTGTCCCTCTGCGCAGAGTGAATTTAGAGTGTGGTTTTCTTAATGGTTCCATTATGGTTGGGTTGGTTGAGACACTCCCAATGTCAGTTGTAACTCTCTTACATGGAAATGATATTGGTGGAAGTCAAGTGTGTCCAGCTCCTCAGTTGTCTAGTGAACCAGAGACTGAGACCCAGGATTGTGATGTCCCTGATGTGTTCTCTGCATATGCTGTCACTAGGGCTAAGTCTAAAGTTACTGGTGACTTAGAGGATAATGATGATGATGAGGATGATGATGTTATCCTAGCTGACACTTTTCTTGCTAATTTGGACCACTCACCAGATGAGGTAGTACCCCGTAGTGTTGATAATTTGTCTCGTCAAGAGTTGGTTGAGTTGCATGTCGCTGACCCTGAGTTGAAAGGTCTAGCTAACACTGCTTGCAGTGAGGAAGAGTCAACTGGTGCTTCTACTTGCTATTATATAAAGTCAGGAGTACGTATGAGGAAGTTGAGACCCCCAGCAGCATCAGCCGACTGTGAATGGGAGGTTGTACAGTCGTCAGCACAAATCCGCTGCAAGCCTGCTCGTGTGATGTGGTGGTTTTGTCTGGCAACAGTGTATAGGAACTAGTCGCCACACAGGCTTTTATACGCTTGAAAGTCGTGTTTGTAAGAATTAGTGCTAGAATGCAATGGTCTTTATATCTGATTAGCATAAAAGTGAGCAAAAGACGACAGAAAAATGTTGTAGCGTGATAAAACTTCTGCTCTCTCCCTCGTACCCACCCCATGTCCCTCCCCACCCTACCTCTTAACCCCCACCCCCCCATGCTCCTTCATTTCCACTCCCCTCTCTCCGCACCCTGTCTACCTTAACCGCGGCGCAGATCTACATCATGAACTGCACTCTTCTCCATTTCTTGTCTATTCCTGTAACCTTTTAGCTCCTTACATTCGAGAGTATCTTGCTATGCCTCAGTCTTTTTCACCCACTCTTTACTCCAAACGTGATACAGTAGTTCGAAACATGATGGGTTCTGCTCCTGCTTCATGAATCAGTGAACAGTATGAGGAGGTTGGGAACATTTTCCTTGAAACGAGAGAGAGAGAGAGAGAGAGAGAGAGAGAGAGAGAGAGAGAGAGAGAGAGAGAGAGAAAGAGAGAGAGAGAGAGAGAGAAGTAGGAGGAATGGGCACAAATATTTGTTTGATTTCGCCTACTGAAATATAGCCACCAACTGCCAGGCTCACTAAACACGCACACACACACACACACACACACACACACACACACACACACACACACACACAGTAAGGAATAATACATCACAAGAACGAGACCTCAAACGTTTCTGTATCTACCGGCTGTTGGTAGTGACAAGGGGTGCAGAAAAGAATGACAACTGGAATAAAAAGAGTGGGAATCAGACGTGGAGGGTGAGAGTGGGATTAGAACAGTAAGGGATATTGGTAATTAGCCTTGGATACATTTTATTAAAGCATTTCGAGCAATTGAGAACTGGACATTATTGGTTTAACAAACAGTCGAGAGAATTGCGATGCACTAGTCCGGTTAGTGTCGTGGATAAATGAATGAAGGTAGAGAGAGTGAGGAGAGGAGAAAGTGGAGAGGCATGAAAGTGAGTGGGGCGTAGGAGGGGGAAGGAGGGGTGGGGGGACATCAGGAGGAGAAAGGGGGAGAGAGGGGAAGGGAGTTTATACACGGTTATGAGGAATGTCAGAGTACAGTATTACGCTCGTACGTCGTTTCATAACATTCCGTCAGCTTTTGCACTTTTTTTTTTTATAGTGATTTAATACGGTATGCATAATATTGTACTCTAGCCAGCCTCTAGTACTATTTTTAAAAAACACGTCGTTAAAGTGTTTAAAAGGCTACGTGGCAACTAGTCCCCTTACACTGTTGCCAGACAAAAGGACTCACATCACACGAGTAGACTTCCAGCGAATTTATGCTGACGACTATACATCAAGTTGTCATCCCTTGTGTTTGTAGGCAGGATATCATTAGAGTGGCTCATGATTCCAGTTTGGCAGGACGCCTTGGAGTGAGGAAGACTGTGGCACGCATTTTGAAACACTTCTACTGGCCAGGTATCTTCAGAGATGTTTCCTAGTATTGTAAGTCTTGTCACACCTGTCAAGTTGTGGGGAAGTGTAATCAGACCGAAAAGGTTGCACCTCTAGTTCTAATTCCTCCTTTTGAGGCGCCATTCACCCGTGTGTTGGTGGATATTGTGGGCCCTCTTCCTAAGACTTCTTCAGGATTTTCTTATGTGTTGACCCTGATTGATATGGCTACTCGTTATCCTGAAGCCATTCCACTTAGAAATATCTCAGCAAAGAACGTGGTTAAGGAAATGCTAGGGTTCTTCACCAAGTTTGGTCTGCCCAAGGAGGTACAGTCAGACCGGGGAAGTAATTTCATGTCAAATGTTTTCAAGCAGTCTCTGAAAGAGTTGGGCATCACCCAGATCACGTCTTCAGCTTACCATCCCCAGACCCAAGGAGCGTTGGAGAGATATCATCAAACACTCAAATCGATGCTCAAGAAATACTGTTCGGAACAGCAGAAAGATTGGGATAAAGGTCTTCCATTCGTTGTATTTGCCGCAAGAGAATCTCCAAATGAATCACTAGGCTTCTCACCCTTTGAACTACTGTTTGGCCATGAAGTAAGAGGACCCCTTAAGCTACTCAAGGAATGCTGGCTGTCAGAGGAAGATGACGTCAACCTGCTGGAGTATGTGATGAAGTTCAAAGAACGGCTGTCCACTGCATTACAGCTGGCGAGAGAGAATTTAGGAGCTGCTCAGGAGAAGATGAAGACTTGGTATGATAAGAAGTCCAGGTTACGCCACTTTCAGCCAGGAGATCAGGTTTTGATTCTGCTACCAGTTCATCGGCAACCTCTTCAAGCCAAGTTTAGTGGTCCTTATTTCGTGGAGAAGAAACTCAGTGATGTCATTGCCACACCAGATCGTAGAAAGAACAAGCAACTTTGTCACATCAACATGCTAAAGTCATATCACAGGCGGGACGAAAATAACCCAGTCTGCACTGTAGATGTTCAACCTGAGTCTGCAAGTGAAGTTCTCCCATGCAGCATGAGCCCGAGTGATAGTTTGGGGAAGAATCCTGATATCATGAATGATCTCCAGACTAAGCTTTCTCATCTAGCTCTCGAGGAAAGGCAGGAGTTTTCGGCATTAATGCAGAAGTACCCGAAAGTGTTCCGTGCCAGTCCAGGAAGAACCACTGTGTTGATGCCTGATGTCGATGTTGGAGATGCAAAGCCAATTAAACTGCCTCCTTACCGTATGAACCCAGTGAAAGTTCCTCTCATCCAGAAGGAGCTTGGCTACCAGTTGGACCACAAGATGATTGAGCCCTGTCAGAGCGAGTGGAGTTCTCCTGTCACTCTAGTCCCTAAGCCAGGTGGGTCACAGCGGCTTTGCATCGACTACAGACGTGTTAATCAGATAACCAAAACAGACACTTACCCTCTCCCTCGCGTGGAAGATTGCATAGACAAGATCGGAAAGGCTAGGTACATAAGTATGTTTGATTTGTTAAAGGGATACTGGCAAGTACCTATGACTGAATGAGCTAGGGAGATCTCATGTTTTCACTAGGAAAGACTTTTGCATGTTCTGTAATGCCATATAGTATGGAGAATGCAGCAGCCACTTTTCAGAAGCTCATGAATGTTGTAACAGAGGGTTTGGCAGGGTGTGTTGTTTATACTGATGATGTATTAATCTTCAGTGACAACTGGAAAGATCACCTATGCCATGTCAGTAAATTTTTTGAGTGTTTGGTTCAGGCTAATCTTGTAGCTAATTTATCAAAGTGTCAGTTTGGTCAAGCTAAAGTTCAGTACCTTGGGTACGTAATTGGTGATGGACACGTTGCACCACCAGGAGCTAAGGTTCAGGTTATAAGTGATCTTCCCAGACCTAAAAGTAGGAAAGAGCATCAAAGATTTTTCGGAGTGGTAGGTTATTACAGGAGATTTGTTCTTAACTTTTCAATTCTTGAATCATCACTTACAGACCTACTGAAAAAGGAAGTTAAATTTTTCTGGACCGATAACTGTGAATCCTCTTTCAGTAAGCTTAAAGCTATCCTATTACGTTAGCCAGTGCTTGCTACTCCAAATTTTGCTAAGCCTTTTAAGATGGCTGTTGACGCAAGTGATACAGGAGCTGGGGCTGTTTTGCTGCAAGAGGATGATCAGGGTATTGAACACCCTGTATCTTATTACAGTAAGAAGTTCACTCCACCTCAAAAGAACTACTAAACTACTGAGAAAGAGCTTTTGGCCTTGATTTTGGGTTTACAGCATTTTTCATTTTATTTGTGTTCTGGTTTTGACCCTATAATCATTTATAGCGATCATAACCCACTGAAATTCCTTAGTAAGTTTAAAGATAAAAATCAGAGATTGACAAGATGGAGTCTACTTCTTCAGGAGTATTCATTAGACATACAACATGTCAAGGGGAAAGAAAATGTTATTGCAGATTGCTTATCTAGACTTTAGACATTGTTTTAGAGTAATAAGAAATTTCCTTTGTAAATTTCTTTTTCTTTGAGGGGAGGTGTTACATAGCCTATGATTTCATCATCCTTTGCATAATTCTAACGTACAGTATGCTGCATGTTTGATCACGATTCGCCTCGTGGCTTCCATAGTGACCAGGCTTGCGTGTTCTACCTCACTCCCCCCTTCTCCCCCTTATACTAGAGTAAGTCGTTCTTTCCGTTGTTCAGAGCAGGACTGTCAACTCTTCCTCCTCTGTGCCTTCATTTCCGCGTCCTTCTTGCAAGTTTAATCAAGCTCTGCCGGCCCCTATATAATGAGCTCAGTCTCTGCATTAATTGCTACTTAGATCTACTCCTCACTTTGTTCACATCTCTGTCCTCCTCTGTATAGTGTATTTTTGTGAGTGATCAGGAAGTCTCCAATCATCTTGCTGCTGTATAATTTGGGTATAAGTGTTGTTACCATTTTTTTTGTACTGTATGGCCTAAGGCGTTAATTCGTAGGCCTGGTAAGGTTTTTGTGATTCATGTGGAGTTTTTCATGTCAGCCATTATTAATAATTTTTTGTGTCTGTAATAATATATCTTGCTTTAACTGAGCATTATCCGGTTTTCTCATTTATCAGGGCTGACTTAGATAAATTTGTTCTTGCGAAATTCGTCGTAATAGAGGCAATTGCAGTTAACCATATATGTAACCTATTTTGCCATTACATTATCCTTATGAGTCCTGAATGTTTAGTTGTTAGTTTGTGCATTAAACTTTAACTTGTAATTTTACCTAACTCTTTTGTTTTGAACCTGGAACTTTGCGGAACAGTAGTGATTTTAGCATTCTTACTTGAAGCGTTCATTATCTCTGTTCCGTAACAATATATATATATATATATATATATATATATATATATATATATATATATATATATATATATATATATATATATATATTAGGTTTGTCGAGGCCCCCTTCAATTGGGGGCCCTGGGGGCAGTATCGAACAGCCCCCCCGCCCCCCTCAGGTACGCCACTGTCTGGATGCCTATATACCGCATAGGGTTTTGCATAGTCATGCCCCGTGTAGCAAGAAGCGAAAACTCACGTGTGCCAAAATCTTCCGCACTGTATTCTGATGTGGATGGTACGAAGTCTGGGCTGGTATCACAGTCATGATCTTTGTCACTGTCCAAGTCTGCCATTCATAGTACTATCTTCATCTGCATACATATATTCTTTTTGTATACAGGTGTCTAAAGAAGATGCAGTTGGTTTGATGTCTGTATTGCAGGCTGCATTGACTTGTACTGGGAACATTCTTACTTGCACACCCTTTGTTGCCAATGACCTCTGCACCTGAAGTGTAGTGCAACATAGCCGGAAAGAAAAAATTCCTGCATACCGTATAGCATGCGAAATATGGCCACTGCGGGCAAGCTATTGATCCTATTAGGATGGAATAGAGCAGAGATGTCAGACGGGTCACTTAATAGGTACAAGATGTTTTATAATGATAACTTATGCAAGGTACAGTACAGTTCCTTTAATGTCTTGTAACACACGTTTCCTCATCCCTTACAGCTCATGCTAAAGAGGACACTCCTTTTCACCTAAAGATAGTTTATTCAGTTATTTATTCACCTACCTAACTCATAACTGCTTTCATGAGTACACTTATTCACCTACTGTACTCATAATTGCTTCCTTAGCTGCTAAACCACACAGGTTTTTCGTTGTTTACCAAGTTCCAGTCACGTTATTTTTACTTTAGATACTCAACAATACAATGGGTTCTTATTTATACCTGGATACCAATGTGTTTTGTAGCAGGCTGTGTTGTGTGGCCAGGAATAACATCTTCACTCACATCTACAGCCTTCACAGATGATGTGCTGATGTGGTTACCATATATATTATCTTCCTCTTTAGCAATAATATATGATGCATTTGCAAAGTATTTTTTTATTTATGACTAAGAAAGAATAAATATACTGTATATGCCAAAACAAGAATTAAATAAATGGATTATGATAAAAATTGCCTAACTGACAAAAGGACACAAGCTATGTTTTAATGAGAAAGAAATACACAGTTATTACAGGTTCTTCTTTCACTAGTGGGGGGGGGGCGCGGTAGCACAGTGGTAGCGCGCTGGACTTGTAATCGGGGGATTGCAAGTTCGAGCCTCGCCCAGGCTGCCGTGCCGGGAGGGGTAGCTCCCTCCTGTAACCCTAGCGGGGCTATATAATCCAATACAGGGCTTAGCTCGGAGGAACTCCATTTCTCCCATTTTTTTCTTTCACTAGTAAGTTCAGAGCTCTGACCTAGATAATCAACAGGAAATTACTAGAAAACTCTAAAACTTTAGCAGTATTTACCAATTATGTACCTTGTATAGTCAGCCAAAAAAGTCGCGTCATCGTCCCGAACCCCGCAAATATTCGGGAAGTCGAAACAGAAGGGATAGTTTCACAAGTCTGGCAACTGTGTCAGACCAGACTGTGATGGGGGTGAGTTGTTTGGGGGTGGGGGTGGGGTAATGAAGTATGTGTGTGCTGTAGTCTAGCATTAAACCTCTGAGAAAAGGTGCTAAATGTGATATTACTCCTGATTTCATCTATCTATCTATCTATAGCCCGACGCCCTAATCCCGCAAAGGGTGGCCGCAGACAAAACGCCTCCAAGTCACTCTGTCACCCACCATTTGACTCCCCTCCCCCCAACTCACCCCCCCCTCCCTCATATACCTCTCAACTCCATCCCTCCACCTCATCCTCGGTCTACCCCTCCCTCTCCCTCCCTCCACCTCACCTACATACACCCTCTTAGTCAGTCTTTCATTCTCCATCCTCTCCACATGTCCAAACCACCTCAGTGTATTTCTCCTAATCTTTTCAACCACATCCACATCTACCCCACAACGTTCCTTCACTTCTTCATTCGTCAACCTGTCCCTCCATGTCACTCCACATGCTCCTCTCAAGTAACTCATTTCCACTGCTCTCACTCTTGACTTGTTCCCCTCTTGCAAGGTCCACGCCTCGCTTCCATACGTCAGGGTAGGGATCACAATGCCATCATGCAGTGACTTCTTAACTTCCATACTCACCTCCCTATTTCTCATCACTGCTTTCAGTGTGCCAACAACCTTCCTTCCCTGCTGTACCCTTTCACGTACTTCATCCTCCAAAGTTCCATCCTTACTCATCACACTACCCAAGTACTTGAATGCACTCACATTCTCCATATCCTCACCATCCAACCTCACTGCACACTCTGTGACTTCATTCCTCTCAAACACCATAACTTTACTTTTGTTTACATTAACTTTCAGCTTCCTCCTCCTACACACTGTCCCAAATTCATTCACCAAACCTTGCAACTCCCATTCATCTTCACTCAACAATACTGTATCATCAGCAAACAGCAACACCGGAAGCTTCCAAATCTCACCCTCATTCATTAAGGCCACCCCCACATCCACTGCCCTACCTTGTACCTCCTTTACGACCCCATCCATATATATATTAAACAGCCAAGGAGACATTACACACCCCTGTTTCAGTCCCACATTGAGATCAAAGAACTCACTCAGCTCACCATCCACTCGCACCGTAGCCCTAGCTCCCTCGTACATACTCTTCACAGCACTCAACAATTTCCCCTCCACTCCATATATTCTTAATACCTTCCACATACCTTTGCTATCTATTCTGTCATAAGCTTTCTCCAAGTCCATGAAGGCAGCGTACACTTTCCTTCCCTTCTCTAGATACTTCTCCACTAAACATCTTAGAACAAATATCTGATCTACACACCCTTTTCCCTTCCTAAATCCCCCTTGTTCTTCTCCAACTAGCTCCTCTGTCATATGCCTAACCCTATCAATGAGTATTCTACCATATATTTTACCAGTCACACTAAGAAGGCAAATACCCCTATGGTTACCACATACTTCTCTCTCCCCTTTTCCTTTGTACAGAGGAACAATTATGCCTGATTTCCAGTCCTCTGGAACCCTTCCCTCTTCCCAAGCCAATCTACACAACTTCCATATCCACTCCACAACAATCTCACCCCCATACCTAAGCATTTCACCACACACTCCATCAATTCCTGGGGCCTTTCCCAGCTTAATCTTCTTCATCGCTTCCACTACTTCCGACCTACTGATCTCTTCCTCCCTCCTCTCATCTCTTCTTCTCCCAGCCATTCCCCAACCACTTATACTCACACTGCTCTCACTCTCTACATTCAACAAATCCTCAAAGTGCTCCTTCCATCTCCTCAATTTCTCTCTCTTCTCCACCAACAATCTATTATTCCTATCTTTCACTCCCCTACTATTTCCCCTTTCACACTGCCTTACTTTCTTTACCTCCTTCCAAAACAATTTCTTACTCTCCCTCCATTTCACACTCAGATTCCTCCCAAACTCTTCATCCACTTTCTTCTTACTCTCCTTCACCAGTCTCTTAACCTCCCTTCTCCTGCTCACATATACCTCTCTCTTCTCTCTCTCATCTTCTCCCCTACCTCTACTCGCCAACCATTCACCATATGCCTTCTTCTTTTGTTCCACAGCTCGTTTCACCTCATCATTCCACCATGCTGTCCCTTGCACACCCTTGCATCTCCTCCTCACTCCACAAACCGCCTCACACGCTGTGCTTATCTCTTCCGTGAATATCTTACCTGCAAATAATTAAATGTATCGTTCATTTCATTCATTCATTCATTGCCAGACGCCATGAATCCCAAACGGGGTGGCCAAGGGCTCAGAGTTAATTGTTTTACAGGGAGGGGCATTAATCCTCCACCAACCCTACTTGACACGTAGGGAGAAAATGTATCGTCAACCTGAAATAATGCCTCGATCGTGTAGCCAATCAAACAAATGAAACGACGAGGTGCAACCCCGCCCCCTCCCTAGTATCCCCCCACACCCTCTCTCCAGGGTATCAACTAGCCATATGACATCGGAATAAAGGACAGAAAGCTGTATTTTTACTGTATGTTTACCTTCTGAACATGGCAGGATATACTGTATATATACCATGTGTGGTGTGGCAGAGGCATGCGGTGCCTTCACAGAAATAACGAGAAAAGCATTCCACAGGTGGTTAGTGTTTTGGTAAACGGGTAAGGGAAACCCATAGATGTAAATAAGCCTAGATGCCGCACGACACTACTTTAGACGCGTCTGCCAGGCCGCCATCTTGCAACGGTCGAGGCAGACGATGTCGTGTTCCTGACGATGGTCCAATTTGACCACCATTTACCTAGCAATGCAGCAACACTGTGTTGCTTTCGGGTGTAAAAAGCGTCAGAATATATCTATGATGACACCGATAGCATGAGCGGCTCAAGTCATTCATTATGCTAACGTCTCTCAGCTGCTTCCCTATCCCCCGAAAGGAGGATGGTGGGTTCCAGAAGGGAAATTTAAACCTGCAGTCCACCGACTTCACTTTTCAGATGAACAAGGAAGCACAACCATTACCACCACAATAACAGCCACCACCACAACCACCACCACTACCCCCTGAAACACCACCATCACAAGAATAAACACAACCACAACAACCACCACCACAACAACAACCACCACCGCCACCACCATCACAACAACCACCACCATAGCACCAACCACCACCACAACCACCTCCACCACAACAACAACCACAACTGCAACAACCGTCAACACAACAGCCACCACCACTATAACAACCACTACCATAAAACCACCGCCACAACAGTCACAACAACCATCACAACCACCATAACAACACCACCACCACCACTACCACCACCACCACCATCACCACCACCATAACAACCACCACCACCACCACCATAACAACCACCATCACCACAACAACAACCACCACCACAACAACAACAACCACCACCACCACAACACCACCATCACCACCACCACCACCAGAACAACAACAACAACAACAACACAACCACCACCACCACCACCACAACAACAACAACAACAACAACAACAACCATCACCACCACCACCACCATAACAACAACCACCAACATCACCATAACAACCACCAACACCACCATAACACCCACCACCACCACCACCACCACCACCTTAACAACCACCACTACCACTATAACAACCACCACCACCACCACAACAACAAAAACAGCAACTACAGCCACCGCCACCATAACAATCACCACCACTACCACCACCACCACAAAAACCACCACCACCACAAAATCCACCACCACCACCACAACAACAAGAACAACAACAACAAACCACGACCACCACTACCACAACAACAACAACAACTACCACCACAACAACAACCACCACCACCACAACAACAGCCACCACCACCACCATCACAACAACAACAACATTACAACAAAAGCAACAACAACAGCCACCATAACAAAAACAACCACCACCGGTAAAGCTCAAGTAACTTATGCATCTTTGCCTCAGGATCAATATGATAATTATGATGTAGTTAAGAGCTTGATTCTTAAGGCCTATGAGCTCTTTCCTGAAGCCTATAGAGTAAAATTTAGGACAACTTATAAGCAAGATAAGCAATCCCATGTTGAGTATGGAAAAATCAAAGAAGATCTGTTAGAGCAGTGGTTAAATACTAAGAATGTGGATTCTGATTTTGGTAAATTTAAGCAGATGATTTTGCTGGAGGACTTCAAAAGGTGTATTAATAAAGATGTTAGCCAATATCTTAATGAGAAAAGAATAGATAATTTGTCTGACGCTGCAGTTTTAGCTGATGAATATGTTCTCACTCACAAGCGATATTCTAAAGAAAATAGGAAAGCTGAGAGCGAGTACGTTGCCTTTACTCACAGTACAGGTAACAGGAAAGAGAATAAAGATGATGTTTCTCAGGAAGTAAATACCAGCTCCACCTCTAGATTTCAGAAAAGTTAATGTACTTATTGTAGTAAGCTTGGTCATACTACGGAGAAATGTTTCAGGAGACAGCGTGATGTGAACAAAAAGGAGTTTTTAAATATTCAGTCAATTGGTCTAGTGTCCAGTCTTGAGAGTTCCCAGAATTCTTTAACCGAGTTAACTGAACCTGCTTTGAGAGGTAAATTAAATTCTCATGATGAGGCTCCTCTTTTGAGCAGTAACGTGGGTGACAGTCTCAAGAGTTGATGTGCTAATTTCCTGTCTGATGGTTTTATCAGTCCTCTGGACAGTAATGACAGGAAATCAGTTAAAATATATCGTGATACAGGTGCTTGCCAATCCCTTATGCTGACCAGTGTTCAAGGCTCTAATGTTAATTCCTCTGATGAAACTGTAATCTTACAAGGTGTAGGGAATAATTACTTCTCTGTCCCTCTGTGCAGAGTGAATTTAGAGTGTGGTTTTCTTAATGGTTCCATTATGGTTGGGTTGGTTGAGACACTCCCAATGTCAGGTGTAACTCTCTTACATGGAAATGATATTGGTGGAAGTCAAGTGTGTCCAGCTCCTCAGTTGTCTAGTGAACCAGTGACTGAGACCCAGGATTGTGATGTCCCTGATGTGTTCTCTGCATGTGCTGTCACTAGGGCTAAGTCTAAAGTTACTGGTGACTTAGAGGATAATGATGATGATGATGTTATCCTAGCTGACACTTTTCTAGCTAATTTGGAGCACTCACCAGATGAGGTAGTACCCCATAGTGTTGATAATTTGTCTCGTCAAGAGTTGGTTGAGTTGCATGTCGCTGACCCTGAGTTGAAAGGTCTAGCTAACTCTGCTTGCAGTGAGGAAGAGTCAGCTGGTGCTTCTACTTGCTATCATATAAAGTCAGGAGTACGTATGAGGAAGTGGAGACCCCCAACAGCATCAGCCGACTGTGAATGGGAGGTTGTACAGTCGTCAGCACAAATCCGCTGCAAGCCTGCTCGTGTGATGTGGTTGTTTTGTCTGGCAACAGTGTATAGGAACTAGTCGCCACACAGGCTTTTATACGCTTGAAAGACGTGTTTGTAAGAATTAGTGCTAGAATGCAATGGTCTTTATATCTGATTAGCATAAAAGTGAGCAAAAGACGACAGAAAAATGTTGTAGCGTGATAAAACTTCTGCTCTCTCCCTCGTACCCACCCCATGTCCCTCCCCACCCTACCTCTTAACCCCCACCCCCCCATGCTCCTTCATTTCCACTCCCCTCTCTCCGCACCCTGTCTACCTTAACCGCGGCGCAGATCTACATAATAAACTGCACTCTTCTCCATTTCTTGTCTATTCCTGTAACCTTATAATCCTTACATTCGAGAGTATCTTGCTATGCCTCAGTCTTTTTCACCCACTCTTTACTCCAAACGTGATACAGTAGTTCGAAACATGATGGGATCTGCTCCTGCTTCATGAATCAGTGAACAGTATGAGGAGGATGGGAACATTTTCCTTGAAACGAGAGGGAGAGAGAGAGAGAGAGAGAGAGAGAGAGAGAGAGAGAGAGGAAGTAGGAGGAATGGGCACAAATGTTTGTTTGATTTCGCCTACTGAAATAATGGCCACCAACTGCCAGGCTCACTAAACACACACACACACACACACACACACACACACACACACACACACACACAGTAAGGAATAATACATCACAAGAACGAGACCTCAAACGTTTCTGTATCTACCGGCTGTTGGTAGTGACAAGGGGTGCAGAAAAGAATGACAACTGGAATAAAAAGAGTGGGAATCAGACGGGGAGGGTGAGAGTGGGATTAGAACAGGAAGGGATATTGGTAATTAGCCTTGGATACATTTTATTAAAGCATTTCGAGCAATTGAGAACAGGACAATATTGGTTTAACAAACAGTCAATAGAGAATTGCGATGCACTAGTCGGGTTAGTGTCGTGGATAAATGAATGAAGGTAGAGAGAGTGAGGAGAGGAGAAAATGGAGAGGCATGAACGTGAGTGGGGCGTAGGAGGGGGAAGGAGGAGTGGGGGGACATCAGGAGGAGAAAGGGGGAGAGAGGGGAAGGGAGTTTAGACACGGTTATGAGGAATGTCAGAGTACAGTATTACGCTCGTACGTCGTTTCATAACATTCCGTCAGCATTTGCACTTTTTTTTTATACTGTTTAAATACGGTATGCATAATATTGTACTCTAGCCAGCCTCTAGTACTATTTTTAAAAAACACGTCGTTAAAGTGTTTAAAAGGCTACGTGGCAACTAGTCCCCTTACACTGTTGCCAGACAAAAGGACTCACATCACACGAGTGGACTTGCAGCGAATTTATGCTGACGACTGTACATCAAGTTGTCATCCCTTGTGTTTGTAGGCAGGATATCATTAGAGTGGCTCATGATTCCAGTTTGGCAGGACGCCTTGGAGTGAGGAAGACTGTGGCACGCATTTTGAAACACTTCTACTGGCCAGGTATCTTCAGAGATGTTTCCTGGTATTGTATGTCTTGTCACACCTGTCAAGTTGTGGGGAAGTGTAATCAGACCGAAAAGGTTGCACCTCTAGTTCCCATTCCTCCTTTTGAGGCGCCATTCACCCGTGTGTTGGTGGATATTGTGGGCCCTCTTCCTAAGACTTCTTCAGGATTTTCTTATGTGTTGACCCTGATTAATATGGCTACTCGTTATCCTGAAGCCATTCCACTTAGAAATATCTCAGCAAAGAACGTGGTTAAGGAAATGCTAGGGTTCTTCACCAAGTTTGGTCTGCCCAAGGAGGTACAGTCAGACCGGGGAAGTAATTTCATGTCAAATGTTTTCAAGCAGTCCCTGAAAGAGTTGGGCATCACCCAGATCACGTCTTCAGCTTACCATCCCCAGACCCAAGGAGCGTTGGAGAGATATCATCAAACACTCAAATCGATGCTCAAGAAATACTGTTTGGAACATCAGAAAGATTGGAATAAAGGTCTTCCATTCGTTGTATTTGCCGCAAGAGAATCTCCAAATGAATCACTAGGCTTCTCACCCTTTGAACTACTGTTTGGCCATGAATTAAGAGGACCCCTTAAGCTACTCAAGGAATGCTGGCTGTCAGAGGAAGATGACGTCAACCTGCTGGAGTATGTGATGAAGTTCAAAGAACGGCTGTCCACTGCATTACAGCTGGCGAGAGAGAATTTAGGAGCTGCTCAGGAGAAGATGAAGACTTGGTATGATAAGAAGTCCAGGTTACGCCACTTTCAGCCAGGAGATCAGGTTTTGATTCTGCTACCAGTTCATCGGCAACCTCTTCAAGCCAAGTTTAGTGGTCCTTATTTCGTGGAGAAGAAACTCAGTGATGTCATTGCCACACCAGATCGTAGAAAGAACAAGCAACTTTGTCACATCAACATGCTAAAGTCATATCACAGGCGGGACGAAAATAACCCAGTCTGCACTGTAGATGTTCCACCTAAGTCTGCAAGTGAAGTTCTCCCATGCAGCATGAGCCCGAGTGATAGTTTGGGGAAGAATCCTGATATCATGAATGATCTCCAGACTAAGCTTTCTCATCTAGCTCTCGAGGAAAGGCAGGAGTTTTCGGCATTACTGCAGAAGTACCCGAAAGTGTTCAGTGCCAGTCCAGGAAGAACCACTGTGTTGATGCCTGATGTCGATGTTGGAGATGCAAAGCCAATTAAACTGCCTCCTTTCCGTATGAACCCAGTGAAAGTTCCTGTTATCCAGAAGGAGCTTGGCTACCTGTTGGACCACAAGATGATTGAGCCCTGTCAGAGCGAGTGGAGTTCTCCTGTCACTCTAGTCCCTAAGCCAGGTGGGTCACAGCGGCTTTGCATCGACTACAGACGTGTTAATCAGATAACCAAAACAGACACTTACCCTCTCCCTCGCGTGGAAGATTGCATAGACAAGATCGGAAAGGCTAGGTACATAAGTATGTTTGATTTGTTAAAGGGATACTGGCAAGTACCTATGACTGAATGAGCTAGGGAGATCTCATGTTTTCACTAGGAAAGACTTTTGCATGTTCTGTAATGCCATATAGTATGGAGAATGCAGCAGCCACTTTTCAGAAGCTCATGAATATTGTAACAGAGGGTTTGGCAGGGTGTGTTGTTTATACTGATGATGTATTAATCTTCAGTGACAACTGGAAAGATCACCTATGCCATGTCAGTAAATTTCTTGAGTGTTTAGTTCAGGCTAATCTTGTAGCTAATTTATCAAAGTGTGAGTTTGGTGAAGCTAAAGTTCAGTACCTTGGGTACGTAATTGGTGATGGACACGTTGCACCACCAGGAGCTAAGGTTCAGGTTATAAGTGATCTTCCCAGACCTAAAAGTAGGAAAGAGCTTCAAAGATTTTTCGGAATGGTAGGTTATTACAGGAGATTTGTTCTTAACTTTTCAATTCTTGAATCATCACTTACAGACCTACTGAAAATGGAAGTTAAATTTTTCTGGACCGATAACTGTGAATCCTCTTTCAGTAATCTTAAAGCTATCCTATTACGTCAGCCAGTGCTCGCTACTCCAAATTTTGCTAAGCCTTTTAAGATGGCTGTTGACGCAAGTGATACAGGAGCTGGGTCTGTTTTGCTGCAAGAGGATGATCAGGGTATTGAACACCCTGTATTTTATTACAGTAAGAAGTTCACTCCACTCAAAAGAACTACTCAACTACTGAGAAAGAGCTTTTGGCCTTGATTTTGGATTTACAGCATTTTTCATTTTATTTGTGTTCTGGTTTTGACCCTATAATCATTTATAGCGATCATAACCCACTGAAATTCCTTAGTAAGTTTAAAGATAAAAATCAGAGATTGACAAGATGGAGTCTACTTCTTCAGGAGTATTCATTAGGCATACAACATGTCAAGGGGAAAGAAAATGTTATTGCAGATTGCTTATCTAGACTTTAGACATTGTTTTAGAGTAATAAGAAATTTCCTTTGTAAATTTCTTTTTCTTTGAGGGGAGGTGTTACATAGCCTATGATTTCATCATCCTTTGTATAATTCTAACGTACAGTATGTTGCATGTTTGATCACGATTCGCCTCGTGGCTTCCATAGTGACCAGGCTTGCGTGTTCTACCTCACTCCCCCCTTCTCCCCCTTATACTAGAGTAAGTCGTTCTTTCCGTTGTTCAGAGCAGGACTGTCAACTCTTCCACCCCTGTGCCTTCATTTTCGCGTCCTTCTTGCAAGATGAATCAAGCTCTGCCGGCCCCTATATAATGAGCTCAGTCTCTGCATTAATTGCCACTTAGATCTACTCCTCACTTTGTTCACATCTCTGTCCTCCTGTGTATAGTATATTATTGTAAGTGATCAGGAAGTCTCCAATCATCTTGCTGCTGTATAATTTGGGTATAAATGTTGTTACCATTTTTCTTGTACTGTATGGCCTAAGGCGTTAATTCGTAGGCCTGGTAAGGTTTTTGTGATTAATGTGGAGCTTTTCATGTCAGCCATTATTAATAATTTTTTGTGTCTGTAATAATATATCTTGCTTTAACTGAGCATTATCCGGTTTTCTCATTTATCAGGGCTGACTTAGATAAATTTGTTCTTGCGAAATTCGTCGTAATAGAGGCTATTGCAGATAACCATATATGTAACCTATTTTGCCATTACATTATCCTTATGAGTCCTGAATGTTTAGTTGTTAGTTTGAGCATTAAACTTTATCTTGTAATTTTAACTAACTCTTTTGTTTTGAACCTGGAACTTTGCGGAACAGTAGTGATTTTAGCATTCTCACTTGAAGCGTTCATTATCTCTGTTCCGTAACAATATATATATATATATATATATATATATATATATATATATATATATATATATATATATATATATATATATATATATATATAATGTTTTTCGAGGCCCCCTTCAATTGGGGGCCCTGGGGGCAGTATAGAATAGCCCCCCCGCCCCCCCCCTCAGGTACGCCACTGTCTGGATGCCTATATACCGCATAGGGTTTTGCATAATCATGCCCCGTGTAGCAAGAAGCGACAACTCACGTATGCCAAAATCTTCCGCACTGTCTTCTGATGTGGATGGTACGAAGTCTGGGCTGGTATCACAGTCATGATCTTTCTCACTGTCCAAGTCTGACATTCATAGTACTATCTTCATCTGCATACATATATTCTTTTTGTATACAGGTGTCTAAAGAAGATGCAGTTGGTTTGATGTCTGTATTGCAGGCTGCATTGACTTGTACTGGGAACATTCTTACTTGCACACCCTTTGTTGCCAATGACCTCTGCACCTGAAGTGTAGTGCAACATAGCCGGAAAGAAAAAATTCCTGCATACCGTATAGGATACGAAATATGGCCACTGCGGGCAAGCTATTAATCCTATTAGGATGGAATAGAGCAGAGATGTCAGACGGGTCACTTAATAGGTACAAGATGTTTTATAATAATAACTTATGCAAGGTACAGTACAGTTCCCTTAATGTCTTGTAACACACGTTTCCTCATCCCTTACAGCTCATGCTAAAGAGGACACTCCTTTTCACCTAAAGATAGTTTATTCAGTTATTTATTCACCTACCTAACTCATAACTGCTTTCATGAGTACACTTATTCACCTACTGTACTCATAATTGCTTCCTTAGCTGCTAAACCACACAGGTTTTTCATTGTTTACCAAGATCCAGTCACGTTATTTTTACTTTAGATACTCAACAATACAATGGGTTCTTATCTATACCTGGATACCAATGTGTTTTGTAGCAGGCTGTGTTGTGTGGCCAGGAATAACATCTTCACTCACATCTACAGCCTTCACAGATGATGTGCCGATGTGGTTACCATATTATCTTCCTCTTTAGCAATAATATATGATGCATTTGCAAAGTATTTTTTTATTTATGACTAAGAAAGAATAAATACACTGTATATGCCAAAACAAGAATTAAATCAATGGATTATGATAAAAATTGCCTAACTGACAAAAGGACACAAGCTATCTTTTAATGAGAAAGAAATACACAGTTATTACAGGTTCTTCTTTCACTAGTGGGGGGGCGCGGTAGCACAGTGGTAGCGCGCTGGACTTGTAATCGGGGGATTGCAAGTTCGAGCCTCGCCCAGGCTGCCGTGCCGGGAGGGGTAGCTCCCTCCTGTAACCCTAGCGGGGCTATATAATCCAATACAGGGCTTAGCTCGGAGGAACTCCATTTCTCCCATTTTTTTCTTTCACTAGTAAGTTCAGAGCTCTGACCTAGATAATCAACAGGAAATTACTAGAAAACTCTAAAACTTTAGCAGTATTTACCAATTATGTACCTTGTATAGTCAGCCAAAAAAGTCGTGTCATCGTCCCGAACCCAGCAAATATTCGGGAAGTCGAAGCAGAAGGGATAGTTTCACAAGTCTGGCAACTGTGTCAGACCAGACTGTGTTGGGGGTGTGTTGTTTGGGGGTGGGGGTGGGGCAATGAAGTATGTGTGTGCTGTAGTCTAGCATTAAACCTCTGAGAAAAGGTGCTAAATGTGATATTACACCTGATTTCATACCTGCAAATAATTAAATGTATCGTCAACCTGAAATAATGCCTCGATCGTGTAGCCAATCAAACAAATGAAACGACGAGGTGCAACCCCGCCTCCTCCCTAGTTTCCCCCCACACCCTCTCTCCAGGGTATCAACTAGCCATATGACATCGGAATAAAGGACAGAAAGCTGTATTTTTACTGTATGTTTACCTTCTGAACATGGCAGGATATACTGTATATATACCATGTGTGGTGTGGCAGAGGCATGCGGTGCCTTCACAGAAATAACGAGAAAAGCATTCCACAGGTGGTTAGTGTTTTGGTAAACGGGTAAGGGAAACCCATAGATGTAAATAAGCCTAGATGCCCCACGACACTACTTTAGACGCGTCTGCCAGGCCGCCATCTTGCAACGGTCGAGGCAGACGATGTCGTGTTCCTGACGATGGTCCAAGTTGACCCCCATTTACCTAGCAATGCAGCAACACTGTGTTGCTTTCGGGTGTAGAAAGCGTCAGAATATATCTATGGTGACACCGATAGCATGAGCGGCTCAAGCCATTCATTATGCTAACGTCTCTCAGCTGCTTCCCTATCCCCCGAAAGGAGGATGGTGGGTTCCAGAAGGGAAATTTAAACCTGCAGTCCACCGACTTCACTTTTCAGATGATCAAGGAAGCACAACCATTACCACCACAATAACAGCCACCACCACAACCACCACCACTACCCCCTGCAACAACACCATCACAAGAATAAACACAACCACAACAACCACCACCACAACAACAACCACCACCGCCACCACCATCACAACAACCACCACCATAGCACCAACCACCACCACAACCACCTCCACCACAACAACAACCACAACTGCAACAACCGTCAACACAACAGCCACCACCACTATAACAACCACTACCATAAAACCACCGCCACAACAGTCACAACAAACATCACCACCACCACAACAACAACACCACCACCACTACCACCACCACCACCATCACCACCACCACCACCATAACAACCACCACCACCACCACCACCATAACAACCACCATCACCACAACAACCACCACCACCACCACAACAACAACCACCACCACCACAACAACAACCACCACCACCACAACACCACCATCACCACCACCACCACCACCACAACAACAACAACAACAACACAACCACCACCACCACCACAACAACAACAACAACAACAACCATCACCACCACCACCACCATAACAACAACCACCAACATCACCATAACAACCACCAACATCACCATAACACCCACCACCACCACCACCACCACCTTAACAACCACCACTACCACTATAACAACCACCACCACCACCACAACAACAAAAACAGCAACTACAGCCCACCGCCACCATAACAATCACCACCACCACCACCACCACCACAAAAACCACCACCACCACAAAAACCACCACAACAACAACAACAACAACAACAACAACAAACCACCACCACTACCACAACAACAACAACAACTACCACCACAACAACAACCACCACCACCAGAACAACAGCCACCACCACCACCATCACAACAACAACAACATTACAATAAAAACAACAACAACAGCCACCATAACAACAACAACCACTACCGGTAAAGCTCAAGTAACTTATGCATCTTTGCCTCAGGATCAATCTGACAATTATGATGTAGTTAAGAGCTTGATTCTTAAGGCCTATGAGCTTGTTCCTGAAGCATATAGAGTAAAATTTAGGACAACTTATAAGCAAGATAAGCAATCCCATGTTGAGTATGGAAAAATCAAAGAAGATCTGTTAGAGCAGTGGTTAAATACTAAGAATGTGGATTCTGATTTTGGTAAATTTAAGCAGATGATTTTGCTGGAGGACTTCAAAAGGTGTATTAATAAAGATGTAAGCCAATATCTTGATGAGAAAAGAATAGATAATTTGTCTGACGCTGCAGGTTTAGCTGATGAATATGTTCTCACTCACAAGAGATATTCTAAAGAAAATAGGAAAGCTGAGAGCGAGTACGTTGCCTTTACTCACAGTATAGGTAACAGGAAAGAGAATAAAGATGATGTTTCTCAGGAAGTAAATACCAGCTCCACCTCTAGATTTCAGAAAAGTTAATGTACTTCTTGTAGTAAGCTTGGTCATACTACGGAGAAATGTTTCAGGAGACAGCGTGATGTGAACAAAAAGGAGTTTTTAAATATTCAGTCAATTGGTCTAGTGTCCAGTCTTGAGAGTTCCCAGAATTCTTTAACCGAGTTAACTGAACCTGCTTTGAGGGGTAAATTAAATTCTCCTGATGAAGCTTCCCTTTTGAGCAGTAACGTGGGTGACACGCTCAAGAGTTGATGTGCTAATTTCCTGTCTGATGGTTTTATCAGTCCTCTGGACAGTAATGACAGGAAATCAGTTAAAATATATCGTGATACAGGGGCTTGCCAATCCCTTATGCTGACCAGTGTTCAAGGCTCTAATGTTAATTCCTCTGATGAAACTGTAATCTTACAAGGTGTAGGGAATAATTACTTCTCTGTCCCTCTGTGCAAAGTGAATTTAGAGTGTGGTTTTCTTAATGGTTCCATTATGGTTGGGTTGGTTGAGACACTCCCAATGTCAGGTGTAACTCTCTTACATGGAAATGATATTGGTGGAAGTCAAGTGTGTCCAGCTCCTCAGTTGTCTAGTGAACCAGTAACTGAGACCCAGGATTGTGATGTCCCGGATGTGTTCTCTGCATGTGCTGTCACTAGGGCTAAGTCTAAAGTTACTGGTGACTTAGAGGATAATGATGATGATGATGATGATGATGATGTTATCCTAGCTGACACTTTTCTTGCTAATTTGGACCACTCACCAGATGAGGTAGTACCCCGTAGTGTTGATAATTTGTCTCGTCAAGAGTTGGTTGAGTTGCATGTCGCTGACCCTGAGTTGAAAGGTCTAGCTAACTCTGCTTGCAGTGAGAAAGAGTCAGCTGGTGTTTCTACTTGTTATTATATAAAGTCAGGAGTACGTATGAGGAAGTGGAGACCCCCAACAGCATCAGCCGACTGTGAATGGGAGGTTGTACAGTCGTCAGCACAAATCCGCTGCAAGCCTGCTCGTGTGATGTGGTTGTTTTGTCTGGCAACAGTGTATAGGAACTAGTCGCCACACAGGCTTTTATACGCTTGAAAGACGTGTTTGTAAGAATTAGTGCTATAAATCGCCCAGAATGCAATGGTCTTTATATCTGATTAGCATAAAAGTGAGCAAAAGACGACAGAAAAATGTTGTAGCGTAATAAAACTTCTGCTCTCTCAATCGTACCCACCCCATGTCCCTCCCCACCCAACATCTTAACCCCCACCCCCCCATGCTCCTTCATTTCCACTCCCCTCTCTCCGCACCCTGTCTACCTTAACCGCGGCGCAGATCTACATAATGAACTGCACTCTTCTCCATTTCTTGTCTATTCCTGTAACCTTTTAGCTCCTTACATTCGAGAGTATCTTGCTATGCCTCAGTCTTTTTCACCCACTCTTTACTCCAAACGTGATACAGTAGTTCGAAACATGATGGGTTCTGCTCCTGCTTCATGAATCAGTGAACAGTATGAGGAGGATGGGAACATTTTCCTTGAAACGAGAGAGAGAGAGAGAGAGAGAGAGAGAGAGAGAGAGAGAGAGAGAGAGAGAGAGAGAGAGAGAGAGATAGAGAGAGAGAGAAGGGAGAGAGAGAGAGGAAGTAGGAGGAATGGGCACAAATGTTTGTTTGATTTCGCCTACTGAAATAATAGCCACCAACTGCCAGGCTCACTAAACACACACACACACACACACACACACACACACAGTAAGGAATAATACATCACAAGAACGAGACCTCAAACGTTTCTGTATCTACCGGCTGTTGGTAGTGACAAGGGGTGCAGAAAAGAATGACAACTGGAATAAAAAGAGTGGGAATCAGACGGGGAGGGTGAGAATGGTATTAGAACAGGAAGGGATATTGGTAATTAGCCTTGGATACATTTTATTAAAGCATTTCGAGCAATTGAGAACAGGACAATATTGGTTTAACAAACAGTCAAGAGAGAATTGCGATGCACTAGTCGGGTTAGTGTCGTGGATAAATGAATGAAGGTAGAGAGAGTGAGGAGAGGAGAAAGTGGAGAGGCATGAACGTGAGTGGGGCGTAGGAGGGGGAAGAAGGGGTGGGGGGACATCAGGAGGAGAATGGGGGAGAGAGGGGAAAAGAGTTTAGACACGGTTATGAGGAATGTCAGAGTACAGTATTACGCTCGTACGTCGTTTCATAACATTCCGTCAGCTTTTGCACTTTTTTTTATATACTGATTAAATGCGGTATGCATAATATTGTACTCTAGCCAGCCTCTAGTACTATTTTTAAAAAACACGTCGTTAAAGTGTTTAAAAGGCTACGTGGCAACTAGTCCCCTTAAACTGTTGCCAGACAAAAGGACTCACATCACACGAGTAGACTTGCAGCGAATTTATGCTGACGACTGTACATCAAGTTGTCATCCCTCGTGTTTGTAGGCAGGATATCATTAGAGTGGCTCATGATTCCAGTTTGGCAGGACGCCTTGGAGTGAGGAAGACTGTGGCACGCATTTTGAAACACTTCTACTGGCCAGGTATCTTCAGAGATGTTTCCTGGTAATGTAAGTCTTGTCACACCTGTCAAGTTGTGGGGAAGTGTAATCAGACCGAAAAGGTTGCACCTCTAGTTCCCATTCCTCCTTTTGAGGCGCCATTCACCCGTGTGTTGGTGGATATTGTGGGCCCTCTTCCTAAGACTTCTTCAGGATTTTCTTATGTGTTGACCCTGATTGATATGGCTACTCGTTATCCTGAAGCCATTCCACTTAGAAATATCTCAGCAAAGAACGTGGTTAAGGAAATGCTAGGGTTCTTCACAAAGTTTGGTCTGCCCAAGGAGGTACAGTCAGACTGGGGAAGTAATTTCATGTCAAATGTTTTCAAGCAGTTTCTGAAAGAGTTGGGCATCACCCATATCACGTCTTCAGCTTACCATCCCCAGACCCAAGGAGCGTTGGAGAGATATCATCAAACACTCAAATCGATGCTCAAGAAATACTGTTTGGAACATCAGAAAGATTGGAATAAAGGTCTTCCATTCGTTGTATTTGCCGCAAGAGGATCTCCAAATGAATCACTAGGCTTCTCACCCTTTGAACTACTGTTTGGCCATGAAGTAAGAGGACCCCTTAAGCTACTCAAGGAATGCTGGCTGTCAGAGGAAGATGACGTCAACCTGCTGGAGTATGTGATGAAGTTCAAAGAACGGCTGTCCACTGCATTACAGCTGGCGAGAGAGAATTTAGGAGCTGCTCAGGAGAAGATGAAGACTTGGTATGATAAGAAGTCCAGGTTACGCCACTTTCAGCCAGGAGATCAGGTTTTGATTCTGCTACCAGTGCATGGGCAACCTCTTCAAGCCAAGTTTAGTGGTCCTTATTTCGTGGAGAAGAAACTCAGTGATGTCATCGCCACACCAGATCGTAGAAAGAACAAGCAACTTTGTTACATCAACATGCTAAAGTCATATCACAGGCGGGACGAAAATAACCCAGTCTGCACTGTAGATGTTCCACCTGAGTCTGCAAGTGAAGTTCTCCCATGCAGCAGGAGCCCGAGTGATAGTTTGGGGAAGAATCCTGATATCATAAATGATCTCCAGACTATGCTTTCTCATCTAGCTCTCGAGGAAAGGCAGGAGTTTTCGGCATTACTGCAGAAGTACCCGAAAGTGTTCCGTGCTAGTCTAGGAAGAACCACTGTGTTGATGCCTGATGTCGATGTTGGAGATGCAAAGCCAATTAAACTGCCTCCTTACCGTATGAACCCAGTGAAAGTTCTTCTCATCCAGAAGGAGCTTGGCTACCTGTTGGACCACAAGATGATTGAGCCCTGTCAGAGCGAGTGGAGTTCTCCTGTCACTCTAGTCCCTAAGCCAGGTGGGTCACAGCGGCTTTGCATCGACTACAGACGTGTTAATCAGATAACCAAAACAGACACTTACCCTCTCCCTCGCGTGGAAGATTGCATAGACAAGATCGGAAAGGCTAGGTACATAAGTATGTTTGATTTGTTAAAGGGATACTGGCAAGTACCTATGACTGAATGAGCTAGGGAGATCTCATGTTTTCACTAGGAAACACTTTTGCATGTTCTGTAATGCCATATAGTATGGAGAATGCAGCAGCCACTTTTCAGAAGCTCATGAATGTTGTAACAGAGGGTTTGGCAGGGTGTGTTGTTTATACTGATGATGTATTAATCTTCAGTGACAACTGGAAAGATCACCAATGCCATGTCAGTAAATTTCTTGAGTGTTTGGTTCAGGCTAATCTTGTAGCTAATTTATCAAAGTGTCAGTTTGGTCAAGCTAAAGTTCAGTACCTTGGGTACGTAATTGGTGATGGACACGTTGCACCACCAGGAGCTAAGGTTCAGGTTATAAGTGATCTTCCCAGACCTAAAAGTAGGAAAGAGCTTCAAAGATTTTTCGGAATGGTAGGTTATTACAGGAGATTTGTTCTTAAATTTTCAATTCTTGAATCATCACTTACAGACCTACTGAAAAAGGAAGTTAAATTTTTCTGGACCGATAACTGTGAATCCTCTTTCAGTAAGCTTAAAGCTATCCTATTACGTCAGCCAGTGCTCGCTACTCCAAATTTTGCTAAGCCTTTTAAGATGGCTGTTGACGCAAGTGATACAGGAGCTGGGTCTGTTTTGCTGCAAGAGGATGATCAGGGTATTGAACACCCTGTATCTTATTACAGTAAGAAGTTCACTCCACCTCAAAAGAACTACTCAACTATTGAGAAAGAGCTTTTGGCCTTGATTTTGGGTTTACAGCATTTTTCATTTTATTTGTGTTCTGGTTTTGACCTTATAATCATTTATAGCGATCATAACCCACTGAAATTCCTTAGTAAGTTTAAAGATAAAAATCAGAGATTGACAAGATGGAGTCTACTTCTTCAGGAGTATTCATTAGACATACAACATGTCAAGGGGAAAGAAAATGTTACTGCAGATTGCTTATCTAGACTTTAGACATTGTTTTAGAGTAATAAGAAATTTCCTTTGTAAATTTCTTTTTCTTTGACAGGAGGTGTTACATAGCCTATGATTTCATCATCCTTTGTATAATTCTAACGTACAGTATGCTGCATGTTTGATCACGATTCGCCTCGTGGCTTCCATAGTGACCAGGCTTGCGTGTTCTACCTCACTCCCCCCTTCTCCCCCTTATACTAGAGTAAGTCGTTCTTTCTGTTGTTCAGAGCAGGACTGTCAACTCTTCCTCCCCTGTGCCTTCATTTCCTCGTCCTTCTTGCAAGTTGAATTAAGCTCTGCCGGCCCCTATATAATGAGCTCAGTCTCTGCATTAATTGCTACTTAGATCTACTCCTCACTTTGTTCACATCTCTGTCCTCCTCTGTATAGTGTATTTTTGTGAGTGATCAGGAAGTCTCCAATCATCTTGCTGCTGTATAATTTGGGTATAAGTGTTGTTACCATTTTTCTTGTACTGTATGGCCTAATGCGTTAATTCGTAGGCCTGGTAAGGTTTTTGTGATTCATGTGGAGTTTTTCATGTCAGCCATTATTAATAATTTTTTGTGTATGTAATAATATATCTTGCTTTAACTGAGCATTATCCGGTTTTCTCATTTATCAGTGCTGACTTAGATAAATTTGTTCTTGCGAAATTCGTCGTAATAGAGGCTATTGCAGTTAACCATATATGTAACCTATTTTGCCATTACATTATCCTTATGAGTCCTGAATGTTTAGTTGTTAGTTTGTGCATTAAACTTTAACTTGTAATTTTACCTAACTCTTTTGTTTTGAACCTGGAACTTTGCGGAACAGTAGTGATTTTAGCATTCTCACTTGAAGCGTTCATTATCTCTGTTCCGTAACAATATATATATATATATATATATATATATATATATATATATATATATATATATATATATATATATATATATATATATATAAGGTTTTTCGAGGCCCCCTTCAATTGGGGGCCCTGGGGGCAGTATCGAACAGCCCACCCCGCCCCCCTCAGGTTTTCCACTGTCTGGATGCCTATATACCGCATAGGGTTTTGCATAATCATGCCCCGTGTAGCAAGAAGCGACAACTCACGTGTGCCAAAATCTTCTGCACTGTCTTCTGATGTGGATGGTACGAAGTCTGGGCTGGTATCACAGTCATGATCTTTCTCACTGTCCAAGTCTGACATTCATAGTACTATCTTCATCTGCATACATATATTCTTTTTGTATACAGGTGTCTAAAGAAGATGCAGTTGGTTTGATGTCTGTATTGCAGGCTGCATTGACGTGTACTGGGAACATTCTTACTTGCACACCCTTTGTTGCCAATGACCTCTGCACCTGAAGTGTAGTGCAACATAGCCGGAAAGAAAAAATTCCTGCATACCGTATAGCATGCGAAATATGGCCACTGCGGGTAAGCTATTGATCCTATTAGGATGGAACAGAGCAGAGATGTCAGACGGGTCACTTAATAGGTACAAGATGTTTTATAATAATAACTTATGCAAGGTACAGTACAGTTCCTTTAATGTTTTGTAACACACGTTTCCTCATCCCTTACAGCTCATGCTAAAGAGGACACTCCTTTTCACCTAAAGATAGTTTATTCAGTTATTTATTCACCTACCTAACTCATAACTGCTTTCATGAGTACACTTATTCACCTACTGTACTCATAATTGCTTCCTTAGCTGCTAAACCACACAGGTTTTTCATTGTTTACCAAGTTCCAGTCACGTTATTTTTACTTTAGATACTCAACAATACAATGGGTTCTTATCTATACCTGGATACCAATGTGTTTTGTAGCAGGCTGTGTTGTGTGGCCAGGAATAACATCTTCACTCACATCTACAGCCTTCACAGATGATGTGCCGATGTGGTTACCATATATATTATCTTCCTCTTTAGGAATAATATATGATGCATTTGCAAAGTATTTTTTTATTTATGACTAAGAAAGAATAAATATACTGTATATGCCAAAACAAGAATTAAATAAATGGATTATGATAAAAATTGCCTAACTGACAAAAGGACACAAGCTATCTTTTAATGAGAAAGAAATACACAGTTATTACAGGTTCTTCTTTCACTAGTGGGGGGGCGCGGTAGCACAGTGGTAGCGCGCTGGACTTGTAATCGGGGGATTGCAAGTTCGAGCCTCGCCCAGGCTGCCGTGCCGGGAGGGGTAGCTCCCTCCTGTAACCCTAGCGGGGCTATATAGTCCAATACAGGGCTTAGCTCGGGGGAACTCCATTTCTCCCATTTTTTTCTTTCACTAGTAAGTTCAGAGCTCTGACCTAGATAATCAACAGGAAATTACTAGAAAACTCTAAAACTTTAGCAGTATTTACCAATTATGTACCTTGTATAGTCAGCCAAAAAAGTCGTGTCATCGTCCCGAACCCAGCAAATATTCGGGAAGTCGAAGCAGAAGGGATAGTTTCACAAGTCTGGCAACTGTGTCAGACCAGACTGTGATGGGGGTGAGTTGTTTGGGGGTGGGGGTGGGGTAATGAAGTATGTGTGTGCTGTAGTCTAGCATTAAACCTCTGAGAAAAGGTGCTAAATGTGATATTACACCTGATTTCATACCTGCAAATAATTAAATGTATCGTCAACCTGAAATAATGCCTCGATCGTGTAGCCAATCAAACAAATGAAACGACGAGGTGCAACCCCGCCTCCTCCCTAGTTTCCCCCCACACCCTCTCTCCAGGGTATCAACTAGCCATATGACATCGGAATAAAGGACAGAAAGCTGTATTTTTACTGTATGTTTACCTTCTGAACATGGCAGGATATACTGTATATATACCATGTGTGGTGTGGCAGAGGCATGCGGTGCCTTCACAGAAATAACGAGAAAAGCATTCCACAGGTGGTTAGTGTTTTGGTAAACGGGTAAGGGAAACCCATAGATGTAAATAAGCCTAGATGCCGCACGACACTACTTTAGACGCGTCTGCCAGGCCGCCATCTTGCAACGGTCGAGGCAGACGATGTCGTGTTCCTGACGATGGTCCAAGTTGACCCCCATTTACCTAGCAATGCAGCAACACTGTGTTGCTTTCGGGTGTAAAAAGCGTCAGAATATATCTATGGTGACACCGATAGCATGAGCGGCTCAAGTCATTGATTATGCTAACGTCTCTCAGCTGCTTCCCTATCCCCCGAAAGGAGGATGGTGGGTTCTAGAAGGGAAATTTAAACCTGCAGTCCACCGACTTCACTTTTCAGATGAACAAGGAAGCACAACCATTACCACCACAATAACAGCCACCACCACAGCCACCACCACTACCCCCTGAAACACCATCATCACAAGAATAAACACAACCACAACAACCACCACCACAACAACAACCACCACCGCCACCACCATCACAACAACCACCACCATAGCACCAACCACCACCACAACCACCTCCACCACAACAACAACCACAACTGCAACAACCGTCAACACAACAGCCACCACCACTATAACAACCACTACCATAAAACCACCGCCACAACAGTCACAACAACCATCACCACCACCACAACAACAACACCACCACCACTACCACCACCACCACCATCACCACCACCACCACCATAACAACCACCACCACCACCACCATAACAACCACCCATCACCACAACAAAAACCACCACCACCACAACAACAACCACCACCACCACAACACCACCATCACCACCACCACCACCACCACCACCACCACAACAACAACAACAACACAACCACCACCACCACCACCACCACAACAACAACAACAACCATCACCACCACCACCACCATAACAACAACCACCAACATCACCATAACAACCACCATCACCACAACAACAACCACCACCACCACAACAACAACCACCACCACCACAACACCACCATCACCACCACCACCATCACCACCACCACCACCACAACAACAACAACAACAACAACAACACAACCACCACCACAACCACAACCACCACCACCACAACAACAACCACCACCACCACAACAACCACCACCACCACAAGAACAACCACCACCACCACAACACCACCATCACCACCACCACCACCACCATCACCACCACCACCACCACAACAACAACAACAACAACAACACAACCATCACCACAACAACAACCACCACCACCACAACAACAACCACCACCACCACAACAACAACCACCACCACCACAACACCACCATCACCACCACCACCACCACCATCACCACCACCACCACCACAACAACAACAACAACAACAACACAACCACCACCACCACAACAACAACAACCATCACCACCACCACCACCATAACAACAACCACCAACATCACCATAACAACCACCAACATCACCATAACACCCACCACCACCACCACCACCACCTTAACAACCACCACTACCACTATAACAACCACCACCACCACCACAACAACAAAAACATCAACTACAGCCACCGCCACCATAACAATCACCACCAACACCACCACCAGCAGAAAAACCACCACCACCACAAAAACCAAAACCACAACAACAACAACAACAACAAACCACCACCACCACCACAACAACAACAACTACCACCACAACAACAACCACCACCACCACAACAACAGCCACCACCACCACCATCATAACAACAACAACATTACAACAAAAACAACAACAACAGCCACCATCACAACAACAACAACATTACAACAAAAACAACAACAACAGCCACCATAACAACAACAACCACCACCGGTAAAGGTCAAGTAACTTATGCATCTTTGCCTCAGGATCAATCTGATAATTATGATGTAGTTAAGAGCTTGATTCTTAAGGCCTGTGAGCTTGTTCCTGAAGCCTATAGAGTAAAATTTAGGACAACTTATAAGCAAGATAAGCAATCCCATGTTGAGTATGGAAAAATCAAAGAAGATCTGTTAGAGCAGTGGTTAAATACTAAGAATGTGGATTCTGATTTTGGTAAATTTAAGCAGATGATTTTGCTGGAGGACTTCAAAAGGTGTATTAATAAAGATGTAAGCCAATATCTTGATGAGAAAAGAATAGATAATTTGTCTGACGCTGCAGTTTTAGCTGATGAATATGTTCTCACTCACAAGAGATATTCTAAAGAAAATAGGAAAGCTGAGAGCGAGTACGTTGCCTTTACTCACAGTACAGGTAACAGGAAAGAGAATAAAGATGATGTTTCTCAGGAAGTAAATACCAGCTCCACCTCTAGATTTCAGAAAAGTTAATGTACTTATTATAGTAAGCTTGGTCATACTATGGAGCAATGTTTCAGGAGACAGCGTGATGTGAACAAAAAGGAGTTTTTAAATATTCAGTCAATTGGTCTAGTGTCCAGTCTTGAGAGTTCCCAGAATTCTTTAACCGAGTTAACTGAACCTGCTTTGAGGGGTAAATTAAATTCTCCTGATGAAGCTCCTCTTTTGAGCAGTAACGTGGGTGACACTCTCAAGAGTTGATGTGCTAATTTCCTGTCTGATGGTTTTATCAGTCCTCTGGACAGTAATGACAGGAAATCAGTTAAAATATATCGTGATACAGGTGCTTGCCAATCCCTTATGCTGACCAGTGTTCAAGGCTCTAATGTTAATTCCTCTGATGAAACTGTAATCTTACAAGGTGTAGGGAATAATTACTTCTCTGTCCCTCTGTGCAGAGTGAATTTAGAGTGTGGTTTTTTTAATGGTTCCATTATGGTTGGGTTGGTTGAGACTCTCCCAATGTCAGGTGTAACTCTCTTACATGGAAATGATATTGGTGGAAGTCAAGTGTGTCCAGCTCCTCAGTAGTCTAGTGAACCAGTGACTGAGACCCAGGATTGTGATGTCCCTGATGTGTTCTCTGCATGTGCTGTCACTAGGGCTAAGTCTAAAGTTACTGGTGACTTAGAGGATAATGATGATGATGGTGATGATGATGTTATCCTAGCTGACACTTTTCTTGCTAATTTGGACCACTCACCAGATGAGGTAGTACCCCGTAGTGTTGATAATTTGTCTCGTCAAGAGTTGGTTGAGTTGCATGTCGCTGACCCTGAGTTGAAAGGTCTAGCTAACTCTGCTTGCAGTGAGAAAGAGTCAGCTGGTGCTTCTACTTGTTATTATATAAAGTCAGGAGTACGTATGAGGAAGTGGAGACCCCCAACAGCATCAGCCGACTATGAATGGGAGGTTGTACAGTCGTCAGCACAAATCCGCTGCAAGCCTGCTCGTGTGATGTGGTTGTTTTGTCTGGCAACAGTGTATAGGAACTAGCCGCCACACAGGCTTTTATACGCTTGAAAGACGTGTTTTTAAGAATTAGTGCTATAAATCGCACAGAATGCAATGGTCTTTATATCTGATTAGCATAAAAGTGAGCAAAAGACGACAGAAAAATGTTGTAGCGTGATAAAACTTCTGCTCTCTCCCTCGTACCCACCCCATGTCCCTCCCCACCCTTCCTCTTAACCCCCACATCCCCATGCTCCTTCATTTCCACTCCCCTCTCTCCGCACATTGTCTACCTTAACCGCGGCGCAGATCTACATAATGAACTGCACTCTTCTCCATTTCTTGTCTATTCCTGTAACCTTTTAGCTCCTTACATTCGAGAGTATCTTGCTATGCCTCAGTCTTTTTCACCAACTCTTTACTCCAAACGTGATACAGTAGTTCGAAACATGATGGGTTCTGCTCCTGCTTCATGAATCAGTGAACAGTATGAGGAGGATGGGAACATTTTCCTTGAAACGAGAGAGAGAGAGAGAGAGAGAGAGAGAGAGAGAGAGAGAGAGAGAGAGAGAGAGAGAGAGAGAGAGAGAGAGAGAGAGAGAGAGAGAGAGAGAGAGAGAGAAGGTAGGAGGAATGGGCACAAATGTTTGTTTGATTTCGCCTACTGAAATAATAGCCACCAACTGCCAGGCTCCCTAAATACACACACACACACACACACACACACACACACACACACACACACACACAAACACACACACACAGTAAGAAATAATACATCACAAGAACGAGACCTCAAACGTTTCTGTATCTACCGGCTGTTGGTAGTGACAAGGGGTGCAGAAAAGAATGACAACTGGAATAAAAAGAGTGGGAATCAGACGGGGAGGGTGAGAATGGGATTAGAACAGGAAGGGATATTGGTAATTAGCCTTGGATACATTTTATTAAAGCATTTCGAGCAATTGAGAACAGGACAATATTGGTTTAACAAACAGTCAAGAGAGAATTGCGATGCACTAGTCGGGTTAGTGTCGTGGATAAATGAATGAAGGTAGAGAGAGTGAGGAGAGGAGAAAGTGGAGAGGCATGAACGTGAGTGGGGCGTAGGAGGGGGAAGGAGGGGTGGGGGGACATCAGGAGGAGAAAGGGGGAGAGAGGGGAAGGGAGTTTAGACACGGTTATGAGGAATGTCAGAGTACAGTATTACGCTAGTACGTCGTTTCATAACATTCCGTCAGCTTTTGCACTTTTTTTTTTTTTATACTGATTAAATACGGTATGCATAATATTGTACTCTAGCCAGCCTCTAGTACTATTTTTAAAAAACACGTCGTTAAAGTATTTAAAAGGCTACGTGGCAACTAGTCCCCTTACACTGTTGCCAGACAAAAGGACTGACATCACACGAGTAGACTTGCAGCGAATTTATGCTGACGACTGTACATCAAGTTGTCATCCCTCGTGTTTATAGGCAGGATATCATTAGAGTGGCTCATGATTCCAGTTTGGCAGGACACCTTGGAGTGAGGAAGACTGTGGCACGTATTTTGAAACACTTCTACTGGCCAGGTATCTTCAGAGATGTTTCCTGGTATTGTAAGTCTTGTCACACCTGTCAGGTTGTGGGGAAGTGTAATCAGACCGAAAAGGTTGCACCTCTAGTTCCCATTCCTCCTTTTGAGGCGCCATTCACCCGTGTGTTGGTGGATATTGTGGGCCCTCTTCCTAAGACTTCTTCAGGATTTTCTTATGTGTTGACCCTGATTGATATGGCTACTCGTTATCCTGAAGCCATTCCACTTAGAAATATCTCAGCAAAGAACGTGGTTAAGGAAATGCTAGGGTTCTTCACAAAGTTTGGTCTGCCCAAGGAGGTACAGTCAGACCGGGGAAGTAATTTCATGTCAAATGTTTTCAAGCAGTCTCTGAAAGAGTTGGGCATCACCCAGATCACGTCTTCAGCTTACCATCCCCAGACCCAAGGAGCGTTGGAGAGATATCATCAAACACTCAAATCGATGCTCAAGAAATACTGTTTGGAACATCAGAAAGATTGGGATAAAGGTCTTCCATTCGTTGTATTTGCCGCAAGAGAATCTCCAAATGAATCACTAGGCTTCTCACCCTTTGAACTACTGTTTGGCCATGAAGTAAGAGCTTAAGCTACTCAAGGAATGCTGGCTGTCAGAGGAAGATGACGTCAACCTGCTGGAGTATGTGATGAAGTTCAAAGAACGGCTGTCCACTGCATTACAGCTGGCGAGAGAGAATTTAGGAGCTGCTCAGGAGAAGATGAAGACTTGGTATGATAAGAAGTCCAGGTTACGCCACTTTCAGCCAGAAGATCAGGTTTTGATTTTGCTACCAGTTCATGGGCAACCTCTTCAACCAAGTTTAGTGGTCCTTATTTCGTGGAGAAGAAACTCAGTGATGTCATCGCCACACCAGATCGTAGAAAGAACAAGCAACTTTGTTACATCAACATGCTAAAGTCATATCACAGGCGGGGCGAAAATAACCCAGTCTGCACTGTCGATGTTCCACCTGAGTCTGCAAGTGAAGTTCTCCCATGCAGCATGAGCCCGAGTGATAGTTTGGGGAAGAATCCTGATATCATGAATGATCTCCAGACTAAGCTTTCTCATCTAGCTCTCGAGGAAAGGCAGGAGTTTTCGGCATTACTGCAGGAGTACCCGCAAGTGTTCCGTGCCACTCCAGGAAGAACCACTGTGTTGATGCATGATGTCAATGTTGGAGATGCAAAGCCAATAAAACTGCCTCCTTCCCGTGTGAACGCTGTGAAAGTTCCTCTCATCCAAAAGGAGCTTGGCTACCTGTTGGATCACAAGATGATTGAGCCCTGTCAGAGCGAGTCGAGTAATCCTGTCACTCTAGTCCCTAAGCCAGGTGGGTTACAGCGGCTTTGCATCGACTACAGATGTGTTAATCAGATAACCAAAACAGACACTTACCCTCTCCCTCGCGTGGAAAATTGCATAGACAAGATCGGAAAGGCTAGGTACATAAGTAAGTTTGATTTGTTAAAGGGATTCTGGCAAGTACCTATGACTGAACGTTGTAGGGAGATCTCATGTTTTGTAACACTAGGAAAGACTTTTGCATGTTCTGTAATGCCATATGGTATGAAGAATGCACCAGCCACTTTTCAGAAACTCATGAATATTGTAACAGAGGGTTTGGCAGGGTGTGTTGTTTATATTGATGATGTATTAATCTTCAGTGACAACTGGAAAGATCACCTATGCCATGTCAGTATATTTCTTGAGCATTTGGTTCAGGCTAATCTTGTAGCTAATTTATCACAGTGTGAGTCTGGTCAAGCTAAAGTTCAGTACCTTGGGTACATAATTGGCGATGGACACGTTGCACCACAGGAGCTAAGGTTCAGGTTATAAGTGATCTTCTCAGACCTAAAAGTAGGAAAGAGCTACAAAGATTTTTCGGAATGGTAGGTTATTACAGGAGATTTGTTCTTAACTTTTCAATTCTTGTATCACCACTTACAGACCTACTGAAAAAGAGAGTTAAATTTTTCTGGACCGATAACTGTGAATCCTCTTTCAGTAAACTTAAAGCTATCATATTAAGTCAGCCAGTGCTCGCTACTCCAAATTTTGCTAAGCCTTTTAAGATGGCTGTTGATGCAAGTGACACAGGAGCTGGGGCTGTTTTGTTGCAAGCGGATGATCAGGGTATTGAACACCCTGTATCTTATTACGGTAAGAAGTTCACTCCACCTCAAAAGAACTACTCAACTGTTGAGAAAGAGCTTTTGGCCTTGATTTTGGGTTTACAGCATTTTTCATTTTATTTGTGTTCTGGTTTTGACCCCATTGTCATTTATAGCGATCATAACCCACTGAAATTGCTTAGTAAGTTTAAAGATAAAAATCAGAGATTGACAAGATGGAGTCTACTTCTTCAGGAGTATTCATTAGACATACAACATGTCAAGGGGAAAGAAAATGTTATTTCAGATTGCTTATCTAGACTTTAGACAGATTGTTTTAGAGTAATAAGAAATTTCCTTTGTAAATTTCTTTTTCTTTGTGGGGAGGTGTTACATAGCCTATCATTTCATCATCCCTTGTATGTAATTCTAACTTATGATACAGTTTTGTTCATGATTGCATCATCCTTTGTATGATCCTAATGTACAGTATGCTGCATGTTTGTTCACGATTCGCTACGTGGCTTCCATAGTGACCAGGCTTTTGTGTTCTACCTCACTCCCCCCCTTCTCCCCCTTATAGTAGAGTAAGTCGTTCTTTCTGTTGTTCAGAGCAGGATTGTCAACTCTTCATCTCCTATGCCGTCATTTGCGCATCCTTCTTACATGTTGAATCAAGCTCTGCCGGCCCCCTATATAATGAGCTCGGTCTCTGCATTAGTTGCCACTTAGATATACTCCTCATTCTGTTCACATCTCTGTTCTCACCTGTACAGTATATTATTATTTTTGTGAGTGCTCAGGAAGTCTCCAGCCATCTAGCTGCTGTATAATTTGAGTATAAGTGTTATTACCATTTTTCTTGTACTGTATCGCCTAAGGCGTTAATTCGTAAGTCTGGTAAAGTTTTTATGATTCATATTGGTTCCATACTGTCAGCCAATATTAGTAATATTTTGTATCTGTAATAATATTATATCTTGCTTTAACTCGGCATTATCCGGTTTCCTCTTTTTATCAGGGCTGACTTAGATAAATTTGCTCTTGCTAATTTCGTGTTAATGGAGGCTATTGCAGTTAACCATATATGTAACCTTTTTTGCCATTACATTATCCTTATGAGTCCTGAATGTTTAGTTGTTAGTTTGAGCATTAAACTTGAACTTGTAATTTTACCTAAGTCTTTTGTTTTGAACCTGGAACTTTGCGGGACAGTAGTGATTTTAGTATTCTCACTTGAAGTGTTCATTATCTCTCTCTGTTCCGTAACAATATATAATATAACGAAAGACAGAGTGAGACCCCTCTCTCTCTCCCCTTGTCTCTGTAACAGTGAATACTGGCCTTATACCCTACTTGCAATAGCAACTGCAGAAATGGACACACAGTATATCAATCGTAGGACAAAGTAAAGCAGGACCGAAATTATCATGACGCGTAATGTGTACCGGACACTTCGGTGGTGGCGATTGTAGGTGGCAAGAGAAAAGTCGTTATGGTATTGTTGCATCATACGAGATTCATAATAACAAGTTCGACAATACATTTTAATATTACGGATATCTGTGATGCCGTGTCCCATGACGCTGAACACTCAAAACAACATTAGAATATTTGGTGGGTAAAGGGGTATACCTGAGGAGAGGTTGGCCAGTGGGACGGGGTATTAGGAGAGGAAGGAAATGTTGCAGGAATAGAGAGGGTGGGAGGGCTTGACCACCCTGCTTGTTGGTAAGGTGTGTGTGGAAGTGGACTGTTGTGGAGTAAGAGCAAATGAGGAGGTGGCCAGGTGGGAGTAGGGTTATCACCAACATGTGCTGTTTGATGTTGGTTTGGGAAATATTGCTCCCTCTGGATGAACAGTGTGCGAGTATAGACACACGATTAAGTAGTATAATGGGTCTGGAGCTAAGGAGGTGCCTGAATGTGTAATGCTCGTATGAAAACTAATGTATGAATGTTTTAAAGACAATATAAGAAACAATGATCAATGTTTGTGGATGTTGTGTCACAACTATCCAGAGTAATGAAATACCACCTCGAGGAAAGCGACATAATCTGTGGACTGAACATCTGTAACACTGTTATTTCAATTATTATAATGCATGATATCACTCCTGGGGGTAGGGGGGTTTCAAGAATACTCCCCCAGTATCCCTGCTTGTCTTACGAGACGACTAAAAGGGTTGGTGGTGGGTTAGTGCCCCACCCCGTAAAAAGAACTAACTAAAAAAGTGAATAAAGCACCTCGGACCCGGACGGACCATACTTTGACGACTAAGGAATGGACAAAAGACATTCTTAGGGTGGGAACATGGAATGTGAGAGGAGTGAATGATGAAGTGAAAGAGAGAGATTGTTCAGGTGCTTGAGGATGCAAAAGTGGATATATGTGGATTGACTGAAAGTAAATGGAAAGGTGAAAGGGTGAGAGAATGGGAATATGGTTTAGGTATATGTGCAGGAGTCAATAAGAATGAGAGGGCAAGAGAGGGAGTATGTCTGATGATAAGCAAGAAGTGGAAGGAGAATATAAGAGAGTATGGAACAGTGGGTGCAAGGATTGTATGGGTGAGGATGAAAGTAGGTATACAAGCGTGGGCGATTGTATGTGTGTATGTCCTGACAGAGGATCGAGTGGCAAGAGTGAAAGATGAGTTTCGGGTGAGAGTAGAAGCATGTATGGACAAGTTTGAGAGGAGCGAGAGTGCTGTTCATTGGAGACATGAATGGGAAAGTTGGGAATGTACGAGTGGATGGAGTGGTTGGTCAGTGGGGTGTGCCAGCTGAAGTTGATGGGAATGGTAGTGCTTTGGTGGACATCTGTGCTTGTAAGGGGTTGGCAATAGCCAACACCTACTTTCGTCATAAGATGATCCACCGGTATACATGGAGAGTAATGAGGAGGATGGATGGTGAAATTGTTGAATGAAAGGGAATGATAGACTACGTGTGTGTGGATGAGCGAATGAGAAGACAAGTGTTGGATGCAAGAGCGTGGAGAGGGTGGGGGAATGGAGTCTCGGACCATCACTTAGTGATGGCCAAGGTAGAGCTGCAAAGAAAGTGGTTGAGGAGACGAAGAGGAAGACAGGAGGAAGCAGCTCCTGTGAGAAGAGTGGAGAAATTGCAAGATAGTGAGAAAATGACAGAGTATAAGAGTGTAGTGGAAGAAAGATTGGGAAGGTATGAGCTAGAGCAGATGGAAGGGGTGGAAGACATATGTAAGATATTCACGGAAGAGATAGGCACAGCGTGTGAGGCGGTTTGTGGAGTGAGGAGGAGATGCAAGGGTGTGCAAGGGACAGCATGGTGGAATGATGAGGTGAAACGAGCTGTGGAACAAAAGAAGAAGGATTATAGTGAATGGTTAGCAAGTAGAGGTAGGGGAGAAGATGAGAGAGAGAGGAGAGAGGTATATGTGAGCACGAGAAAGGAGATTAAGAGACTGGTGAAGGAGAGTATGAAGAAAGTGGATGAAGAGTTTGGGAGGAATCTGAGTGTGAAATGGAGGGACACTAAGAAATTGTTTTGGAAGGAGGTACAGAAAGTAAGGCAGTGTGGAAGGGGAAATAGTAGGGGAGTGAAAGATAGGAATAATAGATTGTTGGTGGAGAAGAGAGAAATTGAGGAGATGGAAAGAGCACTTTGAGGATTTGTTGAATGTAGAGAATGAGAGCAGTGCGAGTATAAGTGGTTGGGGAATGGCTGGGAGAAGAGATTAGAGGAGGGAGGAAGAGATCAGTAGGGCAGAGGTAGTGGAAGCGTTCAAGAAGATTAAGTTGGGAAAGGCCACAGGAATTGATGAAGTGAGTGGTGAAATGCTTAGGCATGGGGGTGAGATTGTTGTGGAGTGGATATGGAAGTTGTGTAGATTGGCTTGGGAGGAGGGAAGGGTTCCAGAGGACTGGAAATCAGGTATAATTGTTCCTTTATTCAAAGGAAAAGGGGAGAGAGAAGTATGTGGCAACCATAGGGGTATTTGCCTTCTTAGTGTGACTGGTAAAATATATGGTAGAATACTCATTGATAGGGTTAGGCATATGGCAGAGGAGCTAGTTGGAGAAGAACAAGGGGGATTCAGGAAGGGAAAAGGGTGTGTAGATCAGATATTTGTTCTAAGATGTTTAGTGGAGAAGTATCTAGAGAAGGGAAGGAAAGTGTATGCTGCCTTCATGTACTTGGAGAAAGCTTATGACAGAATAGATAGGCAAGGTATGTGGAAGGTATTAAGAATACATGGAGTGGAGGGGAAATTGTTGAGTGCTGTGAAGAGTATGTACGAGGGATCTAGGGCTACAGTGCGAGTGGATGGTGAGCCGAGTGAGTTCTTTGATCTCAATGTGGGACTGAAACAGGGTTGTGTGATGTCTCAATGGCTGTTTAATATTGTTACATAGCCTATGATTTCATCATCCTTTGTGTAATTCTAACGTACAGTATGCTGCATGTTTGATCACGAGCGTGTTCAACCTCACTCCCCCCCTCCTCCCTTATAGTAGAGTAAGTCGTTCTTTCTGTTGTTCAGAGCAGGATTGTCAACTCTTTGTCCCCATGGCTTCATTTGCACATCCTTCTTACAAGTTGTATCAAGCTCTACCGGCCCCTATATAATGAGCTCAGTCTCTACATTAATTGCCACTTAGATCTACTCATTTTGTTCACATCTCTGTCCCCCCCTGTACAGTTGTTATTATTGTGAGTGCTCAGGAAGTCTCCAACCATCTAGCAGCTGTGTAATTTGAGTATAAGTGTTATTGCATTTTTTCTTGTATTGTGTAGCATAAGGTGTTAATTCTTAGGCCTAGTAAGGTTTTTGTAATTAATGTAAAGTTTGGATGTCAGTCATTGTTAATATTATTTCGTATCTGTAATAATATATCTTGCATTCACTGAGTATTATCTGGTATCTCATTTTAACAGGGCTGACTTAGATAAATTTACACTTGCTAATTTTGTGTTAATAGAGGCTATTGCAGTTAACCATATATTTAACCTGTTTTTTGCCATTACATTATCATTATGAGTCCTGAATGTTTTGTTGTTAGTTTGAGCATTAAACTTTAACTTGTAATTTTACCTAACTATTTTGTTTTGAACCTGGAACTTTATGGGACAGTAGTGATTTTTAGTATTCTCAATTAAAGTGTACATTATCTTTCTCTGTTCCGTAACATAAATTTGGCGACCTCTTATCAGGAAATTCAGGATATTATCATAAGGATATTGGTTGATATTTTGTGACTGTGATTTATTCATGATGTCTACTATAACTGCGCTTGATGAAACCAAAGATTTTTTGTCAAATGTGCAAACAGTGTGTGATGTAGAAAACAGAACAAAGAATGAACTGAAGCTTGTTCCTCAACAATTGGGAATTGCTGTTATCTCTCATCATTCTAAAGATCAAATTGTTGACATGATTAATAAAAGCTTGTTTAATGTAACTCCTCCAGATGAGCAAACGCAGACTGAAATAGCTAAGTTACAGCTAGCCCTGCAGGAGGCTCGTGCTAAGGAGGCTGAATTTCAGGCAAATGCTAAGGAGGCTGAGTTTCAGGCTCGTGCTAAGGAGGCTGAGGCACAAGTTGAACTTGCTAGGATTCAGGCAGACCATGAGTATCGCATGAAACAAGGTGGAACTGGATCATCTAGCTCTGATGATTTTGATGTGGCTAAAAATGTTAAACTTGTCCCTCCTTTTAATATATCTGATTTAACAAAGTATTTTCAGATGTTTGAGAGGGTAGCTACAGGTTTTAATTGGCCCAAAGAGTATTGGCCAGTACTCCTTCAAACTGTTCTCAACGGTAAAGCTCAAGTAACTTATGCATCTTTGCCTCAGGATCAATCTGATAATTATGATGTAGTTAAGAGCTTGATTCTTAAGGCCTATGAGCTTGTTCCTGAAGCCTATAGAGTAAAATTTAGGACAACTTATAAGCAAGATAAGCAATCCCATGTTGAGTATGCAAAAATCAAAGAAGATCTGTTAGAGCAGTGGTTAAATTCTAAGAATGTGGATTCTGATTTTGGTAAATTTAAGCAGTTGATTTTGCTGGAGGACTTCAAGAGGTGTATTTATAAAGATGTAAGCCTATATTTTGATGAGAGAAGAATAGATAATTTGTCTGATGCTGCAGTTTTAGCTGATGAATATGTTCTCACTCACAAGAGATATTCTAAAGAAAAAGGGAAAGCTGAGAGTAAGTACGTTGCCTCTACTCAGAGTACAGGTAACAGGAAAGAGAATAAAGATGATGTTTCTCAGGAAGTAAATACCAGCTTCACCTCTAGATTTCAGAAAAGTAAATGTGCTTATTGTAGTAAGCTTGGTCATACTACGGAGAAATGTTTCAGGAGACAGCGTGATGTGAACAAAAAGGAGTTTTCAAATATTCAGTCAATTGGTCTAGTGTCCACCCTTGAAAGTTCCCAGAATTCTTTAACTGAGTTAACTGAACCTGCTTTGAGGGGTAAATTAAATTCTCATGATGGAGCTCCTCTTTTGAGCAGTGACGTGGATGACACTCTCAAGAGTTGATGTGCTAATTTCATGTCTGATGGGTTTGTCAGTCCTCTGGACAGTAATAACAGGAAATCAGTTAAAATATATCGTGATACAGGTGCTTGCCAATCCCTTATGCTGACCAGTGTTCTAGGCTCTAATGTTAATTCCTCTGATGAAACTGTAATCCTACAAGGTATAGGGAATAATTACTTCTCTGTCCCTCTGTGCAGAGTGAATTTGGAGTGTGGTTTTCTTAATGGTTCCGTTATGGTTAGGTTGGTTGAGACACTCCCAATGTCAGGTGTAACTCTCTTACATGGAAATGATATTGGTGGAAGTCAAGTGTGTCCAGCTCCTCAGTTGTCTAGTGAGCCAGTGGCTGCGGCCCAGGATTGTGATGTCCCTGATGTGTTCCCTGCATGTGCTGTCACTAGGGCTAAGTCTAAAGTTATTGGTGACTTAGAGGAAAATGATGATGATGATGTTATCCTAGCTGACACTTTTCTTGCTAATTTGGACCACTCACCAGATGAGGCAGTACCCCGTAGTGTTGATAATTTGTCTTGTCAAGAGTTGGTTGAGTTGCAGGTTGCTGACCCTGAGTTGAAAGGTCTAGCTAACTCTGCTTGCAGTGAGGAAGAGTCAGCTGGTGTTTCTATTTGTTATTATATAAAGTCAGGAGTACTTATGAGGAAGTGGAGACCCCCAACAGCATTAGCCGACTGTGAATGGGAGGTTGTACATCAAGTTGTCATCCCTCGTGTTTGTAGGCAGGATATCATTAGAGTGGCTCATGATTCTAGTTTGGCAGGACGCCTTGGAGTGAGGAAGACTGTGGCACGCATTTTGAAACACTTCTACTGGCCAGGTATCTTCAGAGATGTTTCCTGGTATTGTAAGTCTTGTCACACCTGTCAAGTTGTGGGGAAGTGCAATCAGACCGAAAAGGTTGCACCTCTAGTTCCCATTCCTCCTTTTGAGGCGCCATTCACCCGTGTGTTGGTGGATATTGTGGGCCCTCTTCCTAAGACTTCTTCAGGATTTTCTTATGTGTTGACCTTGATTGATATGGCTACTCGTTATCCTGAAGCCATTCCACTTAGAAATATCTCAGCAAAGAACGTGGTTAAGGAAATGCTAGGGTTCTTCACAAAGTTTGGTCTGCCCAAGGAGGTACAGTCATACCGGGGAAGTAATTTCATGTCAAATGTTTTCAAGCAGTCCCTGAAAGAGTTGGGCATCACCCAGATCACGTCTTCAGCTTACCATCCCCAGACCCAAGGAGCGTTTGAGAGATATCATGAAACACTCAAATCGATGCTCAAGAAATACTGTTTGGAACATCAGAAAGATTGGGATAAAGGTCTTCCATTTGTTATATTTGCCGCAAGAAAATCTCCTAATGAATCACTGGGCTTCTCTCCCTTTGAACTACTGTTTGGCCATGAAGTAAGAGGACCCCTTAAGCTACTCAAGGAATGCTGGCTGTCAGAGGAAGATGACGTCAACCTGCTGGAGTATGTGATGAAGTTCAAAGAACGGCTGTCCACTGCTTTACAGCTGGCGAGAGAGAATTTAGAAGCTGCTCAGGAGAAGATGAAGACTTGGTATGATAAGAAGTCCAGGTTACGCCACTTTCAGCCAGGAGATCAGGTTTTGATTCTGCTACCGGTTCATGGGCAACCTCTTCAAGCCAAGTTTAGTGGTCCTTATTTCGAGGAGAAGAAACTCAGTGATGTCAACTATGTCATCGCCACACCAGATCGTAGAAAGAACAAGCAACTTTGTCACATCAACATGCTAAAGTTATATCACAGGCGGGATGAAAATAACCCAGTCTGCACTGTAGCTGTTCCACCCGAGTCTGCAAGTGAAGCTCTCCCATGCAGCATGAGCCTGAGTGATAGTTTGGGGAAGAATCCTGATATCATGAATGATCTCCAGACTATGCTTTCTCATCTAGCTCCCGAGGAAAGGTAGGAGTTTTCGGCATTACTGCAGAAGTACCCGCAAGTGTTCCGTGCCACTCCAGGAAGAACCACTGTGTTGATGCATGATGTCGATGTTGGAGACGCAAAGCCAATTAAACTGCCTCCTTACCGTGTGAACCCAGTGAAAGTTCCTCTCATCCAGGAGGAGCTTGGCTACCTGTTGGACTACAAGATGATTGAGCCCTGTCAGAGCGAGTGGAGTTCTCCTGTCACTTTAGTCCCTAAGCCAGGTGGGTCACAGCGGCTTTGCATCGACTACAGACATGTTAATCAGATAACCAAAACAGACACTTACCCACTCCCTCGCGTGGAAGATTGCATAGACAAGATCGGAAAGGCTTGGTACATAAGTAAGTTTGATTTGTTAAAGGGATACTGGCAAGTACCTATGACTGAACGTGCTAGGGAGATCTCATGTTTTGTAACACTAGAAAAGACTTTTGCATGTTCTGTTATGCCATATGGTATGAAGAATGCACCACCCACATTTCAGAAGCTCATGAATGTTGTAACAGAGGGTTTGGCAGGGTGTGTTGTTTATATTGATGATGTATTAATCTTCAGTGACAACTGGAAAGATCACCTATGCCATGTCAGTAAATTTCTTGAGCGTTTGGTTCAGGCTAATCTTGTAGCTAATTTATCAAAGTGTGAGTTTGGTCAAGCTAAAGTTCAGTACCTTGGGTACGTAATTGGTGATGGACATGTTGCACCACCAGCAGCTAAGGTTCAGGTTATAAATAATCTTCCCAGACCTAAAAGTAGGAAAGAGCTACAAAGATTTTTGGGAATGGTAGGTTATTACCGGAGATTTGTTCTTGTTCTTAACTTTTCAATTCTTGTATCACCACTTACAGACCTACTGAAAAAGGGAGTTAAATTTGTCTGGACCAATAACTGTGAATCCTCTTTCAACAAACTTAAAGCTATCCTATTAAGTCAGCCAGTGCTCGCTACTCCAAATTTTGCTAAGCCTTTTAAGATGGCTGTTGATGCAAGTGATACAGGAGCTGGGGCTGTTTTGCTGCAAGAGGATGATCAGGGTATTGAACATCCTGTATCTTATTACAGTATGAAGTTCAGTCGACTTCAAAAGAACTACTCAACTATTGAGAAAGAGCTTTTGACCTTGATTTTGGGTTTACAGCATTTTTCATTTTATTTTGTGTTCTGGTTTTGACCCCATAGTCATTTATACCGATCATAACCCACTGAAATTCCTTAGTAAGTTTAAAGATAAATATCAGAGATTGACAAGATGGAGTCTACTTCTTCAGGAGTATTCATTAGACATAGAACATGTCAAGGGGAAAGAAAATGTTATTGCAGATTGCTTATCTAGACTTTAGATAGATTGTTTTAGTGTAATAAGAAATTTCCTTTGTAAATTTTTTTTTCTTTGTGGGGAGGTGTTACATAGCCTATGATTTCATCATCCTTTGTGTAATTCTAACGTACAGTATATTGCATGTTTGATCACGAGCGTGTTCAACCTCACTCCCCCCCTCCTCCCTTATAGTAGAGTAAGTCGTTCTTTCTGTTGTTCAGAGCAGGATTGTCAACTCTTTGTCCCCATGGCTTCATTTGCACATCCTTCTTACAAGTTGTATCAAGCTCTACCGGCCCCTATATAATGAGCTCAGTCTCTACATTAATTGCCACTTAGATCTACTCATTTTGTTCACATCTCTGTCCCCCCCTGTACAGTTGTTATTATTGTGAGTGCTCAGGAAGTCTCCAACCATCTAGCAGCTGTGTAATTTGAGTATAAGTGTTATTGCATTTTTTCTTGTACTGTGTAGGATAAGGTGTTAATTCTTAGGCCTAGTAAGGTTTTTGTGATTAATGTAAAGTTTGGATGTTAGTCATTGTTAATAATATTTCGTATCTGTAATAATATATCTTGCATTCACTGAGTATTATCTGGTATCTCATTTTAACAGGGCTGACTTAGATAAATTTACACTTGTTAATTTCGTGTTAATAGAGGCTATTGCAGTTAACCATATATTTAACCTGTTTTTTGCCATTACATTATCATTATGAGTCCTGAATGTTTTGTTGTTAGTTTCAGCATTAAACTTTAACTTGTAATTTTACCTAACTCTTTTGTTTTGAACCTGGAACTTTACGGGACAGTAGTGATTTTTAGTATTCTCACTTAAAGTGTACATTGTCTTTCTCTGTTCCGTAACAATATATACATGGATGAGGTTGCAAAGGAGGTGCAAGGTAGGGCAGTGGATGTGGGGGTGGCCCTAATGAATGAGGGTGAGATTTGGAAGATTCTGGTGATGCTGTTTGCTGATGATACAGTATTGTTGAGTGAAGATGAATGGGAGTTGCAAGCTTTGGTGAATGAATTTGGGACAGTGTGTAGGAGGAGGAATCTGAAAGTCAATGTTAACAAAAGTAAAGTTATGGTGTTTGAGAGGAATGAAGTCAGAGTGTGCAGTGCGGTTGGATGGTGAGGATATGGAGAATGTGAGTGCATTCAAGTACTTGGGTAGTGTGATGAGTAAGGATGGAACTTTGGGGGATGAAATGCGTGAAAGGGTACAGCAGGAAGGAAGGTTGTTGGTACACTGAAAGCAGTGATAAGAAATAGGGAGGTGCGTATTGAAGTTTAGAAGTCACTGCATGATAGTATTCTGATCCCTACCCTGACGTATGGAAGCGAGGCATGGACCTTGCAAGAGGGGAACAAGTCAAGAGTGAGAGCAGCGGAAATGAGTTACTTGAGAGGAGCATGTGGAGTGACGTGGAGGGACAGGTTGACGAATGAAATGAAGGAACGTTGTGGGGTGGATGTGGATGTGGTTGAGAAGATTAGGAGAAATACACTGAGGTGGTTTGGACATGTGAATAGAATGGAGAATGAAAGACTGACTAAGAGGTTGTATGTAGGGGAGGTGGAGGGAGGGAGAGGGAGGAGTAGACCGAGGATGAGGTGGGGGGATGGAGTAGAGAGGTATATGTGGGAAGGGGGGTGAGTTGGGGGGAGGGTAGTCAAATGGTGGGTGACAGAGCGACTTGGAGGCGTTTTATCTGCGGCCACCCTTTTGCGGGATTAGAGCGTCGGGCTATAGATAGATAGATATATGATATGTATTCAATATGCAAATACAGTATCTCATTACCTCCGCGTGATCCATGAGTATGATGACTGTACAACATTTTCGCACAACAAGCCAATGGCTGTCCAACACTCAAAGTGGCTATATTACTGTGCAACAGAACAACTACTTATACCATTATTTGAGAATATAATGATTGTTTTACCCCACAATAAAACACACTGGATGATGCACAACATGGTATGACCGTTGTGTCACATGCTTCATCATAAATCATTTATGACAAACCTGGCTCAGCCACAAAAATGTTACGGCAGTTGAGTCACAAACTCACTAGACTCAGGTGAACCACGTTTCGAGACAGGACATCACACCTAACATTTATGCTCAACTACAGTTGTTCAGCACATTGTATGACCAACATTAAGACTCATACATTCATCCAATACACGTTATTGCATACGGAGTTACAGATCACCTCAGAACATCTGAATAATCACACCCTGCATCTTTCAAAAGGAAACACGACAAAGTTTCGATACATGCACCTCCACCACCTGTCCCCCTTTACTCCGTTCCAGCTCGCCTCACAGTCATCTCCTGTCAGAAAAACAATGGGATCTAATGGCATTACTATTTGTTCTTCTCTCTACCTTCCACTATACATACGTGGCAAACACTTGGATTTGCAGACAAAGTATGACTTGACAGAACATTGTTTCTGTGGGTACTAGATACTGTAGCGGAGGGGAAGCTCAGCCGGGTCTGCCCATTCACTTACTATTATTACGATGTAAACAAACACAGTGGTGCCACATTTCACCAAACACACCACCCGCTGTACTTGTTAGAAGTGGAGGTAACTGTATGTCCCTCAGCTGTTTCCCCATGCAGCACCGCGACAACGGCCATTGTACACGTCGGGGAAGGAACGGCCACTGTACGTCCTTCACCTGCAGCCACATCTGGAGGCCGCCTCAGTGTGACGGCCACTGTACGCACACCGACAGGCAAAGGCAGGAGGAGTGGAACTGCTACGACGGCCATTGTATGTGTCGGGGAGGGAACGGCCACTGTACGTCCCTCATCCACTTCCTCTTCCTCCTACGAGAGTACCACCGCAGTAACGGCCACAGGACGTACCGGGGAGGGAACGGCCACTGTACGTCTCTCAGCTACTTTCCGTCGGGCAGGCAGACCCTTCTACTGCTAGCCCAAGGGCCTGTGGAACCGCGACGACGGCCACTGTACGTGTAGCGGAAGGAACGGCCATTGTAAGCCCTTCATCAACAGTCCCGAGGGTTCTCCTGGAGGAGAAGGTCCCTTGCGTGGCCCACTCTCCATCCAGCAGCTGCGTGGGATGCCCTTCTGTCTTTCCCTCCAGGTGTGGTTCCCCAGAGGTGCTGCCGTTCCAGGAGTGGTGGCGAGGTCCTGTGGCTGAAGGCTGTGTTCATTCCCTCCAGCCTGCCCCTGGACGACGCCGGGTCCTGACGGACGCCCTGCGGGCGAGGTGCCGCAGTCAACGCCTGACGGTGCCCCAGCCTAGAGGCAACCGCAGTCCCAGGCCTCCCAGGGCCAGCCCTCGGACCCCAGGGTGGGACTGCTCTGGCCCCACTCACCATCGGCCCTCCTCCCGGAGTAAGAAGCGGCAGGCCCAACTCCTGACACTGTTTGGCCCCAGCCCCGAGGGCCCCTCACAAGGTCGAGGCCTTAACAGGAAAGGGCCTCCTTGCACCCCAGACCAGAAACGCGGCCGGGCCGTGACGCCCCCGAGAGCTGTCCGTGCCTTCTACAGGAGGGCTCACCAGTAGGGCTTCCTCAGACTCCCGGGCGCCACCTCGAATGACCCCAGACTTCGGCAGCCCAGTGACGACGCAGCAAGACCCCTGTGCCGTGTTAGAGACTCAATATTGACAGTGTCTGTATGTGTTATAGAGCAGTGAGACAGGAACACCACCCATAAAGTGTGTCTACCCCAATCTACTCAGAGTGCTGTGTTAATACCTAAGTTCCCAGGACTAGTGCAATATACAAGTGTGTGGCGATACCCAAGTGCAAAGAGACCAATATACCATGCAGACTCCACGGGACCGAGTATATGAACAGTGTCACCATACCTATGTGATATTCTCTTGTGTAATAACTCAGGTGTAATCACAGTGTCTATGTGATGTAATGTACTGTACCAATATTAACCAACCTGTCACTATACCCCTTCGACATTCAGCGTACCATTGTATGTATATTGTAAGGAAGTTGGATTAAGTCAATATATGTGTCAAGGTGTCTTGAGTTTTTATGCCCTGTTCCTTTGTAAGTGTTCTATTTCCGGTCTGGAAAGAGGACCCCGCTCAGTCGCTGGTGTCTTTACAAAGAGAAGTCGGTCTAAAAACATCGAGCATAACAAGGGAAATGAACTAATGGCCACAAAAGATAAGTGCATTGCCGAGAAAAGTATCATGACAGAGGACAACCAGAAAATCTAGGAAACTAACCAAGTTATGCCTAAAGGGAAACTACACTTATGAATATTGTTCTTCTAAGAAGGTCCCTGGATGTGGATAAAGGACTTGAAATGATACCTGAAACAAGAATGGCGCATTACAGCATTAGAATAAATATCTGTATAAACGACCCTTGAGATACTGGATTATTAACCTCGAGTAAGGTAATGAGAAGAGGCTTTATAATTATGCTGTCCTGCAAGAACGCCCGTCTCATGATACCACTTGGCCCTAAACTTGTGATTATAGAGCAGCCAATTCCGCAGTGAGGGCCAGCATTAAAGAAATTCGGAATCTTCCCTAGTCTCGACAAAGACCACTACACGATTGTCAACCGGCATGTCGTATTACAGTTGCTAACGTTTGTCACCCTTACTATGCGATAATATCAATATATGCACATACATATGAAGGAAATTTTGGCTTAAATCACTGTAAAGTAAAAGTGACTGGGAGGTATAATTAGTACTAAAAAGAGGTCACAATGGGGGAAGGATAATGGTAATTAGGTCCTGTCACACTTGCCATTTTTATGAGTTTGACTTGAGAAAAGCTTTAGCTTACAGTTTAAGTTTACCCTAATCCCAACAGGCAACAACCAAACAGCAAACAAGGGCAAGTGGAGCAAAAAGGATAGACAAGAGTTGTGAGATTTTGTTGTGTTTAATATTTTTTCAAGTGCAGAGACAAATTAAACAAAATATCCTGCTAAATATTATATACTCTTGACCATACTCTTACTTATATCCTTAACCATCCTCAAATCACTGTAAAACTACAACATAAATCACAACTCTCAATCTAGTGCAGGTGGGAGGTTATAGGGGTAGAATACTCCAATGTGGTGCAGAAGTACCTGACAAGTGGTGTCGAACAAAAGAGCAGAGTGGTAGGCAGTCACTGTGCCGTAGGCATCCGGGAGAGGCAACCCACGTTATGGTCACTTCCCAGAGTGAACTGACTTCTCTCAGGTCGGGCGACTATGAAAATACCTCGGTTACGGAGGAGTAACAGAGGAACTAGGTTGTGGTGGGGGAATCAGACAAGAGGATATTGAAAGTAGAAACCCCGGTTGAGAAGGGAGATCAGTAAAGTGTTTGTCCGTATATGGCGTTGCACAGTAATTAGATCATAACACAGTTCATAGATAGCGTTTTAGCGAGTTGGGCTATAACATATTCCTCGTATTAAAGACCACTGGAAGTAAAGCTGTTATTATTGCTGAAGCTAGGCATAGTATATACATCTGTATCACCCGAATTCTACAACTATCCTTCTTTGATCTCTGTACAGTACCTATCTATGTATTCATCTGTACAGTCAGCACAAATTCGCTGCAAGCCTGCTCGTGTGATGTGGGTCATTTTGTCTGGCAACGGTGTATGGGAACTAGTTGCCACATAAGCTTTTTTAAGCTCTTAAGACGGGTTTGTAAGAATTAATACTGTAAATCGCCCAGACTGCAATATTCTCTATATTTGATTGGCAAAATAATGTGCTAAAGACGACAAAAGAATGTTGCGCAATGATGAAACTTCCGTTCTTTCCCCCGGACCCCCCCCCACCCGATGACCCTACCCAGCCTACCTCTCACCACACTTCCCCTCCCCCACCCCCTGCTTTCCTTCATTTCAACCCCCTTATCTCCCCACCCTGTCTACCTTATATTATCCACGGCGCTAATCGACGTAATAAACCTCACTCTTCTCTGTTTCTTGTATGTTCATGTAACTTTTTGTTTCTCTGCATTCGTGAGATTCTTGCCATGCCACAGTCGTTTTCTCCCATTTATTACTTCAAACATGATGCAGCAATTCGAAACATTATGGTTCTGATATTGCTTCATGAATCAGTGAACAGTATGCGGGGAATGGGAACGTTTTCCGTGGAAAGAGAGAGACAGATAGGAGGAATGGGCACGAATGTATGTTTAACTCCGCCTTCTGAAATAATAGCCACTGACTGCCAGGCTCTCTCAAGGGAAAAAAAAAAAAAAAAAGGAATACATCACAAGAACGTGACCTCATACGTTTCTGTATCTAGAGGCTACTGGTAGTGACAATGGGTGGAGAAAAAAATGACAACTGGAATAAAAGGAGTGCGAAGGAGACAGGGAGGGTGAGAATGGGACTTGAAGAGGAAGGAATATTGATACTTAGCCTTGGATACAGTTAGTTCTATTAATGTATTGCGAGCAATTGAGAACAGCGAGGGCTGGGTTTAGTAAACAGTCAAGAGAATTGCGATGCACTAGTCGGGTTAGTGCCGTGGATAAATGAATAAAGGTAGCTAGGGTGGGAAGAGGAGAAAGAGGAGAGGCATGAACGTGAGTTGGAGGTAGAAGGGAGAGGATGGGTGGAGGGGACATCAGGAGTAAGGGGGAGAGAGGGGAAGGGACCTTAGACACGGTTATAACGAGGAATGCCAGAATTATTATGCTCGTACGTCGTTCCATAACATTCTTCTGTCAACTCTTGCACTTTTTTATACTAATCAAATACGGTATACCGAATATTGTAGTCTAGGCGGTCTATAGCACCACTTCTTAAAAACACATCTCTAAAGTGTCTAAAAGTCTATGTGGAAGCTACTCCCCTTTCACTCTTGCCAGGCAAAAGGACGCACATCACACGAGTGGACTTGCAGCGAATTAATCCTGACGACTGTGCCTACCTATCTTTCTCCCCATCTATCTATCTATCAGTCTTTAAACCTGGAAGTCAAGCTGTGTTTATTGCTGAATCAATTACAGTACATATATCTGTAAAAGTCACACCTGTCTGTCTGTATCTATCTATCTACCTCTGCATCTACCTACTTACCTACCTATCTCTCTTCCTACCTACCGATGTATCAGTCAAACTCTCTTAGACATTAGCAGCACAATATCTGGTGCGTTTTGCTTAGCTCAAGTAACAGAGTATCCGGCGAAATTATGCAACAACTTGCTTAGAAATGGGATGTAATCAGCCTTTTGGCTCAGACACGGAACCCTGTCGTCGTTGTCGTCGTCGTCTTCGTCGTCTGCTCGTACCTCACTCTTTCCTCGTCTCTCTCTTTCACTTCTGGTTCTCTCAGTTTAATCTCCCTCGTGCTCCAACATTATTGTTTCATGTCCCATTTTTTTTTTTTTAATGAATGGAGGAAGAAAAACAAAGGAAAAAAAAATAAGTCCATGTGCCTAAAGGCATCCTCCATTCATAAAATACTTATAGCAATTGGATTTATAATCGAGAGGATTAAATGTAGGTGGGAAGCAACTCCCAGGAAGTGAATTCCAGAGAGTAGTAGTTCTGGGGATAAATGAATTTTGATAAGCAGAGGTTCTGCATTGTGGGGGGGAGAGTGTGAGTTCATGGGGACTCCCAGCTGCCCGAGTATTTCGGGAGAAAATGTGAAGGGGAGGCACACTTGAAGCCAGTTCGTTAGAGCACTTACGGTAAAAATATCGATAAAATAGTGCTAAAGATGCAACATCTCGACGTACTGATAACGGAGGAAGGTCCTTGCGTTATGGCTTTATTTTGAATTTTGTCCAACTGCCTCAATGCAACCGCTCCACATCCACTCCACAGTGGTGAACAGTATCCGATCTAAGAACGCACATGACTCTTGTATATTGTGGCCATCTGCTCGTCAGTGAAGAACTCACGAACTCTGTACATAAGTCCCAGTTTTTTAGAAGCACTTTTAGCAAGGGATTTAACATAAGCTGTCCAGGTTAGGTTGGGGTTTAGAGTAACACCTAGGATATCAATTGAAGTGAATATGGGAATACTGACATTTAAAATTGTGCTTTCTATTGGAGAAATTAATGTATTTAGTTTTCTGAGCATTAAATGAGACCAGATTTTTTGTCCCCATTGATTAATTTTAGAAAGGTCCTCGTTCCAAGAAACTGCTGTGTTTATTTGGGAATTTATAATATTAAATTGTGTAAAGGAGGTACTAAATGTGAAAGAACAATGAAGGGTCGAGTTATCAGCATAAGAGTGTATTGGGTTGTGCGCGACAGATAGGAGGTCATTTATATGAATGAGAAAAAGGGTTGACGCCAAAACTGATCCCAGAGCCTTCTAATTTGATTTGGAACTGTAACATAACTTGCTCAAATTCTAAGGTGTCAACTAGTTTGATTTTTTCTTGTATGCTCGCCAGGCCTGAGGTAACGACTGAGCACTGGGGGTTGGCGGATCGGTATTGAAGCAAATGAGACAATGACGTCAATTGGTCTATAGGAAACTCTTCTAAATCTCCTTTTCGAACCAGTGACAAAATCAACACCTTATTAGTCACTTGATGTGCATATTGAATATTGAAATGGGTTGCTATACTTTGCCTTTGTTTCTTCCGGATATTAACTTTTAACTTAACTACAGAAGGAGTTTCAATAAAATCCTGGAGATCAAAATCTGTGATGACCATTGTCAAGAGAGGAAATAGGGAAATGAACTAATGGCCACAAAAGATAAGTGGATCACCGAGATAGTATCTCGACAGAGGACAACCAGAAAATCTCGGAAACTAACCGAGTTATGCCTATAGGGAAACTACTCATGAATATTTTTTCCTCTAAGAAGGTCCCTGGATGTGGATAAAGGACTTGAAATGATACCTGAAACAAGAAAGGCGCATTACAGCATTAGAATAAAGGGCCGTATAAACTACCCTTGAGATACTGAATTATTGAACTCGAATAAGGTAATGAGAAGAGGCTTTATAATTATGCTGTCCTGGAAGAACGCCCGTCCCATGATACCACTTGGCCCTAAACTTGTGATTATAGAGCAGCCAATTCTTCAGTGAGGGCCAGCATTAAAGAAATTCGGAATCTTCCCTAGTCTCGACAAAGACCACTACACGATTGTCAACCGGCATGTCGTATTACAGTTGCTAACGTCTGTCACCCTTACTATTCGACAATATCAATATATGCACATACATATGAAGGAAATTTTGGCTTATATCACTATAAAGTAAAAGTGACTGGGAGGTATAATTAGTACTAAAAAGAGGTCACAATGGGGAAGGATAATGGTAATTAGGTCCTGTCACAGTTGCCATTTTTATGAGTTTGACTTGAGAAAAGCTTTAGCTTACAGTTTAAGTCTACCCTAATCCCAACAGGCAACAACCAAACAGGAAACAAGGGCAAGTGGACCAAAATGGATAGACAAGAGTTGTGAGATTTTGTTGTTTAATAATTTTTCGAGTGCAGAGACAAATTAAACAACATATCCAGCTAAATACTATATACCCTCGACCATACTCCCCCAAATCACTGTAAAACTACAACATAAATCACAACTCTGATTCTAGTGCAGGTGGGAGGATATAGGGGTAGAATACTCCAGTCTGGTGCAGAACTAACGCAGACACTTATAGCTGGTACAGTCAGCGTTGTCAATCCTCTTTTTCCTTGGTGTGAATCCCGTGCCGCTCGACTCTGTTTCTCCGAATCATTTACTGGTGAGAGGGAGAGTCGCCAGGAGATGTCTGGTGCAAGTGCAGGGGGTGGCTGTGTTGTTTGGTGGGGGGAGGGAATGTGACTGAGTTAATGCATCACCAGTGTAATACAGTTGTGGCACCAGTGTATTTGTCAAAAACGTAGGTTTACAGTGTGAATGAGGTAAAACAACCTATTTTTAGTGGTAGCGACAATGAGTTAGGGATTCCAGTTACTGTATATCTCAGTATGCTGTGTGTTGAGGGTAAGATACACAGGAATTGTCATTTAACAACAGTGGTTGTTGACAGTTGAAAGTGGTGGCATGTTACATACGTTTGACAGAGTAATAATTGGGGAAACTAATTACAGTTTTAACGAACAAGCGGCAAAAAGCACTGTAGTAGCATCTGACTTTATAACAGATAACCCATAAAGAAAAAGAAAACTACAGTAAGTTTTGCATAGCATATCCATGCCCACAATAAAATTAGTTACTTCGAGTGTGGTCGACACTGCTTAAGAAAGGCTGCAATTATTGAATCCTTGATGAGCCCTTAACTTTTGACCTAGATAATGATACTGTTTACCATGAGATTGGGACTGACTCTTATTGCGCAGTTTGCTATGTTTGCATGTTCATGAATAATTGTTTTATTAATCTTCCGATTGCTAGGGCATTTATAAGCGGACATGATTATTTATATTTAGCCAAAATAGCACCATCACATACGGCACATACCGATTTCTGTACCTAATCTTTGTAACCCTTATTGTGCTTGCCAGTATAATATACCCTAGTTCTTAGCAGACCATGAAGGGCTAACGTCATCGGCACGGGTATATTGCTCACGGTGATATTGACGTTGATAATGCATGAGAACATAGTGCAACATTAATTAACGGAATATATCTCACCAGTAAATGATTCGGAGAAACTGAGTCGAGCGGCACGGGAGTCACACCAAGGAAAAAGAAACCTACTCCTTGTTATCTCCTTGATCTGCTCAACCTCTCATGGTCTGAGGGCCATTTGCCGAGGTCATGGAAGACAGCTGTCATCCACCCGATTCCCAAACCTTGCGATCCCGGCTCCATGCGCCCTATCTAGCTTCTTAGCTATGTGGCTAAGACAGCTGAGAGGTTTGTGTGTGCCAGCCTTGCCTGGCGTCCGGGACCGTTGCACCTGAGGAGTTTTGCTTACCACCCTGGCAGGAGTGTGTCTCACTGCCTTGCTTCCTTCTTTGGGGAGCTTCGAGGTGGACGGGGGATGGCTGTCTTTCTTGATCTCGAAAAGGCCTTCGAGCTGGCGAACCCTCTTGCTGTCCAGGCAGCCCTTGCTGACAGGGGAGTCCGAGGTATGCTTTTGTTGTGGGTGGGGGACTTCTTTCTAAACCGAACAGCAGGGGTCAGATTCCAGGGGCAACTCTCTCCCTTCTACCATCATCCTAATGGCACTCCCCAGGGGAGTGTTCTTAGCCCCCTGTTATTCAATGTGCTAGTCGAGAGACTTCTAACTGTCGACTGTGGACCTGGCGTGACACTGCTCATGTACGTAGACGACCTGGCATTGATCTTCTCGAGGAAAGACTGCTTCACCCAAGCACCCATCTCTCTTTCCAGATTACACAAGTGTAATGAACTCGGGCTGAAAGTCAACTCGAGAAGACCAAGTGCCTACCTTTCGGTTCCGCCCTCCCGAACATCCCCTCACATTGGGTGACCACTGCACTGAGCTTGTCATGCTGCACCGATATCTGGGGATCTACTTCGACTCGGGGCTAACCTTCGCCCGACATGTGAAATACCTACGAGAGTGGGCCACCTCCCGCATTTCTGCTCTCCGCTACCTATCTAGTCGCAGCTTAGGGGCGTAGTATGCAGTTCTGCATACTTTCTATGTCCATGCAGTCCGCTCCCTAGTCGATTATAGTGTGATCTGCCTCCCAGGACTGACTTTCCCCATCTCCTAGTCCTTGGAGGTACTCCAAAATGACGCTCTACGGGTTATGCTGGGTGCTTCATGCTGGACCCGACTGGTCAATTTACGGATGGAGAGTGGGTTTCCATCACTCGCCCACCGGATCGCACTATGTGCAACAGTAGAAATGCTTCGTCTAGTTAATCTCCACCTGACACTACATGTCTCCATTTTGCTTAAATTCCTGGCTAGCAAGCCTCCAGACCCGTCCCCCCCTCGGGAGTGGGCTCCAGCCATGGCCGCACTTTTTCACAAGTTCAGTGTGGCACAAGGGGTGTGCCTAGATCCAGAGCTGGCATGCCCAGGCTACGAACTTCCTGCACCCTGGCCGCCTCCCCCTTTCACCATTATCAGTCCCACCGACATGAAGTCTCGCCACTCGATCCCTGCCATCCTTCAGCAGGAGAGTCTCAGTAGACTTGCTGTGCTCAACTCTGATGCGGCAGTCTACTACACGGATGGCTTTGTTTCGTCTGATGGTTCAGCGGGAGCTGCTTTTGCTTATAGGGACCACACTGAATCCTTGCGCATCACCACGGGTGTCTCTGCCTTGCAGGCGGAGCTAGTGGCTCTTCTTTGTGGCCTGCGCTATGCTTATAGCCACCGGCATAGATGTGTCATTCTCCATACTGACTCCCTATCCTTCCTTCAATGCCTGGCATCTCTCTCTCTAGATACCCACCGGTTCCTACTTACTGCCATATTTACAGTGTCCTCCCTTATCCAGCAGCGGGGTGGCACTGTGATTTTTCACTGGGTACCTGGGCATTTTGGGATACGGGGTAATGAACTAGCCGATGCTGCTGCACGTGCAGCTACATCTCTCCCTGATGTTACATATCCACTTCGCCCCAGTGCTTCCAGAGTTCTCTCTGCTGTGGTATTACAGAACTTACAAAGGACGACCATCGCCTATGTGTCGCCGACGGCTCATGCTCGGCCACTTGGTATGCTGCTGCCACATCATATTCCCCTATCTCGATCCCTCCTGGACTACCCAATTATCTCTTAGTCAGGCTCCGGCGTTTACGCATGGGATTCCCATGCTACCATCAAATTGCAAACTTGGACCCTGAACCATGCCCCAACTGCCACGAGCAGTCTGCTGAACCCGTCTGCCATTACATTCTCGACTGCCCTGCAACCGCTTTTGTTCGAGAGCTCCCTGGAGAGGGCTTTGGTCGCTCAGGCAATGATGAGTACGATGCTGCTAGGGGCCATTGGCAATGCAACCTTTCAAAGGCTCCTACAAACTGTACGGGAATATCCATCTCCCCATTAACTGCTACTTCCATCCCCCGTCATTATTCTAGGTCCAACTTATCCCCATTTTTTTTTTTTTTTTTTTTTTGTTGCTCTTCCCTGCTTACTCTGCCTATCTCTGACGGGCTCTTAGTTTGCCCGTGTCCCACAACAGGTGGGCAAATATTCAACAACAACAACAACAACAAGGGAAAAGAGGATTGACTACGCTGACTATACCATCTATAAGTGTCGGCGATAGTACCTGACAAGTGGTGTCGAATGCAAAAAAGCAGAGTGGTAGGCAGTCACTGTACCGTAGGTATCCGGAACACGCAACCCACGTTATGGTCACTTCCCAGAGTGAACTTTTTTTTTTTTTTTTAATGGCCATCAACCTGAAGGGGCATTAGGCCAGCAAGAATCGATAATCATGAAAGCCAAAATAATGATATGAAATATTTGCATCTATTTCATATCAATATTAAGTTATTATTCATGATTATGAAACATAATAAGTAATAAAGAATACATCAGTATACATGGATAGTACCAGGACAAATACTTCCATCTACACATCATATGTAGACTCATTATTATTCTACTACAAAATAATCACTCATGAAATATATATATATATATATATATATATATATATAAATATATATATTTTGTTACGGAACAGCGAAAGATAATGTACACTTTAAGTGAGAATACTAAAAATCACTACTGTCCCGTAAAGTACCAGGCTCAAAACAAAAGAGTTAGGTAAAATTAAAAGTTAAAGTTTAATGCTCAAACTAACAACAAAACATTCAGGACTCATAAGGATAATGTAATGGCAAAAAAACAGGTTAAATATATGGTTAACTGCAATAGCCTCTATTAACACGAAATTAGCAAAAGTAAATTTACCTAAGTCAGCCCTGATAAAATGAAAATACACAGGATAATGCTCAGTTAATGCAAGAGAAATTATTACAGACACATACTATTATGAACAATGGCTAACAATAAGAACCTTACGTGAATTACAAAAATCTTACTAGGTCTAAGAATTAACCTTATGCTACACAGTACAAGAAAAAATGCAATAACAGTTATACTCAAATTACACACTGCTGCTAGATGGCTGGAGATTTCCTGAGCACTCACAATAACAACTGTACACAGGAGGACAGAGATGTGAACAAAATGAGGAGCAGATCTAAGTGGCAATTAATGTAGAGACTGAGCTCATTATATAGGGGCCGGCAGAGCTTGATACAACTTGTAAGAAGGACGCGCAAATAAAGCCATGGGGACAAAGAGTTGACAATCCCGCTCTGAACAACAGAAAGAACGACTTACTCTACTATAACGGTAGAAGGGGGAGAGTGAGGTAGAACACGCTCGTGATCAAACAGGTAGCACACTGTACGTTAGAATTACACAAAGGATGATGAAATCATAGGCTATGTAACACCTCCTCAAAGAAAAAGAAATTTACAAAGGAAATTTCTTATTACTCTAAAACAATCTGTCTAAAGTCTAGATAAGCAATCTGCAATAACATTTTCTTTCCCCTTGACATGTTGTATGTCTAATGAATACTCCTGAAGAAGTAGACTCCATCTTGTCAATCTCTGATTTTTATCTTTAAACTTACTAAGCAATTTCAGTGGATTATGATCGGTATAAATGACTATGGGGTCAAAACCAGAACACAAATAAAATGAAAAATGCTGTAAACCCAAAATCAAGGCCAAAAGCTCTTTCTCAATAGTTGAGTAGTTCTTTTGAGGTGGAGTGAACTTCTTACTGTAATAAGATATAGGGTGTTCCATACCCTGATCATCCTCTTGCAGCAAAACAGCCCCAGCTCCTGTATCACTTGCATCAACAGCCATCTTAAAAGGCTTAGCAAAATTTGGAGTAGCGAGCACTGGCTGACTCAATAGGATAGCTTTAAGTTTGTTGAAAGAGGATTCACAGTTATCGGTCCAGACAAATTTAACTCCCTTTTTCAGTAGGTCTGTAAGTAGTGATACAAGAATTGAAAAGTTAAGAACAAATCTCCTGTAATAACCTACCATTCCCAAAAATCTTTGTAGCTCTTTCCTACTTTTAAGTCTGGGAAGATCACTTATAACCTGAACCTTAGCTGCTGGTGGTGCAACGTGTCCATCACCAATTACGTACCCAAGGCACTGAACTTTAGCTTGATCAAACTCACACTTTGATAAATTAGCTACAAGATTAGCCTGAACCAAACGCTCAAGAAATTTACTGACATGGCATAGGTGATCTTTCCAGTTGTCACTGAAGATTAATACATCATCAATATAAACAACAAACCCTGCCAAACCCTCTGTTACAACATTCATGAGCTTCTGAAAAGTGGCTGGTGCATTCTTCATACCATATGGCATTACAGAACATGCAAAAGTCTTTCCTAGTGTTACAAAACATGAGATCTCCCTAGCACGTTCAGTCATAGGTACTTGCTAGTGTCCCTTTAACAAATCAAACTTACTTATGTACCAAGCCTTTCCGATCTTGTCTATGCAATCTTCCACACGAGGGAGAGGGTAAGTGTCTGTTTTGGTTATCTGATTAACACGTCTGTAGTCAATGCAAAAGCCGCTGTGACCCACCTGGCTTAGGGACTAGAGTGACAGGAGAACTCCACTCGCTCTGACAGGGCTCAATCATCTTGTGGTCCAACAGGTAGCCAAGCTCCTTCTGGATGAGAGGAACTTTCACAGCGTTCACACGGTAAGGAGGCAGTTTAATTGGCTTTGCGTCTCCAACATCGACATCATTCATCAACACAGTGGTTCTTCCTGGAGTGGCACGGAACACTTGCGGGTACTCCTGCAGTAATGCCGAGAACTCCTGCCTTTCCTCGAGAGCTAGATGAGAAAGCTTAGTCTGGAGATCATTCATGATATCAGGATTCTTCCCCAAACTATCACTCAGGCTCATGCTGCATGGGAGAACTTCACTTGCAGACTCGGGTGGAACAGCTACAGTGCAGACTGGATTATTTTTGTTCCGCCTGTGATATAACTTTAGCATGTTGATGTGACAAAGTTGCTTGTTCTTTCTACTATCTGGTCTGGCGATGACATAGTTGACATCACTGAGTTTCTTCTCCACGAAATAAGGACCACTAAACTTGGCTTGAAGAGGTTGCACATGCACTGGTAGCAGAATCAAAACCTGATCTCCTGGCTGAAAGTGGCGTAACCTGTACTTCTTATCATACCAAGTCTTCATCTTCTCCTGAGCAGCTCCTAAATTCTCTCTCTCGAGCTGTAAAGCAGTGGACAGCCGTTCTTTGAACTTCATCACATACTCCAGCAGGTTGACGTCATCTTCCTCCGACAGCCAGCATTCCTTGAGTAGCTTAAGGGGTCCTCTTACTTCATGGCCAAACAGTAGTTCAAAAGGTGAGAAGCCCAGTGATTCATTTGGAGATTCTCTTGCTGCAAATACAACAAATGGAAGACCTTTATCCCAGTCTTTCTGATGTTCCAAACAGTATTTCTTGAGCATCTATTTGAGTGTTTGATGATATCTCTCCAACGCTCGTTGAGTCTGGGGATGGTAAGCTGAAGACGTGATCTGGGTGATGCCCAACTCTTTCAGAGACTCCTTGAAAACATTTGACATGAAATTACTTCCCCGGTCTGACTGTACCTCCTTGAGCAGACCAAACTTTGTGAAGAACCCTAGCATTTCCTTAACCTCGTTCTTTGCTGAGATATTTCTAAGTGGAATAGCTTCAGGATAACGAGTAGCCATATCAATCAGGGTCAACACATAAGAAAATCCTGAAGAAGTCTTAGGAAGAGGGCCCACAATATCCACCAACACACGGATGAAAGGCGCCTCAAAAGGAGGAATGGGAACTAGAGGTGCAACCTTTTCGGTCTGATTACACTTCCCCACAACTTGGCAGGTGTGACAAGACTTACAATACCAGAAAACATCCCTGAAGATACCTGGCCAGTAGAAGTGTTTCAAAATGCGTGCCACAGTCATTCTCACTCCAAGGTGTCCTGCCAAACTGGAATCATGAGCCACTCTAATGATATCCTGCCTACAAACACGAGGGATGACAACTTGATGTACAACCTCCCATTCACAGTCGGCTGATACTGTTGGAGGTCTCCACTTCCTCATAAGTACTCCTGACTTTATATAATAATAAGTAGAAGCACCAGCTGACTCTTCCTCACTGCAAGCAGAGTTAGCTAGACCTTTCAACTCAGGGTCAGCAACCTGCAACTCAACCAACTCTTGATGAGACAAATTATCAACACCAGGGGGTTCTGCCTCATCTGGTGAGTGGTCCAAATTAGCAAGAAAAGTGTCAGCTAGGATAACATCATCATCATTATCCTCTAAGTCACCAGTAACTTTAGATTTAGCCCTAGTGACAGCACATGCAGGGAACACATCAGGGACATCACAATCCTGGGTCGCAGCCACTGGTTCACTAGACAACTGAGGAGCTGGACACACTTGACTTCCACCAATATCATTTCCAAGTAAGAAAGTTACACCTGGCATTGGGAGTGTCTCAACCAACCCAACCATAACAGAACCATTAACAAAACCAGACTCTAAATTCACTCTGCACAGAGGGACAGAGAAGTAATTATTCCCTACACCTTGTAAGATTACAGTTTCATCAGAGGAATTAACATTAGAGCCTAGAACACTGGTCAGCATAAGGGATTGGCAAGCACCTGTGTCACGATATATTTTAACTGATTTCCTGTCATTACTGTCCAAAGGACTAACAAAAACATCAGACAGGAAATTAGCACATGAACTCTTGAGAGTGTCACCCACGTTACTGCTCAAAAGAGGAGCTCCATCATGAGAATTTAGTTTACCCCTCAAAGCAGGTTCAGTTAACTCAGTTAAAGAATTCTGGGAACTCTCAAGGGTGGACACTAGACCAATTGACTGAATATTTAAAGACTCCTTTTTGTTCACATCACGCTGTCTCCTGAAACATTTCTCCGTAGTATGACCAAGCTTACTACAATAAGTACATTTACTTTTCTGAAATCTAGAGGTGAAGCTGGTATTTACTTCCTGAGAAACATCATCTTTATTCTCTTTCCTGTTACCTGTACTCTCAGTAGAGGCAACGTACTTACTCTCAGCTTTCCCTTTTTCTTTAGAATATCTCTTGTGAGTGAGAACATATTCATCAGCTAAAACTGCAGCGTCAGACAAATTATCTATTCTTTTCTCATCAAGATATTGGCTTACATCTTTATTAATACACCTTTTAGTCCTCCAGCAAAATCATCTGCTTAAATTTACCAAAATCAGAATCCACATTCTTAGAATTTAACCACTGCTCTAACAGATCTTCTTTGATTTTTGCATACTCAACATGGGATTGTTTATCTTGCTTATAAGTTGTTCTAAATTTTACTCTATAGGCTTCAGGAACAAGCTCATAGGCCTTAAGAATCAAGCTCATAACTACATCATAATTATCAGATTGATCCTGAGGCAAAGATGCATAAGTTACTTGAACTTTACCGGTGAGAACAGTTTGAATGATTACTGGCCAATATTTTTTGGGCCAATTAAAACCTGTAGCTACCCTCTCAAACAACTGAAAATACTTCGTTAAATCAGATTCATTAAAAGGAGGGACAAGTTTAACATTTTTAGCCACATCATAATCATCAGTGCTAGATGATCCAGTTCCACCTTGTTTCATGCGATAATCATGGTCTGCCTGAATCCTAGCAATTTCAACTTGTGCCTCAGCCTCCTTAGCACGAGCCTGAAACTCAGCCTCCTTAGCATGAGACTCCGCCTCCTTAGCCTGAGACTCAGCCTTCTTAGCACGTGCTTGAAATTCTGCTTCCTTCACACGAGCCTCCTGCAGGGCTAGCTTTAACTTAGCTAATTCAATCTGCGTTTGCTCATTTGGAGGAGTTACATTAAACAAGCTTTCATTAATCATGTCAACAATTTGATCTTTAGAATAATGAGAGTGAAGTGCAATCCCCAATTGTTGAGCAACAAGCTTAAGTTCATTCTTTGTTCTGTTTTCTACATCACACACTGTTTGCACATTTGACAAAAAATCTTTGGCTTCATCAAACGTAGTAATAGTAGACATCATGAATAAATCACAGTCACAAAATATCAAGCAATATCCTTATGATAATATGCTGAATATCCTGATATGAGGTCACCAAATTTATGTTACGAAACAGAGAAAGTAATGTACACTTTAAGTGAGAATACTAAAAATCACTACTGTCCCGTAAAGTTCCAGGTTCAAAACAAAAGAGTTAGGTAAAATCACAAGTTAAAGTTTAATGCTCAAACTAACAACAAAACATTCAGGACTCATAAGGATAATGTAATGGCAAAAAAAACAGGATAAATACATGGTTAACTGCAAAAGCCTCTATTAACACGAAATTAGCAAGAGTAAATTTACCTAAGTCAGCCCTGATAAAATGAAAATACACAGGGTAATGCTCAGTTAATGCAAGATAAATCATTACAGATACAAACTATTATGAACAATGGCTAACAATAAGAACCTTACATGAATTACAAAAATCTTACTAAGTCTAAGAATTAACCTTATGCTACACAGTACAAGAAAAAATGCAATAACAGTTATACTCAAATTACACACTGCTGCTAGATGGCTGGAGACTTCCTGAGCACTCACAATAACAACTGTACAGGGGAGGACAGAGATGTGAACAAAATGAGGAGCAGATCTAAGTGGCAATTAATGTAGAGACTGAGCTCATTATATAGGGGCCGGCAGAGCTTGATACAACTTGTAAGAAGGACGCGCAAATGAAGGCATGGGGACAAAGAGTTGACAATCCCGCTCTGAACAACAGAAAGAACGACTTACTCTACTATAACGGTAGAAGTGGGGGAGTGAGGTAGAACACGCTCGTGATCAAACAGGCAGCACACTGTACGTTAGAATTACACAAAGAATGATGAAATCATAGGCTATGTAACAATATATATATATATATATATATATATATATATATATATATATATATATATATATATATATAAAGAACAATTTCAAATTTACTGGTCCTGAACAAAAGAAAAAAATAATACACATTTATATAAATGTAACCTCCTCCTGCGGTTCAAAAATATATAAAAGTGTATTGACGTATTTACATATGTACAAAAACCATATCCCTATATACAAAAAAAGAAAAAAAGATATATATAATAAATAAGGACACCACAACCAAGTTCATAAAATAAATCACAACTCTCTGAGTAATCTGGTCTCTTTTAGGAAAGTCATCAATTTATTAGTCACACCAACGTCCCCATCACCGAAGACAGAATCAATTGTGAAAGGGAGCGCATTTGTCCTACAGTAGGCAGCCAGAGAAGTACGTTCCCCAGCATACCTACTGCAGTACAAAAGGATGTGACTAATAGATAACACCGGTTCACAGGTGGTACAACGCGGTGGAAATTGTTTGTTAATATATGGTAACATATGTGTTATATGGGTCATTATGAACATGCATGAGGACACATTTTGTAAAGTGATGGTTGATGGTTGTCTGAGTGATTCGTTTGAAGTCAAGTCCGGAGTAATTCAAGGTGGTGTTCTATCGCCTTTACTATTTATATTGGTCATTGATTACATTATGAAACGCGTTGGAACAGAAACCGGTGCAGGTATACTTTGGGGAGAGAACAGGAAACTTTTGGATTTAGATTATGCAGATGATATAGTTTTGATTTGTGATGGGCCAGAAGAGATGCAGAGAGTGTTGGACTGTTTGGTGAGTGAAGGTCGCAAGGTGGGTTTGGTTATTAATTGTGGAAAAACTGAAATAATCAATATGAATATGGAAAATGCGCAGGAATGTGTAATTGGAGGTATGGTTGTAAAGCAAGTTGATAGGTTTAAATATTTAGGTACTTACTTAGCCAAGGATGGTTCTTTGAACTTTGAATTCGAGGAAAGGTTAAAGAAGGCTAATCAGGCAATGGGAATGCTTAAAAATATTTGGAATAATAACAATTTCTCTGTGCATACAAAAATAAAACTTTATAAGGTAATGGTTAGGAGTATCTTAATTTATGGACACAAGTCTTGGTACAGCACAGTGACTATGGAAAATAAATTCTTGGTGTTTGAAAATAAAGCACTTAGAAGAATATTAGGAGTTAAGTGGTGGGAAAGGATACCAAATAGTAGAATTAGAGAAATAACGGGAGTGCAGCCGGTCGATGAATATGTTAGGTTCTCACGATGGAAGTGGCTAGGACATGTGTATAGGAGACAGGGAATAGTACGAGGTACACCAGGGTGGGTGGCACTTGGTAGGAGAGGTAGAGGAAGGCCAAAAGAGACGTGGGTGAGGACAATGAGACGGGAAGCTGGAGATGAGTGTTGGGGAGATCTTGAGGAGTTAGCACAAGATAGGATGTGGTGGTGTGAGTTCATCGAGGCCCTATGCATCCCCGAGGGTGCCACAGGAAATGATTGATTGATTGATATGTGTTATTAGGGTGGAATTCATGCGGAGGCGGGCTAAAGCGACCTCCTCCCGTCTGTTTCCCCGGTAGGAACTGGACCAGTCACATCTGGTCCTTTTGACAGATGGAATTGCCAGGTCGGTCCGCTGACTTTGCCACAGAAGATTAATTGATTTCTTTTCGAAAGCGAGACTAGACTGTAGCTCACGAGGAACGCCCCAAGTGTCCTCTACTTCTACAGCCGATTTAGCTAGTAAGTCAGCCAGCTCATTGCCATAAATACCACAATGACCAGGCACCTAGATCAGAGAGAAGCATTTAGCACATGTGTCCAGCTTATTGATAATGCGGCCCAGGACCTCATGTGAATCAGTCCTACATGAATTAATTGCCTGAAGGGCGGACTTAGAGTCCGAAAAAATGACAAAACTGTCATGATCTGAATGCAAAGCAAAGTCTATAGCTTTGTCTATGGCAAATAATTCAGCAGTGAATACGGACGTATGGGGGGGCAAGCGAAAACGGATGCGGCACTCTGTAGACCACACACTCGCACCCACACATTCATCCATCTTAGAGCCATCGGTGTACAAGTGGAATGACGCTAGGTGTCTAATGAGGATCATCCGGAATAATTGTCGTACCTCCACCTCCGGCGCCGTGTACTTTGCGATGGGGAGCCAGTCAGTGTTGAATGTGGTGGCAAGAGACTCCCAGGGCGCTATTTTTGATGTTAAAACCTGATCCCCAGTAGAAAGGTCGTACCCTAACGCCTCACAGAGGAAGTGAAGCCTCACAGCCACCGGCTTGAGGGCCGCATACAGCAGGTATTCCCATTGTAGGAGGATCCGACAAGTTGGAAGGCCAAGTGAGCGTTTACGGTGGGTGGTGATACCGTAAGAAAATAGCAGGTGGTCACGTCGTAGACGGAGGGGAGGCACATTAGCCTCCACTTCCAACCGCTCCACACGAGTACATCGAAGGGCTCCGAGACATATGCGCAAGCACACGTTCTGAAACACATCCAGTCTATGGAGGACAGCATCCGATGCCGACCCATACACCTGTGAGCCATAGTCAAGCTTAGAACGGATAAGGGATTTATACACCATCAATAAAGACGTTCTGTCTGCTCCCCACAAATTACCGGAAAGAAACTTACGGACGTTAACTTTTTTACTACAAGAAGCAAGCAAATGATTAATGTGTGTTCTCCAACTGAGCCAACTGTCAAAATGCAGACCTACGAATCATACTGAATTTTGAAAAGGTATCGGCTGATTATCTAAAGTTAAATGCAAAGGAGGTACGTTAAGTTTACCAGTAAAAACAACACCGATACACTTAGGGACGGAAAATTTAAATCCCCACTCCAGGGCCCAGCGCTGAACAGATTCAAGCGCTAGTTGAATCTGCTGTGCCGAGGATTGTGCACTGCGGGAAGAGTGCCACACTGAACAATCATCAGCATGGAGTGAGTATCTAAGCGTCATGGGGACGGAAGCGGACAACAGATTGTCATTAATGGCAATGCTGAACAAAGTAGGGCTAAGCACACTTCCTTGTGGTACCCCGTTCTCTTGGACAAATATGTCCGAAGTTACGTTACAGGGTAACCTGACAGAAAACGTTCTGTCAGTAAGGAAGTTCTGAAGGAAAATGGGCAAATTACCTCTTAAACCAGAAGCGTAGAGTTTACGTAGTATTCTGTTTGGCCAGGTCATATCATAAGCCTTATGAATATCCAGAAAAATTCCTATTATAAATTCGCGATTGGCAAAAGCCTCGGCTATGCAATGCTCCAGGTGCACTAAATGATCCAGAGTGGACCTGTATTTACGGAATCCACTCTGTTGATCATTTAACACACCCTTCGACTCTAAAACAAAAAGTAACCTTTTATTAACCATACGTTCAAAGACCTTACATAGACAGTCAGTCAGCGCAATAGGTCGAAACGAGCTGGGACTCGAACGGCGACCGACCCGGCAAGGTATCGGTATGACGTGCGCGTAGTGCCATGGGTTTGGGAACGTGCGAGATCCCCAAATCTCATTGTACAGCGCTAACAGCTTACTCAGGTTGTCCAGAGTAGGATGCTGAATCATTCCGTACGTAATGGTGGATGGACCGGGACTGGAACCTTTACAGGATTAAAGGGCAAGGAGAAGATCATCTAATGTAAATTCGGAGTTGTAGCTGGTATCTCCGTCTTCCATGGCAAAGTCTAAGTTTTGCAGCTCAGCCGTATGCTTATGGTGGAGAAAGCGAGGATCCTAGTTGGCTGAGCTGCTTACCTGGGCAAAATGATCGGCAATAGTATTGGCAATGTCCACGGGATCGTCAGTGACATTCCCAGCCACCTCAAGTGTGGTGATTGGTGACCGGGTGTACTTGTTGTTTAGCACATTTATGGTGGACCAGACCTGACTTAGTGGGATGGTGCGATTCACCGTGGACACAAAACTACGCCAGTTATTCCGTTTTGCTGCTTTAATTGTCCTCCTTGCCTCAGCCTTAGCTGCTTTATAGGCAATAAAGTTTGATTCTGTTGGCTGTTTCTCAAAAATCCTGTATCTCCTATTACGCTTAGTGAGTGCTTGTCATCAATCTGGTGTCCACCACGAAACTCTATGCTTGTTTGGAATTGTAGATGTCTTGGGAATAGCAGCCTCAGCTGCGTGTATTATGGAAGTCTGTAGGTGTGCAACTTTCTCATCAATGTTATCTCCTGATATATCTAGATTGGCGACCCGTCAGTAGTACCCCCAATCTGATTTCTTAAAGTTAAATTTAGGTGGTGGAGGAGGCCGAGAATCGTCGCGTGTATATGAAAGAAAGATTGGAAAATGATCGCTACCCATCGAGTCGTCATGCGGGTCCCAAGAGATGTTAGTGTGTATATCAGGAGATGACAAGGACAGATCTATACATGACATGTTACCAGTGTTGTCATCTACACGGGTCGCTCTACCATTGTTTAGAAGACAGAGGTTTGACTGTAATATTAGGTTGGCTACTTCCTCCCCCCTACCATCACTCCTCAAGCTTCCCCACTGACAGTGATGGGCGTTAAAATCGCCTAAAATTAATATTCGACCCGGAAGTTGATGGGTTAGTGAAATGAAAGCATCACCATCAATGGGACCACGGGGAGGACGGTAGACAGAAGAAATAGACAGATACGTGTTATTAAATTTTACTCTGCATGCGACAGCTTCCAGAGTAGAGTTTAGAACCACTTCTGTTTGTGGGTGTGATTTGTTTATGTATATGACAACTCCGTGACCATCATATCTTCTATACAAATGGTAGTGTTTAAAGTGTGGAGGATCAGGATAATCCACCAAGCGCGTCTCCTGTAAACAAACAACGTCTGACCTGTGTATAGATAGCAAAATTGCTATATTGTGGACTTTATTCCCATGAGTCCTACAATTCCATTGTAACACAGTAAATGTGGCGGTTTAAGATTTACGAGAGGGGCCAGTGTGCTTAGCTTTTTTATACCGCCCGCCGCCAGGCGAGTGGCTACCGGGGGACCTATCCCGGTGCTTACTAACAGAAACCTCCATATGTTGCTCGTCAATAACTAGGCTCCCAGAGCCCCCCGAGGAAGAGCTAACTCTTCTCTCCCTCGCTGGACCAGGAGCAGGAAGGACATGAGGACGTGTCTTTGAAAGGGTGGTGAAGTTATTCTTAACAGTCTTGTCAGATTTCGGTTTAGGCTTGACTGACTGAGAAGCAGCAGCAGCCTGTGAGTATGAAGAAGCTTTTGGGAGGTCAGTTAGAGAGTTGGATCGTACAGGAGGCTGAGAAGTGGAGGCTGAGGTAGAGTGAGTGGCCTGAGTAACAAGCACAAGATCAGTCTGCATCTCCACAGTGCACATCACAGGACGGGACACCACTGCCGAAGCATAGGACCTATTCGGTGTGGGAGTTGCGTGCAACTCCACATTTTTCCTTGCTTCGTAGTAAGAGATGTCCTCAGTTGCCTTCACCGCACAGACCTCTTTCTCCTCCTTCCACTTGGGGCAGTACCTGGAGGAAGTGGAGTGAGCACCCTTGCAGTGATAACAGCTGACAGTCTCTGATGTGCAATGTTCAGCATCATGACCTTGCATTGCACACTTGCCACAGACTGATTGGGAAGCCCGACAAGTCTTTTCAAGATGCCCATAAATCTGGCATTTGAAGCAGCGAAGGAGATTGGGAATATATGGACGTACATTGGTAATTTCGTATCCCACTTTGATATTACTGGGAAGGGACACTTTTCCAAAAGTCAAGATGATCATAGCTGTCATCGTCCTTATGCCTTACGTGAAGCGAGTGTTGAAACGGTCATCTATTACGTCCTGCTGCGCAAGTTCCCGTATGATCTCGTCCTCTTCCATTACCATGAGATCTCTGCAAGTGATGACACCTTTGCAGGAATTCATGGATTGTGGGATCCTCGGCTCGACGTCATACTCGTGGAACTTATGCAGTAGTCCTTAACCTGGGCAGAGTGTACAATTTTGATAAGGAGGTCTCCAGTAGCAAGTTTTTTCACAAATTCTACCTCACCAGCACATCCATCAGTTACTTTCTTTATCATGAAAGGATTAAGGGTAGCCAGGGGAGTAGAATCGAGGGCATGTAGGGTCACGAACGTGGCGTTGTTTAGAGGGATGTCAAGCAGGACCCGGATCTGGGGCCATTCTGTCTGGGAGCGGTCAGTCCGTGGTACCGTCATGGGATCGTCAGGACCACCTCCCCCCCAGAAGGAGGGGGAGGCAGTAGGGGCGTCCGCCATAGCAACCACTCCCCCCTCGAGGGGGAAGTGGGAAGAAGAAGAGAAACGAACAAGGGACAAACAACCCGGGACAATACACCTAAGGCTGAAATTGCCCTCTCAACCCACTCCAGGGAGGCCCGATAGTGTTAATTCACGCCCTAGAGCGATCAGTGGGGGGGACTCTACTTGGGCAGCAAGCAAAGGTAATAGTGTACAGGAACAGACACCTACTGTTCCTAGCTAATAGGTAGAGGAGGAAAGTGAGAAATTAGCTAACCTAGAAGCCACCAGAAGGGTGAAAAAAAAAAATGACTACTGCCGGTGAGGCAGCCCTACAAAGCTAGAGGAGAGAGCAGATGAATACAAGTCTACACCTTCCGCGACCATGCATAAAAGTCGAGAGTGAATTTTCTTTTCTTTTTTTTTAAATGACCATCAACCTTAAGAGGCATTAGGCCAGCAAGAATCGATAATTATGAAAGCCAAAATAATGATATGAAATATTTGCATCTATTTCATATCAATATTAAGTTATTATTCATGATTATGAAACATAATAATAAAGAATACATCAGTATACATGGATAGTACCAGAACAAATACTTCCATCTACACATCATATGTAGACTCATTACTATTCTACTACAAATTAATCAAATACTTATGAAATATATATATATATATATATATATATATATATATATATATATATATATATACAAAAAAAAGAACAATTTCAAATTTACTGGTCTTGAACAAAAGAAAAAAAAACTTTTATATAAATGTAACCTCCTCCTGCGGTTCACAAATATATAAAATTGTATTGACGTATTTACATATGTACAAAAACCATATCCCTATTTCCAAAAAAAAAGAAAAAAAAAGATTTATATAATAAATAATCAAACCACAACCAAGTTCATAAAATAAACCACAACTCTCTGAGTAATCTGGTCTCTTTCAGGAAAGTACAAAAGGATGTGACTAGTAGATAACACCGCTTCACAGGTGGTACAACGCGGTGGAAATTGTCTGTTAATATATGGCAACATATGTGTTATTAGGATGGAATTCATGCGGAGGCGGGCTAAAGCGACCTCCTCCCGTCTGTTTCCTTGGCAGGAACTGGACCAGTCACATTTGGTCCTTTTGACAGAAGGAATTGCCAGGTCGGTCCACTGACTTTGCCACAGAAGATTAATTGATTTCTTTCCGAAAGCGAGACTAGACTGTAGCTCACGAGGAACGTCCCAAGTCTCCTCGAGTTCTACAGCCGATTTTGCTAGTATGTCAGCCTGCTCATTGCCGTAAATACCACAATGACCAGGTACCCAGATCAGAGAGAAGGATTTAGCACATGTGTGCAACTTATTGATAATGCGGCCCAGGACCTCATGTGAATCAATCCTACATGAATAAATTGCATAAAGGGCGGACTTAGTCCGAAAAAATGACAAAACTGTCATGATCTGAACGCAAAGCAAAGTCCATAGCTTTGTCTATGGCCAATAATTCAGCAGTGAATACGGACGTATGAGGGGGCAAGTGAAAACGGATGCGGCACTCTGTAGACCACACACTCGCACCCACACATTCATCGATCTTAGAGCCATCGGTGTACAAGTGGAATGACGCTAGGTGTCTAATGAGGATCATCCGGAATAATTATCGTACGTCCACCTAAGGCGCCGTGTACTTTGCGACGGGCAGCCAGTCAGTGTTGACTGTGGTGGCAAGAGACTCCCAGGGCACTATTTTTGATGTTAAAACCTGATCCCCAGTAGAAAGGTCGTACCCTAACGCCTCACAGAGGACGTGAAGCCTCACAGCCACCGGCGTGAGGGCCGCATACAGCAGGTACTCCCATTGTAAGAGGATCCGACAAGTTGGAAGGCCAAGTGAGCGTTTACGGTGGGTGGTGATACCGTAAGAAAACAGCAGGTGGTCACGTCGTAGATGGAGGGGAGGCACATTAGCCTTCACATCAACCGCTCCACACGAGTACATCAAAGGGCTATGAGACATATGTGCAAGCAGACGTTCTGAAACACATCCAGTCTACGGAGGACAGCATCCGATGCCGACCCATGTGAGCCATGGTCAAGCTTAGAACGGATAAGGGATTTATACACCATCAATAAAGACGTTCTGTCTGCTCCCTACGATTTACCGGAAAGAAACTTAAGGACGTTACCTTTTTTCTACAAGAAGCAAGCAAATGTGTGTTCTCCAACTGAGCCTACTGTCAAAATGCAGACCTACGAATCTTACTGAATTTTGAAAAGGTATCGGCTGATTATCTAAAGTTAAATGCAAAGGAGGTACGTTAAGTTTACCAGTAAAAACAACACCGATACACTTAGGGACGGAAAATTTAAATCCCCACTCCAGGGCCCAACGCTGAACAGATTCAAGTGCCAGTTGAATCTGCTGTGCCGAGGATTGTGCATTGCGGGAAGAGTGCCACACTGCACAATCATCAGCATGGAGTGAGTATCTAAGCGTCATGGGGACGGAAGCGGATGACAGAATGTCATTAATGGCAATGCTGAACAAAGTAGGGCTAAGCACACTTCCTTGTGGTACCGCGTTCTCTCGGACAAATATGTCCGAAGTTACGTTACAGGGTAACCTGACAGAAAACGTTCTGTTAGTAAGGAAGTTCTGAAGGAAAATGGGCAAATTACCTCTTAAATCAGAAGCGTAGAGTTTAAGTAGTATTCCGTTTCGCCAGGTCATATCATAAGCCTTCTGAATATCCAGAAAAATTCGTATCATGAATTCGCGATTGGCAATAGCCTCGGTTATGCAATGCTTCAGGTGTACTAAATGATCCAGAGTGGACCTGTATTTACGGAATCCACTTTGTTGATCATTTAACACACCCTTCGACTCTAAAACAAAAAGTAACCTTTTATTAACCATACGTTCAAAGACCTTACATAGACAGTCAGTCAGCACAATAGGTCGAAACGAGCTGGGACTCGTAAGGCGACCGTCCCGGCGAGGTATCGGTATGACGTGCGCGTAGTGCCATGAGTTTGGGAACGTGCGAGATCCCCAAATCTCATTGTACACCGCTAACAGATTACTAAGGTTGTCCAGAGTAAGATCCTGAATCATACCGTATGTAATGGTGGATAGACCGGGACTGGAACCTTTACACAGTTTAAGGGCAAGGAGAAGTTCATCTAATGTAAATTCGGAGTTGTAGCTGGTATCTCCATCTTCCATGGCAAAGTCTAAGTTTTGCAGCTCAGCCGTACGCTTATGGTGGAGAAAGCGAGGATCATAGTTGGCTGAGCTGCTTACCTGGGCAAAATGGTCGGCAATAGTATTGGCAATGTCCACGGGATCGTCAATGACATTCTCAGCCACCTCAAGTGTGGTGATTGGTGACCAGCTGTACTTGTTGTATAGCACATTTATGGTGGACCAGACCTGACTTAGTGGGGTGGTGCGATTCACCGTGGACACAAATCTACGCCAGTTATTCCGTTTTGCTGCATTATTTGTCCTCCTTGTCTGAGCCATAGCTGCACTATGGGCAATAAAGTTTGATTCTGTTGGCTGTTTCTCAAAAATCCTGTATCTCCTATTGCGCTTAGTGAGTGCTTGTCAGCAATCTGGTGTCCACCACGAAACTCTATGCTTGTTTGGAATTGTAGATGTCTTGGGAATAGCAGCCTCAGCTGCGTGTATTATGGAAGTCTGTAGGTGTGCAACTTTCTCATCAATGTTATCTCCTGATATATCTAGATTGGCGACCCGTCAGTAGTACCCCCAATCTGCTTTCTTAAAGTTAAATTTAGATGGTGGAGGAGGCCGAGAATCGTCGCGTGTATAAGAAAGAAAGATTGGAAAATGATCGCTACCCATCGAGTCGTCATGCGGGCCCTAAGAGATGTTAGTGTGTATATCGGGAGATGACAAGGACAGATCTATACATGACATATTACGAGTGCAGTCATCCACACGAGTCGCTCTACCATTGTTTAGAAGACAGAGGTTTGACTGTAATATTAGGTTGGCTACTTCCTCCCCCCTACCATCACTCCTCAAGCTTCCCCACTGACCGTGATGGGCGTTAAAATCGCCTAAAATTAATTTTCGACCCAGAAGTTGATGTGTTAGTGAAATGAAAGCATCACCATCAATGGGACCACGGGGAGGACAGTAGATATAACAAATAGATACGTGTTATTAAATTTTACTCTGCATGCGACAGCTTCCAGAGTAGAGTTTAGAACCACTTCTGTTTGTGGGTGTGATTTGTTTATGTATATGGCAACTCCGTGACCATCATATCTTCTATACAAATGGTAGTCTTTGAACTGTGGAGGATCAGGATGATCCACGAAACGCGTCTCCTGTAAACAAACAACGTTTGGCCTGTGTATAGATAGCAAAATTGCTATACTGTGGACTTCATTCCCATGAGTCCTACAATTCCATTGTAACACAGTAAATGTGGCGGTTTAAGATTTACGAGAGGGGCCAGTGTGCCTAGCTTTTTTATACCGCCCGCCGCCAGGTGAATGGCTACCGGGGGACCTATCCCAGTGCTTACTAACAGAAACCTCCATATGTTGCTCGTCAATAACTAGGCTCCCAGAGCCCCCCGAGGAAGAGCTAACTCTTCTCTCCCTCGCTGGACCAGGAGTAGGAAGGACATGAGGTCGTGTCTTTGAAAGGGTGGTGAAGTTATTCTTAACAGTCTTGTCAGATTTCGGTTTAGGCTTGACTGACTGAGAAGCAGCAGCAGCCAGTGAGTATGAAGAAGATTTTGGGAGGTCAGTTAGAGAGTTGGATGATACAGGAGGCTGAGAAGTGGAGGCTGAGGTAGAGTGAGTGGCCTTAGTAACAAGCACAAGATCAGCCTGCATCTCCACAGTGCACATCATAGGACGGGACAACACCGCCGAAGCATAGGACCTATTCGGTGTGGGAGTTGCATGCAACTCCTTCACCTTTTTCCTTGCTTCGTAGTAAGAGATGCCCTCAGTTGCCTTCACCACACAGACCTCCTTCTCCTCCTTCCACTTGGGGCAGTCCCTAGAGGAAGTGGAGTGAGCACCCTTGCAGTGATAGCAGCTGACAGTCTCTGATGTGCAATGTTCAACATCATGACCTTGCATTGCACACTTGCCACAGACTGATTGGGAAGCCCGACAAGTCTTTTCAAGATGCCAATAAATCTGGCATTTGGAGCAGTGAAGGGGATTGGGAATATATGGACGTACATTGATAATTTCGTAACCCACTTTGATATTACTGGAAAGAGACACTTTTCCAAAAGACAAGATGATCATTGCTGTCTTCGTCCTTATGTCTTAAGTGAAGCAAGTGATGAAACGGGCATCTATTACGTCCTGCTGTGCAAGTTCCCGTTTGATCTCGTCCCCTTCCATTACCATGAGATCCCTGCAAGTGATGACACCTTTGCAGGAATTCATGGATTGCGGGATCCTCGGCTCGACGTCAAACTCGTGGAACTTATGGTGTAGTCCTTAACCTGGGCAGAGTTTACAGATTTGATAAGGAGGTCTCCAGTAGCAAGTTTTTTCACAAATTCTACCTCACCAGCACATCCATCAATTACTTTCTTTATCATGAAAGGATTGAGGCTAGCCAGGGGAGTAGAACCGAGGGCATGTAGGGTCACGAACGTGGCGTTATTTACAGGGATGTCAAGCGGGACGCGGGTCTGGGGCCGTTCTGTCTGGGGGCGGTCAGTCCGTAGTACAGTCATGGGATCGTCAGGACCACCTCCCTCCCTAAGGGGGGGGGGGAGGCAGTAGGGGCGCCCCCCATAGCAACCACTCCCCCCTCGCGGAGGAAGTGGGAAGAAGGAGAGAAACGAACAAGGGACAAACAACTCGGGACCAAACACCTAAGGCTGAAATTGCCCTATCAAACCACTCCAGGGAGGCCCGACCGTGTTAATTCACGCCCCAGAGCGATCAGTGGGGGTGACCCTCCGTGGGCAGAAAGCAAAGGTAATCTCAGTGTACAGGAAGAGACACCTAATATTCCTAGCTAATAGGGAGAAGAGGAAAGTGAGAAACTAGCTAACCCAGAAGCCACCATAATGGTGAAAAAAAAAAATGACTATTGCCGGTGAGGCAGCCCTACAAAGCTAGAGGAGAGAGCAGATGAGTACACGTCTACACCTTCCGCGACCATGCATAAAAGTGCAGAGTGAACTTTTTTTTTTTTTTTAATGACCAACCTGAAGGGGCATTAGGCCAGCAAGAATCGATAATCATGAAAGCCAAAATAATGATATGAAATATTTGCATCTATTTCATATTAATATTAAGTTATTATTCATGATTATGAAACATAAAAAGTAATAAATAATACATCAGTATACATGGATAGTACCAGGATAAAAACTTCCATCTACACATCATATGTAGACTCATTACTATTCTACTACAAAATAATCAAATACTTATGATTTATATATATATATATATATATATATATATATATATATATATATATATATATATATATATATATATATATATATATATATATATATATATATATATATATATATATATATATATATATATATATATATATATATATATATATATATATAAGTCCTGAAGAAAAGAAAAAAAAAAATTCAATTAAATAAATGTAACCTCCTCCTGCGGTTCACAAATATATAAAAGTGTATTGACGTATTTGCATATGTACAAAAACCATATCCCTATATACAAAAAAAAGAAAAAAAAGATATATATATATATATATATAATAAATAAGGAAACCACAACCAAGTTCATAAAATAAATCACAACTCTGAGTAATCTGGTCTCTTTCAGGAAAGTCATCAATTTATTAGTCACACCAACGTCCCCATCATCCAAGACAGAATCAAGTGTGAAATGGAGCGCATTTGTCCTACAGTAGGCAGCCAGAGAAGTACGTTCCCCAGCAAACCTACTGCAGTACAAAAGGATGTGACTAGTAAATAACACCGCTTCACAGGTGGTACAACGCGTTGGAAGTTGTCTGTTAATATATGGCAACATATGTGTTATTAGGATGGAAATCATGCGGAGGCGGGCTAAAGCGACCTCCTCCCGTCTGTTTCCTCGGCAGGAACTGGACCAGTCACATATGGTCCTTTTGACAGAAGGAATTGCCAGGTCGGTCCACTGACATTGCCACAGAAGATTAATTGATTTCTTACCGAAGGCGAGACTAGACTGTAGCTCACGAGGAACGTCCCAAGTCTCCTCGAGTTCTACAGCCGATTTAGCTAGTATATCAGGCTGCTCATTGCCGTAAATACCACAATGACCAGGTACCCAGATCAGAGAGAAGGATTTAGCACATGTTTGCAGCTTATTGATAATGCGGCCCAGGACCTCATGTGAATTAATCCTACATGAATAAATTGCATAAAGGGCGGACTTAGTTCAAAAAATGACAACACTGTCATGATCTGAACGCAAAGCAAGTCCATAGCTTTGTCTATGGCCAATAATTCAGCAGTGAATACGGACGTATGAGGTGGCAAGCGAAAACGGATGCGGCACTCTGTAGACCACACACTCGCACCCACACATTCATCCATCTTAGAGCCATCGGTGTACAAGTGGAATGACGCTAGGTGTCTAATGAGGATCATCCGGAATAATTGTCGTACGTCCACCTAAGGCTCCGTGTACTTTGCGACGGGCAGCCAGTCAGTGTTGACTGTGGTGGCAAGAGACTCCCAGGGCACTATTTTTGATGTTAAATCCTGATCCCCAGTAGAAAGGTCGTACTCTAACGCCTCACAGAGGACGTGAAGCCTCACAGCCACCGGCTTGAGGGTCGCATACAGCAGGTACTCAAATTGTAAGAGGATCCGACAAGTTGGAAGGCCAAGTGAGCGTTTACGGTGGGTGGTGATACCCTAAGAAAACAGCAGGTGGTCACATCGTAGATGGAGGGGAGGCACATTAGCCTTCACTTCAACCGCTCCACACAAGTACATCAAAGGGTTATGAGACATATGTGCAAGCATACGTTCTGAAACACATCCAGTCTATGGAGGACAGCATCCGATGCCGACCCATACACCTGTGAGCCATAGTCAAGCTTAGAACGGATAAGGGATTTATACACCATCAATAAAGACGTTCTGTCTGCTCCCCACAAATTACCGGAAAGAAACTTAAGGACGTTAACTTTTTTACTACAAGAAGGAAGCAAATGATTAATGTGTGTTCTCCAACTGAGCCTACTGTAAAAATGCAGACCTACGAATCTTACTGAATTTTGAAAAGGTATCGGCTGATTATCTAAAGTTAAATACAAAGGAGGTACGTTAAGTTTACCAGTAAAAACAACACCGATACACTTAGGGACGGATATTTAAATCCCCACTCCAGGGCCCAACGCTGAACAGATTCAAGTGCCAGTTGAATCTGCTGTGCCGAGGATTGTGCATTGCAGGAAGAGTGCCACACTGCACAATCATCAGCATGGACTGAGTATCTAAGCGTCCTGGGGACGGAAGCGGATGACAGAATGTCATTAATGGCAATGCTGAACAAAGTAGGGCTAAGCACACTTCCTTGTGGTACCGCGTTCTCTCGGACAAATATGTCCGAAGTTACGTTACAGGGTAACCTGACAGAAAACGTTCTGTTAGTAAGGAAGTTCTGAAGGAAAATGGGCAAATTACCTCTTAAATCAGAAGCGTAGAGTTTAAGTAGTATTCCGTTTCGCCAGGTCATATCATAAGCCTTATGAATATCCAGAAAAATTCGTATCATGAATTCGCGATTGGCAATAGCCTCGGTTATGCAATGCTTCAGGTGTACTAAATGATCCAGAGTGGACCTGTATTTACGGAATCCACTTTGTTGATCATTTAACACACCCTTCGACTCTAAAACAAAAAGTAACCTTTTATTAACCATACGTTCAAAGACCTTACATAGACAGTCAGTCAGCACAATAGGTCGAAATGAACTGGGACTCGTAAGGCGACCGACCCGGCGAGGTATCGGTATGACGTGCGCGTAGTGCCATGAGTTTGGGAACGTGCGAGATCCCCAAATCTCATTGTACACCGCTAACAGATTACTCAGGTTGTCCAGAGTAAGATGCTGAATCATACCGTATGTAATGGTGGATGGACCGGGACTGGAACCTTTACACAGTTTAAGGGCAAGGAGAAGTTCATCTAATGTAAATTCGGAGTTGTAGCTGGTATCTCCATCTTCCATTGCAAAGTCTAAGTTTTTGCAGCTCAGCCGTACGCTTATGGTGGAGAAAGCGAGGATCATAGTTGGCTGAGCTGCTTACCTGGGCAAAATGGTCGGCAATAGTATTGGTAATGTCCACGGGATCGTCAATGACATTCTCAGCCACCTGAAGTGTGGTGATTGGTGACCAGCTGTACTTGTTGTATAGCACATTTATGGTGGACCAGACCTGACTTAGTGGGGTGGTGCAATTCACCCTGGACACAAAACTACGCCAGTTATTCCGTTTTGCTGCTTTAATTGTCCTCCTTGTCTCAGCCATAGCTGCATTATAGGCAATAAAGTTTGATTCTGTTGGCTGTTTCTTAAAAATCCTGTATCTCCTATTGCGCTTAGTGAGTGCTTGTCTGCAATCTGGTGTCCACCACGAAACTCTACGCTTGTTTGGAATTGTAGATGTCTTGGGAATAGCAGCCTCAGCTGTGTGTATTATGGAAGTCTGTAGGTGTGCAACTTTCTCATCAATGTTATCTCCTGATATATCTAGATTGGCGACCCGTGAGTAGTACCCCCAATCTGCTTTCTTAAAGTTAAATTTAGGTGGTGGAGGAGGGCGAGAATCGTCGCGTGTATAAGAAAGAAAGATTGGAAAATGATCGCTACCCATCGAGTAGTCATGCTGGTCCTAAGAGATGTTAGTGTGTATATCGGGAGATGACAAGGACAGATCTATACATGACATGTTACCAGTGCGGTCATCTACACGAGTCGCTCTACCATTGTTTAGAAGACAGAGGTTTGACTGTAATATTAGGTTGGCTACTTCCTCCCCCCTACCATCACTCCTCAAGCTTCTCCACTGACAGTGATGGGCGTTAAAATCGCCTAAAATTAATTTTCGACCCAGAAGTTGATGGGTTAGTGAAATGAAAGCATCACCATCAATGGGACCACGGGGAGGACAGTAGATAGAACAAATAGACAGATACGTGTTATTAAATTTTACTCTGCATGCGACAGCTTCCAGAGTAGAGTTTAGAACCACTTCTGTTTGTGGGTGTGATTTGTTTATGTATATGGCAACTCCATGACCATCATATCTTCTGTACAAATGGTAGTCTTTGAACTGTGGAGGATCAGGATGATCCACCAAGCGCATCTCCTGTAAACAAACAACGTTTGGCCTGTGTATAGATAGCAAAATTGCTATACTGTGGACTTCATTCCCATGAGTCCTACAATTCCATTGTAACACAGTAAATGTGGCGGTTTAAGATTTACAAGAGGGGCCAGTGAGCTTAGCTTTTTTATACCGCCCGCCGCCAGGTGAATGGCTACCGGGACCTATCCCGGTGCTTACTAACAGAAACCTCCATATGTTGCTCGTCAATAACTAGGCTCCCAGAGCCCCCCGAGGAAGAGCTAACTCTTCTCTCCCTCGCTGGACCAGGAGCAGGAAGGACATGAGGACGTGTCTTTGAAAGGGTGGTGATATTATTCTTAATAGTCTTGTCAGATTACGGTTTAGGCTTGACTGACTGAGAAGCAGCAGCAGCCTGTGAGTATGAAGAAGATTTTGGGAGGTCAGTTAGAGAGTTGGATGATACAGGAGGCTGACAAGTGGAGGCTGAGGTAGAGTGAGTGGACTGAGTAACAAGCACAAGATCAGTCTGCATCTCCACAGTGCACATCATAGGACGTTACACCACCGCCGAAGCATAGGACCTATTCGGTGTGGGAGTTGCATGCAACTCCTTCACCTTTTTTTTTGCTTCATAGTAAGAGATGCCCTCAGTTGCCTTCACCGCACAGACCTCCTTCTCCTCCTTCCACTTGGGGCAGTCCCTAGAGGAAGTGGATTGAGCACCCTTGCAGTGATACCAGCTGACAGTCTCTGATGTGCAATGTTCAGCATCATGACCTTGCATTGCACACTTGCCACAGACTGATTGGGAAGCCCGACAAGTCTTTTCATGATGCCCATAAATCTAGCATTTGGAGCAGCGAAGGGGATTGGGAATATATGGACGTACATTGATAATTTCGTATCCCACTTTGATATTACTGGGAAGAGACACTTTTCCAAAAGACAAGATGATCATTGCTGTCTTCGTCCTTATGCCTTACGTGAAGCGAGTGATGAAACGGGCATCTATTACGTCCTGCTGTGCAAGTTCCCGTATGATCTCGTCCTCTTCCATTACCATGAGATCCCTGCAAGTGATGACACCTTTGTAGGAATTCATGGATTGCGAGATCCTCGGCTCGACGTCATACTCGTGGAACTTATGGAGTAGTCCTTAACCTGGGCAGAGTTTACAGTTTTAATAAGGAGGTCTCCAGTAGCAAGTTTTTTCACAAATTCTACCTCACCAGCACATCCATCAATTACTTTCTTTATCATGAAAGGATTGAGGCTAGCCAGGGGAGTAGAACCGAGGGCATGTAGGGTCACAAAAGTGGCGTTATTTACAGGGATGTCAAGCGGGACGCGGGTCTGGTGCCATTCTGTCTGGGGGCGGTCAGTCTGTAGTACCGTCATGGGATCGTCAGGGCCACCTCCCTCCCTGAAGGGGGGGGAGGCAGTAGGGGCGCCCGCAATAGCAACCACTCCCCCCTCGCGGAGTAAGTGGGAAGAAGGAGAGAAACGAACAAGTGACAAACAACCCGGGACCAAACACCTAAGGCTGTAATTGCCCTATCAAACCACTCCAGGGAGGCCCGACCCTGTTAATTCACGCCCCAGAGCGATCAGTGGTGATGACCCTCCGTGGGAAGCAAGCAAAGGTAATCTCAGTGTACAGGAACAGACACCTACTGTTCCTAGCTAATAGGGAGAGGAGGAAAGTGAGAAACTAGCTAACCTAGAAGCCACCTGAATGGTGGAAAAAAAAAAAATGACTATTGCCGGTGAGGCAGCCCTACAAAGCTAGAGGAGAGAGCAGATGAGTACACGTCTACACCTTCCGCGACCATGCATAAAAGTGCAGAGTGAACTTTTTTTTTTTTTTAATGACCATCAACCTGAAGGGGCATTAGGCCAGCAAGAATCGATAATCATGAAAGCCAAAATAATGATTTGAAATATTTGCATCTATTTCATATTAATATTAAGTTATTATTCATGATTATGAAACATAATAAGTAATAAAGAATACATCAGTATACATGTATAGTACCAGAACAAATACTTCCATCTACACTTCATATGTAGACTCATTACTATTCTACTACAAAATAAACACTTATAAAATATATATATATATATATATATATATATATATATATATATATATATATATATATATATATATATATATATACAAAAAAAAGAACAATTTCAAATTTACTTGTCCTGAAGAAAAAAAAAATACATTTAAATAAATGTAACCTCCTCCTGCGGTTCACAAATATATAAAAGTGTATTGACGTATTTACATATGTACAAAAACCATATCCCTATATAGAAAAAAAAGAAAAAAAAAGATATATATAATAAATAAGGAAACCACAACCAAGTTCATAAAATAAATCACAACTCTGAGTTATCTGGTCTCTTTCAGGAAAGTCATCAATTTATTAGTCACACCAACGTCCCCATCACCCAAGACAGAATCAAGTGTGAAATGGAGCGCATTTGTCCAACAGTAGGCAGCCAGAGAAGTACGTTCCCCAGCATACCTACTGCAATACAAAAGGATGTGACTAGTAGATAACACCGCTTCACAGGTGGTACAACGCGGTGGAAATTGTCTGTTAATATATGGCAACATACGTGTTATTAGGATGGAATTCATGCGGAGGCGGGCTAAAGCGACCTCCTCCCGTCTGTTTCCTCGGGAGGATTGATTGATTGATTGAAAATAATTAAAATCTGGCGGCGCAACTGCCCAGGTCATATGCCGCCGGATGACAAAGTAAAAGACACAGCAAAATAAAAAGTGGCTATTCAAAATAAAGTCAATATCTGTTATCAGGAATAAAACACTAAAAATACTAAAAGAATAGTTTATAAAATAACAATTATTTATAAAAGTGGAAGGAGGCCCGCCTCCAGAAAAAACTAAAAACATCAGTAAAATCATTAAAGGCCTCACCAAGCATTGAGGACAAACAGTAGGCACCATCAGCCACCCCATGCCTATGAAGGAACCTCTGACGCAGGTCCCCCAGACTCGGACACTCGACCAGCAAGTGACGAACAGTAAGGGGAACAAGGCAGTCATCACAGTATGGTTGAGTCTCACCACACATGAGGAACCCATGTGTAAGCCGAGAATGCCCAATGCGAAGCCTAGCAAGAGCCACCTCCAGTCGCCGAGACATAGAGGGAAGAACCCTTGGCACAACCACTCTCTGAAAAATTCTTTTAGTTTATTATGAGAAACACCATCCCAGTGTCTCTGCTAACACGAATAAATTGCGAACCGCAAGTAAGGTGTTACATCAGAAACAGGAAGTGGGTAGTCGGTTGGGGGCTGTTGAGAAGATGCAGCTTTAGCTATAATATCTGCCCTCTCATTGCCCACCACACCAACATGTGCAGGAACCCAACAGAAGTCTACACGGTGGCCACGACGGCCAAGAAGAAAAAGCCATTCTAAAATTGATAAAACCAATGGATGGGATGCATTAAAAGACTCCAGTGCAGACAAAGCACTACGCGAGTCACTAAAAATCACAAAAACGGATTGGGGGAGAGTAAAAATGATTTTAACAGCATATAAAATTGCAGTCAGTTCTGCCGTATACACTGAAGTAATGCCAGGAAGGCTACCACCCCTACTAAATGAAGGGAAGAGAACACCAAATCCTACTCCAGTATCCGTCTTAGACCCGTCAGTGTAGACGGGGACAGAACCCTCATGAATGGAGGCATGTTCTAAAAAGAGAGAGAGGGACACCTGAGAGGGAAGTGAGCCCTTTTTTCCATCAACGGACCTACAGAATGTCACGCGAGGGAGTAGCCAAGAACCCACCCTTGGGATCCGATTGGACAAATTGCCAGTCTTGGGACAGAGAGGGCTAGCATAACAGACTGGACCCTGTAACCAAATGGCTTTGGGAAATTAGGACGGGTCTCAAAAACAGAAGATCGGGAATCCTGGGAGACAATGGCACATGAAATTGAGTCTGGAATGCGGTGAAGACGATACCAACACCTCATCATTAGCAACTGACGTCGAAAGTCCAAGGGGAGTACACCAGCATCTACCACCAAACTTGGAATTGGGGATGATCTGAATGCCCCGGTTGTCAGACGTACACCAGCATGATGCACAGAATTTAACAACCGGAGGCGGGCATCTGTTGCAGAGGAGTATACCTCACACCCATATTCAAGTTTAGGAAGAATAAGAGACCTATACAAGAGAAGGAGGGTCTGACGGTCAGCACCCCAAGAGGTATGAGCTAAAAACCTCAAAGGACTCAAAGCTTTAAGACAAGCCACCTTAACAGAACGAATATGGGGAACCCAGGTTAATCTTCTATCAAACAGAAGACCCAGAAACCGTGTCTCTTCTACACAGGATATTCTCCTACCATGGAGATACAAGTCAGGGTCTGGGTGAAACCCTCGAAGACGACAAAAATGTATAGCCACTGTCTTTGCTGAAGAAAAATGGAAACTGCGTGTTTCTGCCCAGTCAGAAATTCTATTGAGAGCCAGCTGCAACTTCTTCTCTATCAGAGACATTCTAGACGCAGTGAAGGAAATCGAGAGGTCATCGACATACAGTGATCCTCGTACACCATCAGGAAGTACACTGATGATGCTGTTAATGGCTACAGCAAACAGAGTAACACTAAGGATACTCCCCTGTGGTACTCCATCTTCTACTGGTCGGGCATTAGAAAGCACTCCTCCCACTCACACCCTTAAAATTCGGTTAGATAAAAACTGTTGAATAAAAATAGGCAAGCGTCCACGAAGACCAAACTCATGAAGAGAGAGTAAAATACCATGACGCCAGGCAGTGTCATATGCCTTCTCCAGGTCAAAGAAGACCGTCACCTGGTGTTGGTTAGTGGAGAAAGCCTCACAGACAGAAGATTCCAAGAACAGCAGTGCGTCAGAGGTAGATCGCATTGTTCGAAAACCAAACTGGGCAGGGGATAAGAAGTCACCTTTCTCCAAAAAGCACACAAGCCTAACATTGACCATCTTTTCCAGAACTTTACATATACATGATGTTAGTGAAATAGGCCGATAATTCGTTGCCTGTAGGTGGTCCTTATCTGGTTTGGGGATGGGGATAACCACAGCAACACCCCAACTAGCCGGAAACTCCCCGGAACACCAAATCTTATTAAACAGAGAAAGCAAAAACATAAGGGACTCATCAGATAGGTGACTTAAAAAGGCATAAGGAATATCATCATAACCAGGAGAAGAGTCATGGCACTGCGACAGAGCTGCCTGGAGTTCAGAAATTGAAAATGGAACATTGTAAGGCTCTCCCCCAGCAGAGGTAAAACTGAGATCACGAGACTCTAGGCGCCGACGGTGGCAAGCTGAAGGCGTATCCGCATCCTTCTGTGACACACTGGCAAAATGATCAGCAAGCATCTCTGCAACAGCAAAAGGATCAGCCACAGTTCCACTTGCTGCAGATAAAACGGGAGGCGAGGGGGCAGTAAATTTCCCTGAAATTTTCCTTACCCGGTTCCACACCTGGGTGATGGAAGTCCTCGAATTGATGGAGGAAACATAACCCTTCCAGGATGATCGCCTGGCCTCCTTTAAAACCCACCTCATATGAGCTCGTGCCCTCTGATACGCCACCAAATACTGAGGATCCCCACAGTGATGACAAAGTCGAGAGAAGGCGACTCGTTTAGCTCTCACTGCGGAACTGCACTCAGAGTTCCACCAAGGAACCGGACATTTAGGAAACCGACCTTTAGTTCTTGGAATAGTTAAAAGGGCTGCTGAGTGCAACAAGTCAGTGAAATATGACACTGCCTCAGTAAAACAGCCAAACTCATTGACAGAAAGAGAAGTGGAACTTAATTCCCTGAAACGTGGCCAGTCAGCCTTACCCAGAAGCCATCGAGGAAGACGTGGCTGAGGTCCACCTGCACTAGCAGTTAAAAGTAAGGGAAAATGGTCACTGCCATATAGGTCTGGCAACACATCCCAGGTAAAATCTAAAACTGCATCAGCTGAGCATAAAGATAAATCAATGGCAGTAAAAGTTCCAGTCTGGCTATGGAAATAAGTCATTTTATCAGCATTGAAAATGCCCAACCCCTCATCTTCCACTAAAGAGGCCAGCATGACACCCCGAGGGTTGGCCTCACTGTTTCCCCACAGTGGATGGTGTCCATTCATATCTCATAGTAACAAAAAGGGAGAAGGAAGGCCACGAATAAGGCGTTCCAGATCCGCCCTTTCAACAACAGCACTGGGAGGTAGATAAAGACTGCAAACTGTATACTGCCGATGGAAAAACATCCGGACAGCGACAGCCTGCAGGGGAGTAGAGATGTCCATATGACTGTATGGAATATCCTCGCGAAGGAAGATAGCAGGACCTCCATGACGACCTTGACCCGGCACAGGATCTGAATAAAAGGCATGGTAGCCAGAAGGACCAGAAGGAACAGCATCACCTACCATGGTCTCCTGGATGCACATGCACAGAGGAGTAAATTGAGAAACAAGATGACAAAGTTCCTCATAGTTAGCACGTAAACCCCGACAGTTCCACTGGATGATAGAACCCATAATGGAGGAATGATGACTAAGTGCGGGACTGTACATCTGACAAGTGAGAGGGTTTGGATTGATGCTTATGAAGACCCTTGGCAGGGGCCTGCCCAGCACCAGAAACCCTCACACACTGTCGAACATCTGTGGGCAAACGAGAGGACGAGGAAGAATGTTTTACCACACTCCTTCTTGGAGTGGGCATACCAGTTTGTTTGGAAGGTGGCTTGGGGGGTGCCTTTGGAGGTGTGGGTCGGGCAGTGCCCCCGCCAGAAGTCCCAGACGTGGGAGTAGAGTCCACAGGACTTGAATAATTTGAGGATGGCATCTTGTGCTTTAGATCTGAAGCGCCAACAATTTGTCCAACAACTTCCCCAAGTGGGGACTGAACCATATGTGGACCATCAGCTTCAGCTGTCATCTGGCTAAATTCCCCAGCCTGCGGGGCAGAGGGAACAGGAGAGGGGTCAACACAAGGGTCGACAACAGAGACCTTAGGTGGTCGGTCCTCTGTCTCAGAGGACTCTGACAAACAACGTTGGCGTTTGCTAGGTATATATGGAGCCTCGGTCACACTGGGTAAGACAGGAGAAGGAGTTCGGTCGGTGTGGACATCTGCCACCACAACAGAATTGTGCAAGGAGTCAGCCACGGAAATGTGGGGAGAAACTGCAAGTTTAGAAGGTGGGCGATGTTCAGTCTCACAAACAGTACTACCCTTGCGGACATCAATCTGTAAATCACTAGTCGAAGGAGAGGGCACTGGAATGGGTTGAGGCTTCCTCTGAGATACAGGGCGCCGCACCGACACTCCAGAAAGGACAGCAGCATAAGTAAATCCTGGCTGTAAAAAGCGAGACTGGGTCCTCGGGAGGAACTAGACCAGTCACATGTGGTCCTTTTGACAGATGGAATTGCCAGGTCGGTCCACTGACTTTGCCACACAAGATTAATTGATTTCTTTCCGAAAGCGAGACTAGACTGTAGCTCACGAGGAACGTCCCAAGTCTCCTCGAGTTCTACAGCCGATTTAGCTAGTATATCAGCCTGCTCGTTGCCGTAAATACCACAATCACCAGGCACCCAGATCAGAGAGAAGGATTTAGCACATGTGTGCAGCTTATTGATAATGCGGCCCAGGACCTCATGTGAATCAGTCCTACATGAATAAATTGCCTGAAGGGCGGACTTAGTCCGAAAAAATGACAAAACTGTCATGATCTGAACGCAAAGCAAAGTCAATAGCTTTGTCTATGGCAAATAATTCAGCAGTGAATACGGACGTAAGAGGGGGAAGCGAAAACGGATGCGGCACTCTGTAGACCACACACTCGCACCCACACATTCATCCATCTTAGAGTCATCGGTGTACAAGTGGAATGACGCTAGGTGTCTAATGAGGATCATCCTGAATAATTGTCATACCTCCACCTCCGGTGCCGTGTACTTTGCGATGGGCAGCCAGACAGTGTTGAATGTGGTGGCAAGAGACTCCCAGGGCACTATTTTTGATGTTAAAACCTGATCCCCAGTAGAAAGGTCGTACCCTAACGCCTCACAGAGGACGTGAAGCCTCACAGCCACCGGCGTGAGGGCCGCATACAGCAGGTACTCCCATTGTAGGAGGATCCGACAAGTTGGAAGGCCAAGTGAGCGTTTACGGTGGGTGGTGATACTGTAAGAAAACAGCAGGTGGTCACGTCGTAGATGGAGGGGAGGCACATTAGCCTTCACTTCAACTGCTCCACACGAGTACATCGAAGGGCTCCGAGACATATGCGCAAGCACACATTCAGAAACACATCCAGTCTACGGAGGACAGCATCCGATGCCGACCCATACACCTGTGAGCCATAGTCAAGCTTAGAACGGATAAGGGACTTATACACCATCAATAAAGACGTTCTGCCTGCTTCCCACGATTTACCGGAAAGAAACTTAAGGACGTTAACTTTTTTACTACAAGAAGCAAGCAAATGATTAATGTGTGTTCTCCAACTGAGCCTACTGTCAAAATGCAGACCTACGAATCTTACTGAATTTTGAAAAGGTATCGGCTGATTATCTAAAGTTAAATGCAAAGGAGGTACGTTAAGTTTACGAGTAAAAACAACACCGATACACTCAGGGACGGAAAATTTAAATCCCCACTCAAGGCCCAACGCTGAACAGATTCAAGTGCCAGTTGAATCTGCTGTGCCGAGGATTGTGCATTGCGGGAAGAGTGCCACACTGCACAATTATCAGCATGGAGTGAGTATCTAAGCGTCATGGGGACGGAAGCAGATGACAGAATGTCATTAATGGCAATGCTGAACAAAGTAGGGCTAAGCACACTTCCTTGTGGTATCCCGTTCTCTTGGACAAATATGTCCGAAGTTACGTTACAGGGTAACCTGACAGAAAACGTTCTGTTAGTAAGGAAGTTCTGAAGGAAAATGGGCAAATTACCTCTTAAACCAGAAGCTTAGAGTTTAAGTAGTATTCCGTTTCGCCAGGTCATATCATAAGCCTTATGAATATCCAGAAAAATTCCTATCATGAATTCGCAATTGGCAATAACTTCGGCTATGCAATGCTCCAGGTGTACTAAATGATCCAGAGTGGACCTGTTTTTACGGAATCCACTCTGTTGATCATTTAACACACCCTTTGACTCTAAAACAAAAGGGAACCTTTAATTAACCATACGTTCAAAGACCTTACATAGACAGTCAGTCAGCACAATAGGTCGAAACGAGCTGGGACTCGTAAGGCGACCGTCCCGGCGAGGTATCGGTATGACGTGCGCGTAGTGCCATGAAATTGGGAACGTGCGAGATCCCCAAATCTCATTGTACACCGCTAATAGATTACTCAAGTTGTCCAGAGTAAGATGCTGAATTATACCATATGTAATGGTGAATGGACAGGGACTGGAACCTTTACAGAATTTAAGGGCAAGGAGAAGTTCATCTAATGTAAATTCGGAGTTGTAGCTGGTATCTCAATCTTCCATGGCAAAGTCTACGTTTTGCAGCTCAGCCATATGCTTATGGTGGAGAAAGCGAGGATCATAGTTGGCTGAGCTGCTTACCTGGGCAAAATGGTCGGCAAAAGTATTGGCAATGTCCACGGGATTGTCAATGACATTCCCTGCCACCTCAAGTGTGGTGATTGGTGACTAGCTGTACTTGTTGTTTAGCACATTTATGGTGGACCAGACCTGACTTAGTGGGGTGGTGCAATTCACCGTGGACACAAAACTACGCCAGTTATTCCGTTTTGCTGCTTTAATTGTCCTCCTTGTCTCAGCCATAGCTGCATTATAGGTAATAAAGTTTGATTCTGTTGGCTGTTTCTCAAAAATCCTGTATCTCCTATTGCGCTTAGTGAGTGCTTGTCAGCAATCTGGTGTCCACCACGAAACTCTACGCTTGTTTGGAATTGTAGATGTCTTGGGAATAGCAGCCTCAGCTGCGTGTATTATGGAAGTCTGTAGGTGTGCAACTTTCTCATCAATGTTATCTCCTGATATATCTAGATTGGCGACCCGTGAGTAGTACCCCCAATCTGCTTTCTTAAAGTTAAATTTAGATGGTGTAGGAGGCCGTGAATCGTCGCGTGTATAAGAAAGATTGGAAAATGATCGCTACCCATCGAGTCGTCATGCTGGTCCTAAGAAATGTTAGTGTGTATATCGGGAGATGACAAGGACAGATCTATACATGACATGTTACCAGTGCGGTCATCTAGACGAGTCGCTCTACCATTGTTTAGAAGACAGAGGTTTGACTGTAATATTAGGTTGGCTACTTCCTCCCCCCTACCATCACTCCTCAAGCTTCCCCACTGACAGTGATGGGCGTTAAAATCGCCTAAAATTAATTTTCGACCCGGAAGTTGATGGGTTAGTGAAATGAAAGCATCACCATCAATGAGACCAGGGGGAGGACAGTAGATAGAACAAATAGACAGATACGAGTTATTAAATTTTACTCTGCACGCGACAGCTTCCAGAGTAGAATTTAGAACCACTTCTGCTTGTGGGTGTGATTTGTTTATGTATATGGCAACTCCATGACCATCATATCTTCTGTACAAATGGTAGTCTTTGAACTGTGGAGGATCAGGATGATCCACCAAGCGCGTCTCCTGTAAACAAACAACGTTTGGCCTGTGTATAGATAGCAAAATTGCTATATTGTGGACTTTATTCCCATGAGTCCTACAATTCCATTGTAACACAGTAAATGTGGCGGTTTAAGATTTACGAGAGGGGCCAGTGTGCTTAGCTTTTTTATACTGCCCGCCGCCGGGTTACTGGCTACCAGTGGACCTATCCCGGTGCTTACTAACAGAAACCACCATATGTTGCTCGTCAATAACTAGGCTCCCAGAGCCCCCCGAGGAAGAGCTAACTCTTCTCTCCCTCGCTGGACCAGGAGCAGGAAGGACATGAGGACGTGTCTTTGAAAGGGTGGTGAAGTTATTCTTAACAGTCTTGTCAGATTTCGGTTTAGGCTTGACTGACTGAGAAGCAGCAGCAGCCTGTGAGTATGAAGAAGGTTTTGGGAGGTCAGTTAGAGAGTTGGATGATACAGGAGGCTGAGAAGTGGAGGCTGAATAGAGTGACTGGCCTGAGTAACAAGCACAAGATCAGTCTGCATCTCCACAGTGTACATCATAGGACGGGACAACACCGCCGAAGCATAGGACCTATTCGGTGTGGGAGTTGCATGCAACTCCTTCACCTTTTTCCTTGCTTCGTAGTACGAGATGCCTTCAGTCGCCTTCACCGCACAGACCTCTTTCTCCTCTGTCCACTTGGGGCAGTCCCTAGAGGAAGTGGATTGAGCACCCTTGCAGTGATACCAGCTGACAGTCTCTGATGTGCAATGTTCAGCATCATGACATTGCATTGCACACTTGCCACAGACTGATTGGGAAGCCCGACAAGTCTTTTCATGGTGCCCATAAATCTGGCATTTGGAGCAGCGAAGGGGATTGGGAATATATGGACGTACATTGATAATTTCGTATCCCACTTTGATATTACTGGGAAGAGACACTTTTCCAAAAGACAAGATGATCATTGCTGTCTTCGTCCTTATGCCTTACGTGAAGCGAGTGATGAAACGGGCATCTATTACGTCCTCCTGTGCAAGTTCCCGTATGATCTCGTCCTCTTCCATTACCATGAGATCCCTGCAAGTGATGACACCTTTGCAGGAATTCATGGATTGCAGGATCCTCGGCTCGACGTCATACTCGTGGAACTTATGGAGTAGTCCTTAACCTGGGCAGAGTTTACAGTTTTAATAAGGAGGTCTCCAGTAGCAAGTTTTTTCACAAATTCTACCTCACCAGCACATCCATCAATTACTTTCTTTATCATGAAAGGATTGAGGCTAGCCAGGGGAGTAGAACCGAGGGCATGTAGGGTCACAAAGGTGGCGTTATTTACAGGGATGTCAAGCGGAACGCGGGTCTGGTGCCATTCTGTCTGGGGGCAGTCAGTCTGTAGTACCGTCATGGGATCGTCAGGACCACCTCCCTCCCTGAAGGGGGGGGAGGCAGTAGGGGCGCCCGCCATAGCAACCACTCCCCCCTCGCGGAGGAAGTGGGAAGAAGGAGAGAAACGAACAAGGGACAAACAACCCGGGACCAAACACCTAAGGCTGAAATTGCCCTATCAAACCACTCCAGGGAGGCCGGACCGTGTTAATTCACGCCCCAGAGCGATCAGTGGTGATGACCCTCCGTGGGCAGCAAGCAAAGGTAATCTCAGTGTACAGGAACAGACACCTATTGTTCCTAGCTAATAGGAAGAGGAGGAAAGTGAGAAACTAGCTAACCTAGAAGCCACCAGAAGGGTGAAAAAAAAAAAAGACTATTGCCGGTGAGTCAGCCCTACAAAGCTAGAGGAGAGAGCAGATGAATATACGTCTACACCTTCCGCGACCATGCATAAAAGTGCAGAGTGAACTTTTTTTTTTTTTAAATGGCCATCAACCTGAAGGGGCATTAGGCCAGCAAGAATCGATAATCATGAAAGTCAAAATGATGATATGAAATATTTGCATCTATTCCATATCAATATTAAGTTATTATTCATGATTATGAGGCATAATAAGTAATAAAGAATACATCAGTATACATGGATAATACCATGACAAATACTTCCATCTACACATCATATGTAGACTCATTACTATTCTACTACAAAATAAACACTTATAAAATAAATAAATAAATATATATATATATATATATATATATATATATATATATATATATATATATATATATATATATATATACCAAAAAAAGAACAATTTCAAATTTACTAGTCCTGAAGAAAAAAATACATTTAAATAAATGTAACCTCCTCCTGCGGTTCACAAATATATAAAAGTGTATTGACGTATTTACATATGTACAAAAACCATATCCCTATACAGAAAAAAAAAGAAAAAAAAAGATATATATAATAAATAAGGAAACCACAAACAAGTTCATAAAATAAATCACAACTCTGAGTAATCTGGTCTCTTTCAGGAAAGTCATCAATTTATTAGTCACACCAACGTCCCAATCATCCAAGACAGAATCAAGTGTGAAATGGAGCGCATTTGTCCTACAGTAGGCAGCCAGAGAAGTACGTTCCCCAGCATACCTACTGCAATACAAAAGGATGTGACTAGTAGATAACACCGCTTCACAGGTGGTACAACGCGGTGGAAATTGTCTGTTAATATATGGCAGCATATGTGTTATTAGGATGGAATTCATGCGGAGGCGGGCTAAAGCGACCTCCTCCCGTCTGTTTCCTCGGGAGGATTGATTGATTGATTGAAAATAATTAAAATCTGGCGGCGCAACTGCCCAGGTCATATGCCGCCGGATGACAAAGTAAAAGACAGCAAAATAAAAAGTGGCTATTCAAAATAAAGTCAATATCTGTTATCAGGAATAAAACACTAAAAATACTAAAAGAATAGTTTATAAAATAACAATTATTTATAAAAGTGGAAGGAGGCCCGCCTCCCGAAAAAACTAAAAACATCAGTAAAATCATTAAAGGCCTCACCAAGCATTGAGGACAAACAGTAGGCACCATCTGCCACCCCATGCCTATGAAGGAACCTCTGACGCAGGTCCCCCAGACTCGGACACTCGACCAGCAAGTGACGAACAGTAAGGGGAACAAGGCAGTCATCACAGTATGGTTGAGTCTCACCACACATGAGGAACCCATGTGTAAGCCGAGAATGCCCAATGCGAAGCCTAGCAAGAGCCACCTCCAGTCGCCGAGACATAGAGGGAAAAACCCTTGGCACAACCACTCTCTGAAAAATTTCTTTTAGTTTATTATGAGAAACACCATCCCAGTGTCTCTGCCAAGACGAACGAATTGCGAACCGCAAGTAAGGTGTTACATCAGAAATAGGAAGTGGGTAGTCGGTTGGGGGCTGTTGAGAAGATGTAGCTTTAGCTAAAATATCTGCCCTCTCATTGCCCACCACACCAACATGTGCAGGAACCCATCAGAAGTCTACACGGTGGCCACGACGGCCAAGAAGAAAAAGCCATTCTAAAATTGATAAAACCAATGGATGGGATGCATTAAAAGACTCCAGTGCAGACAAAGCACTACGCGAGTCACTAAAAATCACAAAAACGGATTGGGGGAGAGTAAAAATGATTTTAACAGCATATAAAATTGCAGTCAGTTCTGCCGTATACACTGAAGTAATGCCAGGAAGGCTACCACCCCTACTAAATGAAGGGAAGAGAACACCAAATCCTACTCCAGTATCCGTCTTAGACCCGTCAGTGTAGACGGGGAGAGAACCCTCATGAATGGAGGCATGTTCTAAAAAGAGAGAGAGGGACACCTGAGAGGGAAGTGAGCCCTTTTTTCCATCAACGGACCTACAGAATGTCACGCGAGGGAGTAGCCAAGAACCCACCCTTGGGATCCGATTGGACAAATTGCCAGTCTTGGGACAGAGAGGACTAGCATAACAGACTGGACCCTGTAACCAAATGGCTTTGGGAAATTAGGACGGGTCTCAAAAACAGAAGATCGGGAATCCTGGGAGACAATGGCACATGAAATTGAGTCTGGAATGCAGTGAAGACGATACCAACACCTCATCATTAGCAACTGACGTCGCAAGTCGAAGGGGAGTACACCAGCATCTACCACCAAACTTGGAATTGGGGATGATCTGAATGCCCCGGTTGCCAGACGTACACCAGCATGATGCACAGAATTTAACAACCGGAGGCGGGCATTTGTTGCAGAGGAGTATACCTCACACCCATATTCAAGTTTAGGAAGAATAAGAGACCTATACAAGAGAAGGAGGGTCTGACGGTCAGCACCCCAAGAGGTATGAGCTAAAAACCTCAAAGGACTCAAAGCTTTAAGACAAGCCACCTTAACAGAACGAATATGGGGAACCCAGGTTAATCTTGTATCAAAGAGAAGACCCAGAAACCGTGTCTCTTCTACACAGGATATTCTCCTACCATAGAGATACAAGTCAGGGTCTGGGTGAAACCCTCGAAGACGACAAAAATGTATAGCCACTGTCTTTGCTGAAGAAAAATGGAAACCGCGTGTTTCTGCCCAGTCAGAAATTCTATTGAGAGCCAGCTGCAACTTCTTCTCTATCAGAGACATTCTAGACGCAGTGAAGGAAATCGAGAGGTCATCGACATACAGTGATCCTCGTACACCATCAGGAAGTACACTGATGATGCTGTTAATGGCTACAGCAAACAGGGTAACACTAAGGATACTCCCCTGTGGTACTCCATCTTCTAGTGGTCGGGCATTAGAAAGCACTCCTCCCACTCGCACCCTTAAAATTCGGTTAGATAAAAACTGTTGAATAAAAATAGGCAAGCGTCCACGAAGACCAAACTCATGAAGAGAGAGTAAAATACCATGACGCCAGGCAGTGTCATATGCCTTCTCCAGGTCAAAGAAGACCGTCACCTGGTGTTGGTTAGTGGAGAAAGCCTCACAGACAGAAGATTCCAAGGACAGCAGTGCGTCAGAGGTAGATCGCATTGTTCGAAAACCAAACTGGGCAGGGGATAAGAAGTCATCTTTCTCCAAAAACCACACAAGCCTAACATTGACCATCTTTTCCAGAACTTTACATATACATGATGTTAGTGAAATAGGCCGATAATTCGTTGCCTGTAGGTGGTCCTTATCTGGTTTGGGGATGGGGATAACCACAGCAGCACCCCAACTAGCCGGAAACTCCCCGGAACACCAAATCTTATTAAACAGAGAAAGCAAAAACATAAGGGACTCATCAGATAGGTGACTTAAAAAGGTATAAGGAATATCATCATAACCAGAAGAAGAGTCATGGCACTGCGACAGAGCTGCCTGGAGTTCAGAAATTGAAAATGGAACATTGTAAGGCTCTCCCCCAGCAGAGGTAAAACTGAGATCACGAGACTCTAGGCGCCGACGGTGGCAAGCTGAAGGCGTATCCGCATCCTTCTGTGACACACTGGCAAAATGATCAGGAAGCATCTCTGCAACAGCAAAAGGATCAGCCACAGTTCCACCTGCTGCAGATAAAACGGGAGGCGAGGGGGCAGTAAATTTCCCTGAAATTTTCCTTACCCGGTTCCACACCTGGGTGATGGAAGTCCTCGAATTGATGGAGGAAACATTACCCTTCCAGGATGATCGCCTGGCCTCCTTTAAAACCCGCCTCATATGAGCTCGTGCCCTCTGATACGCCACCAAATACTGAGGATCCCCACAGTGATGACGAAGTCGAGAGAAGGCGACTCGTTTAGCTCTCACTGCGGAACTGCACTCAGAGTTCCACCAAGGAACCGGACATTTAGGAAACCGACCTTTAGTTCTTGGAATAGTTAAAAGGGCTGCTGAGTGCAACAAGTCAGTGAAATATGACACTGCCTCAGTAAGACAGCCAAACTCATTGACAGAAAGGGAAGTGGAACTTAATTCCCTGAAACGTGGCCAGTCAGCCTTACCCAGAAGCCATCGAGGAAGACGTGGCTGAGGTCCACCTGCACTAGCAGTTATAAGTAAGGGAAAATGGTCACTGCCATATAGGTCTGGCAACACATCCCAGGTAAAATCTAAAATTGCATCAGCTGAGCATAAAGATAAATCAATGGCAGTAAAAGTTCCAGTCTGGCTATGGAAATAAGTCATTTTATCAGCATTGAAAATGCCCAACCCCTCATCTTCCACTAAAGAGGCCAGCATGACACCCCGAGGGTTGGCCTCACTGTTTCCCCACAGTGGATGGTGTCCATTCATATCTCATAGTAACAAAAAGGGAGAAGGAAGGCCACGAATAAGGCGTTCCAGATCCGCCCTTTCAACAACAGCACTGGGAGGTAGATAAAGACTGCAAACTGTATACTGCCGATGGAAAAACATCCGGACAGCGACAGCCTGCAGGGGAGTAGAGATGTCCATATGACTGTATGGAATATCCTCGCGAAGGAAGATAGCAGGACCTCCATGACGACCTTGACCCGGCACAGGATCTGAATAAAAGGCATGGTAGCCAGAAGGACCAGAAGGAACAGCATCACCTACCATGGTCTCCTGGATGCACATGCACAGAGGAGTAAATTGAGAAACAAGATGACAAAGTTCCTCATAGTTAGCACATAAACCCCGACAGTTTCACTGGATGATAGAACCCATAATGGAGGAATGATGACTAAGTGCGGGACTGTACACCTGACAAGTGAGAGGGTTTGGATTGATGCTTATGAAGACCCTTGGCAGGGGCCTGCCCAGCACCAGAAACCCTCACACACTGTCGAACATCTGTGGGCAAACGAGAGGACGAGGAAGAATGTTTTACCACACTCCTTCTTGAAGTGGGCATACCAGTTTGTTTGGAAGGTGGCTTGGGGGGTGCCTTTGGAGGTGTGGGTCGGGCAGTGCCCCCACCAGAAGTCCCAGACGTGGGAGTAGAGTCCAGAGGACTTGAATAATTTGAGGATGGCATCTTATGCTTTAGATCTGAAGCGCCAACAATTTGTCCAACAACTTCCCCAAGTGGGGACTGAACCATATGTGGACCATCAGCTTCAGCTGTCACCTGGCTAAATTCCCCAGCCTGCGGGGCAGAGGGAACAGGAGAGGGGTCGACACAAGGGTCGACAACAGAGACCTTAGGTGGTCGGTCCTCTGTCTCAGAGGACTCTGACGAACAACGTTGGCGTTTGCTAGGTATAGATGGAGCCTCGGTCACACTGGGTAAGACAGGAGAAGGAGTTCGGTCGGTGTGGACATCTGCCACCACAACAGAATTGTGCAAGGAGTCAGCCACGGAAATGTGGGGAGAAACTGCAAGTTTAGAAGGTGGGCGACGTTCAGTCTCACAAACAGTACTACCCTTGCGGACATCAATCTGTAAATCACTAGTCGAAGGAGAGGGCACTGGAATGGGTTGAGGCTTCCTCTGAGATACAGGGCGCCGCACCGACACTCCAGAAAGGACAGCAGCATAAGTAAATCCTGGCTGTAAAAAGCGAGACTGGGTCCTCGGGAGGAACTGGACCAGTCACATGTGGTCCTTTTGACAGATGGAATTGCCAGGTCGGTCCACTGACTTTGCCACACAAGATTAATTGATTTCTTTCCGAAAGCGAGACTAGACTGTAGCTCACGAGGAACGTCCCAAGTCTCCTTGAGTTCTACAGCCGATTTAGCTAGTATATCAGCCTGCTCGTTGCTGTAAATACCACAATCACCAGGCACCCAGATCAGAGAGAAGGATTTAGCACATGTGTGCAGCTTATTGATAATGCGGCCCAGGACCTCATGTGAATCAGTCCTACATGAATAAATTGCCTGAAGGGCGGACTTAGTCCGAAAAAATGACAAAACTGTCATGATCTGAACGCAAAGCAAAGTCAATAGCTTTGACTATGGCCAATAATTCAGCAGTGAATACGGACGTATGAGGGGGCAAGCGAAAACGGATGCGGCACTCTGTAGACCACACACTCGCACCCACACATTCATCCATCTTAGAGCCATCGGTGTACAAGTGGAATGACGCTAGGTGTCAAATGAGGATCATCCTGAATAATTGTCATACCTCCACCTCCGGTGCCGTGTACTTTGCGATGGGCAGCCAGACAGTGTTGAATGTGGTGGCAAGAGACTCCCAGGGCACTATTTTTGATGTTAAAACCTGATCCCCAGTAGAAAGGTCGTACCCTAACGCCTCACAGAGGACGTGAAGCCTCACAGCCACCGGCGTGAGGGCCGCATACAGCAGGTACTCCCATTGTAGGAGGATCCGACAAGTTGGAAGGCCAAGTGAGCGTTTACGGTGGGTGGTGATACTGTAAGAAAACAGCAGGTGGTCACGTCGTAGATGGAGGGGAGGCACATTAGCCTTCACTTCAACTGCTCCACACGAGTACATCGAAGGGCTCCGAGACATATGCGCAAGCACACATTCTGAAACACATCCAGTCTACGGAGGACAGCATCCGATGCCGACCCATACACCTGTGAGCCATAGTCAAGCTTAGAACGGATAAGGGACTTATACACCATCAATAAAGACGTTCTGTCTGCTCCCCACGATTTACCGGAAAGAAACTTAAGGACGTTAACTTTTTTACTACAAGAAGCAAGCAAATGATTAATGTGTGTTCTCCAACTGAGCCTACTGTCAAAATGTAGACCTAGGAATCTTACTGAATTTTGAAAAGGTATCGGCTGATTATCTAAAGTTAAATGCAAAGGAGGTACGTTAAGTTTACGAGTAAAAACAACACCGATACACTTAGGGACGGAAAATTTAAATCCCCACTCCAGGGCCCAACGCTGAACAGATTCAAGTGCCAGTTGAATCTGCTGTGCCGAGGATTGTGCATTGCGGGAAGAGTGCCACACTGCACAATCATCAGCATGGAGTGAGTATCTAAGCGTCATGGGGACGGAAGCAGATGACAGAATGTCATTAATGGCAATGCTGAACAAAGTAGGGCTAAGCACACTTCCTTGTGGTATCCCGTTCTCTTGGACAAATATGTCCGAAGTTACGTTACAGGGTAACCTGACAGAAAACGTTCTGTTAGTAAGGAAGTTCTGAAGGAAAATGGGCAAATTACCTCTTAAACCAGAAGCTTAGAGTTTAAGTAGTATTCCGTTTCGCCAGGTCATATCATAAGCCTTATGAATATCCAGAAAAATTCCTATCATGAATTCGCAATTGGCAATAGCTTCGGCTATGCAATGCTCCAGGTGTACTAAATGATCCAGAGTGGACCTGTATTTACGGAATCCACTCTGTTGATCATTTAACACACCCTTTGACTCTAAAACAAAAGGTAACCTTTAATTAACCATACGTTCAAAGACCTTACATAGACAGTCAGTCAGCACAATAGGTCGAAACGAGCTGGGACTCGTAAGGCGACCGTCCCGGCGAGGTATCGGTATGACGTGCGCGTAGTGCCATGAAATTGGGAACGTGCGAGATCCCCAAATCTCATTGTACACCGCTAATAGATTACTCAAGTTGTCCAGAGTAAGATGCTGAATTATACCATATGTAATGGTGAATGGACAGGGACTGGAACCTTTACAGAATTTAAGGGCAAGGAGAAGTTCATCTAATGTAAATTCGGAGTTGTAGCTGGTATCTCAATCTTCCATGGCAAAGTCTACGTTTTGCAGCTCAGCCATATGCTTATGGTGGAGAAAGCGAGGATCATAGTTGGCTGAGCTGCTTACCTGGGCAAAATGGTCGGCAAAAGTATTGGCAATGTCCACGGGATTGTCAATGACATTCCCAGCCACCTCAAGTGTGGTGATTGGTGACCAGCTGTACTTGTTGTTTAGCACATTTATGGTGGACCAGACCTGACTTAGTGGGGTGGTGCAATTCACCGTGGACACAAAACTACGCCAGTTATTCCGTTTTGCTGCTTTAATTGTCCTCCTTGTCTCAGCCATAGCTGCATTATAGGCAATAAAGTTTGATTCTGTTGGCTGTTTCTCAAAAATCCTGTATCTCCTATTGCGCTTAGTGAGTGCTTGTCAGCAATCTGGTGTCCACCACGAAACTCTACGCTTGTTTGGAATTGTAGATGTCTTGGGAATAGCAGCCTCAGCTGCGTGTATTATGGAAGTCTGTAGGTGTGCAACTTTCTCATCAATGTTATCTCCTGATATATCTAGATTGGCGACCCGTCAGTAGTACCCCCAATCTGCTTCCTTAAAGTTAAATTTAGATGGTGTAGGAGGCCGAGAATCGTCGCGTGTATAAGAAAGATTGGAAAATGATCGCTACCCATCGAGTCGTCATGCTGGTCCTAAGAGATGTTAGTGTGTATATCGGGAGATGACAAGGACTGATCTATACATGACATGTTACCAGTGCGGTCATCTAGACGAGTCGCTCTACCATTGTTTAGAAGTCAGAGGTTTGACTGTAATATTAGGTTGGCTACTTCCTCCCCCCTACCATCACTCCTCAAGCTTCCCCACTGACAGTGATGGGCGTTAAAATCGCCTAAAATTAATTTTCGACCCGGAAGTTGATGGGTTAGTGAAATGAAAGCATCACCATCAATGGGACCAGGGGGAGGACAGTAGATAGAACAAATAGACAGATACGAGTTATTAAATTTTACTCTGCACGCGACAGCTTCCAGAGTAGAATTTAGAACCACTTCTGTTTGTGGGTGTGATTTGTTTATGTATATGGCAACTCCATGACCATCATATCTTCTGTACAAATGGTAGTCTTTGAACTGTGGAGGATCAGGATGATCCACCAAGCGCGTCTCCTGTAAACAAACAACGTTTGGCCTGTGTATAGATAGCAAAATTGCTATATTGTGGACTTTATTCCCATGAGTCCTACAATTCCATTGTAACACAGTAAATGTGGCGGTTTAAGATTTACGAGAGGGGCCAGTGTGCTTAGCTTTTTTATACTGCCCGCCGCCGGGTTAGTGGCTACCAGTGGACCTATCCCGGTGCTTACTAACAGAAACCACCATATGTTGCTCGTCAATAACTAGGCTCCCAGAGCCCCCCGAGGAAGAGCTAACTCTTCTCTCCCTCGCTGGACCAGGAGCAGGAAGGACATGAGGACGTGTCTTTGAAAGGGTGGTGAAGTTATTCTTAACAGTCTTGTCAGATTTCGGTTTAGGCTTGACTGACTGAGAAGCAGCAGCAGCCTGTGAGTATGAAGAAGGTTTTGGGAGGTCAGTTAGAGAGTTGGATGATACAGGAGGCTGAGAAGTGGAGGCTGAATAGAGTGACTGGCCTGAGTAACAAGCACAAGATCAGTCTGCATCTCCACAGTGTACATCATAGGACGGGACAACACCGCCGAAGCATAGGACCTATTTGGTGTGGGAGTTGCATGCAACTCCTTCACCTTTTTCCTTGCTTCGTAGTACGAGATGCCTTCAGTCGCCTTCACCGCACAGACCTCTTTCTCCTCTGTCCACTTGGGGCAGTCCCTAGAGGAAGTGGATTGAGCACCCTTGCAGTGATACCAGCTGACAGTCTCTGATGTGCAATGTTCAGCATCATGACATTGCATTGCACACTTGCCACAGACTGATTGGGAAGCCCGACAAGTCTTTTCATGGTGCCCATAAATCTGGCATTTGGAGCAGCGAAGGGGATTGGGAATATATGGACGTACATTGATAATTTCGTATCCCACTTTGATATTACTGGGAAGAGACACTTTTCCAAAAGACAAGATGATCATTGCTGTCTTCGTCCTTATGCCTTACGTGAAGCGAGTGATGAAACGGGCATCTATTACGTCCTCCTGTGCAAGTTCCCGTATGATCTCGTCCTCTTCCATTACCATGAGATCCCTGCAAGTGATGACACCTTTGCAGGAATTCATGGATTGCAGGATCCTCGGCTCGACGTCATACTCGTGGAACTTATGGAGTAGTCCTTAACCTGGGCAGAGTTTACAGTTTTAATAAGGAGGTCTCCAGTAGCAAGTTTTTTCACAAATTCTACCTCACCAGCACATCCATCAATTACTTTCTTTATCATGAAAGGATTGAGGCTAGCCAGGGGAGTAGAACCGAGGGCATGTAGGGTCACAAAAGTGGCGTTATTTACAGGGATGTCAAGCGGAACGCGGGTGTGGTGCCATTCTGTCTGGGGGCAGTCAGTCTGTAGTACCGTCATGGGATCGTCAGGACCACCTCCCTCCCTGAAGGGGGGGGAGGCAGTAGGGGCGCCCGCCATAGCAACCACTCCCCCCTCGCGGAGGAAGTGGGAAGAACGAGAGAAACGAACAAGGGACAAACAACCCGGGACCAAACACCTAAGGCTGAAATTGCCCTATCAAACCACTCCAGGGAGGCCGGACCGTGTTAATTCACGCCCCAGAGCGATCAGTGGTGATGACCCTCCGTGGGCAGCAAGCAAAGGTAATCTCAGTGTACAGGAACAGACACCTACTGTTCCTAGCTAATAGGGAGAGGAGGAAAGTGAGAAACTAGCTAACCTAGAAGCCATCAGAATGGTGAAAAAAAAAAATGACTATTGCCGGTGAGGCAGCCCTACAAAGCTAGAGGAGAGAGCAGATGAGTACACGTCTACACCTTCCGCGACCATGCATAAAAGTGCAGAGTGAACTTTTTTTTTTTTTTTAATGACCATCAACCTGAAGGGGCATTAGGCCAGCAAGAATCGATAATTATGAAAGTCAAAATAATGATTTGAAATATTTGCATCTATTTCATATTAATATTAAGTTATTATTCATGATTATGAAACATAATAAGTAATAAAGAATACATCAGTGTACATGTATAGTACCAAAACAAATACTTCCATTTACACATCATATGTAGACTCATTACTATTCTACTACAAAATAAACACTTATAAAATATATATATATATATATATATATATATATATATATATATATATATATATATATATATATATATACCAAAAAAAAGAACAATTTCAAATTTACTAGTCCTGAAGAAAAAAAAATACATTTAAATAAATGTAACCTCCTCCTGCGGTTCACAAATATATAAAAGTGTATTGACGTATTTACATATGTACAAAAACCATATCCCTATACAGAAAAAAAAAGAAAAAAAAAGATATATATAATAAATAAGGAAACCACAAACAAGTTCATAAAATAAATCACAACTCTGAGTAATCTGGTCTCTTTCAGGAAAGTCATCAATTTATTAGTCACACCAACGTCCCAATCATCCAAGACAGAATCAAGTGTGAAATGGAGCGCATTTGTCCTACAGTAGGCAGCCAGAGAAGTACGTTCCCCAGCATACCTACTGCAATACAAAAGGATGTGACTAGTAGATAACACCGCTTGACAGGTGGTACAACGCGGTGGAAATTGTCTGTTAATATATGGCAGCATATGTGTTATTAGGATGGAATTCATGCGGAGGCGGGCTAAAGCGACCTCCTCCCGTCTGTTTCCTCGGGAGGATTGATTGATTGATTGAAAATAATTAAAATCTGGCGGCGCAACTGCCCAGGTCATATGCCGCCGGATGACAAAGTAAAAGACAGCAAAATAAAAAGTGGCTATTCAAAATAAAGTCAATATCTGTTATCAGGAATAAAACACTAAAAATACTAAAAGAATAGTTTATAAAATAACAATTATTTATAAAAGTGGAAGGAGGCCCGCCTCCCGAAAAAACTAAAAACATCAGTAAAATCATTAAAGGCCTCACCAAGCATTGAGGACAAACAGTAGGCACCATCTGCCACCCCATGCCTATGAAGGAACCTCTGACGCAGGTCCCCCAGACTCGGACACTCGACCAGCAAGTGACGAACAGTAAGGGGAACAAGGCAGTCATCACAGTATGGTTGAGTCTCACCACACATGAGGAACCCATGTGTAAGCCGAGAATGCCCAATGCGAAGCCTAGCAAGAGCCACCTCCAGTCGCCGAGACATAGAGGGAAAAACCCTTGGCACAACCACTCTCTGAAAAATTTCTTTTAGTTTATTATGAGAAACACCATCCCAGTGTCTCTGCCAGGACGAACGAATTGCGAACCGCAAGTAAGGTGTTACATCAGAAATAGGAAGTGGGTAGTCGGTTGGGGGCTGTTGAGAAGATGCAGCTTTAGCTAAAATATCTGCCCTCTCATTGCCCACCACATCAACATGTGCAGGAACCCAACAGAAGTCTACACGGTGGCCACGACGGCCAAGAAGAAAAAGCCATTCTAAAATTGATAAAACCAATGGATGGGATGCATTAAAAGACTCCAGTGCAGACAAAGCACTACGCGAGTCACTAAAAATCACAAAAACGGATTGGGGGAGAGTAAAAATGATTTTAACAGCATATAAAATTGCAGTCAGTTCTGCCGTATACACTGAAGTAATGCCAGGAAGGCTACCACCCCTACTAAATGAAGGGAAGAGAACACCAAATCCTACTCCAGTATCCGTCTTAGACCCGTCAGTGTAGACGGGGACAGAACCCTCATGAATGGAGGCATGTTCTAAAAAGAGAGAGAGGGACACCTGAGAGGGAAGTGAGCCCTTTTTTCCATCAACGGACCTACAGAATGTCACGCGAGGGAGTAGCCAAGAACCCACCCTTGGGATCCGATTGGACAAATTGCCAGTCTTGGGACAGAGAGGGCTAGCATAACAGACTGGACCCTGTAACCAAATGGCTTTGGGAAATTAGGACGGGTCTCAAAAACAGAAGATCGGGAATCCTGGGAGACAATGGCACATGAAATTGAGTCTGGAATGCAGTGAAGACGATACCAACACCTCATCATTAGCAACTGACGTCGCAAGTCCAAGGGGAGTACACCAGCATCTACCACCAAACTTGGAATTGGGGATGATCTGAATGCCCCGGTTGCCAGACGTACACCAGCATGATGCACAGAATTTAACAACCGGAGGCGGGCATTTGTTGCAGAGGAGTATACCTCACACCCATATTCAAGTTTAGGAAGAATAAGAGACCTATACAAGAGAAGGAGGGTCTGACGGTCAGCACCCCAAGAGGTATGAGCTAAAAACCTCAAAGGACTCAAAGCTTTAAGACAAGCCACCTTAACAGAACGAATATGGGGAACCCAGGTTAATCTTGTATCAAAGAGAAGACCCAGAAACCGTGTCTCTTCTACACAGGATATTCTCCTACCATAGAGATACAAGTCAGGGTCTGGGTGAAACCCTCGAAGACGACAAAAATGTATAGCCACTGTCTTTGCTGAAGAAAATGGAAACCGCGTGTTTCTGCCCAGTCAGAAATTCTATTGAGAGCCAGCTGCAACTTCTTCTCTATCAGAGACATTCTAGACGCAGTGAAGGAAATCGAGAGGTCATCGACATACAGTGATCCTCGTACACCATCAGGAAGTACACTGATGATGCTGTTAATGGCTACAGCAAACAGGGTAACACTAAGGATACTCCCCTGTGGTACTCCATCTTCTAGTGGTCGGGCATTAGAAAGCACTCCTCCCACTCGCACCCTTAAAATTCGGTTAGATAAAAACTGTTGAATAAAAATAGGGAAGCGTCCACGAAGACCAAACTCATGAAGAGAGAGTAAAATACCATGACGCCAGGCAGTGTCATATGCCTTCTCCAGGTCAAAGAAGACCGTCACCTGGTGTTGGTTAGTGGAGAAAGCCTCACAGACAGAAGATTCCAAGGACAGCAGTGCGTCAGAGGTAGATTGCATTGTTCGAAAACCAAACTGGGCAGGGGATAAGAAGTCATCTTTCTCCAAAAACCACACAAGCCTAACATTGACCATCTTTTCCAGAACTTTACATATACATGATGTTAGTGAAATAGGCCGATAATTCGTTGCCTGTAGGTGGTCCTTATCTGGTTTGGGGATGGGGATAACCACAGCAGCACCCCAACTAGCCGGAAACTCCCCGGAACACCAAATCTTATTCAACAGAGAAAGCAAAAACATAAGGGACTCATCAGATAGGTGACTTAAAAAGGTATAAGGAATATCATCATAACCAGAAGAAGAGTCATGGCACTGCGACAGAGCTGCCTGGAGTTCAGAAATTGAAAATGGAACATTGTAAGGCTCTCCCCCAGCAGAGGTAAAACTGAGATCACGAGACTCTAGGTGCCGACGGTGGCAAGCTGAAGGCGTATCCGCATCCTTCTGTGACACACTGGCAAAATGATCAGGAAGCATCTCTGCAACAGCAAAAGGATCAGCCACAGTTCCACCTGCTGCAGATAAAACGGGAGGCGAGGATGCAGTAAATTTCCCTGAAATTTTCCTTACCCGGTTCCACACCTGGGTGATGGAAGTCCTCGAACTGATGGAGGAAACATTACCCTTCCAGGATGATCGCCTGGCCTCCTTTAAAACCCGCCACATATGAGCTCGTGCCCTCTGATACGCCACCAAATACTGAGGATCCCCACAGTGATGACGAAGTCGAGAGAAGGCGACTCGTTTAGCTCTCACTGCGGAACTGCACTCAGAGTTCCACCAAGGAACCGGACATTTAGGAAACCGACCTTTAGTTCTTGGAATAGTTAAAAGGGCTGCTGAGTGCAACAAGTCAGTGAAATATGACACTGCCTCAGTAAGACAGCCAAACTCATTGACAGAAAGGGAAGTGGAACTTAATTCCCTGAAACGTGGCCAGTCAGCCTTACCCAGAAGCCATCGAGGAAGACGTGGCTGAGGTCCACCTGCACTAGCAGTTATAAGTAAGGGAAAATGGTCACTGCCATATAGGTCTGGCAACACATCCCAGGTAAAATCTAAAACTGCATCAGCTGGGCATAAAGATAAATCAATGGCAGTAAAAGTTCCAGTCTGGCTATGGAAATAAGTCATTTTATCAGCATTGAAAATGCCCAACCCCTCATCTTCCACTAAAGAGGCCAGCATGACACCCCGAGGTTTGGCCTCACTGTTTCCCCACAGTGGATGGTGTCCATTCATATCTCCTAGTAACAAAAAGGGAGAAGGAAGGCCACGAATAAGGCGTTCCAGATCCGCCCTTTCAACAACAGCACTGGGAGGTAGATAAAGACTGCAAACTGTATACTGCCGATGGAAAAACATCCGGACAGCGACAGCCTGCAGGGGAGTAGAGATGTCCATATGACTGTATGGAATATCCTCGCGAAGGAAGATAGCAGCACCTCCATGACGACCTTGACCCGGCACAGGATCTGAATAAAAGGCATGGTAGCCAGAAGGACCAGAAGGAACAGCATCACCTACCATGGTCTCCTGGATGCACATGCACAGAGGAGTAAATTGAGAAACAAGATGACAAAGTTCCTCATAGTTAGCACGTAAACCCCGACAGTTCCACTGGATGATAGAACCCATAATGGAGGAATGATGACTAAGTGCGGGACTGTACACCTGACAAGTGAGAGGGTTTGGATTGATGCTTATGAAGACCCTTGGCAGGGGCCTGCCCAGCACCAGAAACCCTCACACACTGTCGAACATCTGTGGGCAAACGAGAGGACGAGGAAGAATGTTTTACCACACTCCTTCTTGAAGTGGGCATACCAGTTTGTTTGGAAGGTGGCTTGGGGGGTGCCTTTGGAGGTGTGGGTCGGGCAGTGCCCCCACCAGAAGTCCCAGACGTGGGAGTAGAGTCCACAGGACTTGAATAATTTGAGGATGGCATCTTATGCTTTAGATCTGAAGTGCCAACAATTTGTCCAACAACTTCCCCAAGTGGGGACTGAACCATATGTGGACCATCAGCTTCAGCTGTCACCTGGCTAAATTCCCCAGCCTGCGGGGCAGAGGGAACAGGAGAGGGGTCGACACAAGGGTCGACAACAGAGACCTTAGGTGGTCGGTCCTCTGTCTCAGAGGACTCTGACGAACAACGTTGGCGTTTGCTAGGTATAGATGGAGCCTCAGTCACACTGGGTAAGACAGGAGAAGGAGTTCGGTCGGTGTGGACATCTGCCACCACAACAGAATTGTGCAAGGAGTCAGCCACGGAAATGTGGGGAGAAACTGCAAGTTTAGAAGGTGGGCGACGTTCAGTCTCACAAACAGTACTACCCTTGCGGACATCAATCTGTAAATCACTAGTCGAAGGAGAGGGCACTGGAATGGGTTGAGGCTTCCTCTGAGATACAGGGCGCCGCACCGACACTCCAGAAAGGACAGCAGCATAAGTAAATCCTGGCTGTAAAAAGCGAGACTGGGTCCTCGGGAGGAACTGGACCAGTCACATGTGGTCCTTTTGACAGATGGAATTGCCAGGTCGGTCCACTGACTTTGCCACACAATATTAATTGATTTCTTTCCGAAAGCGAGACTAGACTGTAGCTCACGAGGAACGTCCCAAGTCTCCTCGAGTTCTACAGCCGATTTAGCTAGTATATCAGCCTGCTCGTTGCCGTAAATACCACAATCACCAGGCACCCAGATCAGAGAGAAGGATTTAGCACATGTGTGCAGCTTATTGATAATGCGGCCCAGGACCTCATGTGAATCAGTCCTACATGAATAAATTGCCTGAAGGGCGGACTTAGTCCGAAAAAATGACAAAACTGTCATGATCTGAATGCAAAGCAAAGTCAATAGCTTTGTCTATGGCCAATAATTCAGCAGTGAATACGGACGTATGAGGGGGCAAGCGAAAACGGATGCGGCACTCTGTAGACCACACACTCGCACCCACACATTCATCCATCTTAGAGCCATCGGTGTACAAGTGGAATGACGCTAGGTGTCTAATGAGGATCATCCTGAATAATTGTCATACCTCCACCTCCGGTGCCGTGTACTTTGCGATGGGCAGCCAGACAGTGTTGAATGTGGTGGCAAGAGACTCCCAGGGCACTATTTTTGATGTTAAAACCTGATCCCCAGTAGAAAGGTCGTACCCTAACGCCTCACAGAGGACGTGAAGCCTCACAGCCACCGGCGTGAGGGCCGCATACAGCAGGTACTCCCATTGTAGGAGGATCCGACAAGTTGGAAGGCCAAGTGAGCGTTTACGGTGGGTGGTGATACTGTAAGAAAACAGCAGGTGGTCACGTCGTAGATGGAGGGGAGGCACATTAGCCTTCACTTCAACTGCTCCACACGAGTACATCGAAGGGCTCCGAGACATATGCGCAAGCACACATTCTGAAACACATCCAGTCTACGGAGGACGGCATCCGATGCCGACCCATACACCTGTGAGCCATAGTCAAGCTTAGAACGGATAAGGGACTTATACACCATCAATAAAGACGTTCTGTCTGCTCCCCACGATTTACCGGAAAGAAACTTAAGGACGTTAACTTTTTTACTACAAGAAGCAAGCAAATGATTAATGTGTGTTCTCCAACTGAACCTACTGTCAAAATGCAGACCTACGAATCTTACTGAATTTTGAAAAGGTATCGGCTGATTATCTAAAGTTAAATACAAAGGAGGTACGTTAAGTTTACGAGTAAAAACAACACCGATACACTTAGGGACGGAAAATTTAAATCCCCACTCCAGGGCCCAACGCTGAACAGATTCAAGTGCCAGTTGAATCTGCTGTGCCGAGGATTGTGCATTGCGGGAAGAGTGCCGCACTGCACAATCATCAGCATGGAGTGAGTATCTAAGCGTCATGGGGACGGAAGCAGATGACAGAATGTCATTAATGGCAATGCTGAACAAAGTAGGGCTAAGCACACTTCCTTGTGGTATCCCGTTCTCTTGGAGAAATATGTCCGAAGTTACGTTACAGGGTAACCTGACAGAAAACGTTCTGTTAGTAAGGAAGTTCTGAAGGAAAATGGGCAAATTACCTCTTAAACCAGAAGCTTAGAGTTTAAGTAGTATTCCGTTTCGACAGGTCATATCATAAGCCTTATGAATATCCAGAAAAATTCCTATCATGAATTCGCAACTGGCAATAGCCTCGGCTATGCAATGCTCCAGGTGTACTAAATGATCCAGAGTGGACCTGTATTTACGGAATCCACTCTGTTGATCATTTAACACACCCTTCGACTCTAAAACAAAAGGTAACCTTTTATTAACCATACGTTCAAAGACCTTACATAGACAGTCAGTCAGCACAATAGGTCGAAACGAGCTGGGACTCGTAAGGCGACCGTCCCGGCGAGGTATCGGTATGACGTGCGCGTAGTGCCATGAAATTGGGAACGTGCGAGATCCCCAAATCTCATTGTACACCGCTAATAGATTACTCAAGTTGTCCAGAGTAAGATGCTGAATCATACCGTATGTAATGGTGAATGGACAGGGACTGGAACCTTTACAGAATTTAAGGGCAAGGAGAAGTTCATCTAATGTAAATTCGGAGTTGTAGCTGGTATCTCAATCTTCCATGGCAAAGTCTAAATTTTGCACCTCAGCCATATGCTTATGGTGGAGAAAGCGAGGATCATAGTTGGCTGAGCTGCTTACCTGGGCAAAATGGTCGGCAAAAGTATTGGCAATGTCCACGGGATTGTCAATGACATTTCCAGCCACCTCAAGTGTGTTGATTGGTGACCGGGTGTACTTGTTGTTTAGCACAATTATGGTGGACCAGACCTGACTTAGTGGGGTGGTGCAATTCCCCGTGGACACAAAACTACGCCAGTTATTCCGTTTTGCTGCTTTAATTGTCCTCCTTGTTTCAGCCCTAGCTGCATTATAGGTAATAAAGTTTGATTCTGTTGGCTGTTTCTCAAAAATCCTGTATCTCCTATTGCGCTTAGTGAGTGCTTGTCAGCAATCTGGTGTCCACCACGAAACTCTACGCTTGTTTGGAATTGTAGATGTCTTGGGAATAGCAGCCTCAGCTGCGTGTATTATGGAAGTCTGTAGGTGTGCAACTTTCTCATCAATGTTATCTTCTGATATATCTAGATTGGCGACCCGTGAGTAGTACCCCCAATCTGCTTTCTTAAAGTTAAATTTAGATGGTGGAGGAGGCCGAGAATCGTCGCGTGTATAAGAAAGAAAGATTGAAAAATGATCGCTACCCATCGAGTCGTCATGCTGGTCCTAAGAGATGTTAGTGTGTATATCGGGAGATGACAAGGACAGATCTATACATGACATGTTACCAGTGCGGTCATCTACACGAGTCGCTCTACCATTGTTTAGAAGACAGAGGTTTGACTGTAATATTAGGTTGGCTACTTCCTCCCCCCTACCATCACTCCTCAAGCTTCCCCACTGACAGTGATGGGCGTTAAAATCGACTAAAATTAATTTTCGACCCGGAAGTTGATGGGTTAGTGAAATGAAAGCATCACCATCAATGGGACCACGGGGAGGACAGTAGATAGAACAAATTGACAGATACGTGTTATTAAATTTTACTGTGCATGCGACAGCTTCCAGAGTAGAATTTAGAACCACTTCTGTTTGTGGGTGTGATTTGTTTATGTATATGGCAACTCCATGACCATCATATCTTCTGTACAAATGGTAGTGTTTGAACTGTGGAGGATCAGGATGATCCACGAAGCGCATCTCCTGTAAACAAACAACGTTTGGCCTGTGTATAGATAGCAAAATTGCTATATTGTGGACTTTATTCCCATGAGTCCTACAATTCCATTGTAACACAGTAAATGTGGCGGTTTAAGATTTACGAGAGGGGCCAGTGTGCTTAGCTTTTTTATACTGCCCGCCGCCGGGTTAGTGGCTACCAGTGGACCTATCTTACTAACAGAAACCACCATATGTTGCTCGTCAATAACTAGGCTCCCAGAGCCCCCCGAGGAAGAGCTAACTCTTCTCTCCCTCGCTGGACCAGGAGCAGGAAGGACATGAGGACGTGTCTTAGAAAGGGTGGTGAGGTTATTCTTAACAGTCTTATCAGATTTCGGTTTAGGCATGACTGACTGAGAAGCAGCAGCAGCCTGTGAGTATGAAGAAGGTTTTGGGAGGTCAGTTAGAGAGCTGGATGATACAAGAGGCTGAGAAGTGGAGGCTGAATAGAGTGACTGGCCTGAGTAACAAGCACAAGATCAGTCTGCATTTCAACAGTTTACATCATAGGACGGGACAACACCGCCGAAGCATAGGACCTATTCGGTGTGGGAGTTGCATGCAACTCCTTCACCTTTTTCCTTGCTTCGTAGTACGAGATGCCCTCAGTCGCCTTCACCGCACAGACCTCTTTCTCCTCTGTCCACTTGGGGCAGTCCCTAGAGGAAGTGGATTGAGCACCCTTGCAGTGATACCAGCTGACAGTCTCTGATATGCAATGTTCAGCATCATGACCTTGCATTGCACACTTGCCACAGACTGATTGGGAAGCCCGACAAGTCTTTTCATGATGCCCATAAATCTGGCATTTGGAGCAGCGAAGGGGATTGGGAATATATGGACGTACATTGATAATTTCGTATCCCACTTTGATATTACTGGGAAGAGACACTTTTCCAAATGACAAGATGATCATTGCTGTCTTCGTCCTTATGCCTTACGTGAAGCGAGTGATGAAACGGGCATCTATTACGTCCTGCTGTGCAAGTTCCCGTATGATCTCGTCCTCTTCCATTACCATGAGATCCCTGCAAGTGATGACACCTTTGCAGGAATTCATGGATTGCGGGATCCTCGGCTCGACGTCATACTCGTGGAACTTATGGAGTAGTCCTTAACCTGGGCAGAGTTTACAGTTTTAATAAGGAGGTCTCCAGTAGCAAGTTTTTTCACAAATTCTACCTCACCAGCACATCCATCAATTACTTTCTTTATCATGAAAGGATTGAGGCTAGCCAGGGGAGTAGAACCGAGGGCATGTAGGGTCACAAAAGTGGCGTTATTTACAGGGATGTCAAGCGGAACGCGGGTCTGGTGCCATTCTGTCTGGGGGCGGTCAGTCTGTAGTACCGTCATGGGATCGTCAAGACCACCTCCCTCCCTGAAGGGGGGGGAGGCAGTAGGGGCGCCCGCCATAGCAACCACTCCCCCCTCGCGGAGGAAGTGGGAAGAAGGAGAGAAACGAACAAGGGACAAACAACCCGGGACCAAACACCTAAGGCTGAAATTGCCCTATCAAACCACTCCAGGGAGGCCCGACCCTGTTAATTCACGCCCCAGAGCGATCAGTGGTGATGACCCTCCGTGGGCAGCAAGCAAAGGTAATCTCAGTGTACAGGAACAGACACCTACTGTTCCTAGCTAATAGGGAGAGGAGGAAAGTGAGAAACTAGCTAACCTAGAAGCCACCAGAATGGTGAAAAAAAAAAAAAAAACTATTGCCGGTGAGGCAGCCCTACAAAGCTAGAGGAGAGAGCAGATGAGTACACGTCTACACCTTCCGCGACCATGCATAAAAGTGCAGAGTGAACTTTTTTTTTTTTTTAATGACCATCAACCTGAAGGGGCATTAGGTCAGCAAGAATCGATAATCATGAAAGCCAAAATAATGATTTGAAATATTTCCATCTATTTCATATTAATATTAAGTTATTATTCATGATTATGAAACATAATAAGTAATAAAGAATACATCAGTATACATGTATAGTACCGGAACAAATACTTCCATCTACACATCATATGTAGACTCATTACTATTCTACTACAAAATAAACACTTATAAAATATATATATATATATATATATATATATATATATATATATATATATATATATATATATATATATATATATATATATATATATACAAAAAAAAAAAAAGAACAATTTGAAATTTACTGGTACTGAAGAAAAAAAAATACATTTAAATAAATGTAACCTCCTCCTGCGGTTCACAAATATATAAAAGTGTATTGACGTATTTACATATGTACAAAAACCATATCCCTATATAGAAAAAAAAAGAAAAAAAAAAGATATATGTAATAAATAAGGAAACCACAAACAAGTTCATATAATAAATCACAACTCTGAGTAATCTGGTCTCTTTCAGGAAAGTCATCAATTTATTAGTCACACCAACGTCCCCATCATCCAAGACAGAATCAAGTGTGAAATGGAGCGCATTTGTCCTACAGTAGGCAGCCAGAGAAGTACGTTCCCCAGCATACCTACTGCAATACAAAAGGATGTGACTAGTAGATAACACCGCTTCACAGGTGGTACAACGCGGTGGAAATTGTCTGTTAATATATGGCAACATACGTGTTATTAGGATGGAATTCATGCGGAGGCGGGCTAAAGCGACCTCCTCCCGTCTGTTTCCTCGGGAGGATTGATTGATTGATTGAAAATAATTAAAATCTGGCGGCGCAACTGCCCAGGTCATATGCCGCCGGATGACAAAGTAAAAGACACAGCAAAATAAAAAGTGGCTATTCAAAATAAAGTCAATATCTGTTATCAGGAATAAAACACTAAAAATACTAAAAGAATAGTTTATAAAATAACAATTATTTATAAAAGTGGAAGGAGGCCCGCCTCCAGAAAAAACTAAAAACATCAGTAAAATCATTAAAGGCCTCACCAAGCATTGAGGACAAACAGTAGGCACCATCTGCCACCCCATGCCTATGAAGGAACCTCTGACGCAGGTCCCCCAGACTCGGACACTCGACCAGCAAGTGACGAACAGTAAGGGGAACAAGGCAGTCATCACAGTATGGTTGAGTCTCACCACACATGAGGAACCCATGTGTAAGCCGAGAATGCCCAATGCTAAGCCTAGCAAGAGCCACCACCAGTCGCCGAGACATAGAGGGAAGAACCCTTGGCACAACCACTCTCTGAAAAATTTCTTTTAGTTTACTATGAGAAACACCATCCCAGTGTCTCTGCCAAGACGAACGAATTGCGAACCGCAAGTAAGGTGTTACATCAGAAACAGGAAGTGGGTAGTCGGTTGCGAGCTGTTGAGAAGATGCAGCTTTAGCTAAAATATCTGCCCTCTCATTGCCCACCACACCAACATGTGCAGGAACCCAACAGAAGTCTACACGGCGGCCACGACGGCCAAGAAGAAAAAGCCATTCTAAAATTGATAAAACCAATGGATGGGATGCATTAAAAGACTCCAGTGCAGACAAAGCACTATGCGAGTCACTAAAAATCACAAAAACGGATTGGGGGAGAGTAAAAATGATTTTAACAGCATATAAAATTGCAGTCAGTTCTGCCGTATACACTGAAGTAATGCCAGGAAGGCTACCACCCCTACTAAATGAAGGGAAGAGAACACCAAATCCTACTCCAGTATCCGTCTTAGACCCGTCAGTGTAGACGGGGACAGAACCCTCATGAATGGAGGCATGTTCTAAAAAGAGAGAGAGGGACACCTGAGAGGGAAGTGAGCCCTTTTTTCCATCAACGGACCTACAGAATGTCACGCGAGGGAGTAGCCAAGAACCCACCCTTGGGATCCGATTGGACAAATTGCCAGTCATGGGACAGAGAGGGCTAGCATAACAGACTGGACCCTGTAACCAAATGGCTTTGGGAAATTAGGACGGGTCTCAAAAACAGAAGATCGGGAATCCTGGGAGACAATGGCACATGAAATTGAGTCTGGAATGCAGTGAAGATGATACCAACACCTCATCATTAGGAACTGACGTCGAAAGTCCAAGGGGAGTACACCAGTATCTACCACCAAACTTGGAATTGGGGATGATCTGAATGCCCCGGTTGCCAGACGTACACCAGCATGATGCACAGAATTTAACAACCGGAGGCGGGCATCTGTTGCAGAGGAGTATACCTCACACCCATATTCAAGTTTAGGAAGAATAAGAGACCTATACAAGAGAAGGAGGGTCTGACGGTCAGCACCCCAAGAGGTATGAGCTAAAAACCTCAAAGGACTCAAAGCTTTAAGACAAGCCACCTTAACAGAACGAATACGGGGAACCCAGGTTAATCTTCTATCAAACAGAAGACCCAGAAACCGTGTCTCTTCTACACAGGATATTCTCCTACCATAGAGATACAAGTCAGGGTCTGGGTGAAACCCTCGAAGACGACAAAAATGTATAGCCACTTTCTTTGCTGAAGAAAAATGGAAACCGCGTGTTTCTGCCCAGTCAGAAATTCTATTGAGAGCCAGCTGCAACTTCTTCTCTATCAGAGACATTCTAGACGCAGTGAAGGAAATCGAGAGGTCATCGACATACAGTGATCCTCGTACACCATCAGGAAGTACACTGATGATGCTGTTAATGGCTACAGCAAACAGAGTAACACTAAGGATACTCCCCTGTGGTACTCCATCTTCTAGTGGTCGGGCATTAGAAAGCACTCTTCCCACTCGCACCCTTTAAATTCGGTTAGATAAAAACTGTTGAATAAAAATAGGCAAGCGTCCACGAAGACCCAACTCATGAAGAGAGAGTAAAATACCATGACGCCAGGCAGTGTCATATGCCTTCTCCAGGTCAAAGAAGACCGTCACCTGGTGTTGGTTAGTGGAGAAAGCCTCACAGACAGAAGATTCCAAGGACAGCAGTGCGTCAGAGGTAGATTGCATTGTTCGAAAACCAAACTGGGCAGGGGATAAGAAGTCACCTTTCTCCAAAAACCACACAAGCCTAACATGGACCATCTTTTCCAGAACTTAACATATACATGATGTTAGTGAAATAGGCCGATAATTCGTTGCCTGTAGGTGGTCCTTATCTGGTTTGGGGATGGGGATAACCACAGCAACACCCCAACTAGCCGGAAACTCCCCGGAACACGAAATATTATTGAACAGAGAAAGCAAAAACATAAGGGACTCATCAGATAGGTGACTTAAAAAGGCATAAGGAATATCATCATAACCAGGAGAAGAGTCATGGCACTGCGACAGAGCTGCCTGGAGTTCAGAAATTGAAAATGGAACATTGTAAGGCTCTCCCCCAGCAGAGGTAAAACTGAGATCACGAGACTCTAGGCGCCGACGGTGGCAAGCTGAAGGCGTATCTGCATCCTTCTGTGACACACTGGCAAAATGATCAGCAAGCATCTCTGCAACAGCAAAAGGATCAGCCACAGTTCCACCTGCTGCAGATAAAACGGGAGGCGAGGGGGCAGTAAATTTCCCTGAAATTTTCCTTACCCGGTTCCACACCTGGGTGATGGAAGTCCTCGAATTGATGGAGGAAACATAACCCTTCCAGGATGATCGCCTGGCCTCCTTTAAAACCCGCCTCATATGAGCTCGTGCCCTCTGATACGCCACCAAATACTGAGGATCCCCACAGTGATGACGAAGTCGAGAGAAGGCGACTCGTTTAGCTCTCACTGCGGAACTGCACTCAGAGTTCCACCAAGGAACCGGACGTTTAGGAAACCGACCTTTAGTTCTTGGAATAGTTAAAAGGGCTGCTGAGTGCAACAAGTCAGTGAAATATGACACTGCCTCAGTAAGACAGCCAAACTCATTGACAGAAAGGGAAGTGGAACTTAATTCCCTGAAACGTGGCCAGTCAGCCTTACCCAGAAGCCATCGAGGAAGACGTGGCTGAGGTCCACCTGCACTAGCAGTTAAAAGTAAGGGAAAATGGTCACTGCCATATAAGTCTGGCAACACATCCCGGGTAAAATCTAAAACTGCATCAGCTGAGCATAAAGATAAATCAATGGCAGTAAAAGTTCCAGTCTGGCTATGGAAATAAGTCATTTTATCAGCATTGAAAATGCCCAACCCCTCATCTTCCACTAAAGAGGCCAGCATGACACCCCGAGGTTTGGCCTCACTGTTTCCCCACAGTGGATGGTGTCCATTCATATCTCCTAGTAACAAAAAGGGAGAAGGAAGGCCACGAATAAGGCGTTCCAGATCCGCCCTTTGAACAACAGCACTGGGAGGTAAAGACTGCAAACTGTATACTGCCGATGGAAAAACATCCGGACAGCGACAGCCTGCAGGGGAGTAGAGATGTCCATATGACTGTATGGAATATCCTCGCGAAGGAAGATAGCAGCACCTCCATGACGACCTTGACCCGGCACAGGATCTGAATAAAAGGCATGGTAGCCAGAAGGACCAGAAGGAACAGCATCGCCTACCATGGTCTCCTGGATGCACATGCACAGAGGAGTAAATTGAGAAACAAGATGACAAAGTTCCTCATAGTTAGCACGTAAACCCCGACAGTTCCACTGGATGATAGAACCCATAATGGAGGAATGATGACTAAGTGCGGGACTGTACACTTGACAAGTGAGAGGGTTTGGATTGGTGCTTATGAAGACCCTTGGCAGGGGCCTGCCCAGCACCAGAAACCCTCACACACTGTCGAACATCTGTGGGCAAACGAGAGGACGAGGAAGAATGTTTTACCACACTCCTTCTTGAAGTGGGCATACCAGTTTGTTTGGAAGGTGGCTTGGGGGGTGCCTTTGGAGGTGTGGGTCGGGCAGTGCCCCCACCAGAAGTCCGAGACGTGAGAGTAGAGTCCAGAGGACTTGAATAATTTGAGGATGGCATCTTATGCTTTAGATCTGAAACGCCAACAATTTGTCCAACAACTTCCCCAAGTGGGGACTGAACCAAATGTGGACCATCAGCTTCAGCTGTCACCTGGCTAAATTCCCCAGCCTGCGGGGCAGAGGGAACAGGAGAGGGGTCGACACAAGGGTCGACAACAGAGACCTTAGGTGGTCGGTCCTCTGTCTCAGAGGACTCTGACGAACAACGTTGGCGTTTGCTAGGTATAGATGGAGCCTCGGTCACACTGGGTAAGACAGGAGAAGGAGTTCGGTCGGTGTGGACATCTGCCACCACAACAGAATTGTGCAAGGAGTCAGCCACGGAAATGTGGGGAGAAACTGCAAGTTTAGAAGGTGGGCGACGTTCAGTCTCACAAACAGTACTACCCTTGCGGACATCAATCTGTAAATCACTAGTCGAAGGAGAGGGCACTGGAATGGGTTGAGGCTTCCCCTGAGATACAGGGCGCCGCACCGACTCCAGAAAGGACAGCAGCATAAGTAAATCCTGGCTGTAAAAAGCGAGACTGGGTCCTCGGGAGGAACTGGACCAGTCACATGTGGTCCTTTTGACAGATGGAATTGCCAGGTCGGTCCACTGACTTTGCCACACAAGATTAATTAATTTCTTTCCAAAAGCGAGACTAGACTGTAGCTCACGAGGAACGTCCCAAGTCTCCTCGAGTTCTACAGCCGATTTAGCTAGTATGTCAGCCTGCTCGTTGCCGTAAATACCACAATCACCAGGCACCCAGATCAGAGAGAAGGATTTAGCACATGTGTCCAGCTTATTCATAATGCGGCCCAGGACCTCATGTGAATCAGTCCTACATGAATAAATTGCCTGAAGGGCGGACTTAGTCCGAAAAAATGACAAAACTGTCATGATCTGAACGCAAAGCCAAGTCCATAGCTTTGTCTATGGCCAATAATTCAGCTGTGAATACGGACGTATGAGGGGGCAAGCGAAAACGGATGCGGCACTCTGTAGACCACACACTCGCACCCACACATTCATCCATCTTAGAGCCATCGGTGTACAAGTGGAATGACGCTAGGTGTCTAATGAGGATCATCCTGAATAATTGTCATACCTCCACCTCCGGTGCCGTGTACTTTGCAATGGGCAGCCAGTCAGTGTTGAATGTGGTGGCAAGAGACTCCCAGGGCACTATTTTTGATGTTAAAACCTGATCCCCAGTAGAAAGGTCGTACCCTAACGTCTCACAGAGGACGTGAGGCCTCACAGCCACCGGCGTGAGGGCCGCATACAGCAGGTACTCCCATTGTAGGAGGATCTGACAAGTTGGAAGGCCAAGTGAGCGTTTACGGTGGGTGGTGATACTGTAAGAAAACAGCAGGTGGTCTCGTCGTAGATGGAGGGGAGGCACATTAGCCTTCACTTCAACTGCTCCACACGAGTACATCGAAGGGCTCCGAGACATATGCGCAAGCACACATTCTGAAACACATCCAGTCTACGGAGGACAGCATCCGATGCCGACCCACACACCTGTGAGCCATAGTCAAGCTTAGAACGGATAAAGGACATATACACCATCAATAAAGACGTTCTGTCTGCTCCCCACGATTTAGCGAAAAGAAACTTAAGGACGTTAACTTTTTTACTACAAGAAGCAAGCAAATGATTAATGTGTGTTCTCCAACTGAGCCTACTGTCAAAATGCAGACCTACGAATCTTATTGAATTTTGAAAAGGGTCGGCTGATTATCTAAAGTTAAATGCAAAGTAGGTACGTTAAGTTTACGAGTAAAAACAACACCGATACACTTAGGGACGGAAAATTTAAATCCCCACTCCAGGGCCCAACGCTGAACAGATTCAAGTGCCAGTTGAATCTGCTGTGCCGAGGATTGTGCATTGCAGGAAGAGTGCCACACTGCACAATCATCAGCATGGAGTGAGTATCTAAGCGTCATGGGGACGGAAGCAGATGACAGAATGTCATTAATGGCAATGCTGAACAAAGTAGGGCTAAGCACACTTCCTTGTGGTATCCCGTTCTCGGAGAAATATGTTGGAAGTTACGTTACAGGGTAACCTGACAGAAAACGTTCTGTTAGTAAGGAAGTTCTGAAGGAAAATGGGCAAATTACCTCTTAAACCAGAAGCTTAGAGTTTAAGTAGTATTCCGTTTCGCCAGGTCATATCATAAGCCTTATGAATATCCAGAAAAATTCCAATCATGAATTCGCAATTGGCAATAGCCTCGGCTATGCAATGCTCCAGGTGTTCTAAATGATCCAGAGTGGACCTGTATTTACGGAATCCACTCTGTTGATCATTTAACACACCCTTCGACTCTAAAACAAAAGGTAACCTTTTATTAACCATACGTTCAAAGACCTTACATAGACAGTCAGTCAGCACAATAGGTCGAAACGAGCTGGGACTCGTAAGGCGACCGTCCCGGCGAGGTATCGGTATGACGTGCGCGTAGTGCCATGAAATTGGGAACGTGCGAGATCCCCAAATCTCATTGTACACTGTTAATAGATTACTCAAGTTGTCCAGGGTAAGATGCTGAATCATACCGTATGTAATGGTGAATGGACAGGGACTGGAACCTTTACAGAATTTAAGGGCAAGGAGAAGTTCATCTAATGTAAATTCGGAGTTGTAGCTGGTATCTCAATCTTCCATGGCAAAGTCTAAATTTTGCAGCTCCGCCGTATGCTTATGGTGGAGAAAGCGAGGATCATAGTTGGCTGAGCTGCTTACCTGGGCAAAATGGTCGGCAAAAGTATTGGCAATGTCCGCGGGATTGTCAATGACATTCTCAGCCACCTCAAGTGTGGTGATTGGTGACCGGGTGTACTTGTTGTTTAGCACATTTATGGTGGAGCAGACCTGACTTAGTGGGGTGGTGCAATTCACCGTGGACACAAAACTACGCCAGTTATTCCGTTTTGCTGCTTTAATTGTCCTCCTTGTCTCAGCCTTAGCTGCATTATAGGTAATAAAGTTTGATTCTGTTGGCTGTTTCTCAAAAATCCTGTATCTCCTATTGCGCTTAGTGAGTGCTTGTCAGCAATCTGGTGTCCACCACGAAACTCTACGCTTGTTTGGAATTGTAGATGTCTTGGGAATAGCAGCCTCAGCTGCATGTATTATGGAAATCTGTAGGTGTGCAACTTTCTCATCAATGTTATCTCCTGATATATCTAGATTGGCGACTCGTGAGTAGTACCCCCAATCTGCTTTCTTAAAGTTAAATTTAGGTGGTAGAGGAGGCCGAGAATCGTCGCGTGTATAAGAAGGAAAGATTGGAAAATGATCGCTACCCATCGAGTCGTCATGCCGGTCCTAAGAGATGTTAGTGTGTATATCGGGAGATGACAAGGACAGATCTATACATGACGTGTTACCAGTGCAGTCATCTACACGAGTCACTCTACCATTGTTTAGAAGACAGAGGTTTGACTGTAATATTAGGTTGGCTACTTGCTCCCCCCTACCATCACTCCTCAAGCTTCCCCACTGACAGTGATGGGCTTTAAAATCGCCTAAGATTAATTTTCGACCCGGAAGTTGATGGGTTAGTGAAGTGAAAGCATCACCATCAATGGGACCATGGGGAGGACAGTAGATAGAACAAATAGACAGATATGTGTTATTAAATTTTACTCTGCACGCGACAGCTTCCAGAGTAGAATTTAGAACCACTTCTGTTTGTGGGTGTGATTTGTTTATGTATATGGCAACTCCATGAGCATCATAATATCTTCTGTACAAATGGTAGTGTTTGAACTGTGGAGGATCAGGATGATCCACGAAGCGCGTCTCCTGTAAACAAACAACGTTTGGCCTGTGTATAGATAGCAAAATTGCTATATTGTGGACTTTATTCCCATGAGTCCTACAATTCCATTGTAACACAGTAAATGTGGCGGTTTAAGATTTACGAGAGGGGCCAGTGTGCTTAGCTTTTTTATACTGCCCGCCGCCGGGTTAGTGGCTACCAGTGGACCTGTCTTACTAACAGAAACCACCATTTGTTGCTCGTCAATAACTAGGCTCCCAGAGCCCCCCGAGGAAGAGCTAACTCTTCTCTCCCTCGCTGGACCAGGAGCAGGAAGGACATGAGGATGTGTCTTTGAAAGGGTGGTGAGGTTATTCTTAACAGTCTTGTCCGATTTCGGTTTAGACATGACTGACCGAGAAGCAGCAGCAGCCTGTGAGTATGAAGAAGGTTTTGGGAGGTCAGTTAGAGAGCTGGATGATACAAGAGGCTGAGAAGTGGAGGCTGAATAGAGTGACTGGCCTGAGTAACAAGCACAAGATCAGTCTGCATCTCCACAGTGTACATCATAGGACGGGACAACACCGCCGAAGCATAGGACCTATTCGGTGTGGGAGTTGCATGCAACTCCTTCACCTTTTTCCTTGCTTCGTAGTACGAGATGCCCTCAGTCGCCTTCACCGCACAGACCTCTTTCTCCTCTGTCCACTTGGGGCAGTCCCTAGAGGAAGTGGATTGAGCACCCTTGCAGTGATACCAGCTGACAGTCTCTGATGTGCAATGTTCAGCATCATGACCTTGCATTGCACACTTCCCACAGACTGATTGGGAAGCCCAACAAGTCTTTTCATGATGCCCATAAATCTGGCATTTGGAGCAGCGAAGGGGATTGGGAATATATGGACGTACATTGATAATTTCGTATCCCACTTTGATATTACTGGGAAGAGACACTTTTCCAAAAGACAAGATGATCATTGCTGTCTTCGTCCTTATGCCTTACGTGAAGCGAGTGATGAAACGGGCATCTATTACGTCATGCTGTGCAAGTTCCCGTATGATCTCGTCCTCTTCCATTACCATGAGATCCCTGCAAGTGATGACACCTTTGCAGGAATTCATGGATTGCGGGATCCTCGGCTCGACGTCATACTCGTGGAACTTATGGAGTAGTCCTTAACCTGGGCAGAGTTTACAGTTTTAATAAGGAAGTCTCCAGTAGCAAGTTTTTTCACAAATTCTACCTCACCAGCACATCCATCAATTACTTTCTTTATCATGAAAGGATTGAGGCTAGCCAGGGGAGTAGAACCGAGGGCATGTAGGGTCACAAAAGTGGCGTTATTTACAGGGATGTCAAGCGGAACGCGGGTCTGGTGCCATTCTGTCTGGGCCGGTCAGTCTGTAGTACCGTCATGGGATCGTCAGGACCACCTCCCTCCCTGAAGGGGGGGGAGGTAGTAGGGGCGCCCGCCATAGCAACCACTCCCCCCTCGCGGAGGAAGTGGGAAGAAGGAGAGAAACGAACAAGGGACAAACAACCCGGGACCAAACACCTAAGGCTGAAATTGCCCTATCAAACCACTCCAGGGAGGCCCGACCCTGTTAATTCACGCCCCAGAGCGATCAGTGGTGATGACCCTCCGTGGGCAGCAAGCAAAGGTAATCTCAGTGTACAGGAACAGACACCTACTGTTCCTAGCTAATAGGGAGAGGAGGAAAGTGAGAAACTAGCTAACCTAGAAGCCACCAGAATGGTGAAAAAAAAAAAATGACTATTGCCGGTGAGGTAGCCCTACAAAGCTAGAGGAGAGAGCAGATGAGTACACGTCTACACCTTCCGCGACCATGCATAAAAGTGCAGAGTGAACTTTTTTTTTTTTTTAATGACCATCAACCTGAAGGGGCATTAGGCCAGTAAGAATCGATAATCATGAAAGCCAAAATAATGATTTGAAATATTTGCATCTATTTCATATTAATATTAAGTTATTATTCATGATTATGAAACATAATAGGTAATAAAGAATACATCAGTATACATGTATAGTACCAGAACAAATACTTCCATCTACACATCATATGTAGACTCATTACTATTCTACTACAAAATAAACACTTATAAAATATATATATATATATATATATATATATATATATATATATATACACACACACAAAAAGAACAATTTCTTATATATATATATATATATATACACACACAAAAAGAACAATTTCAAATTTACTGGTTCTGAAGAAGAAAAAAATACATTTAAATAAATGTAACCTCCTCCTGCGGTTCACAAATATATAAAAGTGTATTGACGTATTTACATATGTACAAAAACCATATCCCTATATACAAAAAAAAAAAGAAAAAAAAAAGATATATGTAATAAATAAGGAAACCACAACGAAGTTCATAAAATAAATCACAACTCTGAGTAATCTGGTCTCTTTCAGGAAAGTCATCAATTTATTAGTCACACCAACGTCCCCATCATCCAAGACAGAATCAAGTGTGAAATGGAGCGCATTTGTCCTACAGTAGGCAGCCAGAGAAGTACGTTCCCCAGCATACCTACTACAATACAAAAGGATGTGACTAGTAGATAACACCGCTTCACAGGTGGTACAACGCGGTGGAAATTGTCTGTTAATATATGGCAACATACGTGTTATTAGGATGGAATTCATGCGGAGGCGGGCTAAAGCGACCTCCTCCCGTCTGTTTCCTCGGGAGGATTGATTGATTGATTGAAAATAATTAAAATCTGGCGGCGCAACTGCCCAGGTCATATGCCGCCGGATGACAAAGTAAAAGACAGCAAAATAAAAAATGGCTATTCAAAATAAAGTCAATATCTGTTATCAGGAATAAAACACTAAAAATACTAAAAGAATAGTTTATAAAATAACAATTATTTATAAAAGTGGAAGGAGGCCCGCCTCCCGAAAAAACTAAAAACATCAGTAAAATCATTAAAGGCCTCACCAAGCATTGAGGACAAACAGTAGGCACCATCAGCCACCCCATGCCTATGATGGAACCTCTGACGCAGGTCCCCCAGACTCGGACACTCGACCAGCAAGTGACGAACAGTAAGGGGAACAAGGCAGTCATCACAGTATGGTTGAGTCTCACCACACATGAGGAACCCATGTGTAAGCCGAGAATGCCCAATGCGAAGCCTAGCAAGAGCCACCTCCAGTCGCCGAGACATAGAGGGAAGAACCCTTGGCACAACCACTGTCTGAAAAATTTCTTTTAGTTTATTATGAGAAACACCATCCCAGTGTCTCTGCCAACACGAACGAATTGCGAACCGCAAGTAAGGTGTTACATCAGAAACAGGAAGTGGGTAGTCGGTTGGGGGCTGTTGAGAAGATGCAGCTTTAGCTAAAATATCTGCCCTCTCATTGCCCACCACACCAACATGTGCAGGAACCCAACAGAAGTCTACACGGCGGCCACGACGGCCAAGAAGAAAAAGCCATTCTAAAATTGATAAAACCAATAGATGGGATGCATTAAAAGACTCCAGTGCAGACAAAGAATTTACGGGAGTCACTAAAAATCACAAAAACGGATTGGGGAAGAGTAAAAATGATTTTAACAGCATATAAAATTGCAGTCAGTTCTGCCGTATACACTGAAGTAATGCCAGGAAGGCTACCACCCCTACTAAATGAAGGGAAGAGAACACCAAATCCTACTCCAGTATCCGTCTTCGACCCGTCAGTGTAGACGGGGACAGAACCCTCATGAATGGAGGCATGTTCTAAAAAGAGAGAGAGGGACACCTGAGAGGGAAGTGAGCCCTTTTTTCCATCAACGGACCTACAGAATGTCACGCGAGGGAGTAGCCAAGAACCCACCCTTGGGATCCGATTGGACAAATTGCCAGTCTTGGGACAGAGAGGGCTAGCATAACAGACTGGACCCTGTAACCAAATGGCTTTGGGAAATTAGGACGGGTCTCAAAAACAGAAGATCGGGAATCCTGGGAGACAATGGCACATGAAATTGAGTCTGGAATGCAGTGAAGACGATACCAACACCTCATCATTAGCAACTGACGTCGCAAGTCCAAGGGGAGCACACCAGCATCTACCACCAAACTTGGAATTGGGGATGATCTGAATGCCCCGGTTGCCAGACGTACACCAGCATGATGCACAGAATTTAACAACCGAAGGCGGGCATTTGTTGCAGAGGAGTATACCTCACACCCATATTCAAGTTTAGGAAGAATAAGAGACCTATACAAGAGAAGGAGGGTCTGACGGTCAGCACCTCAAGAGGTATGAGCTAAAAACCTCAAAGGACTCAAAGCTTTAAGACAAGCCACCTTAACAGAACGAATATGGGGAACCCAGGTTAATCTTGTATCAAAGAGAAGACCCAGAAACCGTGTCTCTTCCACACAGGATATTCTCCTATCATAGAGATACAAGTCAGGGTCTGGGTGAAACCCTCGAAGACGACAAAAATGTATAGCCACTGTCTTTGTTGAAGAAAAATGGAAACCGCGTGTTTCTGCCCAGTCAGAAATTCTATTGAGAGCCAGCTGCAACTTCTTCTCTATCAGAGACATTCTAGATGCAGTGAAGGAAATCGAGAGGTCATCGACATACAGTGATCCTCGTACACCATCAGGAAGTACACTGATGATGCTGTTAATGGCTACAGCAAACAGAGTAACACTAAGGATACTCCCCTGTGGTACTCCATCTTCTAGTGGTCGGGCATTAGAAAGCACTCCTCCCACTCGCACCCTTAAAATTCGGTTAGATAAAAACTGTTGAATAAAAATAGGCAAGCGTCCACGAAGACCAAACTCATGAAGAGAGAGTAAAATACCATGACGCCAGGCAGTGTCATATGCCTTCTCCAGGTCAAAGAAGACCGTCACCTGGTGTTGGTTAGTGGAGAAAGCCTCACAGACAGAAGATTCCAAGGACAGCAGTGCGTCAGAGGTACATCGCATTGTTCGAAAACCAAACTGGGCAGGGGATAAGAAGTCACCTTTCTCCAAAAACCACACAAGCCTAACACTGACCATCTTTTCCAGAACTTTACATACTGTATACATGATGTTAGTGAAATAGGCCGATAATTCGTTGCCTGTAGGTGGTCCTTATCTGGTTTGGGGATGGGGATAACCACAGCAACACCCCAACTAGCCGGAAACTCCCCGGAACACCAAATCTTATTAAACAGAGAAAGCAAAAACATAAGGGACTCATCAGATAGGTGACTTAAAAAGGCATAAGGAATATCATCATAACCAGGAGAAGAGTCATGGCACTGCGACAGAGCTGCCTGGAGTTCAGAAATTGAATATAGAACATTGTAAGGCTCTCCCCCAGCAGAGGTAAAACTGAGATCACGAGACTCTAGGCGCCGACGGTGGCAAGCTGAAGGCGTATCCACATTCTTCTGTGACACACTGGCAAAATGATCAGGAAGCATCTCTGCAACAGCAAAAGGATCAGCCACAGTTCCACCTGCTGCAGATAAAACGGGAGGCGAGGGGGCAGTAAATTTCCCTGAAATTTTCCTTACCCGGTTCCACACCTGGGTGATGGAAGTCCTCGAATTGATGGAGGAAACATAACCCTTCCAGGATGATCGCCTGGCCTCCTTTAAAACCCGCCTCATATGAGCTCGTGCCCTCTGATACGCCACCAAATACTGAGGATCCCCACAGTGATGACGAAGTCGAGAGAAGGCGACTCGTTTAGCTCTCACTGCGGAACTTCACTCAGAGTTCCACCAAGGAACCGGACATTTAGGAAACCGACCTTTAGTTCTTGGAATAGTTAAAAGGGCTACTGAGTGCAACAAGTCAGTGAAATATGACACTTCCTCAGTAAGACAGCCAAACTCACTGACAGAAAGGAAAGTGGAACTTAATTCCCTGAAACGTGGCCAGTCAGCCTTACCCAGAAGCCATCGAGGAAGACGTGGCTGAGGTCCACCTGCACTAGCAGTTAAAAGTAAGGGAAAATGGTCACTGCCATATAGGTCCGGCAACACATCCCAGGTAAAATCTAAAACTGCATCAGCTGAGCATAAAGATAAATCAATGGCAGTAAAAGTTCCAGTCTGGCTATGGAAATAAGTCATTTTATCAGCATTGAAAATGCCCAACCCCTCATCTTCCACTAAAGAGGCCAGCATGACACCCCGAGGGTTGGCCTCACTGTTTCCCCACAGTGGATGGTGTCCATTCATATCTCCTAGTAACAAAAAGGGAGAAGGAAGGCCACGAATAAGGCGTTCCAGATCCGCTTTTTCAACAACAGCACTGGGAGGTAGATAAAGACTGCAAACTGTATACTGCCGATGGAAAAACATCCGGACAGCGACAGCCTGCAGGGGAGTAGAGATGTCCATATGACTGTATGGAATATCCTCGCGAAGGAAGATAGCAGCACCTCCATGACGACCTTGACCCGGCACAGGATCTGAATAAAAGGCATGGTAGCCAGAAGGACCAGAAGGAACAGCATCACCTACCATGGTCTCCTGGATGCACATGCACAGAGGAGTAAATTGAGAAACATAGTTAGCACGTAAACCCCGACAGTTCCACTGGATGATAGAACCCATAATGGAGGAATGATGACTAAGTGCGGGACTGTACACCTGACAAGTGAGAGGGTTTGGATTGATGCTTATGAAGACCCTTGGAAGGGGCCTGCCCAGCACCAGAAACCCTCACCCACTGTCGAACATCTGTGGGCAAACGAGAGGACGAGGAAGAATGTTTTACCACACTCCTTCTTGGAGTGGGCATACCAGTTTGTTTGGAAGGTGGCTTGGTGGGTGCCTTTGGAGGTGTGGGTCGGGCAGTGCCCCCACCAGAAGTCCCAGACGTGGGAGTAGAGTCCACAGGACTTGAATAATTTGAGGATGGCATCTTATGCTTTAGATCTGAAGCGCCAACAATTTGTCCAACAACTTCCCCAAGTGGGGACTGAACCATATGTGGACCATCAGCTTCAGCTGTCACCTGGCTAAATTCCCCAGCCTGCAGGGCAGAGGGAACAGGAGAGGGGTCGACACAAGGGTCGACAACAGAGACCTTAGGTGGTCGGTCCTCTGTCTCAGAGGACTCTGACGAACAACGTTGGCGTTTGCTAGGTATAGATGGAGCCTCGGTCACACTGGGTAAGACAGGAGAAGGAGTTCGGTCGGTGTGGACATCTGCCACCACAACAGAATTGTGCAAGGAGTCAGCCACGGAAATGTGGGGAGAAACTGCAAGTTTAGAAGGTGGGCGACGTTCAGTCTCACAAACAGTACTACCCTTGCGGACATCAATCTGTAAATCACTAGTCGAAGGAGAGGGCACTGGAATGGGTTGAGGCTTCCTCTGAGATACAGGGTGCCACACCGACACTCCAGAAAGGACAGCAGCATAAGTAAATCCTGGCTGGAAAAAGCGAGACTGAGTCCTCGGGAGGAACTGGACCAGTCACATGTGGTCCTTTTGACAGATGGAATTGCCAGGTCGGTCCACTGACTTTGCCACACAATATTAATTGATTTCTTTCCGAAAGCGAGACTAGACTGTAGCTCACGAGGAACGTCCCAAGTCTCCTCGAGTTCTACAGCCGATTTAGCTAGTATGTCAGCCTGCTCGTTGCCGTAAATACCACAATCACCAGGCACCCAGATCAGAGAGAAGGATTTAGCACATGTGTCCAGCTTATTGATAATGCAGCCCAGGACCTCATGTGAATCAGTTCTACATGAATAAATTGCCTGAAGGGCGGACTTAGTCCGAAAAAATGACAAAACTGTCATGATCTGAACGCAAAGCAAAGTCCATAGCTTTGTCTATGGCCAATAATTCAGCAGTGAATACGGACGTATGAGGGGGCAAGCGAAAACGGATGCGGCACTCTGTAGACCACACACTCGCACCCACACTTTCATCCATCTTAGAGCCATCGGTGTACAAGTGGAATGACGCTAGGTGTCTAATAAGGATCATCCGGAATAATTGTCATATCTCCACCTCCGGCGCCCTGTACTTTGCGATGGGCAGCCAGTCAGTGTTGAATGTGGTGGCAAGAGACTCCCAGGGCACTATTTTTTATGTTAAAACCTGATCCCCAGTAGAAAGGTCGTACCCTAACGCCTCACAGAGGACGTGAAGCCTCACAGCCACCGGCGTGAGGGCCGCATACAGCAGGTACTCCCATTGTAGGAGGATCCGACAAGTTGGAAGGCCAAGTGAGCATTTACGGTGGGTGGTGATACTGTAAGAAAACAGCAGGTGGTCACGTCGTAGATGGAGGGGAGGCACATTAGCCTTCACTTCAACTGCTCCACACGAGTACATCGAAGGGCTCCGAGACATATGTGCAAGCACACATTCTGAAACACATCCAGTCTACGGAGGACGGCATCCGATGCCGACCCATACACCTGTGAGCCATAGTCAAGCTTAGAACGGAGAAGGGACTTATACACCATCAATAAAGACGTTCTGTCGGCTCCCCACGATTTACCGGAAAGAAACTTAAGGACGTTAACTTTTTTACTACAAGAAGCAAGCAAATGATTAATGTGTGTTCTCCAACTGAGCCAACTGTCAAAATGCAGACCTACGAATCTTACTGAATTTTGAAAAGGTATCGGCTGATTATCTAAAGTTAAATGCAAAGGAGGTACGTTAAGTTTACGAGTAAAAACAACACCGATACACTTAGGGACGGAAAATTTAAATCCCCACTCCAGGGCCCAACGCTGAACAGATTCAAGTGCCGGTTGAATCTGCTGTGCCGAGGATTGTGCATTGCGGGAAGAGTGCCACACTGCACAATCATCAGCATGGAGTGAGTATCTAAGCGTCATGGGGACGGAAGCAGATGACAGAATGTCATTAATGGCAATGCTGAACAAAGTAGGGCTAAGCACACTTCCTTGTGGTATCCAGTTCTCTTCGACAAATATGTCCGAAGTTACGTTACAGGGTAACCTGACAGAAAACGTTCTGTTAGTAAGGAAGTTCTGAAGGAAAATGGGCAAATTACCTCTTAAACCAGAAGCTTAGAGTTTAAGTAGTATTCCGTTTCGCCAGGTCATATCATAAGCCTTATGAATATCCAGAAAAATTACTATCATGAATTCGCGATTGGTAATACCCTCGGCTATGCAATGCTCCAGGTGTACTAAATGATCTAGAGTGGACCTGTATTTACGGAATCCACTCTGTTGATCATTTAACACACCCTTCGACTCTAAAACAAAAAGTAACCTTTTATTAGCCATACGTTCAAAGACCTTACATAGACAGTCAGTCAGCGCAATAGGTCGAAAAGAGCTGGGACTCGTAAGGCGACCGTCCCGGCGATGTATCGGAATGATGTGCGCATAGGGCCATGAGTTTGGGAACGTGTGAGATCCCCAAATCTCATTGTACACTGCTAACAGCTTACTCAGGTTGTCCAGAGTAAGATGCTGAATCATACCGTATATAATGGTGGATGGACCGGGACTGGAAACACTACAGAATTTAAGGGCAAAGAGAAGTTCATCTAATGTAAATTCGGAGTTGTAGCTGGTATCTCAATCTTCCATGGCAAAGTCTAAGTTTTGCAGCTCAGCCGTACGCTTTTGGTGGAGAAAGCGAGGATCATAGTTGGCTGAGCTGCTTACCTGGGCAAAGTGGTCGGCAATAGTATTGGCAATGTCCACGGGATCGTCAATGACATTCCCAGCCACCTCAAGTGTGGTAATTGGTGACCGGGTGTACTTGTTGTTTAGCACATTTATGGTGGACCAGACCTGACTTAGTGGGGTGGTGCGATTCACCGTGGACACAAAACTACCAGTTATTCCGTTTTGCTGCTTTAATTGTCCTCCTTGCCTCAGCCTTAGTTGCTTTATAGGCAATAAAGTTTGATTCTGTTGGCTGTCTCTCAAAAATCCTGTATCTCCTATTGCGCTTAGTGAGTGCATGTCAGCAATCTGGTGTCCACCACGAAACTCTACGCTTGTTTGGAATTCTAGATATCTTGGGAACAGCAGCCTCAGCTGCTTGTATTATGGAAATATGTAGGTATGCAACTTTCTCATCAATGTTATCTCCTGATATATCTTGATTGTCGACCCGTCAGTAGTACCTCCAATCTGCTATCATAAAGTTAAATTTAGGTGGTGGAGGAGGCCGCGAATCGTCGTGTGTGTAAGAAAAAAAGATTAGGAAATGATCGCTAACCATCGAGTCACTATGAGGGTCCCAGGAGATGTTAGTGTGTATATCGGGAGATGATAAGGACAGATCTATACATGACATGTTACCAGTGCGATCATCTACACGAGTCGCTCTACCATTGTTTAGAAGACAGAGATTTGACTGTAATATTACCTTGGCTACTTGCTCGCCCCCTACCATCACTCCTCAAGCTTCCCCACTGACAGTGATGGGCGTTAAAATCGCCTAAAATTAATTTTCGACCCGGAAGTTGATGGGTTAGTGAAATGAAAGCATCACCATCAATGGGACCACGGGGAGGATAGTAGATAGAACAAATAGACAGATACGTGTTATTAAATTTTACTCTGCACGCGATAGCTTCCAGAGAAGAATTTAGAACCACTTCTGTTTGTGGGTGTGATTTGTGCATGTATATGGCAACTCCATGACCATCATATCTTCTGTACAAATGGTAGTGTTTGAACTGTGGAGGATCAGGATGATCCACGAAGCGCGTCTCCTATAAACAAACAACGTTTGGCCTGTGTATAGATAGTAAAATTGCTATATTGTGGACTTTAATCCCATGAGTCCTATAATTCCATTGTAACACAGTAAATGTGGCGGTTTAAGATTTACGAGATGGGCCAGTGTGCTTAGCTTTTTTATACTGCCCGCCTCCTGGCGAGTGCCTACCGGAGGACCTATCCCGGTGCTTACTAACGGAAACATCCATATGTTGCTCGTCAATTACTAGGCTCCCAGAGCCCCCCGAGGAAGAGCTAACTCTTCTCTCCCTCGCTGGACCAGGAGCAGGAAGGACATGAGGACGTGTCTTTGAAAGGGTGGTGAAGTTATTCTTAACAGTCTTGTCAGATTTCGATTTAGGCTTGACTGACTGAGAAGCAGCAGCAGCCTGTGAGTATGAAGAAGATTTTCAGAGGTCAGTTAGAGAGTTGGATCATATAGGAGGCTGAGAAGTGGAGGCTGAGGTAGAGTGAGTGGCCTGAGTAACAAGCACAAGATCAGTCTGCATCTCCACAGTGCACATCATAGGACGGGACACCACCGCCGAAGCATGGGACCTATTCGGTGTGGTAGTTGCATGCAACTCCTTCACCTTTTTCCTTGCTTCGTAGTAAGAGATGCCCTCAGTTGCCTTCACCGCACAGACCTCCTTCTCCTCCTTCCACTTGGGGCAGTCCCTAGAGGAAGTGGAGTGAGCACCCTTGCAGTGATACCAGCTGACAGTCTCTGATGTGCAATGTTCAGCATCATGACCTTGCATTGCACACTTGCCGCAGACTGATTGGGAAGCCCGACAAGTCTTTTCATGATGCCCATAAATCTGGCATTTGGAGCAGCGAAGGGGATTGGGAATATATGGACGTACATTGATAATTTCGTATCCCACTTTGATATTACTGGGAAGAGACACTTTTCCAAAAGTCAAGATGATCGTAGCTGTTTTCGTCCTTATGCCTTCGTTGAAGCGAGTGATGAAACGGGTATCTGTTACGTCCTGCTGCGCAAGTCCCCTTATGATCTCGTCCTCTTCCATTACCATGAGATCCCTGCAAGTGATGACACCTTTGCAGGAATTCATGGATTGTTGGATCCTCGGCTCGACGTCATACTCGTGGAACTTATGCGGTAGTCCATAACCTGGGCAGAGTTTACAGTTTTGATAAGGAGGTCTCCAGTAGCAAGTTTTTTCACAAATTCTACCTCACCAGCACATCCATCAATTACTTTCTTTATCATGAAAGGATTGAGGCTAGCCAGGGGAGTAGAACCGAGGGCATGTAGGGTCACGAACGTGTCGTTTTTTACAGGGATGTCAAGCAGGACGCGGGTCTGGGGCCGTTCTGTCTGGGGGCGGTCAGTCCGTGGTACCGTCATGGGATCGTCAGGACCACCTCCCCCCCTGAAGGGGGGGGAGGCAGTAGGGGCGTCCGCCATAGCAACCACTCCCCCCTCCCGGGGGCAGTGGGAAGAAGGAGAGAAACGAACAAGGGACAAACAACGCGGGACCAAACACCTAAGGCTGAAAAATCCGTCTCAAACCACGCCAGGGAGGCCCGACCGTGTTAATTCACGCCCCAGAACGATCAGTGGGGGGGACCCTCCGTGGGCAGCAAGCAAAGGTAATCTCAGTGTACAGGAACAGACACCTACTGTTCCTAGCTAATAGGGAGAAGAGGAAAGTGAGAAACCAACTAATGTAGAAGCCACCAGAAGGGTGAAAAAAAAAAAAAGACTATTGCCGGTGAGGCAGCCCTACAAAGCTAGAGAAGAGAGCAGATGAATACACGTCTACACCTTCCGCGACCATGCATAAAAATCCAGAGTGAACTTTTTTTTTTTTTTTTTAATGGCAATCACCCTGAAGGGGCATTAGGCCAGCAAAGAATCGATAATCATGAAAGCCAAAATAATGATATGAAATATTTGCATCTATTTCATATCAATATAAAGTTATTATTCATGATTATGAAACATAATAAGTAATAAAGAATACATCAGTATACATGGATAGTACCAGGACAAATACTTCCATCTACACATCATATGTAGACTCATTACTATTCTACTACAAAATTATCAAATACTTATGAAATTTATATATGTATACAAAAAAAAAAAAGAATAATTTCAAATTTACTGGTCTTGAACAAAAGAAAAATAAATACATTTATATAAATGTAACCTCCTCCTGCGGTTCACAAATATATAAAAGTGTATTGACGTATTTACATATGTCTATCTATCTATCTATATACCTAGGCTGCTTCCCCCAAGGAAAGGGAGGTAGCCGAGACAGGACGACACACTCTCCATTTACTCATCCATTTAAACACATTCATTCACATCTTAGCCCCAAAGGGGAGAACGGACAGATCCTCACCGCACCACACCGCACAAGGGTCAACTGCGCAATGCAATCAGTGACATCCGCAGCAGGGCCCGACAGCAGAACTGGTTTACCCCTGCCACATCATAACATACCCATCCCCTTACCCGCACCTGACCTGACTAGCTGATCAGACCAAATGCAGGAGAATATCCCCTCAGGGCTGCGTCATCACTTATTTATTCACAATTTCTCTCCATTTATTTCTGTCACGCACAGCCACTCTTCCTTGCTCAACAGACATCCCTCTCGCATCCAGCGCTCTCTTCACACTATCCATCCATCCTATTCGTGGTCTTCCTCTCAGCCTTACACCTCTCACATCAGATCTAGTTATCTTTTTCACCAATCGCTCATTATCCATTCTCTCCATATGCCCAAACCATCGCAACACCCTCTGCTCAACTCTACCAGCCATCTCCTGAACAACTCCAGTTCTCCTTCGCACTTCATCATTTCGCACCCGATCCATACGCGTCACTCCACACATACTCCTCAGACACTTCATCTCCATTACATTCAAACTTTTCCTCTCTGCTACACCCATATTCCATGTTTCAGCCCCATATAATGCAGTCGGTACCACAACACCCTCATACAGCCTTCTCTTTACATCCATTCTAAGCGAACGACATTTAAACACTTTTTTCATTCCTCCCAGCACCTTTCCTACTTCTTTTATTCTAAACTTCACTTCTGCATCTATTCTTCCATCCACAGCAACATGTGACCCTAGATATTTAAAACAATCTACCTCCTCAAGCAACTTACCATTCAAAACTATATTCATCCCCCTACCATCTATCAACCTCGTACACTTCATCACTTTACTCTTATTCTCATTTACTTTCAAATTCCTCCTTTCACACACCCTTCCAAACTCCTCTACCAACTGTCTCAATCTCTCCTCTGAATCGGTCACCAGTGCAGTATCATCTGCAAACAGCAGCTGCTTCAGATTCCAATCTCCACCATCAACATTTACCAGACTCAGACCACCTAAAACTCTTGCATTCACCTCCCTTACAACACCATCCATGTAAATATTAAACAACCAAGGTGACATCACACATCCCTGTCGCAGCCCCACTCTCACGGGAAACCAATCACTCACAGCATTTCCCACTCTTACACATGCTCTACTATTTACATAAAAACTTTTCACCCCTTTTAGTAACCTACCATCAAGTCCATACAATCTTAAAACAGTCCACAAAGCCTCCCTATCAATTCTATCATACGCTTTCTCTAAATCCATAAATGCCCAAAACACATCCTTGCCTTTCGCTAAATACTTTTCACACACTTGTCTCACAGCAAACACCTGATCAACGCATCCCCTCCCTCTCCTAAAGCCACACTGCTCATCACTAATCACTCCCTCTGTACCCTCTCTAACTCTCATAATTAACACTCTACCATACACCTTACCTACAACACTCAACAGACTTATACCCCTAAAGCTAGTACATTCATACTTATCACCCTTGCCTTTATACAACGGGACCACACAAGCACTTGCCCAGTCAATTGGCACCATACCTTTCTCAAAGCACACATTCAACAATCTTACTAACCAGTCAACAATAGTCACTCCACCACCCTTCAGGCATTCCACAGCACACCCATCCATACCTGCAGCTTTCCCTGTTTTCATCTCCTTTACTGCCTTCTCCACTTCCTCCTTCGTGATCAAGGAATCATTCAACTCTCCCAACACATTTATTCCTTGCACCCTTCCATCCGCCACAACCATATCCCTATATACAAAAAAAAGAAAAAAAAAAGATATATATAATAAATAAGGAAACCACAACCAAGTTCATAAAATAAATCACAACTCTCTGAGTAATCTGGTCTCTTTCAGGAAAGTCATCAATTTATTACTCACACCAACGTCCCCATCACCCAAGACAGAATCAAGGGTGAAAGGGAGCGCATTTGTCCTACAGTAGGCAGCCAGAGAAGAACGTTCCCCATCATACCTACTGCAGTACAAAAGGATGTGACTAGTAGATAACACCGCTTCACAAGTGGTACAACGCGGTGGAAATTGTCTGTTAATATATGGTAACATATGTGTTATTAGGATGGAATTCATGCAGAGGCGGGCTAAAGCGATCTCCTCCCGTCTGTTTCCTCGGGAGGAGCTGGACCAGTCACATATGGTCCTTTTGACAGATGGAATTGTCAGGTCGGTCCACTGACTTTGCCACAGAAGATTAATTGATTTCTTTCCGAAAGTGAGACTAGACTGTAGCTCACGAGGAACGTCCCAAGTCTCCTCGAGTTCTACAGCCGATGTAGCTAGTATGTCAGCCTGCTTATTGCCGTAAATACCACAATGACCAGGCACCCAGATCACAGAGAAGTATTTAGCACATGTGTGCAGCTTATTGATAATGCAGCCCAGGACTTCATGTGAATCAGTCCTATATGAATAAATTGCCTAAAGGGCGGACTTAGAGTCCGAAAACATGACAAAACTGTCATGATCTGAACGCAAACAAAGTCTATAGCTTTATCTATGGCAAATAATTCAGCAGTGAATACGGACGTATGGGGGGGCAAGCGAAAACGGATGCGACACTGTGTAGACCACACACTCGCAACCACACATTCATCCATCTTAGAGCCATCGGTGTACAAGTGGAATGACGTTAGGTGTCTAATGAGGATCTCCGGATTAATTGTCGTACCTCCACCTCCGGCGCCCTGTACTTTGCGATGGAGAGCCAGTCAGTGTTGAATGTGGTGGCAAGAGACTCCCAGGGCGCTATTTTTGATGTTAAAACCCGATCCCAAGTAGAAAGGTCGTACCCTAACGCCTCACAGAGGAAGTGAAGCCTCACAGCCACCGGCTTGAGGGCCGCATACAGCAGATATTCCCACTGTAGGAGGATCCGAGAAGTTGGAAGGCCAAGTGAGCGTTTACGGTGGGTCGTGATACCGTAAGAAAATAGCAGGTGGTCACGTTGTAGACGGAGGGGAGGCACATTAGCCTTCACTTCAACTGCTCCACACAAGTACATAGAAGGGCTCCGAAACATATGCGCAAGCACACGTTCTGAAACACATCCAGTCTACAGAGGACAGCATCTGATGCCGACCGATACACCTGTGAGATATAGTCAAGCTTAGAACGGATAAAGGACTTATACTGTATACCATCAATAAAGACGTTCTGTCTGCTCCCCACGATTTACCGGAAAGAAACTTAAGGACGTTAACTTTTTTACTACAAGAAACAAGCAAATGATTAATGTGTGTTCTCCAACTAAGCCTACTGTCAAAATGTAGACCTAGGAATCATACTGAATTTTGAAAAGGTATCGGCTGATTATCTAAAGTTAAATGCGAAGGAGGTACGTTAAGTTTACGAGTAAAAACAACACCAATACACTTAGGGACAGAAAATTTAAATCCCCACTCCAGGGCCCAACACTGAACAGATTCAAGTGCCAGTTGAATCTGCTGTGCTGAGGATTGTGCATTGCGAGAAGAGTGCCACACTGCACAATCATAAGCATAGAGTGAGTATCTAAGCGTCCTGGGTACGGAAGCGGACGACAGAATGTCGTTAATGGCAATGCTGAACAAAGTAGGGCTAAGAACACTTCCTTGTGGTATCCCGTTCTCTTGGACAAATATGTCCGAAGTTACGTTATAGGGTAACCTGACAGAAAACGTTCTGTCGGTAAGGACGTTCTGAAGGAAAATGGGCAAATTACCTCTTAAACCAGAAGCATAGAGTATACGTAGTATGCCGTTTCGTCAGGTCATATCATAAGCCTTATGAATATCCAGAAAAATTCCTATCATGAATTCGCGATTGGCAAAAGCCTCGGCTATCCAATCCTCAAGGTGCACTAAATGATCCAGAGTGGACCTGTATTTACGGAATCTACTCTGTTGATCATTTAACACACCCTTCGACTCTAAAACAAAAAGTAACCTTTTATTAAACATACGTTCAAAGACCTTACGTAGACAGTCAGTCAGCGCAATAGGTCGAAATGAGGTGGGACTCGTAAGGCGACCGTCCCGGCGAGGTATCGGTATGACGTGCGTGTAGTGGCATGAGTTTGGGAATGCGTGAGATGCCCAAATCTCATTGTACACCACTAACAGCTTACTCAGGTTGTCCAGAGTAAGATGCTGAATCATACCGTACGTAATGGTGGATGGACCGGGACTGGAACCTTTACAGGATTTAAGGGCAAGGAGAAGTTCATCTAATGTAAATTCGGAGTTGTAGCTGGTATCTCCGTCTTCCGTGGCAAAGTCAAAGTTTTGCAGCTCAGCCGTACGCTTATGGTGGAGAAAACGAGGATCATAGTTGGATGAGGTGCTAACCTGGGCAAAATGGTCGGCAATAGTATTGGCAATGTACCAGAACTGACTTAGTGGGTTGGTGCGATTCACCGTGGACACAAAACTACGCCAGTTATTAAGATTTGCTGCTTTAATTGTCCTCCTTACCTCAGCCTTAGCTGCTTTATAGGCAATAAAGTTTGATTCTGTTGGCTGTTTCTCAAAAATCCTGTGCTTGTCAACAATCTGGTGTCCACCACGAATCTCTACGCTTGTTTGGAATTGTAAATATCTTGGGAATAGCAGCCTCAGCTGCGTGTATTATGGAAGTCTGTAGGTGTGCAACTTTCTAATCAATGTTATCTCCTGATATATCAAACTTGGCGACCCGTCACCAGTACCTCCAATCTGCTTTCTTAAAGTTAAATTTAGGTGGTGGAGGAGGCCGAGAATCGTCGTGTGTATAAGAAAGAAAGATTGGAAAATGATCACTCCCCATCGAGACATAATGCTGGTCCCAAGAGATGTTAGTGTGTATATCGGGAGATGACAAGGACAGATCTATATATGACATGATACTAGTGCGGTCATCTACACGAGTCGCTCTACCATTGTTTACAAGACAGAGGTTTCACTGTAATATTAGGCTGGCTACTTGCTCCCCCCTACTATCACTCCTCAAGCTTCCCCACTGACAGTGATGGGCGTTAAAATCGCCTGAAATTAATTTTCGACCCGGAAGTTGATGGGTTGGTGAAGTGAAAGCATCATCATCAGTGGGACCACGGGGAGAACAGTAGATAGAACAATAGACAGATACGTGTTATTAAATTTTACACTGCACGCGACAGCTTCCAGTGTAGAATTTAGAACCACTTCTGTTTGTGGGTGTCATTTGTGTATGTATATGGCAACTCCGTGACCATCGTATCTTCTATACAAATGGTAGTGTTTGAACTGTGGAGGATCTGAATGATCCACCAAGCGCGTATCCTGTAAACAAACAACGTTTGGCCTGTGTATAGATACCAAAATTGCTATATTGTGGACTTTATTCCCAAGAGTCCTACAATTCCATTGTAACACAGTAAATGTGGCGGTTTAAGATTTACGAGAGGGGCCAGTGTGCTTAGCTTTCTTATACTGCCAGCCACCATGGAGTGGCTCCCGGGGGACCTATCCCGGTGTTTACTAACGGTAACCTCCATATGTTTCTCATCAATAACTAGGCTCCCAGAGCCCCCCGAGAAAGAGCTAACTCTTCTATCCCTCGCTGGACCAGGAGCAGGAAGGACATGAGGACGTGTCTTTGAAAGGGTGGTGAAGTTATTCTTAACAGTCTTGTCAGATTTCGGTTTAGGCTTGACTGACTGAGAAGCAGCAGCAGCCTGTGAGTATGAAGAAGGTTTTGGGAGGTCAGTTAGAGAGTTAGATGATACAGAAGGCTGAGAAGTGGAGGCTGAGGTACAGTGAGTGGCCTGAGTAACAAGCACAAGATCAGTCTGCATCTCCACAGTGCACATCACAGGACGGGACACCATCGCCGAAGCATAGGACCTATTCGGTGTGGGAGTTGCATGCAACTCCTTCACCTTTTTCCTTGCTTCGTAGTACGAGATGCCCTCAGTTGCCTTTACCGGACTGACCTCTTTCTCCTCCTTCCACTTGGGGCAGTCCCTAGAGGAAGTGGAGTGAGCACCCTTGCAGTGATAGCAGCTGACAGTCTCTGATGTGTAATGTTCAGCATCATGACCTTGCATTGCACACTTGCCGCAGACTGACTGGGAAGCCCGACAAGTCTTTTCAAGATGCCCATAAATATGGCATTTGGATAAGCGAAGGGGATTGGGAATATATGGACGTACATTGATAATTTCGTATCCCACTTTGATATTACTGGGAAGAGACACTTTTCCATAAGTCAAGATGATCGTAGCTGTCTTCGTCCTTATGCCTTCCGTGAAACGAGTGATGAAACGGGCATCTATTATGTCCTGCTGCGAAAGTTCCCGTATGATCTCGTCCTCTTCCATTACCATGAGATCCCTGCAAGTGATGACACCTTTGCAGAAATTCATGGATTGCGGGATCCTCGGCTCGACGTCATACTCGTGGAACTTATGTAGTAGTTCTTAACCTGGACAGAGTTTACAGTTTTGATAAGGAGGTCTCCAGTAGCAAGTTTTTTCACAAATTCTACCTCACCAGCACATCCATCAATTACTCTCTTTATCACGAAAGGATTGACGCTAGCCAGAGGAGTAGAACCGAGGGCATGTAGGGTCACGAACGTGGCGTTATTTACAGGGATGTCAAGCGGGACGCGGGTCTGGAGCCATTCTGTCTGGGGGCGGTCAGTCCGTGGTACCGTCATAGGATCGTCAGGACCACCTCCCCCCCTGAAGGGGGGGGAGGCAGTAGGGGCGTCCGCCATAGCAACCACTCCCCCCTCGCGGAGGAAGTGGGAAGAAGGAGAGAAACGAACAAGGGACAAACAACCCGGGACCAAACACCTAAGGCTGAAATTGCTTTCTCAAACCACTCCAGGGAGGCCCGACCGTGTTAATTCACGCCCCAGAGAGATCAGTGGGGGGGACCCTCCGTGGGCAGCAAGCAAAGGTAATCTCAGTGTAGAGGAACAGACACCTACTGTTCCTAGCTAATAGGGAGAGGAGGAATGTAAGAAACTAGGTAACGTAGAAGCCACCAGAAGGGTGAAAAAAAAAAAAGACTATTGCCGGTGAGGCAGCCCTACAAAGCTAGAGGAGAGAGCAGATGAATACACGTCTACACCCTCTGCGACCATGCATAAATGTCCCGTGAGTTTTTTTTTTTTATGCGAGGAAGAAGGAACCAAATGCCATGAGCCTGCAGTTACAGTTCTTTCCAAGAGAAAAAGAAAATACAATCGAGAGCCAAATTCAAGATCCGATCATTTTCAGATGCCTGGACACACTGTGTTTGAAAGGCTGGAGATCATAGGCAGCAGGAAATACAGACAGAGGGGGACAGTTCCAGAGCTTACCTGTTGCATAAATGAAAGACTGGGAGTAACGGTTAACTCTTGCATTAGAGAGTTGGACAGAAAAAGGGTGAGAGTTTGCTGCCAGACGGGTGCTACGCGCCCGTCGTAGAGGTGGAGGAATGCAAGCAGACAGTTCAGAGGAGCAGTGACCATTAAAGTAGCGATAGAAAAGAGATAAAGATGCAACAGTGCAGCGAAGAGACAGAGGTTGAAGGGAGTCAGTAAGAGGAGGAGAGTTAATGAGATGAAAAGCCTTTGACTCCACCCTATTGAGAAGAGCTGTATGTGGGGAACCTCCCAACACATGAGAGTTGTACTCCACACAGGGGCGGATAAAACCCCTGTATCGAGTCAACAATTGTGCAGGGGTAAAGAAAGTGCGGAGTCGGCTTAGCACACCCAATCTCTTGGAAGCAGATTTTACAAGAGATGTAATATGATCTTTCCAAGATAAGTCCTGAGTAAATGAAACCCCAAGCATGTTCAAGGATGATGCAGGATTAAGCTGAATATTATTAAACATTAGTGGGTATACCTGTGCAAGATTCTGTCGAGTTGATAGGTGTAAGAACTGAGTCTTAGATGCATTAAAAACAACCATATTATTTTTACCCCAGTCAGAGATACGAGCCAAGTCAGACATTAGGTGTGCCATAGCCTCATCCCTTGCCTGTTGAAGTAACTGTTGAGATGGGCGTTGCGGGAACCGAATGGAAAGGTGAAGGGTGGAGTCATCAGCGTATGAGTGGATAGGGTTAGATGTACAGCTTAGAAGATCATTCATGAATAAAAGGAAGAGAGTAGGTGATAGGACAGAGCCCTGAGGAACACCACTGTTGATAGATCTAGGAGAAGAACGATGGCCGTCTACAACAGCGGCTATAGAACGACCAGAAAGGAAGATAGCGATGAAGGCACAGACAGAAGGATAGAAACTGTAGGAGGGCAGTTTGGAAATTAAAGATTTATGCCAGACTCGATCGAAAGCCTTTGAGATGTCAAGTGCAATGGCAAAGCTTTCGTCAGAGTCCCGAAAGGAGGATGACCATGAGTCTGAAAGATAGGTAAGAAGATCGCCAGAGGAGCGTCCCTGACGGAACCCGTACTGACGATCGGAAAGAAGGTTGGGATTGGAAAGATACCTTAAAATTTTCCTATTGAGAACTGACTCAAAAACTTTTGAAATACAGGACGTTAAAGCAATTGGACGATAGTTGGAGGGTTGGGAGTGGTCACCTTTCTTTGGGACTGGCTGAATGAGAGCAAACTTCCAACAAGAAGGAAAGGTACAATTTGACAGACAAAGGCGAAAGAGTTTGCCTAGGCAGGGTGTAAGCACAGAAGCACAGTTCTTGAGAACAACAGGAGGGACCCCATCAGGCCCATATGCCTTGTTAGTACTGAGGCCAGTAATGGCAAAAAATACATCAACTGAAGAAATTTTAATGTCAGCCATGAGGAAGTCAGAGGGGGGAAGAGATGGAGGAACAGCACCGGAATCGTCTATGGTGGAATTGGAGGAGAAAGTCTGTGCAAAGAGATCTGCTTTATCAGTAGAAGAAATAGCTACAGAACCATGAGAGTAGAAAAGAGGAAGGAAGGATGATGAGGTAAAGTTGTTAGAAAGATTTTTGGCAAGGTGCCAGAAGGAGCGGGAAGAATTCGAGTTGGAGAGTTGAGAGCATTTAGTATGGATGAAATTATTTTTAGTAGAGCGAAGAACAGACAGCACGATTCCGGGCAGAAACGTAAAGATGATGTGATTCAGGGGTGGGTTGGCTCCGGTACCTTTTGTAGGCCCTCTCCTTGTTGTGGACAGCATTAGAACAAGCGTGATTAAACCAACGCTTTCTTGCGTTAGTCAAAGGATATGAGAAAGGAATGTATGCTTCCATGCCCGAGAGAATAACCTCCGTAATGCACAAGGCACACTCAGAAGGCTCACGGCCATGGAAGCAATAATCATTCCAGGGAAAATCAAAGAAGTACTGCCTGAGGGCCTCCCAGTCCGCGGTCCAAAATGCCACAGACGACGTTTCCCTGGAGGGTCCACAGGCTGTACTGGAGTGATAGGACAGGTTAAGGTAATAAGGTTGTGATCGGAGGAGCCCAACGGAGAGAAAAGATTAACAGAGTAAGCAGAAGGATTAGTTGTGAGGATGAGGTCAAGTATGTTGGGGCTCTCTCCAAGGCGGTCAGGGATACGGGTAGGGTGCTGTACAAGCTGCTCTAGGTCATTAAGGATAGAAAAGATGTTGACTTGTTCACCAGGTGGATCCGTGAAAGGAGAGGAGAGCCAAAGGTGCTGGTGAACATTGAAATCTCCTAGAATGGAGATTTCAGAGAAAGGAGAAATGGATAGAATGTGTTCCAATGTAGAAGTAAGATAGTCGAAGAATTTTTGATAGTCAGTTGAATTAGGGGATAAGCAAACAGCACAGATATATTTAGTCAGAGAATGACAGGAAAGCCGAAGCCAGAGTGTAGAGAATTCAGAAGAATCGAGTTCAGGAACACGAGAGCAAGATAAGTCATTGTGTATATATACACAAAAGCCACCTTTGGCTTTGAAATGAGTATAGAGAAAGTTAGAGGATACAGAAAAGGGATTGCTGTCAGTTGCCTCAGACAGCTGAGTCTCCACTAGAAAAAGAAGGTGAGGTTTAGAGGAGGAGAGGTGGTGCTCAACAGAGCGAAAGTTAGAGGAAAGGCCGCGAATGTTGCAGAAATGAAGAAGAAGAGAGTCAGACAGTGGTTCCAGGCACCTCGAGTCGTCACCGGGAGAGGGGCTGATGGTGGGGGCATTTATGGTCCCCCCCTCCCTGGGGACTCCGAGGCTTGGTGAAGAGACGCCATTTTAAATGAATTTTGAATAGGAAGTGTAGTGTGTACTGTGCATGTAGTTTGGTGTAGATAGTTAGAGAAATTTGTACTGGAGAGCATGCTGGCCTACTCTCTGTGTAACTGAAACACTGAAAAAGTTCAGCAAAGGGGGATGGTCAGGAACTAGTCCTGAGGGCTGTTGAAACGGGAGCTCCAGCACTCCCTGTCATCAGCTTTCCATCCACCTCGGGAGTAATGCCCTGCTCGACTGCTGCTACAGTCTACTCCACAGAACTGACTTCTCCCATTTTTTTTTTCCTGGCCTATCAATCATTGGGGCCGAAGCCCCTGGTTATTAAGGCCGGATATATATATGTATATACATTTAAACATATATACTGTTACGGAACAGAGAGAGATAATGAACACTTCAAGTGAGAATACTAAAAATCACTACTGTCCTGCAAAGTTCCAGGTTCAAAACAAAAGCGTTAGGTAAAATTACAAGTTAAAGTTTAATGCTCAAACTAACAACTAAACATTCAGGACTCATAAGGATAATGTAATGGCAAAAAACAGGTTAAATATATGGTTAACTGGAATAGCCTCTATTAACATGAATTTAGCGAGAGCAAATATATCTAAGTCAGCCCTGATAAATGAGAAAACCGGATAATGCTCAGTTAATGCAAGATATATTATTACAGATACAAAATATTATTAATAATGGCTGACATCAAAAACTCCACATGAATCACAAAAACCTCATCAGGCCTACGAATTAAAACCTTATGCTATACAGTACAAGAAAAAAAATGCAACAACACTTATACTCAAATTACACAGCAGCTAGATGGTTGGAGACTTCCTGAGCACTCACAAAAATAATAACAACTGTACAGGGGAGGACAGAAATGTGAACAAAATGAGGAGTAGATCTAAGTGGCCATTAATGCAGAGACTGAGCTCATTATATAGGGGCCGGCAGAGCTTGATACAACTTGTAAGAAGGACGCGCAAATGAAGCCATAGGGGAGAAAGAGTTGACACCCCTGCTCTGAACAACAGAAAGAACGACTTACTCTACTATAAGGGGGAGAAGGGGGGAGTGAGGTAAAACACGCTAGCCTGGTCACTATGGAAGCCACGAGGCGAATCGTGATCAAACATGCAGCATACTGTACGTTAGAATTATACAAAGGATGATGAAATCATAGGCTATGTAACACCTCCCCACAAAAAAGAAAAAAGAAATTTACAAAGGAAATATCTTATTACTCTAAAACAATCTGTCTAAAGTCTAGATAAGCAATCTGCAATAACATTTTCTTTCCCCTTGACATGTTGTATGTCTAATGAATACTCCTGAAGAAGTAGACTCCATCTTGTCAATCTCTGATTTTTATCTTTAAACTTACTAAGGAATTTCAGTGGGTTATGATCGCTATAAATGACTATGGGGTCAAAACCAGAACACAAATTAAATGAAAAATGCTGAAACCCAAAATCAAGGCCAAAGCTCTTTCTCAATAGTGGAGTAGTTCTTTTGAGGTGGAGTGAACTTCTTACTGTAATAAGATACAGAGTGTTCAATACCCTGATCATCCTCTTGCAGCAAAACAGCCCCAGCTCCTATATCATTTGCGTCAACAGCCATCTTAAAAGGCTTAGCAAAATTTGGAGTAGCGAGCACTGGCTGACTTAATAGGATAGCTTTAAGTTTACTGAAAGAGGATTCACAGTTATCGGTCCAGACAAATATAACTCCCTTTTTCAGTAGGTCTGTAAGTGGTGATACAAGAATTCAAAAGTTAAGAACAAATCTCCTGTAATAACCTACCATTCCCAAAAATCTTTGTAGCTTTTTCCTACTTTTAGATCTGGGAAGCTCACTTATAACCTGAACCTTAGCCCCTGGTGGTGCAACTTGTCCATCACCAATTACGTACCCAAGGTACTGAGCTTTAGCTTGACCAAACTCACACTTTGATAAATTAGCTACAAGATTAGCCTGAACCAAACGCTCAAGAAATTTACAGACATAGCATAGGTGATCGTTCCAGTTGTCACTGAAGATTAATACATCATCAATATAAACAACACAAACTGCCAAACCCTCTGTTACAACATTCATGAGCTTCTGAAAAGTGGCTGGTGCATTCTTCATACCATATGGCATTACAGAACATGCAAAAGTCTTTCCTAGTGTTACAAAACATGAGATCCCTCTAGCATGTTTAGTCATAGGTACTTGCCAGTATCCCTTTAACAAATCAAACTTATGTACCTAGCCTTTCCGATCTTGTCTATGCAATCTTCCACGCGAGGGAGAGGGTAAGTGTCTGTTTTGGTTATCTGATTAACACGTCTGTAGTCGATGCAAAGCCGCTGTGACCCACCTGGCTTAGGGACTAGAGTGACAGGAGAACTCCACTCGCTCTGACAGGGCTCAATCATCTTGTGGTCCAACAGGTAGCCAAGCTCCTTCTGAATGAGAGGAACTTTCACTGGGTTCACACGGTAAGGAGGCAGTTTAATTGGCTTTGCATCTCCAACATCGACATCATGCATCAACACAGTGGTTCCTCCTGGAGTGGCATGGAACACTTGCGGGTACTCCTGCAGTAATGCCAAAAACTCCTGCCTTTCCTCGGGAGCTAGATGAGAAAGCTTAGTCTGGAGATCATTCATGATATCAGGATTCTTCCCCAAACTATCACTCAGGCTCATGCTGCATGGGAGAACTTCACTTGCAGACTCGGGTGGAACAGCTACAGTACAGACTGGGTTATTTTTGTCCCGCCTGTGATATAACTTTAGCATGTTGATGTGACAAAGTTGCTTGTTCTTTCTACGATCTGGTGTGGCGATGACATAGTTGACATCACTGAGTTTCTTCTCCACGAAATAAGGACCACTAAACTTGGCTTGAAGAGGTTGCCCATGCACCGGTAGCAGAATCAAAACCTGATCTCCTGGCTGAAAGTGGCGTAACCTGGACTTCTTATCATACCAAGTCTTCATCCTCTCCTGAGCAGCTCCTAAATTCTCTCTCGCAAGCTGTAAAGCAGTGGACAGCCGTTCTTTGAACTTCATCACATACTCCAGCAGGTTGACGTCATCTTCCTCCGACAGCCAGCATTCCTTGAGTAGCTTAAGGGGTCCTCTTACTTCATGGCCAAACAGTAGTTCAAAGGGTGAGAAGCCCAGTAATTCATTTGGAGATTCTCTTGCGGCAAATACAACGAATGGAAGACCTTTATCCCAGTCTTTCTGATGTTCCAAACAGTATTTCTTGAGCATCGATTTGAGTGTTTGATGTATCTCTCCAACGCTCCTTGGGTCTGGGGATGGTAAGCTGAAGACGTGATCTGGGTGATGCCCAACTCTTTCAGAGACTGCTTGAAAACATTTGACATGAAATTACTTCCCCGGTCTCACTGTACCTCCTTGGGCAGACCAAACTTTGTGAAGAACCCTAGCATTTCCTTAACCACGTTCTTTGCTGAGATATTTCTAAGTGGAATGGCTTCAGGATAACGAGTAGCCATATCAATCAGGGTCAACACATAAGAAAATCCTGAAGAAGTCTTAGGAAGAGGGCCCACAATATCCACCAACACACGGGTGAATGGCGCCTCAAAAGGAGGAATGGGAACTAGAGGTGCAACCTTTTCGGTCTGATTACACTTCCCCACAAATTGATAGGTGTGACAAGACTTACAATACCAGGAAACATCTCTGAAGATACCTGGCCAGTAGAAGTGTTTCAAAATGCGTGCCACAGTCATTCTCACTCCAAGGTGTCCTGCCAAACTGGAATCATAAGCCACTCTAATGATATCCTGCCTACAAACACGAGGGATGACAACTTGATGTACAACCTCCCATTCAGTCGGCTGATGCTGTAGGGGGTCTCCACTTTCTCATAAGTACTCCTGACTTTATATAATAACAAGTAGAAGCACTAACTGACTCTTCCTCACTGCAAGCAGAGTTAGCTAGACCTTTCAACTCAGGGTCAGCAACCTGCAACTCAACCAACTCTTGATGAGACAAATTATCAACACTACGTGGTACTGCCTCATCTGGTGAGTGGTCCAAATTAGCAAGAAAAGTGTCAGCTAAGATAACATCATCATCATCATTATCCTCTAAGTCACCAGTAGCTTTAGACTTAGCCCTAGTGACAGCACATGCAGAGAACACATCAGGAACACCACAATCCTGGGCCGCAGCCACTGGTTCACTAGACAACTGAGGAGCTGGACACACTTGACTTCCACCAATATCATTTCCAAGTAAGAAAGTTACACCTGACATTGGGAGTGTCTCAACCAACCCAACCATAACGGAACCATTAACAAAACCAGACTCTAAATTCACTCTGCACAGAGGGACAGAGAAGTAATTATTCCCTACACCTTGTAAGATTACAGTTTCATCAGAGGAATTAACATTAGAGCCTAGAACACTGGTCAGCATAAGGGATTGGGAAGCACCTGTATCACGAAATATTTTAACTGATTTCCTGTCATTACTGTCCAGAGGACTGACAAAACCATCAGACAGGAAATTAGCACATGAACTCTTGAAAGTATCACCCACGTTACTGCTCAAAAGAGGAGCTCCATCATGAGAATTTAATTTACCCCTCATAGCAGGTTCAGTTAACTCGGTTAAAGAATTCTGGGAACTCTCAAGGGTGGACACTAGACCAATTGACTGAATATTTAAAGACTCCTTTTTGTTCACATCACGTTGTCTCGTGAAACATTTCTCCGTAGTATGACCAAGCTTACTACAATAAGTACATTTACTTTTCTGAAATCTAGAGGTGGAGCTGGTATTTACTTCCTGAGAAACATCATCTTTATTCTCTTTCCTGTTACCTGTACTCTGAATAGAGGCAACGTACTTACTCTCAGCTTTCCTTTTTTCTTTAGAATATCTCTTGTGAGTGAGAACATATTCATCAGCTAAAACTGCAGCATCAGACAAATTATCTATTCTTCTCTCATCAAGATATAGGCTTACATCTTTATAAATACACCTTTTGAAGTCCTCCAGCAAAATCATCTGCTTAAATTTATCAAAATCAGAATTTACATTCTTAAAATTTAACCACTGCTCTAACAGATCTTCTTTGATTTTTGCATACTCAACATGGGATTGCTTATCTTGCTTATAAGTTGTCGTAAATTTTACTCTATAGGCTTCAGGAACAAGCTCATAGGCCTTAAGAATCAAGCTCTTAACTACATCATAATTATCAGATTGATCCTGAGGCAAAGATGCATAAGTTACTTGAGCTTTACCGGTGAGAACTCTCTGTAGGAGTACTGGCCAATACTTTTTGGGCCACTTAAAACCTGTAGCTACCCTCTCAAACAACTGAAAATGCTTTGTTAAATCAGATTCATTAAAAGGAGGGACAAGTTAAACTTTTTAACCACATCAAAATCATCAGAGCTAGATGATCCAGTTCCACTTTGTTTCATGCGATACTCATGGTCTGCCTGAATCCTAGCAATTTCAATTTGTGCCTGTGCCTCCTGAATACGAGCCTGAGATTCAGCCTCCTTAGCACGAGCCTCCTGCAGGGCTAGCTGTAACTTAGCTATTTGAATCTGCGTTTGCTCGTCTGGAGGAGTTACATTAAACAATCTTTTATTAATCATGTCAACAATCTGATCTTTAGAATGATGAGAGCGAACATCAGTTCCCAATTGTTGAGCAACAAGCTTAAGTTCATTCTTTGTTCTGTTTTCTACATCACACACTGTTTGCCCATTGACTAAAAATCTTTGGCTTCATCAAGAGTAGTAATAGTAGACGTCATGAATAAATCACAGTCACAAAATATCAAGCAATATCCTTATGATAATATCCTAAATACCCTGATAAGAGGTCGCCAAATTTATGTTACGGAATAGAGAGAGATAATGAACACATCAAGTGAGAATACTGAAAATCACTACTGTCCCGCAAAGTTCCAGGTTCAAAACGAAAGAGTTAGGTAAAATTACAAGTTAAAGTTTAATGCTCAAACTAACAACTAAACATTCAGGACTCATAACGACAATGTAATGGCAAAAACAGGTTAAATATATGGTTAACTGCAATAGCCTCTATTAACATGAATTTAGCAAGAGCAAATTCATCTAAGTCAGCCCTGATAAATGAGAAAACCGGATAATCCTCAGTTAATGCAAGATATATTATTACAGATACAAAATATTATTAATAATGGCTGACATCAAAAACTCCACATGAATCACAAAAACCTCACCAGGCCTACGAATTAACACCTTAAGTTATACAGCACAAGAAAAAAAAATGCTACAACACTTATACTCAAATTGCACAGCAGCTAGATGGTTGGAGACTTCCTGAGCACTCACAAAAATAATAACAACTGTGCAGGGGAGGACAGAGATGTGAACAAAATAAGGAGTAGATCTAAGTGGCAATTAATGCAGAGACTGAGCTCATTATATAGGGGCGGCAGAGTTTGATACAACTTGTAAGAAGGACGCGCAAATGAAGCCATAGGGGACAAAGAGTTGACACTCCTGCTCTGAACAACAGAAAGAACGACTTACTCTACTATAAGGGGGAGAAGGGGGGAGTGAGGTAAAACACGGTAGCCTGGTCACTATGGAAGCCACGAGGCGAATCGTGATCAAACATGCAGCATACTGTACGTTAGAATTATACAAAGGATGATGAAATCATAGGCTATGTAACAATACATATATATACAAACATATATATACACACACACACACACACACACACACACACACACACACACACACACACACACACTTCCATGCATACATACTGACACACTTTCATGCAAACGTACATACATATATATATATATATATATATATATATATATATATATATATATATATATATATATATATATATATATATATATATATATATATATATAATAATTTTATTTTTATTTTTTGTTTTTTTATTTTTGTAAATTTTTTCTTGGTTTTTTATTTTTTATACCTTATATTATAAAGACAAACTAATCTAAAGACCCTAAAACTAATCACCTAACAGACAAATCGCTTACCTATACTAAATCCTACAGAGACAAATAGCTAGACTTACACTAATGGTAAAAATACCTCGACAAACAGAACACCATCGACTGCAGATATGTAATGCCTTTCTACATGACATACCTGCACTCATCACCTGGTGACTGTCAGTCGACGCACAACCTAATATAGGGGACATCAATATATGAAAGGGAACCAGACGAGTCAGGAAAATTTCCATATACGTCAGCTGTCGGCCCTAATTAGAATAACTTAAGCAAGATGGTATACTGTATTTATATAATTTGTACAAAAAGTGAAGAACCTCGGCCAACAGACCACCATCGACTGCAAGTGCCCAATACCTTTCTATATTGAACACTTACACTCATCAGCTGGTAACTGTTAGTCGAGGAACAAGGTTTAATGTAGGGGACATCAATATTAGAAATAGATCAGTGGGTGGGGGAACTATTTCAAATACGTCAACTGTCAACCCTAATTAACAGTACTATATATACATATTTACAGGTGATAAAAACTATAACCATACAGTAAAAAAGTCACATCACTCTGATCAGTCCGGTCTCTCTCAGGAAAGCTATCAATTTATCAGTCATAACAATGTCCCCATCACCCAGGATGGTGGAAAGGGTGAAGGGGACGTCTGCTGCACCGCAGTAATTTATAAGTGAAGCACGTTCACGAATAAATCGCCGACAGCGCAGGATGATATGACTGATAGGTAACACCGCATTACAGATGTCACAGTGTGGTGGGAAGCGTCTTTCCATATATGGTTTCATGTGAGTTAAAATGGTGGGATTAAGCCGTAGCCGTGCTAATACTTTTTCCTCAAGGCGACTAGGGCGGTTGGCGGTGTCCCAGTCGCCTAGGTGCGGCTTACAAGTTGGAATATTTAGTCTGGTCCACTGACCTTGCCACAGAAGATTTATTGATTTCTTTCCGAGAGATAGACTCGACCGTAGATCACGAGGAACGTCCCAAGTCTCCTCGAGCTCTACAGCCGACTTTGCAAGTAAGTCAGCCTGCTCATTGCCGTAGATACGACAATGACCAGGCACCCAGATCAGCGTGAATGACTTGTTGCATGAATGCAGCTTATTAACGATGCGGCCCTGGATCTCGTGAGAGTCAGTAGTACAAGATGCAATTGCCTGAAGGGCTGATTTTCAATATGAAAGTATGACAAATGAGTCATGCCTAGAAATGAGAGCATAGTCTATGGCTTTGTCAATAGCAAAAAGTTCGGAGGTAAACACAGATGTATGAGTCGGCAACCGATACCTAAGTGCACATTCCATCGACCACACACTTGCACCCACACATTCACTCGACTTGGAGCCGTCGGTGTACAATCGATGGGACCCCAAGTGACGAACAATGATGTTACGAAACAAGTGGTGGACCTCCGCCTCCGGCGCCTTGACTTTGGTGCTGGGAGCCATGAGACATCCACTGTAAAGCCGGGTGGCTCCCAAGGCACTATATTTTTAAACACCAACTTGTCACAGTCACTGGGGTCCACACCAAGCTCCTGAGTCAGTAAGTGAAGGCGAACAACAAGTGGCCGATGCGCCCCCGGCAGAAGGTGGTGGTATTGACGCAGGGGGGTACAGGCCACATTGCCGATATTACTTTTCCTAAATGTCCTTACGCCATAGGACAAGGCCAGGTGGTCACGGCGAATACGGAGGGGAGGCACATTCGCCTCCACTTCCATACGAGCCACACGGGTACACCGGACGGCTCCAAGACACGTTCGCAAACATTTAACCTGTAGCACATCCAATCCTTTCAGCGTGGCATCGGATGCCGAGCCATACACCTGTGCGCCATAGTCTAGCTTCGATCGAATAAGGGACTTATACACCATTAATAAAGATTTTCTGTCGGCATCCCAGGTAGTACCCGCTAGGTACTTGAGGACATTTAACAGTTTATCACAACGAGCAAGCAAAGTATTAACGTGAAGTTTAAAATTCATTCTACGATCAAAATATATTCCGAAAAATTTTACAGAATTTTGAAAAGGTACCGCCTGATTATCCAAAGTTAAGCACAAATTAGGTACGTTACGATTAGTGAAGACTATAGCGGCACACTTATGGACGGAAAACTTAAATCCCCACTGTAAGGCCCATTGGTGGACGGAGTCATGGGCTGCTTGAATCCGCCCAGCCGAAAATTGTGCATTAAGGGAAGAGTGCCATATTGCACAATCGTCAGCGTAGAGCGAGTATTTAAGATTCCTCGGGATGGGAGCTGATGACAGAATATCATTGATCATAATACTAAATAAAGTAGGACTAAGCACACTTCCCTGTGGCACCCCGTTTTCCTGGATAAATATATCCGATGTTACGTTACGAGGCAATTTGACAGAGAAAGTTCTGTCCCTTAAGAAATTTGAAATAAAAATAGGCAAATTTCCTCTTAAACCATAAGTATAGAGCTTCATTAATATACCCTGTCGCCATGTCATGTCATAGGCTTTATGGATGTCCAAGAACACCCCTATCATGAATTCTTTATTGGCAAATACCTCTGCAATACAATGCTCCAAATTCATTAAATGATCTAGTGAACTTCTGTATTTACGGAAGCCACATTGTTGATCATTTAACAAATTCTTCGACTCTAAAACAAAAAGAAGCCTATATTTACCATACGTTCCATGACCTTACATAGACAACAAGTCAACACAATAGGACGAAATGAAGTGGGATTCATAAGACGACCAGCTTCTTTGGGAATCGGTATGTTGTGCGCAAAGTGCCATGAGTTTGGGAACGTTCGAGACGCCCAAATCTCATTGTACAATGCTAATATTTCAATCAGGTTGTCCTGATTAAGATGCTGGATCATACCGTACATGATGGTGTCTGGTCCAGGGCTGGTGTATTTACAGGATTTAAGGGCAAGGAGCAGTTCATCTATCATAAACTCTTTGTTATACGGGGAGTCTACGTCTTCTGTGGCAAAGTCTATTAACTGTAGCTCAGCCATGAGTTTATGATGTTGGAAACGCTGGTCATAATTGGCTGAGCTACTTACATGGGAAAAACTCCTGGCGAGGATATTAGCAACGTCCACGGGCTCGTCATAGATTTTATTATTTACCTGCAGGGTGGTTACAGGGATATATGGGCCTTTATTATTTAATATTCTTATAGTGGACCAGACTTTACGTAATGGTGTTATACGAGTCACCGTGGACACAAAGGACCGCCAGGAGTCACGTTTAGCCCTTCATATTATTCTCCTTGCCTCAGCCCGTGCCTTTTTGTATGCAACAAAATTTTCCTCAGTGGGCTGACTATCAAAAATCCTGTATCTCCTATTGCGTTTTCTTAATGCTTGTCGGCAATCCGGCATCCACCAATGTGCTCTATGCTTCGCATGAACTGTAGAAGTCTTGGGAATAGCAGCCTCAGCTGCATGTAATATGGAAGTAGTTATATTTTCGACCTTAACATCTATGGTCTCCCCAGATATATCTAAATTGGTGATCCTTGAGAAGGATCCCCAATCTGCTTTCTTATAGTTAAATTTTGGAGGTGGAGGGTCCGAAATGATGTCGCGTGTATAAGAAAGACAGATGGGTAAATGATCACTTCCCAAGGAGTCGTCGTAAGGGTCCCATGAGAAATCTTGATGTATACCAGGGGAGGCCAAAGATAAGTCAATGGCCGAAAAGTTACCGGTACGATCATCTACACGAGTCGCTCTACCATTGTTCAGAAGACAGAGGTTGGACTGTAGTATTAGGTTGGCTACTTGCTCCCCACGACCATCGATCCTCAAGCTACCCCATTGATAGTGATGGGCGTTAATAATCGCCCAACACTAACTTATTGCCAGGGAGTTGTTCAAAAAGTGAATTTAAAGCATCACTATCAATGAGGCCATGTGGAGGACAGTACAGAGAGCAAATAGACAGATACATGAAGAGAGAAACCTGTACTGTACACAGGAAAAATCATCTGGTAAATTACCAGATGATTTTTTCCTGTGTACAGTACAGGTTTCTCTCTTTATTCTGACTTGCCGTAAGTGCTTGGGATAGATTAAAAGCATCTACTTGCCCGAGTGCCAGGGGGTTAACTCATCCTCTTGATGCCCACAGTGGGGGCGGAGGGACGTTGGTTACAAGATTGTGACAACGTGAGTTAACTTTTACCTAGTTGTGGTGTAGTGGTATGCTGCCTGGCTCTCACCTGAGAGTCCCTGGTTCGATTCCCAGCATATTGGTAATTTACCAGAAGACAGATATGTGTTATTAAATTTTAGTCTGCACACGACCGCGTCCAGAGTAGAATTTAGAATCACTTCCATTTGTGGGTGTGATTTGTGTGTGTATATGGCGACTCTGTGACCTTCATATCTTCTATACGAGTGGTAGTGTTTTAACCGTGGAGGATCAGGGTGATCCTCCAGGTGTATCTCCTGTAAACAAATAACGTCTGGTCTGTGTATTGACAGCAAGATTGCTATATTTGGTAACTTATTCCTGACACCTCTACAATTCCACTGTAATACAGTGAAAGCGACGGTTTAAGATTTACGTTGGGGGCCAGTGTGTTTAGGCTTTTTTTGTCGCCCGCCAGAAGGCGAGCGACTACCGGCGGACCTATCCCGGTGCTTGCTTACGGAGACCTCCATATTTTCATCAATTACGAGGGTCCCGGATTCCACCGAGGAAGAGCTACCCTTCCTCTCCCTCGCTGGGCCAGGAGCAGGAAGAACATGAGGACGTAACTTAGTAAGGGTGGTCATATTACTCTTACAAGAGTTGTCAGGCTTCGTTTTAGGCTTGACTGACTGAGAAGCAGCAGCAGCCCGAGAGTAGGAAGTTGTAACAAGAGTATCAGGTTGAGAGGTGGATTCGACAGGAGGCTGAGATGGAAAGGTAGAATGTGTGGCAAGAGGAACCAGTTCAGGGTTAGTCTGTGTCCCAGCAGAGCACATCACGAGACAGGACACCACCACCGAAGCATAGGACCTATTCGGCGTAGGAGTTGCATGCAACTCCTTCACCTTTTTCCTTGCTTCATAGTAGGAGACACCCTCAGTCGCCTTCACTGTGCAGACCTCTTTCTCCTCCTTCCACTTGGAACAATCCCTAGAGGAAGTGGAGTGAGCACCCTTACAGTGGAAGCAACAGATAGTCTCTGATGTGCATTGCTCAGCATCGTGACCCTGTGTTGCACATTTGCCACACACTGACTGACGCCCGACAATTCTTACCAATGTGCCCATATAATTGACACTTCATGCAACGGAGTGGGTTGGGGATATAAGGTCTGACATTAACAATTTCATAGCCAACTTTGACATGTGCCAGGAGTGAAACTTTGCCGAAAGTCAAAACAATGGTGGCTGTCTTCGCCCTCATGCCTTCGGAAAATCTAGTTATAAACCGGGCATCGATGACATCTTGCTGAGCAAGTTCCTCTATGATGTCTTCCTCACTCATCACCATGAGATCCCTGCAAATGATAACCCCCTTGCAGGAATTCATGGAAGTTGGGATCTTGGTTTCGACATCATAGATATGAAACTTACGCAGCTTCAGCAAGTCTTTAACTTGGAAGGAATTACTAGTCTTGACAAGGAGGTCTCCATTCGCAAGTTTTTTTACTTGTTCCACCTCCCCAGCACAGCCATCAATAACCTTCTTGATCATGAAGGGATTGAGACTGCTCAAGGAAGTGTAACCTAGAGCATGAACAATCATAAACTCCGTATTTTTTACATTTATGTCCAGAGGCAAACGAGTCTGGGGCCGTTCTGTCTGGGGGCTGTCAGTCCGTTGATCGGTCGGGGGTTGGTCAGGACCACCTCCCCCCCTGAGGGGGGGGGAGGCAGTAGGGGCGTCCTCCATAGTACCACTCCCCCCTAACGGGGGAAGTGGGAAGAAGGAGAGAAAACGAGCAAGGGACTATCACCCTGGGACCTAACACCTAAGTCTGAGGTTGCCCTCTCAAACCACTCCAGGGAGGCCCGACCGTGTCCGTTCACGCCCCAGAGCGATCAGTGGGAGGGACCCTCCGTGGGCGATAAGCAAAGGTAAACTCAGTAAATAGGAACAGACACCTACTGTTCCAAACTAATAGGGAGGGGAGGAAAGTTAGAAACTAACTAGCCTAACGTCACCAGAAGGGTGAAAAAAAAACTAATGCCGGTGAGGCAACCCTGAAAACTAGAGAAGAGCGCAACGAAAAACACGTCTACACTCCTCACGACCATGCATCAAAGTCCGACTTCTCCCAGGTCGGGCGACCTTGAAAATACCTCGGTTAGGGAGGAGTAACAGAGGAACTAGATGGTGGGGGGGTGAATCAGACAAGAGGATATTGAAAGAAGAAACCACGGTTGAGGAGGGAGATAGGTAAAGTGTCAGTCTGTAGATGGCGTTGCACAGTAACTAGGTCATAACACAGTTCATAGATGGCGTTTTAGCGAGCTGGGTGTTTTAGCGAGTTGGGTTGTAACATATTTCTCGTATTAAAGACCATTGGATGTAAAGCTGTTATTATTGCTGAAGCTAGGCATAGTACATACAGTCTCCAAACTTTCCACCTGGGCCACTTAGCCACGAGAGGTGGGTAACGGGTGCTGGCAACAGTGTATCTGTTTGTTCTTGTGTACATGCTCAACAAAAGTTCAGATCATCAACTCTCGTCTTCCGTAGAGCACCTCCTCTCCTTTCACTGATCCACCTGGTGAACAAGCCTACATCTTTTCTATCCTTAATGACCTAGAGCAGCTTGTACAGCACCCTACCCGTATCCCTGACCGCCTTGGAGAGAGCTCCAACATACTTGACCTCTTCCTCACAACTAATCCTTCTGCTTACTCTGTTAATCTTTTCTCTCTGTTGGGCTCCTCCGATCACAACCTTATCACCTTAACCTGTCCTATCACTCCAGTACGGCCTGTGGACCCTCCAGGGAAACGTCGTCTGTGGCATTTTGGAGCCGTGGACTGGGAGGCCTTCAGGCAGTACTTCTTTGATTTTCCCTGGAATGATTATTGCTTCCATGGCTGTGAGCCATCTGAGTGTGCTTTGCGCATTACGGAAGTAATTCTCTCGGGCATGGGAGCATACATTCCTTTCTCATATCCTTTGACTAAAGCAAGATAGCCTTGGTTTAATCACGCTTGTTCTAATGCTGTCCACAACAAGGAGAGGGCCTACAAAAGGTACCGGAGCCAACCCACCCCTGAATCACATCATCTTTACGTTTCTGCCTGGAATCTTGCTAAGTCTGTTCTTCGTTCTGCTAAAAATAATTTCATCCATACTAAATGCTCTCAACTCTCCAACTCGAATGCTTCCTGCTCCTTCTGGCACCTTGCCAAAAACCTTTCTAACAACTTTACCTCATCATCCTTCCCTCCTCTTTTCTACTCAGATGGTTCTGTAGCTATTTCTTCAACTGATAAAGCAGATCTCTTTGCACAGACTTTCTCCTCCAATCCCACCTTAGACGATTCTGGTGCTGTTCCTCCATCACTTCCCCCCTCTGACTTCCTCATGGCTGACATTAAAATTTCTTCAGCTGATGTATTTTCTGCCATCACTGGCCTCAGTACTAACAAGGCATATGGGCCTGATGGGGTCCCTCCTGTTGTTCTCAAGAACTGTGCTTCTGTGCTTACACCCTGCCTAGGCAAACTCTTTCGCCTTTGTCTGTCAACTTGTACCTTTCCTTCTTGCTGGAAGTTTGCTCTCATTCAGCCAGTCCCAAAGAAGGGTGACCACTCCCAACCCTCCAACTATCGTCCAATTTCTTTAACGTCCTGTATTTCAAAATTTTTCGAGACAATTCTCAATAGAAAAATTTTAAGGCATCTTTCCTATTACAACCTTCTTTCCGATCGTCAGTACGGGTTCCGTCAGGGACGCTCCACTGGCGTTCTTCTCACCTACCTTTCAGACTCCTAGTCATCCTTCTTTCGGAACTTTGGCGAAAGCTTTGCCATTGCACTTGACATCTCAAAGGCTTTCGATCGAGTCTGGCATAAATCTTTAATTTCCAAACTGCCCTCCTACGCTTTCTATCCTTCTAGCTATGCCTTCATCGCTAGCTTCCTTTCTGGTCGTTCTATAGCAGCTGTTGTAGACGGTCATCGTTCTTCTCCTAGATCTATCAACAGTGGTGTTCCTCAGGGCTCTGTCCTATCACCAACTCTCTTCCTTTTATTCATGAATGATCTTCTAAGCTGTACATCTAACCCTATCCACTCATACGCTGATGACTCCACCCTTCACCTTTCCATTCGGTTCCCGCAACGCCCATCTCAACAGTTACTTCAACAGGCAAGGGATGAGGCTATGGCACACCTAATGTCTGACTTGGCTCGTATATCTGACTGGGGTTAAAAATAATGTAGTTGTTTTTAATGCATCTAAGACTCAGTTCTTACACCTATCAACCCGACAAAATCTTCCACAGCTATACCCACTAATGTTTAATAATATTCAGCTTAATCCTGCATCATCCTTGAACATGCTTGGGGTTTCATTTACTTGGGACTTATCTTGGAAAGATCATATTACATCTCTTGTAAAATCTGCTTCCAAGAGATTGGGTGTGCTAAGCCGACTCTGCTCTTTCTTTACCCCTGCACAATTGTTGACTCTATACAGGGGTTTCATTTGCCCCTGTGTGGAGTACAACTCTCATGTGTGGGGAGGCTCCCCACATACAGCTCTTCTCAATAGGGTGGAGTCAAAGGCTTTTCGTCTCATTAACTCTCCTCCTCTTACTGACTCCCTTCAACCTCTGTCTCTTCGGCGCACTGTTGCATCTTCATCTCTTTTCTATCGCTACTTTAATGGTCACTGCTCCTCTGAACTGTCTGCTTGCATTCCTCTACCTCTACAACGGGCGCGTAGCACGGGTCTGGCAGGAAACTCTCATCCCTTTTCTGTCCAACTCTGTAATGCAAGAGTTAACCGTTACTCCCAGTCATTCATTTATGCAGCAGGTCAACTCTGGAACTGTCTCCCTCTGTCTGTATTTCCTGCTGCCTATGATCTCCAGTCTTTCAAACGCAGTGTGTCCAGGTATCTCAAAATGATCGGATCTTGAATTTGACTCTCTATTGTATTTTGTTTTTCTCTTGGAGGAAACTGTTACTGCGGGCTCATGGCCTTTGGTTCCTTCTTCCTCGCATAAAAAAAAAAAAACTCAGTCAGAGTATATCATTCAGTCAACAATTATCAGCCAATAGAATTTCAAAAGAACGTCTTGAAAATATTGTATAATGCGAGTATTGAAAACAATAAGTAAAATAATCTAAATGACCGCATCTTCACATATATTACATACTTATAAATGTATTCTTTTTCATTCTTGTATGATAAACCCATAGCTAAAAATTGTCTACTTAATAATGGGGGGAAGAACCGTCTTGTGACCGAACCTTACGGTAGAAAAATATTTACCGGTGTCTGTTCGTTTTGCATTTCGCCAGTCCTGAGCCGACCTCGATTAAGCCTATTGAAACACCATTCTTGATCAGAGACATGATTAGATAAGTTAGGTCATAAATCGTTACAGGATTACTTATTGGGCGGATATTAATTTGAACTAAGTAGGAGAGATAGGAACTGTAGATGTCTGAGGTTGAAACTCGTTCGTTGAGCAAGAATACTGCCTCGAACCAGCTAGTCATGAGTCGACCAATCACATAAGTATTATCACAGGCAATGGTGATATAAATGTCCCGACAACTCATGAATCAAGAGCAGTTGTGCTTTAAATGACTAGAAGCTTTTGCATGCTGTGATGTAGCGGTGGTGTCTTCATCGTGCTACAATGTGAGATAATGTTGTTCGGAGAATAATCGATGAGCGTGTAAATGTGTGACCTCACACATAAGCGGTACCAGTCACAGTCAAATTTCCTTGTAATGAGTAATTCAGTCATTCATTAGATGAATGGACTCTAAAGTTGTGCTGTAATGACCATAGTCATATGAAATATGATACGGTAAGATATTATCATAGCTGACAATTGTATGCATAAACTCATTGCCTGTTGAGGTGACAGCATTTTAACCTACCTCTTCGTGGTGCACCACAGAGCACATAAAAACATCTACCTGAAGTACTACCAACGAGAAAATATGCAACCGTTAACAGTGTCTGAACATCATCCAAATGTTTATTGGTCAGTGACATTCATGATGTGAATATGGCAGGTAATCTTACTTGTAACTGGACGTATATGTTAGGTAAATGCATTCCTCTTCAACCTATACTGATAATGGTATCAAGTGATAACCCTATGAAATGGAATTACTGATACAAGGAGAGAGTGAGAGAAAAATGCTTGGAGCGATTCCAGTATGGTAACAATGTTAAAAAAACATAGAAAAGATAATGTTTAGTATTGTTAAGAATGCAAGTATTTAGTAGAATGCTAATGGATCTCAAAAACTATTTTGGCAATTATTTTCACTGGCGGTATGAATAACGTAACCCCCCCTACCCATCCGGCGCCTGCCCTGGCTTTCACTATGCCAAGCTTCCCCCTTAAACAGCTCTCCCACCGGCTCGATCAGTTCCAGGGAATCGGGTCGTATGGAATTGTTGCGTGCCACAGGTTGCACGGACCAAGGCCAAATAAGTATAATATATATTATTGTATTACATATAATAGTATATAATTATATTATTGTATTATATATAATAGCATATAATTATATCATAATATCATATATATTACCTTATTATAAAATTAATATAGTCATATTTACTTGACCTTGGTCAGCGCGACCTGTGTCACACAACAATTTTCCGTGCGACCAGTTTCATGCAACTGACTGAGCCGGTGGAGAGCTGCCTTACTCCTGAAACATCTTTCTTCCCACCCAACTCCGTACCCACCCATCTATAGGATGAACTCTGACTCTGACGGAGGTTCACTACGGACGAAGAGAGTTGATGATCCGAACTTTCGTCGAGCATGTACACACGAACAAACAGATACACTGTTGCCAACACCCGTTACCCACCTCTCGCGGCTAGGTGGCCCAGGTGGAAAGTTTGGCGACTGTACATCTGTATCACCCGAATTCTAGATCTACCCTTCTATCTATTGATTTATGTACAGTTACCCCCACTTCTAACAAGTACAGCGGGTGGTGCGTTTGGTGAAATGTGGCACCGCTGTGTTTGTTTACATCACAGTAATAGTAAGTGCATGGGCAGGCCCGACAGAGCTTCCCCTCCGCTACAGTATCTTGTACCTACCCACAGAAACAATGTTCTATCACGTCTTACTCTGTTTGCAAATCCAAGTGTTTGCCACGTATGTATAGTGGAAGGTAGAGAGAAAAACAAGTAGTAATGCCATTGGATCCCATTGCTTCTATGACAGGAGATGACTGTGAGGAGAGGTGGAACGGAGAGGAGTGGGGACAGGTGGTGGGGGTTGTAGGTATCGAAACTTTGTCGTGTTTCGTTTTGAAAGCTGAAGGGTGTGATTATATACAGATGTTCTGAGGTGATCTGTAACTCCGTATGCAATAACGTGCATTGGATGAATGTTGGAGTTCGTCATACGACGTGGTGACCAAGTGTAGTTGAGCATAAATGTTGGAAGGTGTGATGTCCGGTGTCTCGAAACTTGGTTCATCTGAGTCTAGTGTTGTGTATGTTTCAGCAGCTGGAACAATTTTGTGGCTGAACCGGGATGGCCATAAATGGTTCATGATTAAGCATGTGACACAACGTTCATGCCATGTTGTGCATCATTCACTGTTTTGTTGTGGGGAAAAACAATAATTATAATCTCAAACCATGGTATAAGTAGTTGTCCTGTTGCATAGGATTATAGTTACTCTGAGTGTTGGATAGCTATTGGCTTATTGTGCGAAAATGTTGTACAGTCATCATATACTGATGGATCACGCAGAGGTAATGAGATACTGTATTTGCATAATGAATGCATATTTTGTATTATCTATCTATCTATCTATTGCCAGACGCCTCAATCCCGTACGGAGTGGCCAGAAACAAATCACCTCCGCGTCGCCCTGTCCCCCGCCATTTCACTGCCCTTCTGCTAACTCACACCCTCCTCTCTCAAATACCTCTCCACCTCATCCTCGGCCTCCCCCTCCCTCTCTCCCCCTCCACCTCACTCACACACACTCTCCTCGTCAGTCTCTCACCCTCCATCCTCTCTACGTGGCCAAACCACCTCAGTGTGTTCCTCCTCATGCTTCCTATCACATCCACATCTACACCACAACGCTCCTTTATATCCTCATTTGTTAGCCCTTCTATCCATGTAACTCCACAGGCTCCTCTTAAATAACTCATTTCCACTGCTCCCACTCTTGACTTGTGTCCCTCCAACAACGTCCAAGCTTCACTTTCATACGTTAGAGTTGGTATCACAATACTGTCATGTAGTAACTTTTCACTTCCATGCTCACTTCCCTGTTTCTTATCACTGCTTTCAAGGAACCAGCAACCTTTCTTCCTTGTTGTACCCTTTCAAGCACTTCACTCTCCAAACCTCCATCCTTACTCATCACACTACCCAAGTACTTAAACGTACTCACATTTTCCATTTCCACACCATCCAACCTCACTGTACATTCACTGACTTCACCTCTCTCAAAGACCATCACTTTACTCTTCCCTGCATTCACCTTTAGATTCCTTTTCTTACACGCTCTCCCAAACTCATTCACCAAGTCTTGCAGCTTCCCTTCGTCTTCACATAACAACACAGCATCATCTGCAAACAACAGTACAGGGGGTTTCCAAACACTACCCTCTCTCAACAGGGCCACTCCAACGTCCACTGCCTTACCTTGTACCTCTTTTATTACCCTAGCCATGTACAGATTGAACAACCATGGAGACATGACACATCCCTGTTTCAACCCAACCTTCCAGGAGAAAAATTCACTTAGTTCACCATCCACACGCACTGCAGCCTTAGCACCATGATCTACACTCTTCACAGCATTCAACAACTTCCCATCTACTCCATATATTCTTAATAATTTCCACAATCCTTGTCTATCCACCCTGTCATATGCTTTCTCCAAATCCATGAAAGCCTCATACAACTTCTTTCCCTTCTCTAGAAACTTTTCCTCTAAAGATCTAAGAATGAATATCTGATCTACACAATCTCTCCCATTCATAAAGCCTCCCTGTTCTTCTCCAACTAATTCCTCTGTTCTTTCCCTGACTCTGTCAATAAGTATCCTACCATACACTTTTCCCATTACAATAAGAAGACAAATGCCCCTATGATTACCACACACTTCTTTTTCCCTTTTTCCTTTGTGCAAGGGAATAATTATACTTGACTTCCAATCCTCCGAGACTCTACCTTCCTCCCAGGCCAATCTGCACATCTTCCAGATCCATTCTACTACTATCTCTCCTCCATGCTTCAGCATTTCACCACACACTCCACCAATTCCTGGGGCTTTCTCCAATTTTGACTTTCTTCATTGCTTCCACAACTTCTATCCTACTGATTTCTTCGTGTCTTCTCACCTCCCTTCTTCTCCCAGCCATTCCCCAGCCGCTATACTTGCATTACTTCCATCCTCTATGTTCAACAATTCCTTAAAGTGTTCTCTCCATCTGCTCACTTTTTCTCCCTTCTCCACTAGTAATCTACCATTTTGATCTTTCACTCTCCTGCTAACTTCACTGCCACTCTGTCTTACTTTCTTCACCTCTTTCAAGAACATTTTCTTATAGTCCCTCCACTTTACACTCAAATTCCTTCCAAATTCCTCATCCACTCTCTGCTTACACTCTCTTACTAATCTTTTCACCTCTCTCTTCCTTTCTACATATAACTCTCTCTTCCGCCTCTCAGCTTCTTCCACGCCCATATTTCTCATCCATTCATTGTGTGCTTTCTTCTTTTGTGTCACAGGCTGTCTCACCTCTTCATTCCACCATGCTGTTCCTTGCACCCCCTTCCGTCTTCTCTTCACCCCACACACCACATCACATGCTGCACATATTTCTTCTGTGAATATCCTGCACACACCTTCCACGTCCCCTATGTGTTCCAATTCATATTTACCCAATCGTTCCACTACTTCTCTCTTATATTCTGTCTTTTTCTCATCCTCTTGTAACCTTTCCACTCTCCTTGCAACTACTCCTTCTTCCCGTCCATCCCTTCTTCTATTTCTCCATCTTGCTTGGATCTTGTATTATAATAATTGAAATAACGGTGTTCCGGATGTTCATTCCACAAATGCTGTCGCTTTCTTCGAGGTGCTATTTCATTAGTCTGGATACTTCTGAAATCCACAAACATTGATCATCGTATAGTATATTCTCTTTAAAACATTCATACATTAGTTTTCATAAAGTGTTACACATTCAGGCCTTCCTTAGCTCCATTCAGATTATACTATTTAATCTTGTGTCCACACTCACACACTGTTCATCTAGAGGGAGCAATATATCCCATACCAACACCAAACATCATACATTATATTGATGACCCTACTCCCAGCTGCCCACCTCCTCACTCTCTCCCAATCCACAACAGCTCACTTCCACACACACCTTGCCACCAAGGAGGGTGGTCAAGCCAACCCACCTTCTCTATTCCTTCAACAGTTCTTTCCTTTCCTAATACCCCGTCCCACTGACCAACCTCTCCCCAAGTACCCCCTGACCTACCAAATATTCTATTCTATTTCTGCCTTGGGAATATCGTTTTCAGTTTTCAGCGTCACTGGACACGGCATCACAGATATCCGTAACATCAAAATCTATTGCCGAACTTGAGATTTTTATGAATCTCGTATGATCGCTCTAAACAACAATACCATAAAGAAGATCCGTTTCCCATCTACACCCACCACTATCACAGTGCCAGGTAACCATTACACATCATATTTTAGGCTTCCCTTTTTCCTACGATCAATATACTGTGTGTGTCCGTTGTCTTTATCTATCCATCGATCTATCTATTGCCAGACGCCTTAATCCCGTAAGGGGTGGCCACAAACAAATCGCCTCCATGTCACCCTTGTCCCTCGCCATTTCACTGCCCTGCTCCCAGTTCACACACACCCTCTGTCATATACCTCCCCACTCGATCCCTCCATGTCATCCTTGGCCTCCCCCTCCCTCTCCCCCCCTCCACCTCACTTCCATACACTCTCCTCATCAGTCTCTCACTCTCCATCCTCTCCACATGGTCAAACCACCTCAGTGTGTTTCTCCTAACGCTTCCTATCACATCCACATCCACACCACAACGCACCTTCACATCCTTATTTGTCAGTCTGTCTCTCCATGTGACTCCACAGACTCCTCTCAAACAACTCATTTCCATTGCTCTCACGCTTGACTTCTGCCCCTCCAACAACGTCCAAGCTTCACTTCCATGCGTTAGAGTTGATATTACAATACTGTCATGTAGTAACTTTTTCAATTCCATGCTCATGAAATTGCAAGGATAGTACTGTATCGGACCAGTATTCCCTGTTACAGAGGCATTTCGGTGGTGTGGTTTGGCTAGGAAAATTGCGTAGTCTGGCCTTGTTTGTGCAGGGGTCCAGTAATGCAACTGGCCAATCCAGATCCATGTTAACACAGTAGATGAGGTCTGTAACGTTTGTGTGTGATAAACAGACATATAACAAACTGCAACACTGGCAACATTATGTATGTCTATTCGTGGTCTGCCACAATAACACAGTGTTTTATTATGTGGCCACGGCTACACAAAATATAGTCTACATGTGCAGGGAGTCTGGTAATACACGTCACCGACTTATTCGCACTCATGCCAAAATAGCAGCCAAAGTCACGGTTTTGGTGACTATTCTACTATAACGAGAGAGACTCTCTCTCTCTCTCTCTCTCTCTCTCTCTCCTGACGCATTATACTGTTTAATCTTGTGTCTACACTCACACACTGTTCATCCAGAGGGAGCAATACTTCCCATACCAACACCAAACATCATATATGTTGGTGATAACCCTACTCCCACCTGCCCACCTCCTCACTTGCTCTTACTCCACAGCAGTCCACTTCCACACACACCTTGCCACCAAGCAGGGTGGTCAATCCCTCCCACCCTCTCTATTCCTGCAACATTTCCTTCCTCTCCTAATACCCCGTCCCACTGACCAACCTCTCCTCAAGTCTCCCCTGACCTACCAAATATTCTATTCTATTTCTAACTGCCTTGGGAATATCGTTTTCAGTCTTCAGCGTCATCAGACACGGCATCACAGATATCCCTAGTATCGAAATCTGTTGTCGAATTTGAGGTTATTAATCTCGTATGATGGCTCTAAACATCAGTGCCATAACGATATTTCGCTTCCCATCTACAGTCAAAACCACCACAGTGCCCGGCACATTCCACGTCATGATATTTTAGGTCTTGCTTCCCTTTGTCCTACGACTGATATTCTATGTGTCCATTTCCGTCATTGAAATTGCAAGGATAGTATCGGACCAGTATTCACTGTTACAGAGACAAGGATCCTCTATCCTTCCCTGAGTGTATTATTATATCGTATTTTAGCAACTTGAAATGACACCATGAATGCACAAATCTGTCGGTCTGTGTGTTTCTCTCTCTCTCTCTCTCTCTCTCTCTCTCTCTCTCTCTCTCTCACACACACACACACACACACACACACACACACACACACAAAATTCCGGCCCTTCCTCATCTAATGGATAAGGAGACCTGATACTAACTTCCTTATCGTATCGCATCACTACGACGAGACTGCAGCGTCACCAGTGACCTTGTGTAAATCTACTGGATGACGTGGGGTAGCCTCAGAACCCGGGAGTATTTTGCGTAAAGTGCGGTGGTTGGGTTTTACCATGATCTAAGTAGGGGAGGTCAGCCAGACAGCTGGGAATCCCCGCCTGCATGACGTCAAACGCACCCCACTGCCTTCCCAATCCCTGCACTCAAGACTGGCTGGCTGGCATCGGCCTGGACACGCTATCTGAGATTCGACCACACTGCTCCATTCATAGCTTCATCTCTGCTACAGTATATTTTATGTCTTTATAACAATTTACCATAACCATAGTCAATACGTCAATAAATCACATTATCATCCGCCTGTAACATTCCACAGCAGGACTTAATTTATGCTTCTCCTATCTATCCATCTATATATATTGTTTTATACTTAATCACATCTTCCCACCAAGGTGGGGTAGCGATATGACTAAGGAAAAGAAAATAATAACAAAAACCTCCACATACAAATACACATTCGATCACATTCACACTCATCTCTCTCTCTCTCTCTCTCTCTACATTTTATATATATATATATATATATATATATATATATATATATATATATATATATATATATATATATATATAATAACGCGAGCAACATTTATGCTAACCGACAAGAGCAAGGAGAGAGCGTGGAATGGGACAAGCTGATCCCGCTCGCCAGTGGGCTGATGTGACGTTACGCGGGCTCACGCGGCGAGCTGTCTGGCTGACCTCCTCTACTTTGATCGTGGGTTTTACCATCCAGGTGCCGGTGCGCCAATGCTGCTTGCGTTTACTTGGACGCTCCAGCAGCACTCAACCTCCATCCTACCGTAGGTCCAGCTTATCCTTGGCTGTGTTATACTGTAAAAGCCTCTATGATGACACGGTGCATAAAACACTCCTTCCTTTCCATATAATATTCCATTGTTGATTGTACTCCTTAATGTTTCTACTGCTTGAAAACAGGATCTCATTCAGACTACTGGGAGGTAAGTATTCAATGCTCAGCCAGTAGAGTCACCAACCCAGCGACTTTGGCTGCTCTCTTGGCAGGAATATGAATAAATCGGTGAAGTGTATTACCAGACTCCCTGCACAAACACACGTAGATTATACGCACTTTTACACTCTCCAGCAGCACCACGCCACCGATATATTTTGTGTAGCCGTGGCCACATACTAAATTCTTGTGTTATAATGGCAAACAACTGACAGACATGCATGGTAAAGAAAATGTTGCTCCCTTTGGATGAACAGTGTGTGAGTGTAGACACGATTAAATATTAAAATTCGTCTGGAGCTAAGGAGGGCCTGAATGTGTAATACTTTATGAAAATTAATGTATGAATGTTTTAAAGAGAATATACTATACGATGATCAATGTTTGTGGATGTCAGAAGTATCCAGACTAATGAAACAGCACATCGAAGAAAGCGACAGCATTTGTGGAATGAACATCCGGAACACCGTTATTTCAGTTATTATAATACAAGATATGCATTCATTATGCAAATACAGTATCTCATTACCTTCGCTTGATCCATTAATATGATCACTGCACAACATTTTCGCACAATAAGCCAATAGCTATCCAATACTCAAAATAGCTATAATCCTATGCAACAGAACACCTACTTATAATATGGTTTGAGATTATGATGATTGTTTTTCCTCACAGTAAAACAGACTGGATGATGCACGATATGGCATGAACGTTGTGTCACATACAATCATAAACCATTTACGGCCACTCTGGTTCAGCCACAAAATTGTTACAGCTGTTGAGTCACACACACACTAGACACAGGTGAACCACGTTTCGAGACACCGGACATCACAGCTTCTAACATTTATGCTCAACTACACTTGTTCACCACGTCGTATGACGAACATTTAGACTCCAACATTCATCCAATGCACGTTATTGCATACGGAGTTACAGATCACCTCAGAACATCTGTATATAATCACACCCTTCAGCTTTCAAAACGAAACACGACAAAGTTTCGATACATACAACCCCCACCACCTGTCCCCACATCTCTCCGTTCCACCTCTCCTCACAGTCATCTCCTGTCATAGAAGCAATGGGATCCAATGGCATTACTATTTTCCTCTCTACCTCCACTATGTATATGGGGCAAACACATGGATTTGCAGACAGAGTAAGACTTGATAGAACATTGTTTCTGTGGGTACTAGATGCTGTAGCGGAGGGGAAGCTCTGCCGGGTGTGCCCATTCACTTACTATTACTGCGATGTAAACAAACACAGTGGTGCCACATTTCACCAAACACACTAGCCGCTGCACTCATTAGAAGTGGAGGTAACTAAACCTATCCATCTGTTTATCATTGTACAGTCGTCATCACAAATTCGCTGTAAGCCTGCTCGTGTGATGTGGGTCGTTTTGTCCGGCAACGGTGTATGGGAACTAGTTGCCACATAAGTTTTTTTACGCTCTTAAGACGTGTTTGTAAGAATTAGTACTGTAAATCGCCAAGAGTGCAATATTCTTAATATTTGATCAGCAAAATAATGTGCTAAAGACGACAAAAGAATGTTGCGGAATGATGAAACGTCCGGTCTTTCCCCCTTACCCCCCCCCACCGATGACCCTCCCCAGCCTACCTCTAACCACCCTTTCCTCCCCCACCCCCTGCTTTCCTTCATTTCCACTCCCCTATCTCCCCACCCTGTCTACCTTATATTATCCACGGCGCTAATCGACGTAATGAACCGCACTCTTCTCCGTTCCTTGTATGTTCATGTAACTTTTTGTTTCTCTGCATTCGTGAGATTCTTGCCATGCCACAGTCGTTTTCTCCCACTCATTACTTCAAACATGATGCAGCAATTCGAAACATTATGGTTCTGATATTGCTTCATGAATCAGTGAACAGTATGCAGGGAATGGGAACGTTTTCCGTGGAAAGAGAGAGACAGATAGGAGGAATGGGCACGAAAGTATGTTTAATTCCGCCTTCCGAAATAATAGCCACCGGCTGCCAGGCTCACTTAAAAAAAAAAAAAAAAAAAAAAAAAACGGTAAGGAATACATCACAACAACGAGACCTCATACGTTTCTGTATCGAGCGGCTCTTGGTAGTGACAAGGGATGGAGAAAAGAATGACAATTGGAACAAAAGGAGTGCGAAGGAGACAGGGAGGGTGAGTATGGGACTTGAACAGGAAGGAATACTGATAATTAGCCTTGGATACAGTTAGTTTTATTAATGTATTGCGCGCAATTGAGAACAGCGCGGGCTAGGTTTAATAAACAGTCAAGAGAATTGCGATGCACTAGTCGGGTTAGTGCCGTGGATAAATGAATGAAGGTAGCTAGGGTGGGAAGAGGAGAAAGATGAGAGGCATGAACGTGAGTTGGAGGTAGAAGGGAGAGGATGGGTGGAGGGGACATCAGAAGTAAGGGGGAGAGAGGGCAAGGGACCTTAGACACGGTTATAATGAGGAATGCCAGAATTATTATGCTCGTACGTCTTTCCATACCATTTTTCTGTTAACTCTTGCACTTTTTTATACTAATCAAATACGGTATACCGAATATTGTACTCTAGGCGGTCTATAGCACCACTTCTTAAAAACACATCTCTAAAATGTCTAAAAGTCTGTGTGGACACTAATCACCTTTCACTGTTGCCAGGCAAAAGGACGCACATCACACGAGTGGACTTGCAGCGAATTTATGCTGACAACTGTACCTACCTATCTTTCTCCCCATCTATCAATCTATCAGTCTTTAAACCTGGAAGTCAAGCTGTGTTTATTGCTGAAGCAATTACAGTACATGTGTCTGTAAAAGTCACACCTGTCTATCTGTATCTATCTATCTACCTCTGCATCTACCTACTTACCTACCTATCTCTCTTCCTACCTACCGATGTATCAGTCAAACTCTCTTTGACATTAGCAGCACAATATCTGGTGCGTTTTGCTTAGCTCAAGTAACAGAATATCCGGCGAAATTATGCAGTATCTTGCTCAGAAATGGGATGTAATCAGCCTTTTGGCTCAGACACGGAACTCTGTCGTCGTCGTCGTCGTCTGCTCCAACCTCACTCTTTCCTTTTCTCTCTTTCACTTCTGGTTCTTTCAGTTTAATCTCCCTCATGCTCCAACATTACTGTTTCATGTTCCATTTTTTTTTTTTTTAATGAATGAAGGAAGAAAAAAAAAGGAAAAAAAAAATAAGTCCATGTGCCTAAAGGCATCCTCCATTCATAAAATACTTATAACAATTGGATTTATAATCGAGAGGATTAAATGTATGTGGGAAGCAACTCCCAGGAAGTGAATTCCAGAGAGTAGTAGTTCTGGGGATAAATGAATTTTGATAAGCAGAGGTTCTGCATTGTGGGGGAGAGAGTGTGAGTTCATGGGGACTCCCAGCTGCCCGAGTATTTCGGGAGAAAATATGAAGGGGAGGGACAATGAAGCCAGTTCGTTAGAGCACTTACGGTAAAAATATCGATAAAATAGTGCTAAAGAAGCAACATCTCGACGTACTGATAACGGAGGAAGGTCCTGCGTTATGGCTTTATTTTGAATTTTGTCCAACTGCCTCAATGCAACTGCTCCACATCCACTCCACAGTGGTGAACAGTATCCGATCTGAGAACGCACATGACTCTTGTATATTGTGGCCATCTGCTCGTCAGTGAAGAACTCACGAACTCTGTACATAAGTCCCAGTTTTTTAGAAGCATTTTTAGCAAGGGATTTAACATAAGCTGTCCAGCTTAGGTTGGGGTTTAGAGTAACACCTAGGATATCAATTGATGTGAATATGGGAATACTGACATTTAAAATTGTGCTTTCTATTGGAGAAATTAATGTATTTAGTTTTCTGAGCATTAAATGAGACCAGATTTTTTGTCCCCATTGATTAATTTTAGAAAGGTCCTGGTTCCAAGAAACTGCTGTGTTTATTTGGGAATTTATAATATCAAATTGTGTAAAGGAGGTACTAAATGTGAAAGAACAATGAAGGGTCGAGTCATCAGCATAAGAGTGTATTGGGTTGTGCGCGACAGATAGGAGGTCATTCATATGAATGAGAAAAAGGGTTGACGCCAAAACTGATCCCAGAGCTACGCCTTCTAATTTGATTTGGAACTGTAACATAACTTGCTCAAATTCTAAGGTGTCAACTAGTTTGATTTTTTCTTGTATGCTCGCCAGGCCTGAGGTAACGACTGAGCATTGGGGGTTGGCGGATCGGTATTGAAGCAAATGAGACAATGACGTCAATTGGTCTATAGGAAACTCTTCTAAATCTCCTTTTCGAACCAGTGACAAAATCAACACCTTTTTAGTCACTTGATGTGCATATTGAATATTGGAATGGGTTGCCATACTTTGCCTTTGTTTCTTCCGGATATTAACTTTTAACTTAACTACAGAAGGAGTTTCAATAAAATCCTGGAGATCAAAATCTGTGGTGACCATTGTCAAGAGAGGAAATAGGGATATGAACTAATGGCCACAAAAGATAAGTGGATCACCGAGATAAGTATCTCGACAGAGGACAACCAGAAAATCTTGGAAACTAACCAAGTTATGCCTATAGGGAAACTACACATGAATATTGGTCTTCTAAGATGGTCCTTGGATGTGGATAATGGACTGGAAATGATACATGGGTAAAGCGTCAGTCCGTAGACGGCGTTGCACAGTACTCGTAATTATATCATAACACATATCATAGATGGCTTTTCAGCGAGTTGGGCTGTAACATATTCCTCATATTAAAGACCACTGGAAGTAAAGCTGTTGTTATTGCTGAAGCTAGGCATAATACATACATCTGTATCACCCGAATTTTACATCTATCCTTCTATCTATTGATCTATGTACAGACGTCGGAATAAGCTCGTTTCCTTTTCCGTGTTTGTAACACTGCTCGATGGAGAGCTATCCCCTCCTCCTCCCGTCCTCATAGTCCCACAGTCCCACCCAACCTCCCCGCTTTTCTCTCCGACCCCATAACCCCACCCGGTACCCTCTACACTCTCGCTCACAGCCAGCTAGGGGATTCTGTACTTCAAACACCTCTCTGATTACGTGTAGTCCGAACAACTAATAAAGGAATAGTACAGTATATACATAAACCAAGTTAGGAAAAGGTTTTCTACACTGTGTGTGTGTGTGTGTGTGTGTGTGTGTGTGTGTGTGTGTGTGTGTGAGAGAGAGAGAGAGAGAGAGAGAGAGAGAGAGAGAGAGAGAGAGAGAATAAATCTGCTGTGATTAAATGTTGCTACAGTAGACACCTCTTTTACACACACACACACACACACACACACACACACACACACATACACACACACACACACAGAAAGAGAGAGAGAGAGAGAGAGAGAGAGAGAGAGAGAGAGAGAGAGAGGAGTTACAAGGAAAAGTTAGGATCTTAATGACTATGCTGCCCATACCGTGGAGATACTTCTTGTTTGCCTGGGAATGCATATCCAATTCACATTTATTCTAGTGTAAGATCCTGCCGATGAATCCCTTAAACTTCTCTACTGTAGTGTTAACAACGTCCATGTTGAGTCAGTTCCATGTGGAGCAGATCTTGCATGTGAAAAAATTTTCACGTAATTCTGCTGGTAAATTTTTTCATTTACAGCTTCCAGTCATGGTTGTGTGCCGAGTCCGTGTTAAGAGTAAGCAACTTTCTATGTAATGATTGTGAAACCCATTCAGATTTTAAACTCTAATTAGTTGACCTCTTAGTCTACGAGTATCTACTAAAAAAGTCCCACAGCCCTCAGGCGATCGTGATACCTTAGTCTCCTGAACTCTTTTTAGGTCGACGTATGTCTTTTTCAAGAGACCAAAATTCCACAGCAACTCAGGAAGTAGTCGTATTAAGGAGATATAGACTATGAGAACAAACTCTTTTTTCCTAGAGAGAGAGAGAAAGAAAAAGAGAGAGAGATAAAGTAAAATGATGTAAGATGGGGAAAAGAAAGAGAGGTGGAAAGAAGAGTGAGAATGAAAGGAGGGGAAGAAGAGAATTCTGCAAGAGAGAGAGAGAGAGAGAGAGAGACTTGGAATAGTAAGAACAATCAGGAAAAATACTGATAAAAAAAAGTGAGTGAGAGAAGAAACTGAAGCAGAGAGGAAGAAAACACACAGGTGAAAAAATGGAACAATGTTATAGGAGTGACACAGGGACGGAAGCGCACACACACACACACACACACACACACACACACACACACACACACACACACACACACACACATTCACACACACACAAACGCACACTTTCTCAATATTTGTCGACCTATCTGTCTGTGCCTGTTTGTGTACTGCCCCCCTTCCCACCCTCTCTCTCTCTGGATCCTTTGTCTCATCCCAAGTTTCCTATCCCCTCCTTCCCCTTTCTTTATAGCTATCTACTCAGTTCCTACTTTCCTCCCTCTCTCTTTCTTTTCCTTCGTCTCTCTCCCCCTCTGTCACTCCATCCTTACCTCACTCATCTTTTCTTTCTCCCTCCCTGTGTCACAACTTTGTCATACTTTTTTCATCTGTCACATACCTTTTTTTCTCCATTACTCTTTCCCTATTTCTTTATTTGTATTAAATCCATTTCCTTCACTGCTTTCTTCCCCTATGCTCTTTTTCTCTCTCCTCTCTCCGTCTTTCCCTGTCACCCGAAATCTCTTCTTTCATTCTGCTCTTCCCACTGTCTTTCCCTCCCTCCCTCCCTTTTCCTACCCTTGTCTTCCGTTCTTAACATCCCCCTTCTCTTTCTTGACCCCCAAATTAACCTATTTTCTTCCCACCTTTAATCTCTACTTTCTCTCCACAAGTTTCTCTGTTTCTCCCCCTCCCTTTTCACTTGAATGTTACATTCGTTCTACTCAGCCTCATTGCTTTCGTCTTATCCGGCTTAGTTCTTTCCCTGCGTCCTTGCCAGAAAAACACACTTTCTTCCTCCTCCCTGTTACCTTGCCTCCTTTTCTAATTTTTCTCATCGTTCTCAGTATTCCGTTCCATAGCTCTCTTTCCCACGTTCTCCTTTTGTTATCCCTATTTCTATGTTTGCTGCGTTCCCCTTTTCTCTCAGCTGTCTTCCCTTTTGTCTCTGTTTCCCTGACTACTGGTCTTTCTATTCACATCTCCCTTTTCTCTTTCCCTTTCACACTGCTTGTATCTCATATCACCTCTCACTGTCTCATCTCCTCACTCTCTGTCTCTTTTCTTAGCTCTCATTGTTCTCTCTTTGCCTCTCCCCTTCTTTTTTTTCTCCGTAAGTGTCCTCTCATTTCTCATTTTTCCACTTGCTCTCCCTCTCCGCAAGTCGCTCCCAGTCTTTTAACTCCCTTTCTCTCTCTGTCTCTCTCTCTGTGTCTGTCTGTCTGTCTGTCTCTCTCTCTCTCTCTCTCTCACACACACACACACACACACACACACACACACACACACACACACACACACACACAGTGTAGTAAACCTTTTCCTAACTTGATTTGTGGTATATACTGCACTATTCCTTTATTAGTTTTTCGGACTACACGTACTTAGAGAGGTGCTTGAGGTACATAAATCCCTAGCTGACTGTGAGCGAGAGTACGGAGCATGGAGGTAGGAAAGAGGTGAAGTCGGCATGGCTCGCTAATCCCGGGGAGTGAGGTGAAGCCGCTGATCTGTCACCCCGACGCCTCCAATATGGCGGATACCCAGATGACATACCCATATGTACAGGATTTCCACGCACTAATTGCCGTAAAAAACGAAGGAAATTATTCTTTTCCATCAAAAGATACATTTGCCACATGCATTTTGTGTGAAAGGATATTCAGAGAAACAGTTTTGCAAAGTGGTGAGTCAAAGCAGTACTCAAAACTGTCTAACTATGGTTGTCATGCTGTTGTTATCCGTGTCTTACCTGAGTTGCAAAACAAAACAATATTTTCAATTTAGAAACTTACATGTCTGCATGTCACCCTCTTCATAACCACCTAGTATTGCTAATCAAAGCGGTTGCTGAGACCTATTTACAGGTGAGGTATTCCTATGCAGGAAAATAGTTTACTGGAAGAATCACTGCTCTAAAAGCTTTGAAAATAGAAATACGATGACTTAGTTAGTGCTGGTTAGTGGCATATAAATATGTAAGCAAAGAAACATCAGTGAATTGGTGGTAGTCTATAAAATGCTTGTAATGTCTATAAATTGGTTTCTGTATCTTTTTATATGAGGGAGGGGGGGTGAGTTGGGGGGAGGGGAGTCAAATGGTGGGTGACAGAGTGACGTGGAGGCGTTTTGTCTGCGGCCACCCTTTGCGGGATTAGGGTGTCGGGCTATAGATAGATAGATAGATCTTTTTAGTATGCAGAAAAACATAATACAAGTAAAATATTAGTTATTTACGAAATAAATCTACTGCATCAGTAAGTGTAATCAATAAACAATAGCATCATTATGAGCAAGGAGTGTCCTGGAAGTTAGTATCAAAGGTGGTAGGCATGGGCTGTCACCTGGGTATCCGTCATACTGAAGGCGTCTGGATGACAGATCAGCGGCTTCACAGTCAGGTCCTGAGATTGTCTCCACCTCTTTCCTACCTCCATGGTACGGAGGGTATCGGGTGGGGTTATGGGGACGGAGAGAAAAGTAGGGGGATTGGGAGAGAGTCTGGGACTATGAGGAAGGGAGGAGGAGGGGATAGCTCTCCAACGAGCAGTGTTATATACACCTTAGTCCACGGAAAACGAAACGAACTTATTCCGACGTCTGTACCTATCTATGTATCCATGTGTTTATCAATGTGCAGTCGTCATCACAAATTCGCTGCAAGCCTGCTCGTGTGATATGGGTGGTTTTGTCTGGCAACGGTGTATGGGAACTAGTTGCCACATAAGCTTTTTTACGCTTTTAATACGTGTTTGTAAGAATTAGTACCGTAAATCGCCCAGACGGCAATATTCTTTATTTCTGATTAACAAAGTGATAGGCTAAAGACGACAAAAGAATGTTGCGGAATGATGAAACTTCCGCTCTGTCCCCCGCACCCCCCCTCCCTTCCCAATGACCCTCCCCAGCCTACCTCTCACCACACTTCCCTCCCTCTCTCCACCCCCTGCTTTCCTTCATTTCCACCCCCCTCTCTTCCCACCCTGTCTACCTTATCTACGGCGCTAATCGACGTAATAAACCGCACTCTTCTCTGTTTCTTGTATGTTCATGTAACTTTTTGTTTCTCTGCATTCGTGAGATTCTTGCCATCCCACAGTCGTTTTCTCCCACTCATTACATCAAACATGATGCAGCAATTCGAAACATTATTGTTCTGATCTTGTTTCATGAATCATTGAACAGGATTGTTAGGCAGCGTATTCTGAGTCCCGACTTCTCGGGTTCAGGTACGCTGCGACCTTGGGTTCTTTGTTCTCGACCTGGTCAGTCACAGGCAAGGAAGGAAAGTCCAAAAATAACTGGTCAAAGGCACACTTATACATTGACAACAGACAACTACATCCACTCCCGTGATCAAAACTATGGGACATAAAATAACCAGATAGTCTCAGAATGCTAGCCCTTACAATAAATATCTCCTCCTACTTCAAAGAGTATGACCTTTACACAGTATTATGCCTTTCCTTACATATGATAATTTCCACACAGTGTCGTACATATGGTTTACCCAATACACCAGGTGGCCTTTGTCTCAGGTATTTAACAGAGACAGTCAAGCATTTCTCAATATACCCAAACGCGTGACATAGACGACAGTATATACTCAAGTCCTTACATATATATTTGCATAACATTAATGGCCTCCTACGCTAGTTATATGCACCCGCGTGATACAGACGATGGTAATTTTTTACAAGTGCACAGGGACGTCTTTTTTGTTGAAACCAAGGTATTTCTGATAATTTTTGATGTGTTTTGAACGAATCTGACCTTCATTTCTGCCGCAAATCAGTATATTTCAAGATATCCCCCACCCCCCCTTCCCCCCACAAGAATGGGGGAGATGGGCGAACCCGGGGTTTTTGGGTGTTGGAAATCACATAATATATTGATTTGCGATAGAAATGAAGGTCAGAATAATTCACAGCACATCAAAAACCATCAGAAATACATTGGTTTCACCAACCAGGCCGCTGCGTGCCGGGCTGTCTGGCCTACTCCCCACCGCCTTTCACCAACAATCGCCTGCCCACTGTCACCAGCAAACCATTATCTCCTAACCTAAACTAAGCTAAGCCATAAAGTTATATTTTTCCGTGCCAAGAACAATGGGGGACCTGTGGGAAAGCGGGGTTTTGGGTGAGGAAAACACGCAAAAAAGAGTGATTTCCGACTGAAACTGTTATCAAATTCAAACCGAAAACACTAAAATCCTTCGGAAAAATGAAATTTTAAGCTTCTTAGGGAGTCCGTGTTTGCTAACTGGGGGGCTTCGTCCCCCAGACCCCCCAGCCCTGCCCGTGCTTTCTAACTGGGGGGCTTCGCCCCCCAGACCCCCCCTGACATTAACCAAACCTCATCTAATCTGACCTAACCGGGTGTAAATACGAAATAATGCCTTTACTCACCAGTTTACAGCTCCTGAAGTACTTACGGTATTTTTGCAGGCTTCACAGGTCGTGGCTGGAGACAAACTGACTTTCAAATCCTGCGGGACCCTAGCGTATCTGAAATTCAAATTTGCGCGCCGATTGTATCAGTTTGAACTTCACGCATGAGCAGATAGCGCGTTACGTAACAGTAGACACATGCTTTAGCCCGACCCATAAGTCACGTGAACCGTGACGTGATGGTAGACACATGCAAGACAGGACCACAATGCATTAGGCACGCGCCGCGATGGGTCTCACGTATCGCCATTGTAGAGTAATTTTTTGGAAAATTTTCAAAAATCTTTTTTCGCGTTAATATTCATTTGCGGAAGTTGTTTCCAGGGTTCAAAATGTTCGCAATGGTGAGATTTAGATATCTGTAAGAGTAAAATTGAGATTCCAAATCCCTGTGCACTTGTAAAATAATACCCAGACGATATCCTAGTTAGCCTTATGTTACGTGTGCTTTACATAGGACGAGAGAATATGGCATTCACGATCTATCCACGCATGGGGCAGAGGGGGGAGGGGGAGGGGGTAGTAGTGATATAGCCTTCCTTACGAGACAGGAAGTTGGGAGTACACCTCATATATCACTTTCTATTCACTTCATATGGCCAAAGCAAAAAGGGGGGAGGAGGGGATGCGGCACTGATGCTGTCTGTCCATATGTAACACTGAGGGGGGGATAGTCACACTTGGGGGGTGGCCCATGGCCTAGCACAAAGCACTCTGCGCGTGAGCTTATTGGTGGGGAGTTCACTATTCCACACCGGGAGGTAACACTGCAGGAGGAAACACTGGGGTGAGGGGGCAGTCCACTGGGTTAGGGGCTTCCCAGACACTAGGGGACAAACAACCTCAGAGTCTTTTACTCATGGAACAGGTGAAGGGGAGTGCTCAGGTCACGGGCAGCAGGAGACCCTGTGCCAGGAGCCACAGGCTGTGGCCAGGCATTGGGGGTGGCCCATCCAGAGTGTATTCCAGGGGTAGGTCACCTGTGGGGTCGCCACAAGTCCTGTAGGTGTTGGTGGGTGGCGTGGTGGGTGGCCCACTTTCTGTAGAGGCCCTGGGTGATCCGAGGCTCTCTGTACTAGGGCCAAAGAGGGCCAGGAGGTGCGCCGCACGGCACTGGCCCTGAGTCGTTGTTGGGGTACTGGGGGCAGACCTTGGGGGGCCCAGGCCTAGACTCGGCTGTGGGGAGGGCGGGGGCTGAGCTACCGTCTCGTCTGACAGGGGCGGCTCTCAGGGAGGAACTGCGGCCACCTGCTCTGGGGGAGGTCTGGCTGCTGCAGCAGGCATCGGGGGAGGCCCGCTGACTTCGGGGGCTGTGGCCTCGTCTGCAGGAGGAGGCCATCAGGACTGGACTGAGGCCTCTCGTCCTGGCGGAGTCCATCAGCACCTGGGGAGGACAGGGCTATAGGGACAGGACACCTGGCCTCGGGGACGTCACGCCCCATCTGGTCTCTGGTGGCGTTCCTGCAGGGAAACAGATCCCACCCTCTCAGGGAGAGAGTCGGGGAGAGGGGCGCTTTGCTCCACCGCAGGAGGGGTGGACGGAGCAAGAGGTGCTTCCCCCTGTAGGAGCTTGGGGACTAGCGGAGGGAAAGCAGCCAAGTGCCGACCCTCCTACTTGGTGGGCCCATGAGGTCCCGCCGAAACTCCAGTCTGGGGTGTGCAGGGGAGGTCCGGGGAACATTCCCTCCATCAGGCAGCCCTGTTGGGCACTGCCTGTGTTCATACGGGAGGTAGGGGTGCAGGAGGAGTAGGGGGAGACTCACCCGAACACCGTCAGTCCTGGGACCTGGGAGTAAGCTCCCGTCGGGCTCTCCCGGCAACAGCCATGGCTCTAGTGGAGTCTGGACTCCTGCCATAGGGCCTGGAACTCCTACTCAGGTGATGTCGGGAGGAAGAGGTCAGGTGTACTCTCTTGGCTTAAACCACAGCTCCGGCGGAGTCTGGACTCCTGCCGTAGGGCCTGCAGCTCCTACTCAGGTGATGTCGGGAGGAAGAGGTCAGGTGTACTCTCTTGGCTTAAACCACAGCTCCGGTGGAGTGTGCCGTCCTTCCGTCGGGGTAGAGATTCCTGTGTCTGTGACATCGGGAGGAAGAGGTCAGGCGAACTCTCTCAGCTTACGCCACAGCTCCGGCAGAGCGTGCCCTCCTTCAGTCAGGGTATGGGGATAGCAACCCCTGAGGCTCCTCCTGAGTCCTCTGTTAAATAGAAGGCCGATCCAGGGGGTTTGGCATCCAAGTGTTTGCTTGGGACCTTGCCACTGCAAGTCCCACCCCAATTCTGGCGAGTGTTCCCAATGCTGAAGTGTAGTGTACTTTTACTGTTCATTGCCTGGTGGTCTGGCTGTGATGAAGAGGGACATAGGGTCACGGGGAGATGTGCTGCTTATGCCTGGAAGGCTTGGCAGGTGAAAAGAGCCTGCCTGTCATCTCCTTGTGGAGTGGGGGTCACCTCCCTGTACCCTCCTCCAAGGGTGGTGGTGTCTGACTAACTCCGCTGATCTGGTATTTCACCACCGTCGCAGGGGTGGAAGTCACGTCCCCATGACTGGAGCTGGTAAAAGTCGATGGTGGGTGTGAGGTGGGAGGGCGCGAGGTGGCGTAGGAGGGTTGTCCAGTGAAGAGTTCGCTGGTTGGGCTGCTGATGCAGGGAGTAGATCATGGTGAGGGTGGATGGTCGGGGCATGTGCCGCAGAAGGTGGAGGAACTATGTGGTACCCTGGAGGTGGCGCATGCTTCCTAGGGTTGGAATCCACAAAATGTGTTTTATCTTCATCTCGGGTGGTGGAGATGAAGGGGCGCGATGGATGGTGTCTGGTTGTGGACTGGAGAGAGGTGAGGCTGCCATGCATTTAGCAGGCTGCCCCTGGTTAAGCGGTTTAGTGGGGCGGGCTATGGGGTTTGTCCCATGGGGCATGGTGGATTTTGCGGGTGTTGGGAGCGGTGTTAGGAGGTGGGGTGGAGAGTGGAGAGGATGTGTGGGTGTATCTGGGTGGGGGACAGGGTAGGCGGCTCTATCTAGTCCGGGTGGTAGTTAGTACTGGCATGAGAGGTGAGGGGTGTATAGTGGGCAAGTTGGTGTGGGGTGTTGTGATTCATGGGGGTGGTAATAACGATGGGCGAGGGGGTGGGTCGGGCAGGTGGTGGGGGAGCTTTGGCGTTGGTTGTGGGAGGTGGCTTGGCTGGGGGCTGTGCTAGATGGAATGGGCAGCTGCTGGGTGGGCTGGTGGAGTAGTGGCTGTGGGTGGTGGTGAGTGGGTGGGGGTGGGGAATGGGGAACGGGGTGAATAATGAGCGCGTGGGATAAGGTGGAGTGAGGAGTGGGTGGCGGTGATGGGCGTGAGGGCGTGCTGGTGGACTGGGTGGTTGGTGGGTGGGTGGTTGAGGGTGTTACTCGGGGTGGTGGTGGCAGAGTGGAGGGGGAGGATGGGGAAATGGGGTGGCTGCGGGAACTGGGTGATGAGGTGGAGTGAGGAGTGGATGAATGTGATGTGTCTAGGGACATAAGTAGGGCCTATGGTGTTGGTGTGGTGGTGATCAAGGATGGGGAGCTGGTCTGGGGTGTTGTGTAGGGTGCGGGTCTGGAGTGAGGAGTGTGTGAAGGTGTGGGTGTAAGGTGGCCTGTCGTAGGGGTGGCAGGGGTGAGGGAGCAAGAGGATGGTGTGGGTGTAAGGTGGCCTGTCGTAGGGGTGGCGGGGGTGTAGGTGGAGTGGAGTGCTGGTTCGGGGATGAGTGGGGGGTCTGTGGTGAGGGTGTGGAGGTGGAAGTGAGTGAGGGTGATGAGTGTATTGGTGTGGAATAGCAGGTGTATGGGTCGGTTGTGTGGCTGGTGGAGGTGGGTTGTGGTGCAACATGCTTGATGGGGAAACGAGTGTGGCGTGGTTGAGAGGTGGCGGGTGGGGGGCGATGATGATTGTGGAATGTGTTGGAGGGGTTGTGGTAATGAATGGAGGAGATTGTGTGATGACATTGGGTGGTTGTTTTTCTTTGGGCAGCTATCAGAATTATTATGCTCGTACGTCATTCCATAATATGCAGGAGAACCTTGATGAATAGTGGCAAACAGTGTAGCAGGAATGGGAATTTTGGCAAGAGATGCCGCTGTACAGTTGTGACAGGGCCAACATCATATGAAGAAGACCTGAAGAGGATGCAGATGGAGAATGCAGATTTACAACCATTGCTAGAGTGGCTGCAGTGGAGTACAGTGTGACCATCTTGAGAAAAAGTTTCCAGGTTCAGCCCTGCAACCAAGAGCTACTGGAGTCAATTGGACCTTCTTCATTTGATCAAGGGGCTACTGGAGTGTCAGTAGGAGATACCTGATGGCCTCAGCAAACACTGGCAACTGGTGGTTCTGAAAACGACGAGGTCCGAGGTCTTGGATGAGTCCCATAACCAGATCACTAGTGGGTATCTGGGAGTGACAGAGGTTCTACTGGATTGGCATGCATCAGGATGTTGAAGAGTGGTGTCCGGCCTGTGATATGTGTTGTACCAGGAAGGGACCCAAGAAATATGGTTGTGCCCCTCTTCAGCTGTACCAAGTGGGTGCACCAATGGAAAGAGTCGCAGTGGACATTGCTGGACCTCTGCCAATGACTGAAAGAGGAAACCGTTATATAAGTGTTGTCATGGACTACTTCACAAAGTGGCCTGAAGCCTATGCTATCCCTGATCAAGAGGCTGCTACTGCTGCTCAGGTGTTGGTTGATCAGATTTTCTATCGTTTTAGGATGCCACAAGAGCTACATTCACACCAGGGTAGAAACTCTGAGTCTGCTGTATTCTGTGAATGCTGCAAGTTATTGGGGATTAAGAAGACCAGGACGACCCCACTAGGGCCACAATCAGATGGGATGGTGGAGAAATTCAACTGGACCCTGTGTAGAGAGACAAACAGAACGGGACCAGAAATTACCTGCTTTGCTGATGGCATATTGGTCTGCATCCCATGAGGCTACCAGCAACAATCCTTCAAAACTGATGTTGGGCCGTGAGTTATGCTTACCTGTTGACTTGTTAATGGGAAGACCACCTGAAGAGCTGCCCACAGACAGCTCCAGCTATGCAAAGCACCTTCAGGAAAGGCTGGCTGAGGTACAGTTGCGAGCAGATGACTCGAGGCCATCTAGTCCACCAAGATGTTGGTGTTTTATCTGGCAACAGTGGTAGTTGTGAACTTGACCGAGATTCAGTCAGCCGTTCGGGCGAAACAAACCCAGTGATAATTTGTCAATGTGCTGTTGTAACTGGTCTCCAATCAATATCATCCAAGTAAACGTATTATACTGATAATGATTAACGTGTCATTACAACACTGGCATCCAAATAGTGTTGCGTTCATTCATGTGAGACACACAGGTATCCCGAGCGTGCAGCTCCATCACCACCTTGGTTTGTGACGTGGGCACCACCTGACGTCACGTATGGGGGTGGAACTAGTTGAACCATTCATGATAAACATTTACAGAGAGTAATCGTTCGACTATATCACTCGAATATTAAAGAAACATTGTTTTTCTCTGTCAAAACAAAGCTATTACAACCTTTAATCTCATATACGTTAAATACCGCAGCCAACCACTTGCCTCCTCACCCTCCTCCCATCACACGTGCTACCTCATCGCGCCCTTCCTCACCCACCACCCTCCATATACCTCCCACACCTCCCTCCTTTAACTGTCCCACCTCCTTTGGAGTCAGAGGTCGACGAAAGTGAGGTTAACGGTGAGGGATGACTGGCATAACGGTGTTTTTGTGATAATAATGCTAGGTTGCTGGGAAGCTGATAACCCTACGGCATATCTCTTGAAAACTGGTAAAGGTTGTTTGGTTCACGACAATAGTCGAACAAAATAAATCACTACCGATACCCGTGTGTCTCACATGAATGAACGCAACACTATTTGGATGCCAGTGTTGTAATACTGTGGTTATAAATATATCTACCACGTGTATGACACGTTAATCATTATCAGTATAATACGTTTACTTGGATGATATTGATTGGAGACCAGTTACAACAGCACATTGACAAATTATCAATGGGTTTGTTTCACCCGAACGGCTGACTGAATCTCGGTCAAGTTCACAACTACCACTGTTGGCAGATGAAACACCAACATCTTGGTGGACTAGGTGGCCTCGAGTCATCTGCTCACAACTGTACATCATCAAGTGCGAGGAGCTCTTAAGTTTTCAGGAGAAGTGATGAAGTGCAAATATGATGCCAAGGCAAGTGAGGTGAGCTTCAAGGATGGTGACCAAGTTTGGTTATGCAATCCTCAGAGAAAGAAGGGACAGTCATCAAAACTGCAGAGCCCGTGGCATTGGCCTTACACTGTGTTGGACCGCCTATCAGACGTAAAGTATCGGATTCAGGGAGGCAGGAAGTCTCGCCCAAAGGTGGTACACGTGAATCGCTTGTGGCAGTACCATGAGCCAGGACAGTACAACTGGGACGTCTCCGAGGAATTGTGCTCTCCCGCAGCCAAGGATGTTGAGAGGACGAAGGAGCTGAGGAGCAAGAGGATGGTGACAGTTTCCCAAGAGAAGTCAATCAGGAAGAGGATCAAGACCTTCCAGGAGGAGTGGACCCTGTGGAGGAGCAAGGATGTTGTCGGAAGCGGCATAAAAGAAGACCTTATAAGTTGATGGATTATTTTGTGTATAGTTAGATATTTCATTAGGATTAAGGTTCATGTTTGTATATATTGTGTAGTTTTGTCAGGACGACAAAGAACTAGGGAGGGGGTAGTATTAAGAAGTGGGATTTGCCAGTTAGGTAGTCGAGAAGTTTCTCACTGATCGTAGCTCCGGTACGAGTCAGTGTTGCTAGTTTGCCTGCTGTTTGTGAGCGTAGTTGTTTCGCAAGTTATGCATTAATTTTTTTATTTTTTTTATTTATGATGTCTTATTTATGTGATTGTTTGTTAAACTGTGTAATTTAATTTGGGTTTGTATGCTAAATAATTTAGAGTGTTGTGGAGTGTAAGAAACTCTGGCATGTTCTGGATATCCCCGAGTTGGCATCTGTTGTTCTCGTAAAATGTAGAAAACTCTAGAATATAGGAAGGTTATATAAAGATGGGGAAGAGACTAAAGCAGGTTCAGTCGGTTTTCAGTTCAGTTTAAGTTTAGTGCAGTGAAATTTGTATATTTTCGGTGTTGTGAAAACAGTGAAGTGCTGCTGGCAAACAGTGAGGTGTTACTGAAGTTTGTATATCATCCGTACTTGTGAAAATAGTGAAGTGTTGTCAAGCATTAAGTGCAATTGCAGTTGATAAAGTTTTATAGCTCCAGTGCTTGTGAGAATAGTGAAGCTGGAAAGCATTCAGTGCAATTATTTGGAAAATAAAGACAGTGAACTTAAGAAGCCAGTGTTTATTTACAAAGCCTCAGCTGATCTTGTGTACTGTACACCTAGAGGCTGACCATAGGAAGAACAACTCACTGGGCAACGTCCTTCCTGTACTGGACTGCTGCTGGTAGAGCCTGTGCCAGTGTGGGTCGGGGACATAACCAGGGCCGGTTTTAGAGGGGGGGCACGGAGGGGGGGGGCAATGCCCCACCAAATTTTTCGATTGCCCCCCCAAATGCAAATTATCAGTATATGACATGCCCCCTAGCTACGCCTTTGTGCCCCATCAATATGTGTAGCTGCCCCTCCAAGTGGAGCAGTCTAGAACCGGCACTGGACGTAACAGTATGTTTACCATAAATGGGATAATGAGGTGTAAGATGTAAAAATATTATTTGCCTATATTTTCAGTCTATACACCCTCCACCGCATCCTCGGCTTCCCCCTCCCTCTCCCCCCTTCATCTCACTCACATACGCTCTCCTCATTAGTCTCTCGCTCTCCATCCTCTCCACATGGCCAAACCACCTCAGTGCATTTGTCCTAACACTTTCCATCACATCCACATCCACACGACAGTGCTCCTTCACTTCCTCATTTTTCGGTCTTTCCATGTAACCATATACTCCTCTCAGATAACTCATTTTCGTTGCTTTCTTGACTTGTCTCCTCCCAACAAGGTCCAAGCTTCACTTCCATTCGTTAGAGTTGGTATCACAATACTAACATGCAGTAACTCTTTTATTACCCTGTTTCTGATTGCTGCTTTCAACGAACCAGCGTCTTTTCTTCCTTGTTTCACCCTTTCAAGCTCTTCATCCTCCAGACTTCCATCCCCACTCATAATACTTCCCACGTACTTAAATGCACTTACATTTTCCATTTCCTCATCCTACAGCCTCACTGTACACTCAGTAACTTCATTTCGCACGAAGACCATAATTTTACCCTTCCGTACATTCGCGTTTAGATTCCACTGCTTACACTCCCAAACTCATTCACCAAACATTGCAGTTCCCCTTCGTCTTCATTTAACAACATAGTATCATCTGCAAACAACAGTACAGGAATCTTCCATTGCTGCCCTCTCTCATTAGGACTGCACCAGTATCCACTGCCCTACCTTGTATCCATTTTATAACCCCATCCTTATACAGACTGAACAGCCAAAGAGACACGACATTCCTGTTTCAGTCCAACATTCAGACAGAAAACCTAACTCAGCTCACCCTCCACACGTGCTGGAGCCTAAGCACCCTCATGAATACTCTACACGGCATTCAACATCTTCCCATTTACTCTGTATATTCTTAATATTTTCCACATTCCTTGTCTATCCATTCTGTCTTATGCTTTCTTCAAATCCACAGAGGCTGCATACATCTTCTTTCCCTTCTCTAGAAATTTTCCCACTAAGGACTCTAAGGATGAATATTTGATCTACACTACCTCTTCCCTTCCTAAAACCTCCCTGTTCTTCTCCAACTAATTCCTCTGTTAATTCCCTAACTGTTAGTAAGTATCCTACCATACTGTATACTTTTCTTATTACACCAAGCAGACAAATGCCTCTATGATTGCCCCACACTTTTTCTCCTTTCCCATTGTACAAGGGAATAATTATACCTGACCTCCAGTCCTCCGGGACTCTACCTTCCTCCCAGGCCAATCTGCAGATCTTCTATGTCGTTTCTACTACTATCCCTCCCCATGCTTCATCATTTCACCACACATTCAGTCAGTTCCTTGGGCTTTCCCCATTCCGAATTTCTTCATTGCTTCCAATACTTCTACCCTACTGATCTCTTCCTCCCTTCTCACCTCCCTCCGCCGTCTCCCAGCCATTCCTCAGCCACTTATACTCACATTACTTTCATTCTTTCTGTTTAACAGCTCCTTGAAGTGTTCTCTCCATCTGCTCACGTTTTCTGTCGTCTCCACTAGTAATCTACCATTTATATGTTTCACTCCCCTGCTGACTTCTTTATCACCCTGTCTTTCCTTAACTTCTTTCAGAATATTTTCTTACATTCCCTCCACTTTGCACTCAAATTCCTTCCAAATTCCTCATCCACTCTCTTCTTACTCTCTCTTACTAATCTTTTCACCCGTCTCTTCCTTTCTACATATAACTCTCCCTTATGTCTCTCAACTTCCTCAGTGCCTTTGCTTCCCATCCACTCCATATGCTTTCTTCTTTTGCACCACAGCTTGTCTCACCTCTTCACTCCACCATACTGTTCCTTGCACCCTCTTTCGTCTTCTCTTCACCCCACACACCACCTCACATGTTACTCAAATTTCTTCTTTGAATATCTTGCATCCTTTCCCATCTGCTCCAGAAGATATTTAGCATCGTTCCTCCACATTTGTCATATATTCTGACTTTTTTTTTTTTTTAACCGCTTGCAACCTTTCTATCCTACTTGTATGGAATACTTCCTTGTGTCCTTCCCTCCTTCTGCACTTGAACCTTGTTTTTTACCCCCACCAAGTGGTGGTCAGATAATCCACTCCCCGAAGCTCTGTATGCTCTTGCATCCATTAAATACCTTCTCATTCTCTCATTCACACACACATAATCAGTCATTGCCTTCCGTTCCTCCAGTTCACCACCCACCCATCTCATCACTCACCACGTGTACCTGTTTATTATTTTGTGTCTGAGGAGGGTATTCACTATCACCAACCACCTCACAGCATAATTGTCCACTAGACCACTGCCATTTTCATCCACTTCTGCAGGCACACCCCACTTACCAACTACTCCATCCACCTTCACGTTCCGTACTTCTCCATTCTTATCTCCAATCAAAAACACTCTCCTTCCTCTCAAACTTTTCCATGCACGCATCCACTTTTGAGCAGAACTCATTCACTCTGCTTGTTGATCTTGCGTTGGAGCATACACACACACAATTGCCCGCGATTGTATTCCCACTTTCAGTCTTACCCACACAATTCTTGAGCCAACTGATCCATACTCTCTTATATTCTTCTTCCGTCTCTTGCATACAATAATACATACACCCTCTTTTGCCCTCTCATTCTCACCTACTTCATCCATACTCCCAGTCTCTCACACTCTCACCTCACCATTTAGTCCCAGTTAAAAAGTCACTGCATGACAATATTGTGATATCAACTCTATGGAAGTGAAGCTTGGACCTTGCTGAAAGGACACAAGTCAAGAGTAATAGTAGTGGAAATAAGTTATATGAGAGCTCGTGGAGTTACATGGAGAGACAGACTGGCAAATGAGGAAGTGAAGGAGCGCTGTGGTGTGGATGTGATAGTGTTAGGAGAAAAACATTGAGGTAGTAGTAGTAGTAGTAGTAGTTGCTCCCTAGGCAGTCTGGCCGAACATCCCCGAGTCTCTAAGGAAGGCCACGGCCGAGACCGGGCTTTCCCACAGAGCTCTTAAGGAATGTATGTTGTGTTGTTGGTGGAGACAGTTGTACGCAATGTAGTCCTCCATAATGTGCATAATAGTATGGGATGCTGTGTTGCATCCTGGACAGACATCAGCGACTAAGTCATCCAACCTCTTCTGATAATTCAAGAGAGCTGGATGATGCCCACATCTCAGCCTGGCCAGGCGAACCCTGTCCTCACGAGGGAGGTAGGATTCAGAAAGGTGGATATCAGGAGGCCGTGCATGCAGCTGTGTGTTGTCTTTGAATGAGTGAATGGAGTGGCCAGTGATATGAGTGTGGATATGCTTGTGGAAGCTGGTTTGGGGGTAAGGTAAGGGGGGATAGATGACAGTATTTTGTATGATACCGTGTGCTGGGTGTTGTTTTGATGTTCCTTGGTGTGTAGATGTGTTGCCATGTAATGTAGTGGATGGTGTGGGTTTGTGAAGGTTGCGGCAAGAATTTGTGTGCCTCTCACGTCCAGATTATCCTTGACTTTGAGGACTTTGATTTCTTGGTGTAGGTGGTCTGTAGGTGTAGTAGCTGTGCAGCCTGATTATTTTTATGGCCTTGTTCTGTATCGTCTGTAGGGTGTTGTAGTGTGTTTTAGTGAGCTAAGAGGCCCAAGCAGGGCTTGGATAATTCATCACTGAACATACACATTGTTTGTTTACTGTGGTGGTGGTTTCTTTGTTGTGTTCGAATGTTGTATGGGCAAGTGACCTTAGGACGCTGAGTCCTGGTGTTGATTCATATTTAATGTTTGTGATGTGTTGTTTAAATGACACTGATATATTGTATGTTACACCAAGGATTTTGTATGTGTGTGTGTGTGTGTGTGTGTGTGTGTGATGTGGGGGTGTTGTTTATAGTGAGGTGTGGAATGTGACTGTTCTGCTGTCCAGTTTGTGAGAAGGGTCACTGTAGATTTGGCTGAGGCTATATTGAGTATGTTTGTGGTGAACCATTCGTGTAGTGTGTTGAGGTAAAGTTAGAGGATGTTCTTACCTAATTGTATCTTTGGAATAGTCAAGCTCGTACTGTCCCGTGTCTTAAACTATTTCTATCGTACATATCCTATTTTGGCACACACTATTTCATTCGGCAGTGCATTCCACTGATCAATTGCCCTGTTTGGGAAACTAAATTTCCTTACCTCTTTATCGCCTCTCTTTTTATGCAGTTTTTTGCAGTGTCCTCGTGCTGGTGCTTTCCCATAGGTTATATATTCATTTACGTCTATTTTCTCCTTCCTTGATACGCATTTATATAGCATAATTATGTCTCCTCTTTTCGTTCTCTCCTGTAGTGTAGGTAGATTCAGTTTTTCCAGTCTTTCTTCGTAGCTTAGATCCCTTAAGCTTGGTACCAATCTTGTAGCAGCCCTTAGAATTTTTTCAATCTTATCTATGTGTTTTTTTGAGATGAGGACTCCAGGACTGGTCTGATGAATGATGTTATTATCTTTCTCAGCATGTCCTCATTTATGTGAGTGTGAATGCTGTTCTCATATTTGCAAGCAGTGTATACATGTTGGTAAGCCAACAGCCATACCACGTTGAGTACACCGCTTCCCGTCCGATCAGCGAAGTTAAGCAACGTTGGGTCTGGTTAGTACTTGGATGGGTGACCGCCTGGGAACACCAGATGCTGTTAGCATCCCTACGTGTCAAGTGGGGTTGGTGGAGGATTAGTGCCCCTCCCTGTAAAACAATTAACTCTAAGCCCTTGGCCACCCCGTCTGGGATACATGGCGTCTGGCAATGAATGAATGAAAATGTATACATATTCCGTACCTTCTCACTTAAGTGGTCAGCTGGAGATTGTTATTGATAATCACACCTAAGTTCTTCTCTCTTTCTGATATGTGTAGGGTTTTACTTCCTAACTTATAATCCCAATCAGGTCTTTTTCCACTTTTTCCAAACTTGATTACATGACCCTTGTCCACAATGAATTCCATTAGCCATGTATTGCTCCATTCATGAAGTTTATTTAATTCTTCTTGTAGCTGTTTACAAGAGTCTGTGTTAGTAATTCTCCTTTGTATTTTTGCATCATCAGCAAACATATTTAGATAGCTTTCATTTCCAATGTTTCTCTGCTAGTCACTTCCATCCATGATGAGTAATTTCCCCTTAGTACTGTTCTCATTTTCCTTTTTCTGAGAAAATCTTGCATCCAATAGTACAGTTTGCCTCGGATTCCTTCGTGATGGTATAGTCAGCCAAAAAAGTCCTGTCTTCTTTCCGGACCCCACAAATATTCGAACAGATAAGTCGAAGCAGAAGGGATAGCTTCACAAGTCTGGCAACTGCGTCAGACCAGACGGTGGTGGGGGTGAATGGTTTGGGGGTGGAGGTGGGGTAATGAAAGATGTGTGTGCTGTAGTTGTTGTTGGCAGTGTAGTCTAGCATTACACCGCATAGTAAAGGTGCTAAATGTGATATTACACGTGATTTAATACCTGTAAATAATGAAATGTATTGTCAACCAGACATAATGCCTAGATCGCGTAGCCAATCAAACGTTAAATGAAACGACGAGGTGCAACCCCGCCCCCTCCCCACTTTCCTGCCACACCCCCTCCGTCGGGTATCAACAAGCCACATGACATCGGAATAAAGGACAGAAAGCTGTGTTTTTACAGTATGTTTACCTTCCGAACATGGCAGGAAATAATTGTATATATACCATGTGCGGTGTGGCAGAGGCATGCGGTGCCTTCACAGTAATAACGAGAAAAGCATTCCACAGGTGGTTAGTGTTTTGGTAAACGGGTGAAGGAAATAAGTCTAGATGACGCATGACATTACCTGAGATGCGTCTGCCCGGCCGCCATCTTTGAACGTCGAGGCAGACGATGTCGTGTTCCTGACAATGGGCAAAGTTGACCACCATTTACCTAGAAATGCTGCAGCACTACTGCTTTTGGGTGTAGAAAGCTTCGGAATATACCAAGAGTGACGCCATGAGCGACTCAACTGTGTGGTTATGCAAACTACCCTCAACTACTTCCTTATCCCCCGAAAGGAGGATGGTGGGTTGTAGAAGGGAAATTTAAACCTGCAGTCCATCAAGTTCACGATTCAGATGAACCAGGAACCACAACCATTACCACAACAACAACAACCACCACCACAACAATCACCACCACAACAACAACAACCATCACCACCACCAACACCACCACCACAACAACAACAATCACCACCACCAACACCACCACCACGGCAACAACAACCATCACCACCACCAACACCACCACCACAACAACAACAACCACCATCACCACCACAACAACACATCACCACCACCACAACAACAACCACCACCACCATAACAACCACCATCACTACCACCACCACCACAACAACCACCACCACCACCACCACCATAATAACAACCACCACCACAACAACAACGACCATAACAACGAGTAGACTGTAGCACCAGTCGAGCAGGGCAGTACTCCCAAGGTGGATGGAAAGCTGATGACAGGGAGAGCTGGAGCTCCCGTTTCATCAGCCCTCAGGACTAGGTCCCGACCATCCCCCTTTGCTGAACTTTTTCATTGTCTCAGTAACACAGAGAATAGGCCAGCATGCTCTCCAATACAAGTTTCTCTAACTATCAACACCAAACTACATTTTTTTTTTTTTTTTTTTTTTTTTTTTATGCGAGGAAGAAGGAACCAAAGGCCATGAGCCCGCAGTAACAGTTCCCTCCAAGAGAAAAACAAAATACAATAGAGAGCCAAATTCAAGATCCGATCATTTTGAGATGCCTGGACACACTGCGTTTGAAAGACTGGAGATCATAGGCAGGAGGAAATACAGACAGAGGGAGACAGTTCCAGAGCTGACCTGTTGCATGAATGAAAGACTGGGAGTAACGGTTAACTCTTGCATTAGAGAGTTGGACAGAAAAGGGATGAGAGTTTGCTGCCAGACGGTTGCTACGCGCCCGTCGTAGAGGTGGAGGAATGCAAGCAGACAGTTCAGAGGAGCAGTGACCATTAAAGTAGCGATAGAAAAGAGATAAAGATGCAACAGTGCGGCGAAGAGACAGAGGTTGAAGGGAGTCAGTAAGAGGAGGAGAGTTAATGAGACAAAAAGCCTTTGACTCCACCCTATTGAGAAGAGCTGTATGTGGGGAGCCTCCCCACACATGAGAGTTGTACTCCACACAGGGGCGGATAAAACCCCTGTATAGAGTCAACAATTGTGCAGGGGTAAAGAAAGAGCGGAGTCGGCTTAGCACACCCAATCTCTTGGAAGCAGATTTTACAAGAGATGCAATATGATCTTTCCAAGATAAGTCCCGAGTAAATGAAACCCCAAGCATGTTCAAGGATGATGCAGGATTAATCTGAATATTATTAAACATTAGTGGGTATACCTGTGGAAGATTTTGTCGGGTTGATAGGTGTAAGAACTGAGTCTTAGAAGCATTAAAGACAACCATATTATTTTTACCCCAGTCAGAGATATGAGCCAAGTCAGACATTAGGTGTGCCATAGCCTCATCCCTTGTTTCTTGAAGTAACTGTTGAGATGGGCGTTGCGGGAACCGAATGGAAAGGTGAAGGGTGGAGTCATCAGCGTATGAGTGGATAGAGTTAGATGTACAGCTTAGAAGATCATTGATGAATAAAAGGAAGAGAGTTGGTGATAGGACAGAGCCCTGAGGAACACCACTGTTGATAGATCTAGGAGAAGAACGATGGCCGTCTACGACAGCAGCTATAGAACGACCAGAAAGGAAGCTAGTGATGAAGGTACAGATAGAAGGATAGAAACCGTAGGAGGGCAGTTTGGAAATTAAAGATTTATGCCAGACTCGATCGAAAGCCTTTGAGATGTCAAGTGCAATGGCAAAGCTTTCGCCAAAGTCCCGAAAGGAGGATGACCAGGAGTCTGAAAGGTAGGTGAGAAGATCGCCAGTGGAGCGTCCCTGACGGAACCCATACTGACGATCGGAAAGAAGGTTGTGATAGGAAAGATGCCTTAAAATTTTTTTATTAAGAATTGACTCGAAAACTTTTGAAATACAGGACGTTAAAGCAATTGGACGATAGTTGGAGGGTTGGGAGTGGTCACCCTTCTTTGGGACTGGCTGAATGAGAGCAAACTTCCAGCCAGAAGGAAAGGTACAAGTTGACAGACAAAGGCGAAATAGTTTGCCTAGGCAGGGTGTAAGCACAGAAGCACAGTTTTTGAGAACAACAGGAGGGACCCCATCAGGCCCATATGCCTTGTTAGTACTGAGGCCAGTAATGGCAGAAAATACATCAACTGAAGAAATTTTAATGTCAGCCATGAGGAAGTCAGAGGGGGGAAGTGATGGAGGAACAGCACCGGAATCGTCTAAGGTGGAATTGGAGGAGAAAGTCTGTGCAAAGAGATTTGCTTTATCAGTAGAAGAAATAGCTACAGAACCATCAGAGTAGAAAAGAGGAGGGAAGGATGATGAGGTAAAGTTGTTAGAAAGATTTTTGGCAAGGTGCCAGAAGGAGCGGGAAGAATTCGAGTTGTACATGCACAGTACACACCACACTTCCTTTTCAAAATCTGGAAAAAAAAAAAAAAAAATGGCGTTGAATAACATAGCCTCGGAGTCTCCAGGGGATGGGACCATAAATGCCCCCACCTTCTGCCCCTCTCCCGGTGACGACTCAAGATGCCTGGAACCACTGTCTGACTTCTTCTTCATTTTTGCAACTTTCGCGGCTTTCCTCTAACTTTCGCTCTGTTGAACACCACCTCTCCTTCTCTAAACCTCACCTTCTTTTTCTAACTGAGACTCAGCTGTCTGAGGTAACTGACTTCAGACCCTTTTCTGTATCCTCCTACTTTCTCTATACTCATTTCAAAGCCAAAGGTGGCTGTTGTGTACGCAACAACTTATCTTGCTCTCGTGTTCCTGAACTCGATTCTTCTGAATTCTCTACACTCTGGCTTCGGCTTTCCTGTCATTCTCTGACTAAATATATATGTGTTGTTTACTTATCTCCTAACTCTACTATCAAAAATTCTTTGACTATCTTACTTCTACAATGGAACACATTCTATCCATTTCTCCTTGCTCTCAAATCTCCATTCTAGGAGATTTCAATGTTCACCACCACCTTTGGCTTTCCTCTCCTTTCACTGATCCACCTGGTGAACAAGCCTACACCTTCTCTATCCCTAATGACCTAGAACAGCTTGTACAGCACCGTACCTGTATCCCAGACCGCCTTGGAAAGAGCTCCAACATACTTGACCTCTTCCTTACAACTAATCCTTCTGCTGACACTGTTATATCTTTTCTCTCCGTTGGGCTCCTCCGATCACAACCATATCACCTTAACCTGTCCTATCGCTCCGGTACGGCCTGCGAACCCTCCAAAGAAACGTCGTCTGTGGCACTTTGGAGCTGCGAATTGGGAGGCCCTCAGGCAGTACTTCTTTGATTTTCCCTGGAATGATTATTGCTTCCATGGCCGGGAACCATCTGGTTGTGCCTTGCACATTAGGAGGTTGTTCTCTCAGGCATGGAAGCATACATTCCTTTCTCATATCCTTTGACTAATGCATGAAAGCCTTGGTTTAAATGTTATGAGTCCATATTATAATTACAAATCATAATAGATAGATAGATAAATAGATAGATAGACAGCTCCATGCAAGCTTGGGAAAGGGAAATGATCTTGCAAGTTAACTGAGGAAATGTTGACGACACATAGGAAGTAGCAAGTCAGGGGATGATGTAGGTAGTGTGTCAGCCAGATAGCAGGGGAACAAAGCCTAGTGACATACACACATACTCAAACACAGGTTTCTGGAACTTTCCAACCACAGTGTAACACACGTGACACGACCCCTGTTTCACCAGAATTTAGGAAGCAGAGAGGCAGAAGGAGGCTAGCATTTGAACCGACAGATAGTGGAGGGAGTGAACAAGAAAGAGGGGCTCAACTAGACTTACTTATTATATTGTCTCTGTAAGACATACCCTGCTCAACTTAGATTTCTCTGAAGATAATAAATTAAGATCAACTCACTGTATTCATCTTTAATTCCTACTACAAGAAATCGAGAGTGACAACTAAACAACAAACTTCTCTACAAGTTACTACAAAGTCCTTTATGACATTATTTGGTGGCAAGCGAAACTACGGACATAGTCTCCGAATCAAAAGCGAATTTCTACAAAAGCAGGCGAGACTCTACAAGATTAGCTTCAGTTCTTGTTTCACAAGCACATAACACAAAGGAAGTGAATGAAATAGTGAAGTTAGCGAAATGGAAACTAGAACAGGCAAAGTCAACTATGCTCATCATGATCCAAGATCTCCCACCTTATGGAACGGAGGTATTGAGCGACAGGAACAACATCACACGTACTCGCCAAAAGCGCGGTTTGTTCGACCTGGGTGGCGCAGTTCTCGGGAACATCTTTGGATTGGCTACAGAGGATGACCTTAAAGAAATAAACAACAAATTTAATAAGATAGCTCAGGTACTAACATACCAAGAAAAATTCATCACAGGACAGAACTCAGCAATGAAGACAATTGTGAAAAATCTGAAAAAGGCAGAAAACATAGCTCTCGAGAGTGTAGATAAAATAAATGAAATGGCAGGAAACATTACACTTTTCCAACACTTCTCCATCATCACAGAACATATTGACACGAATCTTCTACAATTAGACAACACTAGAGATCGTTTCAGGGCACTTATGCAAGGAATTTCGAATGCTGGTGATGGCAAGATCACAATTGACTTACTCCCAGTTCATGAGCTACGTCAGATAATTAGTCAAGGCATACATAAACATAAATTGAAGCCTTTGTTACGCAGTAGGGAATTCATGCAATATTATCCATATTTAGAAGCAACACTAACACCAACATCAGTAGTAGTTCATGTACCATTCATAACTGAAGACCTGTTCACAGTATACCAAATACACCCCTTCCCCTATAAAATTAACAACACTTTGGACATCATCAACATCAACACAGACACCGAACTCATCATGGTCTCCAAGAGACGAAACACTGTCACTTTCGCAAGTGAATCAACGATTGAACGAAAGTGCCGCACATCCTTACATGCTGTTCATCTTTGTCCTGCGTACATTTTCACGTTTCAGCCTACTGATACAGTCCCTTGTGAAATGGCTATCATCAGAAATAACAATATTCATAATCATTGCAACTTCAATTTTGCTCCAGATAAACTTGTACACCATCAACGCATCGGACACTCACAGTTTTTTTATTTCACTCATAACACATCAGTTTACATAGTCTGTCCAGATATACCACCATCTCATACTTCAGCATCAGGATTATACATAGTACCACACTACTGTGCGGTATTTACTCCAGCCATGTCTACTTTATCCACCATCAATCACTACGCCATCCTCAATCATACACACAAACATTTTCACCCACTGCCTGATATGGACTTAAACATGAGCACAACTATTAAGTTGACTTCACCTAAGTTTGAAACTATGCAGCTGATCAATGAAACAATGAAGCCCTGGGAAGATTTGAGTTTGAGTATGTTCAACCCATATTATGTGTATAGCCCAGCACCTACTGTCTTTGTAATCTTCTGCATTGTATTTGCAGTAGTGCTGTTCGCAATGCACAGAATGCATGCAAGAATTGCAAATTTGGAGTCAGTATTTAGTGGGGGGAGAGTTAACATCCAAGTCAACCCCCCTGAATGAAGTGTACATATTTTGTATATAGTATTAATTATATATATATATATATATATATATATATATATATATATATATATATATATATATATATATATATATATATATATATATATACATAACAAATAAGAATGACCCATGATATACAAGTATGGCATACCAGTACCATTATCTTTAAATAAAATATTAATAACTCTTACCATAATCTTCATTTTAAACTATTTTTTTTTCTTGCATGTATGCATTTCACTACAATAACCCAAGTACATACTGTATTACAGTTAAATAGTTTACCTTTAGTGCATTTATTCAAATATGTATACAACTTGTTTCAAATGTAATATTACTGGATCATTGCAATTTACTGTGAATATTATATGTACACAATATTATAATCAATATTATGTACTAATTGATTAACATATGTCAATGATGATTGTTGTCGGAGGACCTTCAGCGGCATGGCCGAGCAATGTTATGAGTCCATATTATAATTACAAATCATAATAGATAGATAGATAAATAGATAGATAGACAGCTCCATGCAAGCCTGGGAAAGGGAAATGATCTTGCAAGTTAACTGAGGAAATGTTGACGACACATAGGAAGTAGCAAGTCAGGGGATGATGTAGGTAGTGTGTCAGCGAGATAGCAGGGGAACAAAGCCTAGTGACATACACACATACTCACACACAGGTTTCTGGAACTTTCCAACCACAGTGTAACACACGTGACACGACCCCTGTTTCACCAGAATTTAGGAAGCAGAGAGGCAGAAGGAGGCTAGCATTTGAACCGACAGGTAGTGGAGAGAGTGAACAAGAAAGAGGGGCTCAACTAGACTTACTTATTATATTGTCTCTGTAAGACATACCCTGCTCAACTTAGATTTCTCTGAAGATAATAAATTAGGATCAACTCGCTGTATTCATCTTTAATTCCTACTACAAGAAATCGAGAGTGACAACTAAACAACAAACTTCTCTACAAGTTACTACAAAGTCTTTTATGACATAATCACTCTTGTTCTAATGCTGTCCACAACAAGGAGAGGGCCTATAAAAGGTACCGGAGCCAACCCACACCTGAATCACATCTTTTAAACGTTTCTGCCCGGAATCGTGCTAAGTCTGTTCTTCGCTCTGCTAAAAATAATTTCATCCGTACTAAATGCTCTCAACTCTTCAACTCGAATTCTTCCTGTTCCTTCTGGCACCTTGCCAAAAATCTTTCTAACAACTTTACCTCATCATCCTTCCCTCCTCTTTTCTACTCTGATGGTTCTGTAGCAATTTCTTCTACTGATAAAGCAGATCTCTTTGCTCAGATTTTCTCCTCCAATCCACCTTAGACGATTCCGGTGCTGTTCTTCCATCACTTCCCCCCTCTGACTTCCTCATGGCTGACATTAAAATTTCTTCAGCTGGTGTATTTTCTGCCATCACAGGCCTCAATACTAATAAGGCATATGGTCCTGATGGAGTCCCTCCTATTGTTCTCAAGAACTGTGCTTTTGTGCTTACACACTGCCTAGGGAAACTCTTTCGCCTTTGTCTATCAGCTTGTACCTTTGCTTCTTGCTGGAAGTTTGCTCTCATTCAGCCAGTCCCAAAGAAGGGTGACCATTCCCAACCCTCTAACTATCGTCCAATTCCTTTCACATCCTGTATCTCAAAAGTTTTCGAGTCTATTCTTAATAGAAAAATTTTAAAGCATCTTTCCTATCACAACCTTCTTTCTGATCGCCAGTATGGGTTCCGCCACGGATGCTCCACTGGCGATCTTCTCACCTACCTTTCAGACTCCTGGTCATCCTCCTTTGGGGACTTTGGCGAAAGCTTTGCCATTGCACTTGACATCTCAAAGGCTTTCGATCGAGTCTGGCATAAATCTTTAATTTCCAAACTGCCCTCTTACGGTTTCTATCCTTCTATCTGTGCCTTCATCTCTAGCTTCCTTTCTGATCGTTCTATAGCCACTGTTGTAGACGGCCATCGTTCTTCTCCTAGATCTATTAATAGTGGTGTTCCTCAGGGCTCTGTCCTATCACCAATCCTCTTCCTTTTATTCATCAATGACCTTCTAAGCTGTACATCTAACCCTATCCACTCATACGCTGATGACTCCACCCTTCACCTTTCCATTTGATTCCCGCAACGTCCATCTCAGCAGTTACTTCAACAAACAAGGGATGAGGCTATGGGACACCTAATGTCTGACTTGGCTCGTATCTCTGGCTGAGGTAAAAATAATCTGGTTGTTTTTAATGCATCAAAGACTCAGTTTTTGCACCTATCAACCCGACAAAATCTTCCACATGTATACCCACTAATGTTTAATAATATTCAGCTTAATCCTGCATCATCCTTGAACATGCTTAGGGTTTCATTCACTCGGGACTTATCTTGGAAAGATCATATTACATCTCTTGTAAAATCTGCTTCCAAGAGATTGGGTGTGCTAAGCCTACTCCGTTCCTTTTTTACCTCTGCACAATTGTTGACTCTATACAGAGGTTTTATCCGCCCCTGCGTGGAGTACAACTCTCATGTGTGGGGAGGCTCCCCACATACAGCTCTTCTCAATATGGTGGAGTCAAAGACTTTTCGCCTCATTAACTCCACTCCTCTTACTGACTCCCTTCAACCACTGTCTGTTCACCCCACTGTTGCATCTTTATCTCTTTTCTATCGCTACTTCAATGGTCACTGCTCCTCTGAACTGTCTGCATGCATTCCTCCACCTCTACGACGTGTGCTTAGCACCCGTCTAGCAGCAAACTCTCATCCCTTTTCTGTCCAACTCTCTAATGCAAGAGTTAATCGTTACTCCCAGTCCTTCATTTATGCAACAGGTCAACTGTGGAACTGTCTTCCTCTGTCTGTATTTCCTGCTTCCTATGATCTCCAGTCTTTCAAACGCAGTGTGTCCAGGCATCTCGAAATGATCGGATCTTAAATTTGGCTCTCTCTTTTATTTTGTTTTTCTCCTGGAAGGAACAGTTTTGCGGGCTCGTTGCCTTTGATTCCTTCTTCCTCACATAAAAAAAAGACCACCATCACCACCACCATCATCATAACAACAATAACAATAACAACCATAACAACAACAACAACAACAACAACAACAACAACCGTAACAACAACCACCACCACCACACCAGCAACAACCGCCACAACCTCCATAACAACCTCCACCACAACAGTCACCACCTCCAGAACAACAACCTCCACCACCGAAACAACAACTATCACCACCACCACAACACCACCACCACCACAACAACAACAACGACAACTATCACCACAACAACAACTACAACCACCACCACCACATTCACCACCACCACATTCACCACTACCATTATAATAACCACCACAACAACCACCACAAAAGCAATCACCACCATCACAACAACCACCATCACTACAACAACCACCACAAAAGCAATCACCACCATCACAACAACCACCATCACTACAACAAGCACCACCACAACAACCACTACCACAACAACAACCACCACAACAACAACAACCACAACAACAACAACCACAACAACAACAACCACAACAACAACAACCACAACAATAACTACCACAACAACAACAACCACCACCACAGGCGGCTGAAGAATCACACTATCGTGACCATGAAATAGAATACAAAAACCCACACTGGCAGACGGAAACACTGCCAGTGTGGGTTTTTGTATCCTAACCACCTCAACAACAACAACCACCACTACAACCACAACAACAACCACCACAACAACCACCACCACAACAATCACCACCACCACAACAATCACCACCACCACAACAATCACCACCATCACCACCTCCACAACAATCACCACCACCACAACAACCACCACCACAACAATCACCACCACCACAACAATCACCACCATCACCACCTCCACAACAACATTCATTCTCATAGTCTGAATTCAGTCTAAAACAAGCCCCACTATTACATGCTTGACCGTTCCAAGATGGCGGCCGCACAGACGCACCGCTGCTGTACCGAAGAATGGGCGATGCGGCATCTAGTCTTATTTATATCTATGGGGAAACCCAGTTATAGGTGTTACGCAAGGTGATGAAACCAAGATGTACACCCACCAGCATATAGTCATATCTTCACAGTCATTCAGTTATCTATACTGGACGAGGGGAAATAGAGGGGAGATTCTAGTTATCACTAATAAAAGCTGCTTTATATCATAATCGTGACGTTTCATTTAATTCTAAACACTCGTTATGAAACGTATTCCACCGTTATTCCGTCTTCTGAAGTATTCCAAATATCAAAGATGAATTGGACATGACAACCCAGGTATATGAAACTGCAGTATATTTTGATTACATGTAAATTCAAGATGATGCATATGTAGATATTTAGTGACATCATTGTGATAAAAGTTGACTATAACCTTATTACCCATTATGTTATTCCCAACAATTTCCACCCGACAGTAATACATGACACCCCAAACCACCCACCCCTACCGCCGTCTGGTCTGACACAGTTGCCAGACTTGTGAAGCTATCCCTGCTGCGTCGACTTATCTGTTCGAATATTTACGGGGTTCGGAACGAAGACACGACTTTTTTGGCTGACTATACAGTTTCCATAAAAGTCTTTGGTGCAGTACTCTATCAAATGCTTTCTTGAAATCTAGATAGATACTGTCCACCCATCCTTCTCTTTTCTGTGATGTTTCTGTTGCTCTATCATAATAGCAGAACAGATTAGTAACACATGATTTCCCCTTTTCTGAAACCAAATTCTCTTTCTGTTAAAATATTTTGTTCTTCTAGATGATTTACCCAACTTTTCTTATCAGCTTTTCTAATATCTTGCTTACAACACTGATCTGTGATACTAGTCGGTAGTTGAGTGGATTTTGTCTATTCCCTTTCTGGAATAATGGAACAATGTTTGCTTTCTTCCATATATCAGGTAGTTTACCTTGACCCAAGGATTCCTTGAATATTAAAGATAATGGTTTACTTAACTCCTTTGCACATTCATGTAGCACCCAACATGAAATTTCACCAGGACCAGTTGCTTTTCCTTTGTCTAATTTACTTACCTTCTCCTGTATTTCTTTTTCTGATATTTGTATTTCTGGTAACATGTGTGATCATGCATGTTCCGTATCAACCCTCTCAAAATTATTTTCTTCTGTAAAAACTGAATGGAAATTCTCAATTAGTGCTTCACAAATATGTTTCTCTTGTGTATAGCTGATCCCCTCATCCGTAATGGATTGTATTTTATCGTTTACTTTGGTTTTGCTTCGGATGTAGCTGTAAAATAGCTCCGGTTGATCACTACTTTTATTTATGATGTCTTACTCAAACTGTCTTTGGGCTTCTTTCCTTATTCTTGTATAATCGTTTCTTGCCTGTTTATAGTTGTTATATGCCCTCTCACTGTTGTGTCTTCTGTATCTATTCCACAGCAAGTCTCTTTTTCTTTTGATTTTTTACATTCTGTATTAAACCATTTCTTTGTTATCTTTTCTAATTCTTTGTGCTGTGGGATGTAATTTTGGTCTCCTATTTCACAAAGTTCACAGAATTGTTTATATACAGTATAACGTTTAAATCTTGTCCTCTAAGCTCCTTTTCCCAGTCTATTTCTAAGAAGTACTGACTAAGAGGGTGTATGTAGGTGAGGTGGAGGGAGGGAGAGGGAGGGGTAGACCGAGGATGAGGTGGAGGGATGGAGTTGAGAGGTATATGAGGGAGGGGGGGGTGAGTTGGAGGGAGGGGAGTCAAATGGTGGGTGACAGAGTGACTTGGAGGCGTTTTGTCTGCGGCCACCCTTTGCGGGATTAGGGCGTCGGGCTATAGATAGATAGATAGATAGACTTCTTTAGGTCATGGTAGTATCCCTTTTTATAGGTTAGGCTCTTTTTGTAACTTTCATTTCTGTTAACTCTGTCATATGCAATCCTGAAGTTGCAATTTAGTACTGCATGGTCGCTTTTGCTGAATGAAGGGTGATACATTATAGTGTCAACATCGTTTTCTTGCCTAGTAAATAAAAGATCTAGTACTGATGGTACATCAAGTCCTCTTTTTCTGGTTCTTTCCTTTACATGTTGCATTAGGAAAAATTCCTGCAAGAGATCCAGGAGCTTTTGGTCCCAACAGCTTTCCTGGATTTTTATGTCTAGAGAATTCCAATTTATATTTGTATTAAAATCTTCAGTTAATATAATTCCTTCAGATTTCTCCTCCATTCTATGTAGTAATGCTCTTAAACTCTGAACTGTACCCTCTGCCAGATCTTCATAATCGCCTCTTTCCCATGTGTTTGATCTGGGTGGCAGGTATATATAAATTTGCCACAGTTACTTTCCCTTCAAATTTATTAATCTCTACTGTAATCACTTCTACTTGTGAGGGGGTATCTAGTTCTATTTCTTTGACTTTTAGATTTTTGTTTGTTAATATTATAATTCCTCCTCCTTTTTTTAAAAGTTCCTATCTCTTCTTCATGTATTGTATTCTTCTAGGTTTAGGATGTCGTTTGATATCCTTGGTGTTAGTTTTGTTTCAGTTAGGCAAATAATATACCATTCATTTTCTTTCATATAATCATTCATCTCTAATAATTTAGATACCATTCCATCTACATTTGAGTACATAAACTTAATCATCTTGTTGACATACTTGTCATGACTGGGGTCTACTACCTTCCTCCTTTTTATTCCCTCCTGGTCATGTACCACTTTCGTACCTGCAGTCCAATTATTTTGTAAAAAAATTTATTCTTCTCCTCTGATCTTCCCTCATTCTTTGTTTTTGCTTCCTCCCTCTTTTCTTTCAGTAATTCCAGTTCCTCGAGTTAGGCATCTTTTTATCCATACATTTTTGAATTCCTCTTTTTTCATAAGTTTCTTTGCCTTTTTTTAGTATCTCCTCCACAGTGTTTACACGCTGGAAGGTAACTTTCAGTGGCCTTGACTTATTTTTCTCATATTTCCCTAGCCTTTTCTGTTCATCGATGTCTTTATTGCAGATTTCCTCTGATACTCCTTCAATATGCTCGTTACATTTGCCATCACCTTTTTGTCTCTCGATATCTTGTTTTTTATTTCTTCCTCCACTATACCAGTGATTACTATAGATTTGTTGATATCTGCTGAATCTTTGACCAAAATTGGATTGTTTTGGATTATTCATTTCACTTCTCTTTTAATGCTTTTTCCTTCAACTCTTGTTTCTCTTTCTTTCACCATTTCAGCATATGTAGTTTCCACATCATTTTTGTAGTTTTGCATCGCTTTATTCACCTGGATTGTCTTCTCATCAGTATCACTGCTCTCATTTATCAGATTGCTTACTTGTCCGATTGTCTCTGTATCATTTCTAAACTCTTCCATGATAAACTCGTGGTTGACAACTGAACTTGCCATTTCACTAACCTTCCTTCTAAGTCAGGGGTGGGGAACCTTTCTCCTATTAATGGCCATTAGGATATATTTAACATAATTCGCGGGCCATATCAAATTATCAATATATATATATATATATATATATATATATATATATATATATATATATATATAATCACCATCATCAGCTGTTGAGGTCCACTGCAGGACCGGCCTATCCCTACCGAAGCAGGGACGATACAGCCAATATATCTCTACCTAGTGGCTGAGGCTGTATGGTAGAGACTGTATGTAGGGTGAGAAGTGCTTGTGAATGTGACTGTAGTGTTGTAGTGGCTTTGGATGTAGTCTGTGAACCAAGTGTAATCGGCCCGCCTTAAGCCGATAGGGTGCAAGCATACTAGTATGCGACACTGGTTCAACCACAGCACCCCTTGTGTCCGCCAAAATAGCAAGTGGCTTGGTGAACGCTTCCCAAAGTTTTTACAACTCTGGCATGAGGCGAACCCGCGCTCACCAGCGTGCGAAACGCACACTCTACCACTGTACTACAGAGGCTCCATATATATATATATATATATATATATATATATATTTGTTACATAGCCTATGATTTCATCATCCTTTGTATAATTCTAATGTACAGTATGCTGCATGTTTGATCACGATTCGCCACGTGGCTTCCATAGTGACCAGGCTTGCGTGTTCCACCTCACTCCCCCCTTCTCCCCCTTATAGTAGAGTAAGTCGTTCTTTCTGTTGTTCAGAGCAGGACTGTCAACTATTCCTCCCCTGTGCCTTCATTTCCGCGTCCTTCTTGCAAGTCGAATAAAGCTCTGCCAGCCCCCTATATAATGATCTCAGTCTCTGCATTAGGGCCACTTAGATCTACTCCTCATTTTGTTCACATCTCTGTCCTCCCCAGTATAGTGTATTATTATTTTTGTGAGTGCTCAGGAAATCTCCAGCCATCTAGCTGCTGTATAATTTGAGTATAAGCGTTATTACCATTTTTCTTGCGCTAAATAGCCTGAGGCGTTAATTTGTAGGTCTGGTAAGGTTTTTGTGATTCATGTAGAGTTTTTGATGTCAGCCAGTATTAGTAATATTTTGTATCTGTAATAATATTATATCATACCTTAACTGAGCATTATTCGGTTCTCTCATTTATCAGGGCTGACATAGATAAATTTGTTCTTGCTAAATTCGTGTTATTAGAGGCTACTGCAGTTAACCATATATGTAACCTGTTTTGCCATTACATTATCCTTATGAGTCCTGAATGTTTAGTTGTTAGTTTGAGCATTAAACTTTAACTTGTAATTTTACCTAACTCTTTTGTTTTGAACCTGGAACTTTGCGGGACAGTAGTCATTTTAGTATTCTCACTTGAAGTGTTCATTATATCTCTCTGTTCCATAACATAAATTTGGCGACCTCTTATCAGGATATTCAGGATATTATCATAAGGATATTGCTTGATATGTTGTGACTGTGATTTATTCATGATGTCTACTATTACTGCTCTTGATGAAGCCAAAGATTTTTTGTCAAATGTGCAAACAGTGTGTGATGTAGAAAGAACAAAGAATGAACTTAAGCTTGTTGCTCAACAATTGGGAATTGCTGTTCGCTCTCATCATTCGAAAGATCAAATTGTTGACATGATTAATAAAAGCTTGTTCAATGTAACTCCTCCAGATGAGCAAACGCAGATTGAAATAGCTAAATTACAGCTAGCCCTGCAGGAGGCTCGTGCTAAGGAGGCTGAGTTTCAGGCAAATGCTAAGGAGGCTGAGTCCCAGGCTCGTATTCAGGAGGCACAGGCACAGGCTCAGGCACAAATTGAACTTGCTAGGATTCAGGCAGACCATGAGTATCGCATGAAACAAGGTGGAACTGGATCATCTAGCTCTGATGATTTTGATGTGGCTAAAAATGTTAAACTTGTCCCTCCTTTTAATGAATCTGATTTAACAAAGTATTTTCAGTTGTTTGAGAGAGTAGCTACAGGTTTTAATTGGCCCAAAAAGTATTGACCAGTACTCCTTCAGACTGTCCTCACCGGTAAAGCTCAAGTAACTTATGCATCTTTGCCTCAGGATCAATCTGATAATTATGATGTAGTTAAGAGCTTGATTCTTAAGGCCTATGAGCTTGTTCCTGAAGCCTATAGAGTAAAATTTAGGACAACTTATAAGCAAGATAAGCAATCCCATGTTGAGTATGCAAAACTCAAAGAAGATCTGTTAGAGCAGTGGTTAAATTCTAAGAATGTAAATTCTGATTTTGATAAATTTAAGCAGATGATTTTGCTGAAGGACTTCAAAAGGTGTATTAATAAAGATGTAAGCCTATATCTTGATGAGAAAAGAATAGATAATTTGTCTGATGCTGCAGTTTTAGCTGATGAATATGTTCTCACTCACAAGAGATATTCTAAAGAAAAAAGGAAAGCTGAGAGTAAGTACGTTGCCTCTACTCAGAGTACAGGTAACAGGAAAGAGAATAAAGATGATGTTTCTCAGGAAGTAAATACCAGCTTCACCTCTAGATTTCAGAAAAGTAAATGTACTTATTGTAGTAAGCTTGGTCATACTATGGAGGAATGTTTCAGGAGACAGCGTGATGTGAACAAAAAGGAGTCTTTAAATATTCAGTCAATTGGTCTAGTGTCCACCCTTGAGGGTTCCCAGAATTCATTAACCGAGTTAACTGAACTTGCTTTGAGGGGTAAATTAAATTCTCATGATGAAGCTCCTCTTTTGAGCAGTAACGTGGGTGACACTCTCAAGAGTTCATGTGCTAATTTCCGGTCTGATGGTTTTGTCAGTCCTCTGGACAGTAATGACAGGAAATCAGTTAAAATATTTCGTGATACAGGTGCTTGCCAATCCCTTATGTTGACCAGTGTTCTAGGCTCTAATGTTAATTCCTCTGATGAAACTGTAATCTTACAAGGTGTAGGGAATAATTACTTCTCTGTCCCTCTGTGCAGAGTGAATTTAGAGTCTGGTTTTGTTAATGGTTCCGATATGGTTGGGTTGGTTGAGACACTCCCAATGTCAGGTGTAACTTTCTTACTTGGAAATGATATTGGTGGAAGTCAAATGTGTCCAGCTTCTCAGTTGTCTAGTGAATCAGTGACTGCGACCCAGGATTGTGATGTCCCTAATGTGTACTCTGCATATGCTGTCACTAGGGCTAAGTCTAAAGTTGCTGGTAACTTAGAGGATAATGATGATGATGATGTTATCCTAGCTGACACTTTTCTTGCTAATTTGGACCACTCACCAGATCAGTACCCCGTAGTGTTGATTATTTGTCTTGTCAAGAGTTGGTTGAGTTGCAGGTTGCTGACCCTGAGTTGAAAGGTCTAGCTAACTCTGCTTGCAGTGAGGAAGAGTCAGCTAGAGCTTCTACTTGTTATTATATAAAGTCAGGAGTACTTATGAGAAAGTGGAGACCCCCAGCAGCATCAGCCGACTGTGAATGGGAGGTTGTACATCAAGTTGTTATCCCTCGTGTTTGTAGGCAGGATATCATTAGAGTGGCTCATGATTCCAGTTTGGCAGGACACCTTGGAGTGAGGAAGACTGTGGCATGCATTTTGAAACACTTCTACTGGCCAGGTATCTTCAGAGATGTTTCCTGGTATTGTAAGTCTTGTCACACCTGTCAAGTTGTGGGGAAGTGTAATCAGACCGAAAAGGTTGCACCTCTACTTCCCATTCCTCCTTTTGAGGTGCCATTCACCCGTGTGTTGGTGGATATTGTGGGCCCTCTTCCTAAGACTTCTTCAGGATTTTCTTATGTGTTGACCCTGATTGATATGGCTACTCGTTATCCTGAAGCCATTCCGCTTAGAAATATCTCAGGAAAGAACGTGGTTAAGGAAATGCTAGGGTTCTTCACCAAGTTTAGTCTGCCCAAGGAGGTACAGTCAGACCGGGGAAGTAATTTCATGTCAAATGTTTTCAAGTAGTCTCTGAAAGGGTTGGGCATCACCCAGATCACGTCTTCAGCTTACCATCCCCAGACCCAAGGAGCGTTGGAGAGATATCATCAAACACTCAAATCGATGCTCAGGAAATACTGTTTGGAACATCAGAAAGACTGGGATAAAGGTCTTCCATTCGTTGTATTTGCCGTAAGAGAATCTCCAAATGAATCACTGGGCTTCACACCCTTTGAACTACTGTTTGGCCATGAAGTAAGAGGACCCCTTAAGCTACTCAAGGAATGCTGACTGTCGGAGGAAGATGACGTCAACCTGCTGGAGTATGTGATGAAGTTCAAAGAACGGCTGTCCACTGCTTTACAGCTGGCGAGAGAGAATTTAGGAGCTGCTCAGGAGAAGATGAAGACTTGATATGATAAGAAGTCCAGGTTACGCCACTTTCAGCCAGGAGATCAGGTTTTGATTCTGCTACCGGTGCATGGGCAACCTCTTCAAGCCAAGTTTAGTGGTCCTTATTTCGTGGAGAAGAAACTCAGTGATGTCAACTATGTCATCGCCACACCAGATCGTAGAAAGAACAAGCAACTTTGTCACAACAACATGCTAAAGTTATATCACAGGCGGGATGAAAATAACCCAGTCTGCACTGTAGCTGTTCCACCCGAGTCTGCAAGTGAAGTTCTCCCATGCAGTATGAGCCTGAGAGATAGTTTGGGGAAGAATCCTGATATCATGAATGATCTCCAGACTAAGCTTTCTCATCTAGCTCCGGAGGAAAGGCAGGAGTTTTCGGCATTACTGCAGGAGTACCCGCAAGTGTTCCGTGCCACTCCAGGAAGAACCACTGTGTTGATGCATGATGTTGATGTTGGAGACGCAAAGCCAATTAAACTGCCTCCTTACCGTGTGAACCCAGTGAAAGTTCCTCTCATCCAGAAGAAGTTTGGCTACCTGTTGGACCACAAGATGATTGAGCCCTGTCAGAGCGAGTGGAGTTCTGTCACTCTAGTCCCTAAGCCAGGTGGGTCACAGCGGCTTTGCATCGACTACAGACTTGTTAATCAGATAACCAAAACAGACACTTACCCTCTCCCTCGCGTGGAAGATTGCATAGACAAGATCAGAAAGGCTAGGTACATAAGTAAGTTTGATTTGTTAAAGGTATACTGGCAAGTACCTATGACTGAACGTGCTAGGGAGATCTCATGTTTTGTAACGCTGGGAAAGACTTTTGCATGTTCTGTAATGCCATATGGTATGAAGAATGCACCAGCCACTTTTCAGAAGCTCATGAATGTTGTAACAGAGGGTTTGGCAAGGTGTGTTGTTTATATTGATGATGTATTAATCTTCAGTGACAAATGGAAAGATCACGTATGCCATGTCAGTAAATTTCTTGAGCGTTTGGTTCAGGCTAATCTTGTAGCTAATTTATCAAAGTGTGAGTTTGGTCAAGCTAAAGTTCAGTACCTTGGGTACGTAATTGGTGATGGACACGTTGCACCACCAGGAGCTAAGGTTCAGGTTATAAGTGATCTTCCCAGATCTAAAAGTAGGAAAGAGCTACAAAGATTTTTGGGAATGGTAGGTTATTACAAGAGATTTTTTCTTAACTTTTCAATTCTTGTATCACCACTTACAGTCTATCTATCTATCTATCTACCTAGGCTGCTTCCTCCAAGGAAAGGGAGGTAGCCGAGACAGGACGACACACTCCCCATTTACTCATCCATTCAAACACATTCATTCCCATCTTAGCCCCAAAGGGGAGAACGGACAGATCCTCACTGCACCACACTGCACAAGGGTCAACTGCACAATGCAATCAGTGACATCCACTGCAGGGCCCGACAGCAGAACTGGTTTACCCCTGCCACATCATAACGGATCCATCCCCTTACCCTCACCTGACCTGACTAGCTGATCAGACCAAAATGTGGGAGGATATCCCCTCAGGGCTGCGTCATCACTTATTCATTCACAATTTCTCTCCATTTATTTCTGTCACACACAGCCACTCTTCCTTGCTCAACAGACATCCCTCTCGCATCCAACGCTCTCTTCACACTGTCCATCCATCCTATTCGTGGTCTTCCTCTCAGCCTTACACCTCTCACATCAGATCTAGTTATCTTTTTCACCAATCGCTCATTATCCATTTTCTCCATATGCCCAAACCATCGCAACACCCTCTGCTCAACTCTACCAGCCATCTCCCGAACAACTCCAGTTCTCCTTCGCACTTCATCATTTCGCACCCGATCCATACGCGTCACTCCACACATACTCCTCAGACACCTCATCTCCATTACATTCAAATTTTTCCTCTCTGCTACACCCATATTCCATGTTTCAGCCCCATATAACGCAGTCGGTACCACAACACCCTCATACAGCCTTCTCTTTACATCCATTCTAAGCGAACGACATTTAAACACTTTTTTCATTCCTCCCAGAACCTTTCCTACTTCATTTATTCTAAACTTCACTTCTGCATCTATTCTTCCATCCACAGCAACATGTGACCCTAGATATTTAAAACAATCTACCTCCTCAAGCAACTTACCATTCAAAACTATATTCATCCCTCTACCATCTATCAACCTCGTACACTTCATCACTTTACTCTTATTCTCATTTACTTTCAATTTCCTCCTTTCACACACCCTTCCAAACTCCTCTACCAACTGTCTCAATCTCTCCTCTGAATCAGTCACCAGTGCAGTATCATCTGCAAACAGCAGCTGCTTCAGATTCCACTCTCCACCATCAACATTCACCAGACTCGGACCTCCACCTAAAACTCTTGCATTCACCTCCCTTACAACACCATCCATGTACAGACCTACTGAAAAAGGGAGTTAAATTTGTCTGGACCGATAACTGTGAAACCTCTTTCAGTAAACTTAAAGCTATCCTATTAAGTCAGCCAGTGCTCGCTACTCCAAATTTTGCTAAGCCTTTTAAGATGGCTGTTGACGTAAGTGATACAGGAGCTGGGGCTGTTTTGCTGCAAGAGGATGATCAGGGTATTGAACACCCTGTATCTTATTACAGGAAGAAGTTCACTCCACCTCAAAGGAACTACTCAACTATTGAGAAAGAGCTTTTGGCCTTGATTTTGGGTTTACAGCATTTTTCATTTTATTTGTGTTCTGGTTTTGACCCCATAGTCATTTATACCGATCATAACCCACTGAAATTCCTTAGTAAGTTTAAGGATAAAAATCAGAGCTTGACAAGATGGAGTCTACTTCTTCAGGAGTATTCATTAGACATACAACATGTCAAGGGAAAAGAAAATGTTATTGCAGATTGCTTATCTAGACTTTAGACAGATTGTTTTAGAGTAATACGAAATTTCCTTTGTAAATTTCTTTTTCTTTGTGGGGAGGTGTTACATAGCCTACGATTTCATCATCCTTTGTATAATTCTAACGTACAGTATGCTGCATGTTTGATCACGATTCGCCTCGTGGCTTCCATCGTGACCAGGCTTGCTTGTTCTACCTCACTCCCCCCTTCTCCCCCTTATAGTAGAGTAGGTCGTTCTTTCTGTTGTTCAGAGCAGGACTGTCAACTCTTCCTCCCCTGTGCTTTCATTTCCGCGTCCTTCTTGCAAGTTGAATCAAGCTCTGCCGGCCCCCTATTTAACGAGCTCAGTCTCTGCATTAGGGCCACTTAGATCAACTCCTCATTTTGTTCACATCTCTGTCCTCCCCTGTATAGTGTATTATTATTTTTGTGAGTGCTCAGGAAGTCTCCAGCCATCTAGCTGCTGTATAATTTGAGTATAAGTGTTGTTACCATTTTTCTTGTACTGTATGGCCTAAGGCGTTAATTCGCAGGCCTGGTAAGGTTTTGGTGATTCATGTAGAGTTTTTGATGTCAGCCAGTATTAGTAATATTTTGTATCTGTAATAATATTATATCTTACTTTAACTGAGCATTATTCGGTTCTCTCATTTATCAGGGCTGACTTAGATAAATTTGTTCTTGCTAAATTCGTGTTAATAGAGGCTATTGCAGTTAACCATATATGTAACCTGTTTTGCCATTACATTATCCTTATGAGTCCTGAATGTTTAGTTGTTAGTTTGAGCATTAAACTTTAACTTTTAATTTTACCTAACTCTTTTGTTTTGAACCTGGAACTTTGCAGGATAGTAGTTTTTTTAGTATTCTCACTTGAAGTGTTCATTATCTCTCTCTGTTCCGTAACAATATATATATATATATATATATATATATATATATATATATATATATATATATATATATATATATATATATATTAGTTCATGAGTTTACGAAATTGCATTTATGAATTGCCCCGCGGGCCTGATCAAATGGTTTTGCGGGCCTTATACGGCCCGGAAGCCAGACTTTCCCCATGGAGGCCAGACGTTCCCCACCCCTGTTCTAAGTGAAACAGGTCATCTGTTGTCGTGTCTGTTTTATTGACTTCTTTTACTAATTCTTCATTTTCATTCATTTCACTCTGAAATGCCTTCTTCATTCTGTTTACCCATTCTAAGAGCTTATTGTATGTCTCCATTTCAACCAGTTCCTGGTAGAAATCATTATCCTGCTTTCTTTTTTTTTTTAATGCTAGGAAAAAGGAACCAAAGGCCATGAGCCCGCAATAACCGTTCCTTCCAAGAGAAAAAATACAAGAGAGAGACAAATTCAAAATCCGATCATTTCGAGCTGCCTGGACACACGGCGTTTGAAGGACTGGAGATCATAGCTGGCAGGAAATACAGACACAGGGAAACAGTTCCAGAGTTGACCTGTTGCATAAATGAAGGATTGGGAGTAACAGTTAACTCTTGCATTAGAGAGTTGGAAAGAAAAGGGATGAGAGTTTGCTGCTAGACTGGTGCTACGCACCCATTGTAGACGTGGAGAAATGCAAGCAGACAGTTCAGAGGAGCAGTGACCATTAAAGTAACGACAGAAAAGAGATAAAGATGCAACAGTGCAGCAAATAGACAGAGGTTGAATTGAGCCAGTAAGAGGAGGAGAGTTAATGAGATGAAAAGCCTTTGACTCCACCCTATTGAGAAGAGCTGTATGTGAGGAGCCTCCCCACACATGAGAGTTGTACTCTACACAGGGGTGGATAAAACCTGTACATAGAGTCAACAGGTGTGCAGGGGTAAAGAAGGAACGGCTTACCACACCTAATCTCTTGGAAGCAGATTTTACAAGAAATATAATATGATCTTTCCAAGATAAGTCCCGAGTGAATGAGACCCCAAGCATGTTCAAGGATGATGCAGGATTAAGCTGAATATTATTAAATGTTAGTAGGTACACCTGTGGAAGATTTTGCTTCACTAAAGTATGTGGACATCTTGTTGTACTAAGAGCAAAGATTCTACTTAAGCCTACGTTCCTTGGTGCCCAGACTAAACACAATCAGCTGACGACGAGCTTGCTGGGTGCATTCCTGCACTGCTTTGTTTTATTGTTATTTGAACAACACTCTTACCTAAAACTTCCTCTTTTATTTTAGGACACCATTTAGTTTAACCTGGTACAGAGTTTGACTCATATAAAGAGACTGTTTAGGTATGGCAAGGTTGGCCAAGTGCAGAGTGATGTGTCGTACGTCCTGCCTGCACGGTGTTTCTCTTGTGTGTCTGTTTGCACTTTAGTGTGTACATGTTATGTCGTTTGTATAGGAAGCTATGTATATCTCTGGTGTGTGGGGTGTGGGTATGTCATGCATGTATGGATTAAAGAGTGTAGGGGACAAAACAGATCCTTGAGGGACGCCATTTGTAAAGTTTCTGATGTTCGATGACTGACCGGCATATGTTACACATGCACATTAGCCTGCTAAGTAGTTTGCCAGCCATCTTTTTGTGTTAGCTATTGTGCATGTTTTGAATATTTTCTTTGTGAGACTATGGCGGGGAATGGCATCAAAAGCTTTGCTAATGTCTCGTGTGAATAGGAATGTTCTATGCGATGGCCTAGCTGAATTGATGCCATCAAAAACTCTTTGTGTAAGGTCTGTAAGAAGAGTGTTTGTGGAGTGTAGCGGCTTAAAACCATGTTGTGATGGGGCTAGGGGGATGTGAAGTGTTATTACTGTAATTGTAATACTGGTCGTTCAGTGACTTTGGAGGGGCTGCAGAGGAATGTGATGAGGCAGTGTGATTAAGGCAAAGTTGAGTCTTTGTTGGGTTTGGGAATGATGATAATACCATTCCTCCAGATTTTGGGTATTATGTTGTGTGAGTAGCTGTAGTTTGATATGTTAGTGAGTGCTTGTATGCCTTGTGGTCCAAGATGTTTAAGGTGTATCATGCGGAGAGGATGGAGAGCGAGAGACTAACGAGGAGGGTGTATGCGAGTGAGGTGGAGGGAGGGAGAGAGAGGGGGAGGCCGAGGATGAGATGGAAGGATGGAGTGGAGAGGTATACGAGAGATGGGGGTGTGAGCTGGGAGCAAGGCAGTGAAGTGGCATTGAACAGGGCGACATGGAGCCAGTTTGTTTGTGGCCACCCGTTAAGGGATTAAGGCGTCTGGTAATAGATAGATAGATAACCCACATATGTCCACATTTGCACTCTGAAACACCTGGACAAACTCTATTTCATCTCATCATTTGCACCCCTTAAATTCCATGTTGCAATCCGTATCATGTCCATTGTCCAGTCTTTTGTTGTCACCTTTTTGTCTGTCCTGGTCCAAAACTTTTTGTTTGTATTTTTAGTCAGTTGTTTTCTATGGAGGGGTGCTAACCCTCCGCCAACCCACTTGTTGACATGTAGGGAAGACTTGGTGGTTGGTTATGAGGTTACCACGCAGCATATTAAATGATTTCCTGGTTGAGCTTCTCGCTTAATGTCGAGTCACCCTGAAATAGAGTACTGTGCCACTACACCGCGAGAGTGGATGATGGGTTCCCCCACCGACCACATTTGTTCTTCAGTACTGTACATATTACCGAAAAGCAGTTGCAATTATGGATAATTAAAATTCTGCTTTACTTAGTAAAACTTATTCAATAGGTAATAAAAAAAAAATGCAGTGTGTCAAAGATTTATTTATTAGATGTTAGTATAAACAATACAGTATTTTGCAATTCTTAAAATAATACATTCTTCTGTAACTATGAAGAACAATATACTGTGCACTCCATTGTACTATACTATAGTATGAATTGGAAGTGCCAATATATACAAATAATAATGGTATAATCTTAAATCATATAGTGTCTTTATTATACATCAACATAAAACATGTGGAAATAATACATATATATGACATGTTTACATACGGTACGGTACTGAGAAAACTCTCAGTCACTTTGTTAATATACAGCATAGTGGTATTTATACAGATGTTTGTCGAAGTATACAGTTGGCCAGTAATAAAAGCTAGTATTGCACTGATTGCTGAAGTACAGTAGTAATTTTTAGAGCAGGAGCTTTTAATACACTAGCATATATAATACAGGTTGAGGTGCCATGCTCCAAGAGGCTTCAGTATACTTATGCACATTTATGAAGAGATAAAGGACATTGGCATTTTACATTATGGCAACAGCATACAGTATATTTGTTCAGCATATATTTTGCTAAAGCACATTATCAAAATCTTATATATTCCATCTGTCATCCAGTCCTTTTTTTGCCCCATCAGGAGCAAAGGAGGCTGGGCTAGGCTACTCAAGTCTCAACATATTTAAGACATGCCTTAATCGCTTCTGCATGGCATTATGTGAGCAATACACCCCAATCATTCCTCAGATGTAAACCCTTATGGGCTTCAGATAGTAATCACACTAAAGAAGTTATGTGTTCCAAAATATCACAACTTTTCATACAGGAATGTAAGGAAACCAGTAAATCAGTTGTAGAGGTAGCACAAAAGCTTTTGGTGATGGAGAGATGCCTTCATATGATGGCACTGCTTTGACAGAATGGAGGATCTGTTCACCTACACACCATCCCTCAACTCTTGCTCTCCACTAAAAGGTGGATGGTGTACTGCAGGATGAGAGCATCTTTATCGTGCAGTCCACTGGGTGCATGTTCCAGACAAGCCCGAGGTTGCAAGTACTGTGAAACAGTGCTACAGTTCAATTTTTAACCCTACCACTCTGGGGACATAAGTGTACTGTAGTTCTCATTGAATTCTTGCGATTTTTAAAGGATTTTGTTCAACTTAGGAGAAACTCTCTTTTCTGGAGAGATCAGATATTGTCTTTATTAACCCCTTCCCTACCAAGGTGCTTTCCTCGGCTGAATAAAATCACTTGGTAACAGGAAGAAGAAACCATAAATAACATACATTGATTGGTATACAAGTTGAATCAAGGCATCACCCCATATAGTATATTCTTGATGCTACCAAGCAGTTTTTTCCTAATTTTTGTATTGTAAGTGTTTATTTTAAGGTTGTGTCTGACCCCTTCAATTGAAAAACCTTCTCTGGAGCCTTAAAAAAAAAAGAAAAAAAAAAAAAGAGGAGTTAGGAGATGGCAAAATAAAATAAAAAACGTCCATGATCTCGATGGGTTTCTAACCTGGATGAAATTTAAAAAAAGTAAAACCGAAAAAATTGTATACCTAGTGGAGTCAGGATTCCAGGGGCTTGATGGTAAATAAGTGAGTGTGGCCCATTTCACTGAGTATATATTTGATTAGTTTTCTCCACATTCATTGCTTTTTGTACCTCGCTCACCCCATTCTTAAGTAGAAAATGAAGTTGGGATGATAATGATGATTATGAAAATGATATACAACAAGGACTTGCATGCTGTACTCGGCTCCACTCCTTACGTCCTGGAATCTTCCTCTCCTACTGTTGTTCTGTAAAGAAAATGCCGATTGTCAATGATTTTGGTTGGTTAAGAGTTCGTAGAGCTATTTACTGTACAGCACTTTAAATATGTGATACCTGTTATATATCTGCAAATATAGTGCTGGATTTATATCTGAATTATGTTACATGAAATCAGATATGACCTGGGGCCACAAGACCAGCAACAACAAATGCACCTTTGCCTAATGGATTTCTTGAAATTGACAGATTTCATGTGGTATGGTATACTGTAATGTCAGAATCTCTTATTTGTAATTCTTTGTGGTAATGAATGATTTCTAGGTGTGTATGCCCTTCTCAATAAATATCTCATATAGGGAGAAATATTTGTAGGATGCAAAAGTTGGGCACTGTTGTTGATCAAAAGGACTGATTAGAAAATGTCTATTGAGCTCTGCATCAAGATCAATTATCCCCGTAAGTTTTGACCACTTCAACAGTTTTTTTTTTTTTTTTTTTCATTAAGGGGCTTTTTGATATCGAGAAATTAAATATAGCTTTCATGAATCCTGTAACTGCAAGACATCTCGTACGGTGAATAAAATCTTGTGGTAGAAAGAAAAACAAAATTGAATCTACTGTATGTCATTTTAGTAAAGGGGAAGTGAATATCAGTACTGATTATGCACAGGGTTTCCCAGCCTTGTATTCCATGGAGTAGTATACATTTACTGAACAGTGCTTTAGTTTTTTTATCTCAAGATTTTTGTCCTTTTACAGCTTATTTCACGCAGCTCACCGGCTGAAAAAGGCAGTGCAGTGGCTCTGCATCTTTTCCATAGCACTTCTTCATGATTAGCATAATAATCTAGTATTAATCTCCTTACAACAACTCAGTGTTCAAGATGGAGAGAGGGCAATTTTTGGACAATTTAGAGTAAACAGAATATAAGACAGTATTGCAAGCAGTGTTATTCTTCAGCAAATGCTTAGTATAAAAACCCTTAAACATTTCATTTACTGTGTATTCTGTCTGATATAGCCAGATGCCTTAATGCCAGGAGTGGCTACAAAATAAACTGCCTCAGTGTCATACTGTTTGTCATCAGGCTGTCCTTTCCTCACTTCATTTCCATTCACTAATATACCTTTCCACTCCATCTCTTCCTCCCATTTCCAGCCATTTCAAATTCACTTTGGAAACTAGTAAATAATATCAAGTTACTATGTTTTCCTGCAATAATTCTTTCACAAAAATATTATCTGTATTACTGGTATTAATTATATTCCAATGGCCAGTTGTATTGGTGTTGTAGTCCCAAGTTAATTTCATTGTGAACCCAGTAGACCGCAGGCTGAAGTTGTCCATTCTCTCTTTGAGGGATTGGGAAGGAGTTGAGAGATGTTGTTATAACCAGTCAGCGAAGTTGCCTGGTTATTTGAGTGGCTCCATGTGAAGACATCCCTCTCCAACGCCAGGGACAGCCTTGCTGGGAAATTTCCACGATCTGCCAGTCTATCTACCTACAGTCTTATCAGACGCCGTAATCCTTTAAGGAGTGGCCTCACACAAATCGCCTCCACGTTGCCTTGTCTTTTAGTATTTGGCTACCCTTCCTCCAACTTACATCCCCCTCTTCTATATCTCTCCACTCCATCTCTCCATCTAGTCCTTGTTCTCCCCCTCCACTTCACATACATACGCTTTTCTAGTCACTCATTTTCTGCTCTCTACACATGGTCAGACCATCTCAGAGTATCTCAACACTTTCAGCCACATCTAAATCCACGTCACAATGCTCCTTTACTTCATTTGTCTGTCTTTTAGTGCAACTCCACATCCTTCTCTCAAATGAACTTTTGGACAACCCATATCCTGTGCTGTTACAATTAGCAAAGATGAGAATGTATTGAAATAAGGTAGCTGTTGCTGTAGGACATGTTACTAACTATACTGGAAAGCTGTTATAATAATGCTGACATGTTAACTAACTATACTGGAAAGCTGTCTTATAATGCTGACATGTCAATTACCTACTCTGGAAGGCTTGTCATATAATGCTGACGTGTTTATCTATGCTGGAAAGCCGTCTTATAATGCTGACATTATAAACTATACTGGAAAGCTGTCTTATAATGATGATATGTTAAATAACTATACTGGAAAGCTGTCTTATAATACTGATATGTTAAATAAGTATACTGGATAGCTGTCTTATTATAATGCCTACATGTTAACTGGAAAGCTGTCTTTTAATGCTGTAACATGTTAGTACCTCAGGTATGAGTATTCCAGAAGCACCTGTATGGTAAACAGGCTCAGGACAGGCACACTATGGTAAACTCTATTAATATATATAATTCTGAAAACAACCAGTCTGTAACAATGGTGTACTGTATAACATCTTCAATACAGTCCTTTATAGCCCAAGGACATTTTTAAATTCTGATTAATGCCAAGCAGTTCTACTCAACTATACTAAGAAATCCCCTGGCTGTAATGACTATAGTGTGTTTGTTCTAATCTGACAAAGATCCCGAACCCCTTTTTGTTCAGTTGATGGCTAAGTGTCAGATCAGAGGGTTAACTTGACTAGTAACAAGGAAGACTTGGTACTACCTCACAAATAAGGCTCATCAAACTTCATGTAACCACACCCTTACCAGTAGGTCCAGTACAGCATTATTCAAGTTGAGGGAGTGGCCAAGTTGTCAGCTGAAAGCAAGCTTACTGTACAAACGGTCTCAGTAACCCCTTCAACCCTGCATAGTCTCTTGAATGACAGGATCTGTAGTTGGATTTTTTCATTTGATGGAACTGGACCAATCTCACACCTTTAATTTGTGGTTGCAGGAAATTCAGTGAGCCTTAGATAAGAGACCAGAATAAGTATTATTGGTTGCTAGTCCTCTAATCTGAATAAACTTGGCCATCAACTGAGGAAAAAAGGGGCTAAAGATCTTTGTCAGGTTAAAACAAAGATACTACAGTTGAGCTCCCATTTACATTACAGATGTTGAAAAGCTTTTGTGTATGACAAAGCATCAGTTTCATCATAGTTTAATTTATAAAACACCCAGATACTGCAGAAATAATAAATATGATACCAAGGTTAGGACTGAAGAAGGCTGTTTTCATGGTAAGAATAGGTCCTGCCAGGCTTAGTTTGAATGTAAAGTGAACGAGGTTCTATAATAATACCTTCAAAACTGTACATTTGTGCAACTTTCCAAACCTGTTACTTTGATAACCAGGTTATATTTTATGAAGAAAAAACTAGTATTGTAGGAATGGAAGCTTTTGTAGATTTTCAGCCTATTATTTTATACTGGGTTAGATTAGATGGTTCCATTCAGTGTTGGTAGGGTATTATTGAGCTGCATGGGTTAGTAACATTGTTTTTGTCTTTTGAGAAATGATTTTTAATTTCCTTCGTAATTTTCAGCATTGATTAAGACAGAAATAGGCAGATGAAGATCAGTGTCTTTTGGTTGTGAGGAAAGCTCTTGCACTGCAAATATCAAGCATGATTGTACTTCTTTCACCTTAACTAGGCCCAGATTTTCATTCTTTTGCAACTTATTTCACACAGCTTAGTGGCAGCATAGGATAATGCCGTGGCTCTACATCATTCCCATAGCTCTTTCTTCATTACTATTATCATATTCTAGTGTTATTCTCTTATTACAGCACACCATTCAAGATAGAGGGATGGTAATTTTAAGCCAAGTTAGAGTAAGAAGAGTGTGCATTACAGTAGTAAAAGTAGTGTATTCAGCATATGATTATCCTTAACAATCAGACCTCAGGAAGTTTTGTTGTGGCAGATACAGTAAATTCATGTAACATTAACCAAAGTAATATAGCTAACTTATTTCATGAGGTTTGTGAGTTAAGGCACCAATGAACCAAATTTTGCCATCCCCAAAGCTTTAGATACTGGTATCTATGAAGTGGATGCCACAGTACGGCAAGAAAATATACTCCTGTACTGATAATGACCGTATACCATTAGTTGTGGAGTAGATGCTGGTAAGGTTGTAAGAGATGCATACAGTGCACTGGTGCAATAGCAGTGCAGTACACCATCGTACTGTGATTGTGGAAGTGAGTGGTTAGTTTGAGGGTCATATTCTAATTTTTTTTGAGACTTTGCAACATCTCATCCTCATTATTTATTCAGCCCATTATACTGTACCTCAGTATTTTATTTTATGCTGCTGATACCAGTGTGCAGTAACATGCAAAGTGTGTCACTAAGAAAAATCTTCTATGAAGCTTATAGTCCCACAATGAATATGCCTCTCAGTCAGAAGTGTTAAGATTCTTTGTAGTACATTTTTTTAAATTATAGGTTCCAGGTGAGCAAATGGCAATAACTTGATCTTAGATGTATGGTAAACTCTTAATACATCAGGTTTGTGTTATGTAAACCATACTCAGACTGATATATTCTTAACTGAAAATAGTTTAGAGTTACCAGTGTGTAACTTGTACTGTTTTTTTGAACAGTGAGATTATTAAGCTTTAGTAATTAACATGCACATCTCTTGCAGCATTATTTGCTGCAGTATTGTGTTCAACATCATATTCAAGTACATATTGTACTCAGCTTAATAGTGTTTGTCACAAATATCGTTATTACTTCCACACATTGGACTGTGGTTGGTTTAATATACCCAGAACACACTGAAATGGTAATGAAAGTTGACATAGATATAAGAAAGTTTTAGTGTAATCTGTGGTATGTAAATATCAGCAGTTTTCTTCATTTCAAGTGTTTTACTGTGCAGTTTTACATTAAACTGCTCTTTATCAGTGTTTTATGAACACACCCAACATATTCCTGAACAGTGGGCACCTAAAGAATTTTACTTCTCTTGGAAACAGTTTTTCACTAATCAAGTAGGGAGTTTGTAATTTTTTGTGGATACTGTATACATCTGAGAGCAGAAATTACTTAGTAACCCTGCTGTGTTAAGTGTTGTAATAAAGGTATGGTATTAGAGAACAATTTGTAAATGCTAATTCAGTGCTGAAGATGATGATGTCGCCTAACCCTGGTTTGTCTAATTGTTCAGACCAATTGACCACAGGTAAACAGTTGTTTCTGTAGGGCCATCCAACAGGTACATGCACTGTGGCGGGACCTGCCACCCTTTTACTGTAGACAGAAACACATCAGGGATGTACACCCACGCACCAAAGTTTCTGTACCTCCCTCGGTGGAGGGAAGTGGAAGTCAGGGTTAGAGAGAGGGCAGGCGAACGGACAACCATGAGTAGTAGTTTGGAACTGAGCTACGAGGCGAATAGTGAGAAACCTAATGAAAGTGGATTCGAAACATTTCCATGCTAGTCACCTGCAAAACATAATGCGTTCGTAACATACATAGCATATACAGTATTATAATATAGACTACTATGTTGTCATGGTGTCCTGTGAACCTGACCCATTTGTTTCGGATCCTCACGATACAAATAAAGCACTGAGCCAGTTGTGTATCAGCTGCACCTGGTCATTATCACTGCAGTGATAATATTTCTGAGTGTTATTCCTGGATTGCCCATAGGTATACTATAGAATGATTCTGAGTGTTATTCCTGGATTGCCCATAGGTATACTATAGAATGATTGTGAATTTAATGCAGATTCCCACAGTAGCTGTGCGGATGGTTATATATGTTGCAGTTATTTTATATGGACGAAGAATCCACATAGTGATGGGCAGCGGAGAGCATTCGCCAATAATTTACTATAACCAGATGAAATTAGATGCAAACAACACAAAATATTATGAGACAACGAAGGTATAGCTGTGATATCCTGCTCCGCCTTGTTATCCAGGCCTTAACTGTTGCTTCACCTCATACGTGCATTATTTTCCTTCAGTCTCTGCCTCTTTTATTACTTTTACTTCTCAGTATCCTTGTACTGCGAGCCGTCATATTCCTTAGGGGGTTTCTAGTCGTCCGGTCCTATAACGCCTGCTGTATTACATTATTCCTCACATCATCACTCTCACACAAACAACATTAGCACAAGACTGCTGAATCTGTTACTACCATTATTGGCCCTGCCACTACTAATCCCCCTTTTTCCACTGTGTCTAATTTCCCTCACAATACTACTCCTGCTACTCCACTATAAATCTGTATAATAATACATGACTGTCCTTATGGCTGTGTATCTGCTAACCATATTGTCCCTGTCCCAAGTGGGACAAGAATGCTCAGTGGACCATGACAACACCCAATGCAAACATGTGACAACCATACCGATACATCATTGGCTGATGCAACCCACGCTATGACTATCATTGCCTGCGTTGTCTGTTCCCACCACGTTATGACCAATTTTTTCGCGTAATGACTGTTTAAACTATAATTTGTGGCCTCAGACCATGTAATCCCTATCATTGGAGAGTAGTACAGTTTTAGAAAAAATGGACGGATATTTTTCACCCGAGTTATATCTACCATTTTCGCGTTTTGACCATTTCTGGCCTAAAAAATTGCCTTCTGTCTTATGTGAGGTTCATGCACTCTGATTGCGCCTTAAATGATATATATATATATATATATATATATATATATATATATATATATATATATATATATATATATATATATATATATATATATATATATATATATATATATATATATATATATATATATATATATATGTACAGTAATCCCTGTACTTTCCGGACGCCCACTTTCCGGACGCCCCACTTACCGGACATTGTGGGCCTGTACCTTCGGAACCCAAAAATGGCCAAAAAAGGAAAAAATCCCCCCCAAATCCTATTTTTTTCCCAACCGTAATTTGAAATTGCCACGTGGCACCAGAGCTGTTACACCATGGACCCTTCACCCCTTCCTTCCTCCCCCGTCCCCCCTCCCCTGTCAGGGTTGCCATTTGGTATTTTTCATTACCAAATGTGGGCCAATTTGGTAATGAAAAATTCGTTTGGTAATGAATCAGAATAATGCAATACCAAACTGATTTTTCACATGTGTGAGGATACACAGGATGGAGATGGTGGATTGTTTGCTCTCCCTGATTAATCTGCTAGTCTATATAGCATGAAAATAATCAACATGCTGTTAATTATAAGAAGAGTGATTACATTAATTTCCACTTGTATATATAATTAGTGAAGAATAAATGCTAGCTTTACGAATTTGGTAATGAAAAGTTAAATTTCATAATGAAAATTGAGAAGTTTGGTAATGTGGCCGTTGCGATCTGGCAACTCTGTTACCCCATCATCAACAGTCACAGCCTAACTCCGATCGAGAGCAGATGCTTATTGTATTGGAAGCCACATGTGCTCATTTCTTGTGAATAAGCAGTGAATAAACTGCAATACCTCGCCACTAGACCACACAGGAATTTACAGTGTTGTGCAGTGTTAAGAAATTAGAATTTAGAGTGCAAAGGATTAACTGTGGAGTGCAAACTGGCAGTTCAAACCAGACCAGGAGCCAGGGACTTGTAAGTACCCAGAATGTTTAATGTTGTATAAACTCACCTCTAAAACCTCATTCTCTGGTTCTTTTGCATTTATTTCAGTCTTTTATGTCCCTTATTGGTGTGATTTGAGTCTTAAATAGGTGCTATGCATGTCCAGCAGAGAGTTGTATAGGTGTTTTTCTGAGTCAGGATAGGTTAGGGTCCATAAGTACAAGTCTAGGAGGCTGGGGCCCACTTTCTGGACGGGACCACTTTCTGGACATGCTTTTGGCTCTATTACATCAGAAAGTGGAGGGATTACTATATATATATATATATATATATATATATATATATATATATATATATCTGGCTGTGGCAACTCATGGCACCACCATACCACCAGGAGGGGACTACGGACGGGTAGATGCTGCGCGCACCATGTCCAGTCAGTACAGACATAAGTCCCACTGGGCCGTGCGCCCCTATTCCCCGGAGTGCACCCGACCTGACCACCCCAGTCCGAGTGCACTACCTTTCAGGTGAGCTAGCCCTCGCCAGGATCGGGATGGAGCTGAACAATCAGCTCCAAGCAGTACCCCAGCGACGGCTGGTAGCCGCACAACCCAAGAGACGGCGTGTAGCCATTCTGATAAAAAGGCAATGGCCTGTAGCCACTCTGATAAAAAAGTGACGGCCTGTAGCTTCGCCCTTGTGACGGCCAGTAGCCACACACAAAAAAGACCACGGCCTGTAGCCGGGCCCCAAAAAAGGAGACGGCCTGTAGCCGCTCCGACAGGTGCTGCTCACACCCCCTGCAGAACCCGTGATGGCCTGAAGCCGCACATGGAGTGAGAAAGGTACACCCCCTCTCCTTCTACAGTTGCCTTGGAGGGCACGACACTGACGATGGCCTGTAGCCGCGCCAGTAGGCAGGAGACAGCTTGTAGCCGCTCCTCATCTACACATTGCCCTCCATATGGGACTTCAGCAACAGCCTGTAGCCGCGCCGGCAGTCTAGCGACAGCCTGTAGCCGTGCTTCGTCTGCGGTCCCTTCAGGAAGTCAGGCCCCGGTGACGGCCAGAAGCCACACTGACAGCAAAGGGACGGCCTGTAGCCACCCTCCGTCTGTTGCCCAAGGGAACTTGGCGATGGCCGGTAGCCACACCAGGGAGGGATGCCAAAGTCCCTCGCCCCCTGTGACTCTGAAGCATGAGGGCGACCTGCGATCAGCCCTGCCTACCAGCGGGAGAGCAGACCGCTTCTCTATCCACCCAGACCGAGGCAACGTCCAGGAGGAAGATTTCTGCCCCAAGGACTGGTGGAGAGGCCCGGTGTTATTCTCCATCCAGTCAGCCCCCGAGGAGGACCCCCACGTGATGGACTCCTGACAGGATCGACGCCACAGCCCCACACTGACGGCAATGCCGCGGGAAGGAGACCGCAGCCGACGGACCTTCGAGGGCACCCCCAGGACTCTGTGGCAAGACCTCTCCCTTCTCTGATGAAGGCGATGCCCTTCCTCCACCAGGTGCTGGAGGAAGTGCCTCCAGAACCTGTTTGGCCCTAGCCCTGAGGGCCAGACCCCACTCCCCCACCCCGATAGTGAGGGGCCCTTCACCATGCCCAGCCCGAGCCCTCGACGAGAGACGACATCCCTGAGAGTTGTCCCGTGGCAGCGGGACGAAAGGACTCCTGAATGGACTCCACCTACCCCAGACTGACAACTGTGAGTCCCCAAACCTTCCCCCTTCCCCTTTGCCCGATCAGTGACTGTAATACATGGTTCCCACAGACAGTGAGTGAGAGGCAAAGACTGTGCAGTGCAAGTGAATAGTGAAATTCAGTGAAGTGAGGAAAGATGCTTGAGGCAGTGCATGTCCATCCTGTGCAAAACGAGAGGCAAAGCTCGGTGTCATTATCATAACTCTGTGACGATGCATTTCCACCCTGTATAAGCCAAGAAGCAGAACCCAGTGACAATATATGTAACTATTGTAAATCAGGAAATAGAGTCAGTGTCAGAATAAGGACTCTTGAACTACCTCATGCACAGCAAAACCTATATTTTGCCTTCACACTGGGAAGCGAGCCTCCCGTGTAAGGACTGTGAAAGCTGTGTAACGTCTCCTTACCCAGACTAAGACCATTGCCTGTCTATAATAGTATCCTGCGTGATACTCGAAACCCATCTCCTAGCCTGTGTATTAACTTTGTTTAGCATATCATGTGAATTGTCTTCCCGTTCTGTAGCAGAGAATTTGTTAATATACATGTAAGGTTGTTGCCCTGTGTTTTTATGCCCTGTTCCTCTCATACTGTGTCTAAGCTCCTGTCTAGAAAGAGAACCCAGCTGCACCCTAGACATTCTTAGGGCGGGAAGTCGACCTAAAAATGCCTAGCATAATGCTGGTGGACAGCAGTGGTTCTTGACCTGGGCATACACGGAGAGAAGCAAAACAGGGAAACCGGCAAGATGGCAATGAAACAGCATGCACAATTACCCAAATTCGACCCAGAACAGTATGACATCCACACATATCTATCAGTAGTTAAGCTGCTGCTGGATATTGGGTTCGAAGATGACAGGCAGAAAATAGCTGTCACGCTACCACTCCTGGGCAAAGCAGCGGCCAATATTGCACCTAAAGTCATCCCCGAGCTAACATGGGTGAACTTCACAAAACTAGTAATTCAAGCCATCACACCCTCACTAGGAAGGGTAGTGGCACTATCCCAACTGGATAGTTTAACATACGACAGCAACCTGGACGATACTCTGATCCAGGCCAGGCGATTTGTCACCGCCACTTACCCGGAGACAGATGATGAAACCCGGGAACAAAACACATGCAACCCCCTCCTCAGTGTCCTCCCCAGTATGGACAAGGAGCACTTCACCATACACAACCTGATGGGGGACCTGGACAGGGACATCCAGCTGATACGGCGACTCTTAACCTCCCGCTCCACCCCTCAGCAAATCAATGTGGTTAGCAAATTCCCCACGAATAAGCCCACACCACACAACAAGCCACCGACCTCCTCTACCCCACGCTAGCCCTACACCAACGCTCAGCTTACCCAGGGCACACCCCACAAACAAGCGCCCCAGCCACAAGGAGAACGAGAACCTCATCTCAATCTACCCCTGGGAGTTCTCCACGTGCAGCTACCGATGTCCACTCCATGACATCCGTGAACAACTCAAAGCTTCCAGTCGCAAGCTAACTACCCCAGGCTGACGCAAAGTGTCTTCTCTAGAAAACGAGGGCCCTGAGGATGAACCCGCATCCACCGGAGATACCGATCCTGGGGAAACAGAGCCAGAGGAAGAGGAGATCCAACAACAACTGCATTTTTAGGACTGCCCCCGCACCTCCCCACTGTGACTGGGGCCACCTCTCTAAAATATCACCCCCCAGTCTGCAGCAAGATGAGGCTGAACGGGATAAAAGCGAGGCTTTTGGCCAATACAGGAGTGGCCAGGTCGAGCCTTTAGTCACTTCTACTCCCATCATAAGTCGGCTTTTGGCCCGCTTTTCCCTACATTGACTCATCTCACAGACGCAGGGGACGGCCCCCTACCCATCCTTGGGGTAACCCAGGCCCTACTCACTGACACCCAATATGGTCTGACAAATCTATACTTGCGGCTAGGGTGGGGCGCGAAGCTCTGTACAGTGTTGCCACGTTTTCCATACATGCAATGCCCCCCCCCTCCTCTCTCTCTCTCTCTCTCTCTCCTGGGGGGAGATGTGTGTCACCCTGGGGAATTTTGTTTCTTTTATGAGTGACTGTTATAAACTTATGCTTTCATTTCTTTATTTTGTTTTTATTATATCTAATTATATATAAAAATATTTATTATTGTTTTACATAGGTCTGAGTCAAGGACACAAAGGAAAGTGAACCAAGACGCCCTGGCCGGGTTAGACTGGATAGGTGTGAGTGTTGCTGCTCATGAGGGTTTAATATATATATTTTTTTAACTAAGAAATTGGCATATTTTTACTTATATTCCTGCACATTATCTTATAATCATAATTGTGACATTATTACCCACCCCAGAAATACAGTAAAAGCCAATAAAAGTTACTACATTTTTTTTAGCAACACTGTAAAATATTTATGCCACGTTTCTGTATTGTCGTATAAATATTTTATGCATAATAAGTTTACTGTTCTTTCATATACCTTAATACACACGTTAACATTATATTCATATGTGTTTATCTTATTTGTGATGCATTTTACATATATAACAGGCATTTCACATCGGGGGTTTGGGAAACATAGCAACACTGTACAAAGCTTCGCACCACACCCTAGCTGCCAGTTTAGATTTGTCAGACCATAGCAGGTATCCATACAACACTAGTTCATTGTCTTCGACTCCACCTGTCGTAATTATGATGGATACCTGGGACTAGATCTGCTGCAGAAACTACAAGCTACCATCGATTGCTACAAGCAGCAGCTCCAGTTCCAGAACCCCCCCCCCCGATCCCCCAAGGCATTGTGCACTTTCACGCCCTGTCCCACACCCCCCCCAGCATCATCCCTCCCAAACACACCCCTCTCCCTGCCTCCCACCTTGCCCAGTCCCCCACTCCCCCACCTTCCCTGCCACCAACACCTCCTCCATAACGATTCCCCCTCAGCACGAAGCAAGGCTGTCATTGAACAGGCCCACAGGAACATTCATCCTATTCTCCCCTGCCTTGCCGCCTGGAATCCTTTCGGCCTGTCTCCTGTCCCCCACCTTCCTCCCCCCCACACATCGCGGCAGTCCAGATAGCAAACTTCACCACGTCCCCCCTCATGCTACCTAAGGGGCTCGTTTTGGGAGAAATAGAAGAAGCAGAGCCATGCCCCATCCTCTCCCCCTCCTCCCCTGCCCCACTGCCCCTCATCCCCAACCATCTCTCCCCTCACCAATCGGACGTCCTTCACCATCTCCTCCTGGACTTTCAGGACCTCTTCACGTCAGGCCCCTCAGATATTGGCCACACCACCTACCTGTCACATGATATACACACCACAGGACCACCGATCTGCCAACCATCCCGGTGGAAAAACCCAAAACAACAAGCAGAAGACCAGCAGGTCTAGGAAATGCTCGATGCCAGCGTTGTATCACCTTCCACCAGCCCGTGGTCCTCCCCCGTTGTCCTCGTCAAGAAAAAGGACTGTACCATGCGATTCTGCATGGATTACCGCCACCTCAACGACGTAACCATCAAGGATGCCACCCCCCTTCCCAGGATCAATGACTCCCTTGACTCCCTATACAGTGCCTCTTGGTTCTCTATCCTAGATCTCCAATTGGGGTATTGGCAGGTCCCTGTGCACTCAGAGGACAGAGGAAAAACTGCATTTTCCACCAGTAAAGGGAAACATTACGAATTCAATATCCTGCCATTCGGCCTCTGCAATGCCACTGCCACTTTCTCACAGCTGATGGAGTCTGTCCTTAGCGGCCTTACCTGGAAAATCCATCTGACATACCTGGACGACGTCATCATTTTCAGTATTCATGGGCCGATCACCTCCAGCACCTCAGGAAAGTCTTCGAACGCATCTGCCAGGCAGGCCTCAAGCTCCGGCCTTCCAAGTGTGTCCTGGCCACCCGAACTGTCTCTTTCCTGGGGCATGTCAACTCCAAGGACGGAATAGCCTCCGACCCAGACAAACTGCGCGCCATCACAGATATTCCCCTACCACGAGACATCCATGAGGTCCGGGCCTTCCTGGGCCTTACCTCGTACTATTGACCCTTTGTAAAGGGGTTCGCTAACATCGCCAAGCCCCTTCACGACCTGACCCGGAAGGGAGAACCCTTTACCTGGACTGACGAGCGACAGGCTGCTTTTCAAGAGCTCAAGAACAAACTCATCACTGCTGTGATCGTCGCCATCCCCGACTACTCCCTACCCTTCCGATTGTACACCAATGTTTCCCTCGTAGTGATTGGCGCTGTCCTCACCCAAGTCCAGGGATGAGAACACATTATCACCTGCACCAGCCGCACCCTTAACCCGTCACGTCCTGAGGTTTTCCGCACGTCTGACATCCCCCAATCCCAATGTATTTTTGAAAAAAAAAATTTTGGCTAAAACCTTCACTTTTGGTGAGAAACATCAAAAATTCATAGAGAAATCGCTCACCTGAGGTTTAAAATACTCAATCCAGGTAGGAGTTCCTCCTTACCTGACTGGGTTTTCTAACATGCTGGCATCAAAGAAAACGAGTTCTATGGGAGGGTAACTATTTTATCCACTCATAAACGGTATTTATTTATTTACTTGGTACGAATTTATATGTAGTATGAGAGTATATTGGTTTTCAAGCAGTAATAAAGGCATTATAAGCATTGTTTCACTCACTAACTAATCACCATACCTGACCTTTTTTTACCACATTACCTGATCATTATTTCTGACTGTTTCTTCTTCTAATGCTGTGTAAACATTGTCCTCCACATTGTCATCAATTGGGGAATCACTCTGGCCCTGAATATCTTTACTGGCCAGGTCACTGGTAACAGGTGAATTGCCAAGACAATGGCATGAGGGGTGGAGGGGGGAGGTTATGCGGTGTAAGGCATTGTCCCTGCTTGGCATCTTGTAGAGGAATAGAGGAAGGTGTCCCGTGTATACATACGAAAAATCACGCACGAAAATTGAAAATTGTGCAAATTAGGGACCTTGCAATTGCACGACGTACCGGTACGTCGCCGGGACTGGCAAATGCAAATTGTTGCAACATACCCATACGTCGACGGGACGTCTCGGGTTAACCAGGCTAAGTGGAACTATGCCGCAACCAAGCGAGAGTGCCTAGGCATCATCTGGGCCCTTGAACACTTCCGGACTTACCTATCTGGGACAAACGTGACAATCATCACAGACAACTAGTTGCTCCAATGGCTCCGGCAATCAGACAACCACAACGCCCAGCTGATCAGATGGCGGGAGACCCTGAAAGAATTTAATTACGAAATATCTTATTGCCCCGGCAAACTCCACACTTATGCCAATGCATTCTCCCAGCTCCCCATCCACCCAGTACAGCACGAAACGGAGCTCCTCCAATGGTGGCACAACAAAGACCGGCCCCCTGGATTCCTCCCCACCTATTCAACAAACTCCACTTTCAGGGCAACCATCTGTTCATCCTGCTGGGTCACATCATCCTCATCCCTGCCACTGCCCTAGACACCATGAGACACCTCCACTCCAATAACGGGATCCACCTGGGTATGAAAAAGTTCCTCCAGGTATTCAACCACACATATTGGACCCTCAGCCCCTCCAACCTTGCCAAAAAGATCACCCAGTCCTGCAGAGCCTGGGTACTGGGCAAGGACACCACCTGCACTGCCCGCCCTTCGGGACGCATCACTGCCCACAAACCCTAGCAATTGCTTTCCATAGATGGTGTGGGGCCCCTGCTGCTTAAGTCAGGCTACTGATATATCATCACCTTTGTAGGTACATATTCAAAATTTATCATCGTTTGTCCGGCCAAAGAACACCACACCGTTGTTGTAGCCGATGCCTTGGTCCGTCACGTTTTTCCCTACTTTGGAATTCCCCAAGCCCTACACTCCGACAACACCCCAGAATTCACCAGCAGTATATGGTGAGAACTAGCAAATTTTGTGTGGGTATTGCATCTCCCACTCCTCCCCATACTGGCCACAAGGAAACGTTGTCTGCAAAAGGAGCCACCGAACCCTCATGAGTCAAGTATGCACCTGGATTGAGGAAACTAAAAACGAGGACTGGTTAGCACACGTTGAAACTGTTCGGTGGGGAATGAACTCCTGCCCCCGGGAGGACGGCATATTGCCCAACAAGCGTGTGTTTGGGAAGGCGCCTCTCCTCCTTCCTCTACACCAACACCTGCAACCGCCCTCCATATCCCCCATGTTTGACCCTCTCCACCACCTCAAGAGGCGACTCCACCACCTGCAAAACGGCCTTGACCTCCAACCAGATGCCGCCCCCAACCCCTACAACCCGGGCGATTCTGTGATGATCGCAAAGCTTCCAGTTCCATACAAACTCTTCCCCCGTTTTATGGGCCCATACAGTCACTCACGTCCCTAACCCTTACCAAGTAATAGTGGATTACAGTAACACACCCCACACCTACAGGAATCGCCATGTATGCCCATTCCATGCCACCACCTCCCTTACCGCTGCCCTGCAGTCCCCCCACCCCTCCCCATCTCCAGTCGCCACCCTCGACCCTCCTCCCGACTCCTACAATTGCTACATCTCGCCCTCATCCTCCCTCCCTTCCTCCCCCTCTCCCTCACCCCCAACCCCTCCACCTATCGCGCCGCATATCACCTCACCTACAGCCTCACCAGTGCCGCAAATTTCCAACCCACCCCTAACCCCCCCCCGCCACCACCCCCCTTACCTCCCACACCCATTGCCACATCACCTGCCGCCCAGCCACCACCTCCCGGAACCAAGATGCCCTCACACACCCATATGCCTCCCTCCCCTGCTCCCGCCTCCACCTCATCCCCCCTCACCAACCCCACCCCAAGGCCCCCACCACAAACACCTCCACCCCAGCCCACCCCTTCCAACACCACACCGCATGCAACTAGAGCACCATGATGCCGCATGCCCACCTCACTGCCCATGCCCACCCTGAAAACTACCATCACCCGCTCTGGCTGCCTTTCACACCCTCCCGCAAGATACAGCACCATCCCCTCCCCCATCCCACCCACCTCACCTCCACCACAGGAGCAAACATCCCCCTCCATTCACATCCCCAACACAACAGCTATCACCCTCATGCTACGTCAAGCCCAAATCTCACCCACCCCTATCCTGAGGGAATACACCGGCACTTTGCCCTGGCATAAAACCACCACCACATCCTCAGTATCCAGCATTCAACTCGATCCCCTGCCAGAACAACCACCTCCCACCATGAGAATACAATGTGCCACCTGGACACCAGCCCTCAGCAGGAATCACTGAATCCACGGCCCTCGTCACCTCCTCCAGCTCCTCCACACAGCCCCCACACCCTCCACCCACTTCCTCACCTGCAACCCTCACCTCGACAAAAACCTGGGCCTGTATTCTGCATAGTGCTTATGGTCGACCCTAGCTAACCGTCATAGCTAAGCAAATTTATGACAGTCAGTCTTATGGCCGTCGGAAGTCGTCGGCCATACCTTACTAATCCAACAACACCGTCAGCTGCTAGAACGCACCGCTCACAATTTGTCAACTTTAAAATTATGGAATAAAATAGGTTCTTGGCATTATTTTCTTGGATTTAAATTGTTTTAACTTCATATTACGACTTTTGGGGAAGTTAGACATAGTAAAATAGGAATTCGTTTGTGAGAAAATGCGCTGAAACGTATTCCCGTTGAAAAGTGTGTAACCAAAAACACTGTCTGACTAGTGTAAACTTAACCTACCTTATTAATTTCATCTAATTTCATATTAGTGTTTTTTTGTTGGCTAGGCTAAACTTGGTTAGGTTAAATTTTATTATATATATATTTATATATATTTTTTTATTTTTTTATTCATATCATTATTTATTATAATATACTTAACCTACATTACAAATATTTTCTTAAGTCCAAAGAAAGTTAAAGAAAATGTTCATTGCTATGGACAGCAATGGGACAATAACCAGTTCATCTGGGTTAGGTTGAGTTATATATTTTTATAATTTGTTTCTGGTTTATTTAATATTTTCATATTTTTTTACACTAACCTTAACCTAAAGTATTATTTTTTCGACCAGTCTAAACTTTACCTATCCCATTATTATTATTTTATTATATTTAATTATTTATTATTTAATATTTTTTAGACGTCCATAAATAACCTAACCTGCTGGGGCTAGCCCTACAAGTACTGTAAAGCCCAAACTCTGCACATTTGCATTTTTCCGGTAGCAAGATAACGTAGTGTTATGATGACCTTAAGCTCCGGGGTGAGTGGGTTTCTCCTCTTGGTGTCATTCGATAAGGCGTCTCTCACAAGATTGGTGACATACAAAATACCGTCCCTGTCTAGCCGGTATCTCTTGATAAGCTCAGCATCACTGAGCTCGTTAAGCACGTCCCTTCTTCGGAAAATATTCTTCGGCTGGGGATCTGCTTGCTGTGGTGCGGCCATGTTGACACACTTCTGACGGTCATAGGCGGCGTTAAGACAGGGTGAACCCGAACATACCATCGCGCATCTTATTATGGTCGTCCATAGGAGTTTATGGTCAACCATACGAGTTTCTGACGGAGTTATGTCTAAAATGCACCATTTTGTTTAGATATGTACGACGGACTTAGCTATGACGGTTTGTAGAATCTGGGCCCTGGTGACAACGCAGTGGAACACCCTCCTGTAACACCTGATGCCGGCCCATGTCACCAGCACTACCAAGACCTACTACCTCCAGCCACGGGGGCGTAACTATTTCCCTGATGACGGTGGTGAAATACCAACTGTGGCAACTCAGGGCACCACCACACCCCCAGGAAGAGACTACGGAGGGGTAGATGGTGCACTTGCCATTTCCAGTCAATACGGACATAAGTCCCACTGGGCCGCGCGCCCCTATTCCCCGGAGTGCACCCGATGTGACCACCCTACAGTAGTCTGAGTGCACTGCCTTTCAGACGAGCTAGCCCTCGCCAGGATCGGGATGGAGCTGAACAATCAGCTCCAAGCAGCACCCCAGCGATGGCCAGTAGCTGCGCAACGCAAGAGACGGCCTATAGCCACTCTAAAAACCAGGAGACGGCCTGTAGGCGCTCCGATAAAAAGGCAACGGCCTGTAGCTGTGCCCTTATGATGGCCGGTAGCCGCACACAAAAATGGCCATGGCCTGTAACCAGGCCCCAAAAAAGGAGATGGCCTGTAGCTGCTCCAACAGGTGCTGCTCACTCCCCCTGCAGAACCCGTGACAGCCTGAAGCTGCACGTGGGGAAAGAAAGGTACACCCCCTCTCCTTCTACAGTTGCCTCGGAGGGCATGACAACACTGGCAATGGCCTGTATCCACGTCAGTAGGCAGAACATGGCCTGTAGCTGCTCCTCGTCTACACGTCGCCCTCCATACAGAACTTCGGCGACAGCCTGTAGCCATGCCGGCAGTCAAGCAACAGCCTGTAGCTGCGCTTCGTCTGCTGTCCTGTCTGGGAGTCGGGCCCCGGTGATGGCTGGAAGCTGCACTGACAGTGAAGGGATGGCCTGTAGCCGCCCTCCGTCTGTTGCCCAAAGGAACTCGGTGATGGCCGGTAGCCACATCGAGGAGGACGCCAAAGTCCCTCACCCCCTGTGACTCTGCAGCATGAGGGAAACCTGCAATCAGCCCTGCCTACCGGAGGGAGCACAGGCCGCTTCTCTGTCCACCCAGACCGAGGCAACCTCCAGGAGGAGGACTTCTGCCCCGAGGACTGGTGGAGAGGCCCGGTGTTATCCCCTGGGTTATTCTCCATCCAGTCAGCCCCTGAGGAGGACCCCCACCTGACGGACTCCTGTTGGGAGCGACACCACAGCTCCACACTGACAGCGACGCCGGGGGAAGGAGACCACAGCTGACGGACCTTCGAGGGCGCCCCCAGGACTCCAGGGCAAGACCTCTCCCCTCCCTGATGAAGGCGACACCTTTCCTCCACTAGGCGCCTGAGGGAGCGCCTCCAGAACCTGTTTGGCCCTAGCCCTGAGGGCCAGACCCCAGTCCCCCGCCCTGACAGTGAGAGCCCCTTCACCATGCCCAGCCCAAGCCCTCGACGAGAGACGACGCCCCTGCGAGTTGTCCCGTGGCCGTGGGATGAAGGGACTCCTGAATGGACTCTGCCTACCCTAGGCTGAAAACTGTGAATCCCCAGGCCTTCCCCCTTTGCCCGATCATTGACTGTAATACATAGTTCCCACAGACAGTGAGTGAGAGGCAAAGACTGTGCAGTGCAAGTGAATAGTGAAATTCAGTGAAGTGAGGAAAGACGCTTGAGACAGTGCATGGCCAGCCTGTGCGAAATGAGAGGCAAAACTCGGTGTCATTATCATAACTCTGTGACAGTGCATATCCACCCTATGTAAGCCAAGAAGTAGAATCCAGTGACATATATATAACTATCGTAAATCAGGAAAGAGAGTCAGTGTTAGAATAAGGACTCTTGAACTACCTCATGCACAGCAAATCCTATATTTTGCCTTCTCACTGGGAAGCGAGCCTCCCGTGCAAGGACTGTATTTACCTAATTGTGATATACAGGAAATGAGCTACGCTCATGGGGTCCCGTCTCTGTTTCTCAGTAAGTCAAATTTAGCTTTAAACTCGTTTAAGTTTTTAGACTGGACGATCTCTGTCCAGACTATTCCACAGGTCTATACATCTATAAGGAAAACTATATTTCTTGATATCCTTCAAGCAGCTTGGTTTCTTGAGTTTCATTCCGTGTCCTCATGTTACTCTCTTATCCCACACAAACAGATCTTTGTCAGTTTTAACTACTCCCACCATGGTCCTGAACACTGCAATTGTCTCCTCTCTTTCTCCTTTCTCCTAAGGAAAGCAAATCCAGCTTTTCCAACCTCTCTCTATACGACATCTGCCAGACTGGGTACCATTTTGGTTGCTGTTCTTTGTATTCTCTCAATCTTGTTTATATCTTTCTTTTTGTGTGGGGACCACACTACTGCTGCATATTCTAACCTGGGGCGAATCATGGCCACTATCAATTTTTTCATCATCTCCTCATCCATATAATGAAAAGCTATTCTTATATTAGTCAGGAGTCTATACGTCTCTCTAACTGCCTTGTTAATGTGTTTTTCAGGTGACAAACTATCCTGGACCAACTCTCCCAAATCTTTCTCTTCTCTCACTTTTGTGATTGGTTCATTACCCATCAAATAATTCAATGATGGCCTTTTGGTACTTTTACCCATTTCCAATATTTTACATTTCTTTGCATTAAATTTCATTTCCCACATCCGGCTCCAATCGTGTATCCTTTCCAGATCCTCCTGCAGCATTTTACAATCCTCCTCAACCTCCACCTTCCTCATGATCTTTGCATCATCAGCAAACAGACTTGCATAACTGTTCACTCCATCTACCATATCATTTACATAAATCAGGAACATTACTGGTGCCAACACCGAGCCCTGTGGGTCTCCACTTGTTACTTCCCTCCATCCAGACATCTTATCCTTTATTACTGTCCTCATTTGTCTGTCTCTCAAAAAGTCTCTCATCCATTCCAGGAGGTTCCCCTTCAGTCCTCCTATATGCTCTAGTTTCCACATTAGTCTCTTATGGGGTGCTTTGTCGAAGGCCTTCTCCAAATCTAAATACACACAATCCACCCAACCATCTAACTCCTGTAGCACGTCAATCACTCTTGAGTAAAAACTCAACAAGTTGGACACACATGACTTTCCACTTCTAAATCCAAACTGACTATCAGCCAAAATATTCATCTCTTCCAGATATTTTATACATCTATCTTTCAGAATTCTTTCACACAATTTTGCGACCATGCTGGTTAAGGACACTGGTCTATAATTCTGGGGTTCTTCCCTGTTTCCTCCCTTATAAATTGGTACCACATTTGCCCTCTTCCATTTTTGAGGTAGTTTCCCCTTTTCCAGAGAACACACAATTAAACTGTGAATCTTATCCGCCAGTTGTTTTCTGCATTCCTTCAGTACCCAATTAGAGACTCCGTCTGGTCCTGGGGCTTTCCTTACATCTTGAGTTTCCAGTAATTTATACAATTCCTGTACTTCCACTTTTATATCGTTTATCACTACAATTCTAGTCACTCCCTCCCCTTCCACAAACTCACTTTCATTAGTGAAAACCGACTGGAAACTTTGTTCATTATTTCTGCTTGCATTGCCGCATCTTTATAGACCTCTCCTTCTACTTTCAGTTTGGTGATTCCTTCCTTTTGCTTCAGTTTGCCATTGACAAATCTATAAAACAGTTTGGGTTCATCCTTACATTTGTCTATTATACCTTTTTCAAAAATCCTTTCTTCCTCTCTACGTATTCTTGTGTAATCATTTCTAGTTCTTTTATATTCTTCCTTTGTTCTCTTGTTACCTCTCTTTCTCCAATTGTTCCACGCCTTATCTCTCTTTTTTTGCTATCACACACCTTCTATTAAACCACTCCTTTTTTCTGTTTTCTGAAAGCTGTGTATTGCCCCCTTACCCAAACTAAGACCATTACCTGTCTAGTATCCTGCGAGATACTCGAAACCCATCTCCAAATCTGTGTATTAACTTTGTTTAGCATATCGTGTGAATTGTCTTCCCGTTCTGTAGCAGGGAATTTGTTAATATACGTGTAAGGTTGTTGTCCTGTTTTTATGCCCTGTTCCTCTCATACTGTGTCTAAGCTCTGGTCTAGAAAGGGAATCCAGCTGCACCCTAGGCATTCTTAGGACGGGAAGCCAATCTAAAAACGCCTAGCAAAACATATATATATATATATATATATATATATATACTACATCAACTGACTGGTGGTATCTCTACTGGTGCGTGGGTGGCTGACTGCTGTCAGTACATGTGTACTCTGCCCCTCCAGGCACCTCTTCCCCACCCTACTCTGTCCTTGCCTGCCTGTCCCCCACCCTTCTCAGTCCCCCGAGATAGGTCTCCGAACCCCCCCACATTCCCACCTCTGTCCCAGCTAGCTTTTCCCCACACCCTCGTCCGCACGAGAGAGCCCGCCACACACTTTCAGTGGGTTTGGCACACTTATCCCCGGGAAATATTAAAACGTCCTCAGATGTGAACCGGCGTCAGGGGGTTAATGGAATGTGAAAGAGTGCAGTTTTATGTTTTATGAGTGGCAAGGGCATTAGCAGTACCTTAATATGAAGTAACTTGCACATCACCAAGAGTTATAGGTATTAAGGAAAATAGGTGTTAGATAAAACCCATTCTGGTATTAATGCAGTATAAAAGAGTGCAGCTTTATATTTGTGAGTAGCAAGGGCACTTAAGTTGCCTTAATGTGGTCACTCACACATCACCAAAAGATATGGTCTTCTGCAGAGGCTTGTTGGGTGGGGCAGGACCTGAGGGCTTCAAGATTCCTGTAGGAGGGGACTCAGGAGCCTCGTTCTCTTTGCCGCTATCACCTTAAGGGAAGTTAGCAAGGGAATCATGGCCTATATGTCCACACAACCCACTATCAACAGGCAAGTCTGACAACAGTACATAATGGAAGAAAGTAACACCCATCATGTAATGTATTGCAATTATATTAAAGTTACAGTCCAGTGTCAGAAAGGTGTACGAGTATACATGTACAATTCATCCCCAGCTCTGCATTTACAGCCACCTTTATAAAGGGTGTCCTAGATAATCTGTGACAGCAGTATCTTTAAATTTAGAGACCTTGTTCAGTAATTCCTTTTGTGCTTAAGCTCCATAGTATGTCTTCTATTGAGACATCCATCCAGCTGAAAGTAAACACAGCACGAATACATTATGCATAACTTGAACTTTGTCTGTAAATGGGAAACTGGAGGGAACTGTACTTAGAATATGAATGCCAAAATCACAATAGTAAAGTGCTGCAGCAAATACACTACAGCTGCAATTATCATTGATAAGTATGTGTTATAAAACTTGAGTGATTATGTGTTTGTGAAAATTATGCAAGCAGTTGTGACAGACATTACAAGAAGCATCTAAACTCTGAAGTTCTGCAGTGCAGTATAATCCTGTAAGTTAAATACTGAGTGGCATGATCAGACTAATAATTGTACAGTAAATACGATTCAGTTGACTGAATAAAATTCAGATTATTATCAGAAATCTTATGTATACTGTACGTGCAGGAGAGGGACGCCCTCACATGGTGGCATCGATATAATCAGGTAGCTCCACTGCCAGATTATACAAATGTCCCTCAACATCTTCCCTTGACCTCGAAAGGAGGATATTGGACTGTTCGAGAAAGGCAGCTTCAACCTGCAGTCCACCAGGTTCACATGTAATCCTAGGGTCACAACAATAGCAACAGCAACAATAGCAGCAGCAGTCACTAACCTTTCATTATAATTGTGACTGGTTTAGCTTGGCCAAGACCCTGGTACTTGCTGGAGAGTGAAGCTTTAGGACCAACGGCATTATTCTGAATTATGGTGGTGGTGGTGTATGAAGCTCCAGTTGATCCATTTGTGCTTGGAGAAGTTATGATAGACTCCTTGGCTTTTGCATTTGGGGCATCTCGACGTAGATTGGATCTAGAGAGAGTGGACACTAACTCCTTCTGCAGGGAGTCTCTTGAAGTCTGTCTATCTGCCCCATTTGGTCTGTTGTCGAGGTCATGTTCGTTTGTGGCTGGGAGGAAGTCCATCTTAACAGGTGTGGGTCGGTAGCTTGGGGATGGATAGGCGCTGATTGATACTAGGGGTTTTCCTGAACTTGGTTTCTTGGGATCAGTGTACATATTTGAAAGGTGTGTTTGTATGTTTGTTTTTTCCTCAGGTTTCTTGGTTTCAGTGTATGTGTTTGGAGAGCGTGCTAGCGTGTTTGTCTTCTCCTCAAAATTTGCTTTCTTGGTACCAAAGTATGTGTTTGGAGGGCGGATTTGAGTGTTTGGTTTCTCCTCAAGCTTAAACTCCATGGCTGTCCCAGTTGAGCCAACAGGACGGAGTGGAGGTATTGTGAATGTTGATGAAGAGGATGAGTTCTTGCCGTCTCCAGGCCGCTCACTCCACTGCTGTCGTTATAGTGAAAAATTTAGCATATTCATAAAGTGGTTAATCCACAGCAGCTACAAGAATGGTGTCATGTTAGAGCAAATGCATAATGTCTTTGCCTATACAGGCAGTCCTTGTTATTAGTATGGGATGAGTTCTAAAATATCACAACTTTTTACCTAGAAGATAAGCTGATAGTAAGTAAAAAGCTAAAGGTAGGGGCAGATGCCATGAGGAGATTTGCTGAGGTGCTCAACTGCATAACAGTCTTGGCGCTTGTGATGGATTATTAACCCACTAGCCTGATATACATGATCACTCCATTATCCAGGTACCACAGCTGGTGTCACCCTAAGTAATCACTGTACCAACAATGTAGTTACAAAGAGTGGTTTGACACCAGCTGATCACACCAGGATTGGAACCCTGGCACTTCTGGGTTGGCGAATTCATGGCTAGCAGTGTTAAGTTTTTGGCTACTGTTTCAGGGGAACTGGCAAGTCAATCACATGAATGGAACTTTATTTGGCAATTTTTCTTTAAAATCTATCTATCTATCTATAGCCCGACGCCTTAATCCCCCCAAAGGGTGGCCGCAGACAAAACGCCTCCAAGTCGCTCTGTCATCCACCATTTGAATACCCTCCCCCCAACTCACCCCCCCTCCCTCATATACCTCTCAAGTCCATCCCTCCACCTCATCCTCGGGCTACCCCTCCCTCTCCCTCCCTCCACCTCACCCACATACACCCTCTTAGTCAGTCTTTCATTCTCCATTCTCTACACATGTCCAAACCACCTCAGTGTATTTCTCCTAATCTTCTCAACCACATCCACATCCACCCCACAACGTTCCTTCACTTCTTCATTCGTCAACCTGTCCCTCCATGTCACTCCACATGCTCCTCTCAAGTAGCTCATTTCCACTGCTCTCACTCTTGACTTGTTCCCCTCTTGCAAGGTCCACGCCTCGCTTCCATACGTCAGGGTAGGGGTCACAATACTATCATGCAGTGACTTCTTAACTTCCATACTCACCTCCCTATTTCTCATCATAGCTTTCAGTGAACCAACAACCTTCCTTCCCTGCTGTACCCTTTCACGCACTTCATCCCTCAAAGTTCCATCCTTACTCATCACACTACCCAAGTACTTGAATGCACTCGCATTCTCCATATCCTCACCATCCAACCTCACTGTACATTCTGTGACTTCATTCCTCTCAAACACCATAACTTTGCTTTTGTTTACATCAACTTTCAGCTTCCTCCTCCTACACACTGTCCCAAATTCATTCACCAAACCTTGCAACTCCCATTCATCTTCACTCAACAATATTGTATCATCACCAAACAGCAACACCGGAATCTTCCAAATCTCACCCTCATTCATTAGTGCCACCCCTATATCCACTGCCCTACCTTGCACCTCCTTTACAACCCCATCCATGTATATATTAAACAGCCAGGGAAACATCACACAACCCTGTTTCAGTCCCACATTGAGATCAAAGAACTCACTTTGCTCACCATCCACTCGCACCGTAGCCCTAGCTCCTTCGTACATACTCTTCACAACATTCAACTATTTCCCCTCCACTCCATATATTCTTAATACCTTCCACATACCTTGCCTATCCATTCTGTCATAAGCTTTCTCCAAGTCCATGAAGGCAGCATACACTTTCTTTCCCTTCTCTAGATACATCTCCACTAAACATCTTAGAACAGTTATCTGATCTACACACCCTTTTCCCTTCCTAAATCCCCGTTGTTCTTCTCCAACTAGCTCCTCTGTCATATGCCTAACCCTATCAATGAGTATTCTACCATATATTTTATCAATCACACTAAGAAGGCAAATACCCCTATGGTTACCACATATTTCTCTCTCCCCTTTTCCTTTGTATAAAGGAACAATTATACCTGATTTCCAGTCCTCTGGAACCCTTCCCTTTCCCAAGCCAATCTACACAATTTCCATATCCACTCCACAACAATCTCACCCCCATACCTCAGCATTTCACCACACACTCCATCAATTCCTGGGGCCTTTTCCATCTTGATCTTCTTCATTGCTTCCACTACTTCCGCCCTACTGATCTCTTCCTCCCTCCTCTCATCTCTTCTTATCCCAGCCATTCCCCAGTCACTTATACTCGCATTGCTCTCACTCTCTACATTCAACAAATCCTCAAAGTGCTACTTCCATCTCCTCAATTTCTCTCTCTTCTCCACCAACAATCTATTATTCCTATCTTTCACTCCCCTACTATTTCCCCTTTCACCCTGCCTTACTTTCTTTACCTCCTTCCAAAACAATTTCTTACTCTCCCTCCATTTCACACTCAGATTCCTCCTAAACTCTTCATCCACTTTCTTCTTACTCTCCTTCAGCAGTCTCTTTACCTCCCTTCTCCTGCTCACATATACCTCTCTGTTCTCTCTCTCATCTTCTCCCCTACCTCTACTCGCTAACCAATTCACTATATGCCTTCTTCTTTTGTTCCACAGCTCGTTTCACCTCATCATTCCACCATGCTGTCCCTTGCACACCCTTGCATCTCCTCCTCACTCCACAAACCACCTCACATGCTGTGCCTATCTCTTCCGTGAATATCTTACATACGTCTTCCACCCCTTCCATCTGCTCTAACTCATATCTTCCCAATCTTTCTTCCTCTACACTCTTATACTCTGCCATTTTCTCACTATCTTGCAAATTTTCCACTCTTATCACAGGAGCTGTTTCCTCCTGTCTTCCCCTTCATCTCCTTAACCATTTTCTTTGCAGCTTTATCTTGGCCATCACTAAGTGATGGTCAGAGACTCCATTCCCCCACCCACTCCACACTCTTGCATCCAACACTTGTCTTCTCATTCGCTCATCCACACACACGTAGTCTAGCATTGCCTTTCGTTCAACAAGTTCACCATCCATCCTCCTCATTACTCTCCATGTATACCGGTGGATCATCTTATGCTGAAAGTAGGTGTTGGCTGTTGCCAACCCCTTACCAGCACAAATGTCCACCAAAGCACTACCATTCCCATCTACTTCAGCTGGCACACCCCACTGACCAACCACTCCATCCACTCGTACATTCCCAACTTTGCTATTCATGTCTCCAATCAAAAGCACTCTCTTGCTTCTCTCAAATTTGTCCATACATGCTTCTACTCTCGCCCAAAACTCATCTTTCACTCTTGCCACTCGGTCCTCTGTTGGAGCATACACACATACAATCGCCCACGCTTGTATACCTACTTTCATCCTCACTCATACAATCCTTGTACCCACTGTTCCATACTCTCTTATATTCTCCTTCCACTTCTTGCTTATCATCAGACATACTCCCTTCCTTGCCCTCTCATTCTCATTAACTCCCGCACATATACCTAAACCATATTCCCATTCTCTCACCCTTTCACCTTTCCATTTAGTTTTAGTCAATCCACATATATCCACTTTTGCATTCTCAAGCACCTGAAAAATCTCTCTCTCTTTCACTTCATCATTCACTCCTTTCACATTCCATGTTCCCACCCTCAGAATGTCCTTTGTCCGTTCCTTAGTCGTCAACTTATGTTCCGTCCTGGTTCGAGGCGCTTTATTTGCTTGTTTAGTTCGTTCTTTTTACGGGGTGGGGCACTAACCCACCACCAACCCTTTTAGTCGCCTCGAACGACAAGCAGGGATACTGGGGGAGTATTCTTGAAACCCCCCTACCCCCAGGGGTAGGCAAAACCAGTATTATATTAAGGGCTGTCTGAACATTTTTTAGGTTGATACGCTACATCATATTTCTTACCACACATCCTTAGCTACACCTAAGAGAGTTCACTTGTACAGTGTACAGTTATATGGTGATAATAAAAATTTATTGAAGTACAGTTATATGAAGACAAGTGGAAAAACATTTTTTACAGTATGGCGCTCAAGAAAGTACCATGCAGACAAAGATATCACTGAAACTTAAAAACATTATAGTCACATAGTTCATTTGGTCTAACATGACAAAGATTCCTAACCCCATTCAAGTCGGTTAGTGCTTAAGTGCAGTCATACTGAAGGGGGAGACTCATTCTACATTGTAAGAGTGGGTCATTGAATTATATGCTCTTGAAAGTTGGCAGCTGATAGGTTGTCTGAGTGCATTCGCTAGTATTTTAAATAATTTTTGTCATATGGGTTACAGTAACCATTTCTGATGATAAAATTACTCAGATAAAATATACATATCAACGGCCATGCCACGTTGAGTACACCGCTTCCCGTCCGATCTGCGAAGTTAAGCAACGTTGGGTCTGGTTAGTACTTGGATGGGTGACAGCCTGGGAACACCAGATGCTGTTGGCATCCCTACGTGTCAAGTGGGGTTGGTGGAGGATTAGTGCCTCTCCCTGTAAAACAATTAACTCTAAGCCCTTGGCCACCCCTTTTGGGATACATGGCGTCTGGCAACGGATGGATGGACGGATCATTTTTGCAAACGGCCATACCATGTTGAGAGCACAGCTTCTCGTCTGGTTGGCAAAGTTAAGCAATGTTGGGTCTTGTTCATAATTGGAAGGGTGACCACCTGGGAACACCAGATGCTGTGGGCATTGAATTTTGGTGGTAGGTGGCAGCAACCATCATCCACTCACTTGATGTAGTTTTGCCTACTTCTTCCTTCGCTTTCATTTTGTTTTTTCTGTTTTCCCTTCTCTCTTCCTATTTTCTCCCATCTTCTCTGTCACTTTTTATTGCTTTTCTTTCCTTTTCAGGTGGTTTTACATTGAGTGACAAGCCTAATGGCTTCCTATAAGCCAGGACATCACAGTTACAGTGCTGGATGGTAACCATATAACCATCCCATAAGTGTTCCCTACATGTCAACAAGTGGTTTGGCGAGGGTTAGTGCCCCTAACCATAAAACAACTGGCTAAAAGACAAACAGCCACCCCTTGTGGAATTATGGTATCTGGCTATCGGTAGATAGACAGATCATTATTTGCAAAGATTAATTTAAAAAGGAGGCCTTACAAAGTTTTTCAGATGGCCTAGATATGTGTGAAGTTTTCATTCTCCTGCTAAATCAATATAATGTCACAGTAGTGATGTATAATTTACCTAAATTTGCCTTAACATGTTGGAAACGTGAAAGAACTCGTAAAACTTCATCGCAAAATGTTGATTTGGCAGGAGAATGAAAACTTTACACATATCTAGGCCATTTATCGTTAGGACTTTGTAAGGTCTCTTTTTAAATTTAATCTGTGCAAATAATGATACATATATTTCATGTGAGCAATCTTACTGTCAAAAACTGTTACTGTAACCCTTATAATAAAATTATTTAAAATACATTGTTACTAGTGAATGCTCTCTGACAACCAATCAGGTGCCGGCTTTCAAAAGCTTAAGACTTCTCATCTCGGACAAAATCAAATTGGTTATAGTTTTCAGTTCTGTCGGATACAAATAAATTAATTGTAGTGTGTTAACCAATAAATTACTAAATTTAGAGCAAAGACAAGATGCTTGTGAACTTTGGAGGTGCCAAACGCACTTCTTCCTTTGTGAATTATTTTGGTCATTGCACTTGATTATTCTCTTGTATGTTCTTCGTATATGTATTACTGACACAGAATAACAGTATCTAATCAGGCCAAATAAAAAAATAAACTGGTAAGGAAGAGGTGCTGGGGAACCTCCTTATTTCCTGGGAAGGTAAGCCCAAGTGGTCATGTCAGGGTGGGATGGGGCGGGATGGGGTGAAATCAGGAATCGATGAGGATCGGTTAAGCATGCACAAACAGTGGGATGATGCTTGAGAAGGATGCCTTCATGTGGTGGCACTGATATAACCCTCAACTATTCCCTATCCCCCAGAAGGAGGAGAATGGACGGCAGGAGAAGAGTACCTTAAACCTGCAGTCCATCAGGCTTACATTTCAGATGACCCAGGAGCCACAGCCACAGGAACAGCAAGCAGTAGAAAGGGATAATTGTGTGGGTCACGTAGTTGATACTTTCTTCTCTTTAACTTGGCCTAAATTTGCCACTGCTCCAGCTTGAGTGTTGTAACAACAACTGAATGACACTAGAACATGATGGTAGTCATAAAGGAATACTATGGAAGGGATATAGAGCTATATTGTCTTAATCTGTCACTTAGCTATGAGAAATAGGTTACAAGGGGGCAAAAATTTGGGCCAGATTGAGGTATATCAGTACTTGTGTGTGCACTTAGACTATACTGATGGTCACGGGTCTTTAACAGTCATGAAGAAGTGCTGTGGAAAGGAAGTAAAGCTGTAGTATTGTACAACTTAATAAAGAGCAAAAATTAAATCCAAGTTCGGGTATCTCATTATTTTGATATTTAAATGTGCACTTCAACTGTGCTGGTGTTTGTAGTCCTGTACAATCCATATGTGTGTTGGGCAGGCAAAACATTGTGAAGACAGAAGACACAACTTACAGCGGGGGGAAGCGGGGTGCAGTAGCCAGGCATTGGGGGCGGGGGGGGCGGGGCTCCTGGAGGTAGCGTGGGGGGGCAACGGGGCAGGGGGCTGGCCTGGGGGTGAGGTGGTGGTGGACTAGATAGACTGTGGACCTCTGGGGACTGCTTGACCACAGGGTGAGGTGGCATATGTACACGATTATTGAGATCAGGTACAGAAGGCTCAGTGGAGGAAGAGGTAGCAGAGGGACCCGGGAAGGAAGAGGTAGATGGTAAGGAGGTGTTTGGTTTCCTGAGAGGAGGAGGGGGTGGAGGGGGAGGAGGAGGAATGGATGTGGTGAGGGGAAGTACCTGTCTTTCTCCTGATCCAGCGGGTAAGCCGATTCTGTTGACAGATGCTGATTTAGGTTTATTGACACTGGCCTCCTTGATGCCATTGATCTTGGCAGCAGTTTCCCACATCATGGATTTTGGCCGTATGTTGTTAGTGGTTATAATTTCACTGCTGTTGGTGGTAGCCACTGGAGGTCTTCTCACTATTGTCATGTTCTGTTGACTCACTTGGCTGTTGCTGATTATTTTTGATGTGAATTCTGTATTGTTCTCGACGGTTTCAGGGGCCTTTGGCAGACTTTGTTCTGTTATTACTTCAGTGTTGTCTGTTGTATCTTCTTTTACATCTTCACTTGCAGATTCTTTTGTTGTGAACCTTTTCTTGTATGCTGATTTGAATTCTTCCATCAGCTAAAAGAGAAAAATACAAGTTTATTAAATCTATAATGTAGGCAGTATAAAACTGCAAATATTGTACAATTAACCATCTAAATTTGATGACCAAAATGTCAGGGAATACTGTATGTTCATTTGACAGAGAAGTGGCATGCATTATTTACCTATTATGTCAAATGTACTGTACCAATTTCCATGAAGATGGTCATTAATTTTTTACTGATGATATGAATTGTGTGACAGTAGCCAGATTAAAATCCCTAGTGGCTATCTGTATATCCACTCCCCTGCCTGGGAAACTGTTAGCCCTATCAATGCAAGTAACCTTTTGTAGTTTATTTTTGCTGTTACCAGGCAGTTTTGTACAGCTTAGGTGTATTCCGTTCACATTAGCCAAATATGAAATTGCCATCTCTCCATTTTGAATGTTGACATATAGTAAGAAGCTAACAGTATAATATGGTGCTGGTCATGAAGCGCCACATAAGGATGCAGGACAACAGTATGGTATTGTATTATTCTGCCACTGATTTACAGGCAACAGACTGCTGAAGGTAAAAAATCTCAGCCAAGCTAAAGTAGATGAACTATTGGGTCTGTAGAAGTGCAGAGTTTCATCAAGGTTATCTCTAACCCCATTAGTTTAGCAAGCCTCTCCCAAGCCGAGTAAAATCATCTGGTGTTAGCAAGCGTAAGGTGCAGTATTCATTAATGAATTAAAGACATTACTTGTCACACACACACAAAATAATAATAATAACCGAAATATCATCATTATCAGCAACAGAATCTTTTCGCTATAACATTATAAATAATATCGGTAGGTTAGGTGCTAAATGGTAATAGCCAATCCCTTATTACCCTCTTTGGGGTGTTGAGGACCAAAGCATTATCTATACTCTAACCTGACAGTGACCTGTAACCCCTCTCAGCTCAGATGATGGCCAGGCGTAGTTAGAGTGGAAATAGATTTGATTTGACTATTAACCAAGGAGATTCATTCCTACCTCATAACTAAGACACTGAATTTTATGAAACCACGACCTGGTGTGCAAGTTGTACGTATGACTTCTTTCCCTCAGGTGGAAAAAAATTAACTATAGGCTGTTGTAGTCCACGGACCAGACTCACAAACCAACTTAACATCAACTCGATCATAAAACTAAAATTCTTTTTTGCATAAAGGACAAGGAAAGTTTACAGTCTTCCCATGTCTCTTGGTTTGTCTGTAACAGCTTGAGTCAAGGGTGAGAGCAGTAGAAATGAATTATCTATGAGGAGCACGTGGAGAGACAGACAGACAGACAGACAGACATATGAGGGAGTGAAGAAGCACTGTGGTGTTGATGTGGATATGCTACAAATCATTACATAGGAGAAATATCTTAAGAATGCTTACTCATGTAGAGAGAATGAAGAATGGGTGACTGACTAGGAGGTACAGTATGTGGCATGGCAGAAAGACAGAGGAGGAAGTGAAAGAGCATTGTGATGTTGATGTGGGTGTTTTAGAGAAGTATTTGAAGTACCCTGAGATGGTATGGCCATGTAGAGAAAATGGAAAACAAGAAACTGACTAGGAGAGTACATGCGAGTGAGATGGAGGGAGGAGAGGAAGGGGGAGACTAAAGATGAAATGGAGATATTGGTTGGAGGGAGGAGAGGAAGGGGGAGACTAAAGATGAAATGGAGATATTGGTTGAAGAGGTATAAGAGAGAGGGGGTATGTTAGGAGCAGAGAGGGCAGCCTGATGATGGAGGACAAGGAGATGTGGAGGTAGTTTCTTTGTAGCCAACTCTGCCTGGATTAGGATATCTTGCTATAGATGAACAGAGTAGGTAGACAAGGAGAATGTACATTCTCTCTTATGTCCTGTATTTTCTTTAACAGCAAATCATAGTTATGAGAGAGAGCTACTGTAACAGGGTGATCGAGCTGTGCAGTTATACAGACATCCCCTGAAAGGAAGATGGTGAGCTGCAGGAGGAGGACAACTTCAGCCCACAGTTCACTGGGTTCACACTTCAGATAAACCTGGAGCTATAACTACTATCTGTCTATCTATCTATCCATTGTCTATTGCCAGACGCCTTAATCCCATACGGAATGGCCACAAACAAATCGCCTCCATGTCGCCTTGTCCACTGCCATTTCACTGTCCTGCTCCCAGCTCACACCCACCTCTCTCATATACCTCTCCACTTCATCCCTCCATCTCACCCTTGGCCTCCCCCTCCCTTTCCCCCCCTCCACCTCACTCACATACACTCTCTTCGTCAGTCTCTCACTCTCCATCCTTTCCATATGGTCAAACCACCTCAATGTGTTTCTCCTAACGCTTCCTATCACATCCACATCCACACCACAACGATCCTTCACTTCCTCATTTGTCAGTCCGTCTCTCCATGTGACTCCACATGCTCCTTTCAAATAACTCATTTCCACTGCTCTCACTCTTGTGTCCCTCCAACAAGGTGCAAGCTACACTTCCATATGTTAGAGCTGGTATCACAATACTGTCATGCAGTAACTTTTTCACGTCCATGCTCACTTCCCTGTTTCTTATCATTGCTTTCAAATAACCAGCAATCTCTCTTCCTTGTTGTACCCTCTCAAGCACTTCAGCCTCTAAACTTCCATCCTTACTCATCACACTACCTAAGTACTTAAATGCACTCACATTTTCCATTTCCTTCTCATCCAACCTCACTGTACATTCGCTGACTTCATTTCTCGCGCGGACCATAACTTTACTCTTCCCTACATTCACCTTTAGACTCCGTTTCTTACACATTCTTCCAAATTCATCCACCAAGCCTTGCAGCTCCACTTCGTCTTCACTTAACAACACAGTATCATCTGTAAACAACAATACAGGGAGTTTCCAAACACTGCCCTCTCTTGTTACGGCCATTCCAACATCCACTGCCCTACCTTGTATCTCTTATATAACTCCATCCATATACAGATTGAACAACCATGGAGACATGACACATCCCTGTTTCAATTAAACCTTCAAATAGAAAAATTCACTCAGTTCGCTATCCACACGCACTGCAGCCTTAGCACCCTCATACAAACTCAATTTGGCATTCAACAACTTCCCATCTACTCCATATATTCTTAATACTTTCCACAATCCTTGTCTATCCACCCTGTCATATGCTTTCTCCAAATCCATGAAGGCTGCATACAACTTCTTTCCCTTCTCTAGAAACTTTTCCACTAAAGACCTAAGAATGAATATCTGATCTACACAACCTATTCCCTTGCTAAAACCTCCCTGTTCTTCTCCAGCTATTTCCTCTGTTATTTCCTTAACTCTGTCAATAAGTATCCTACCATAAACTTTTCCTATTACACTAAGAAGACAAATGCCCCTATGATGACCCCACATCTCTTTTTTCCCCCTTTCCTTTGTGCAGAGGAATAATTATACCTGACTTCCAATCCTCCAGGACTCTACCTTCCTCAAAGGCCAATCTGCACATCTTCCACATCATTCTACTACTATATATCTCTCCCCCATGCTTCAGCATTTCACCGCACACTCCATCAATTCCTGGGGTTTTCCCCATTTTGACTTTCTTCACTGCTTCCACAACTTCCATCCTACTGATTTCTTCCTCTCTTCTCACATCCATCTGTTTCGCAGCCAATCCCAAGCCACTTATACTCGCATTGCTTTCATTTACTGTGTTCATCAATTCCTTAAAGTGTTCTCTCCATCTGCTCACTTTTTTTAACTTCTCCACTAGTAATCTACCATTTTCATCTTTCACTCCCCGACTAACTTCTTCAACACCCTGTCTAACGTTCTTTGCCTCATTCCAGAACATTTCCTTACATTCCCTCTACTTTACACTCAAATTCCTTACAAATTCCTCATCCACTCTCTTCTTTCTCTAACTAATCTATTCACCTCTCTCTTCCTCTCTAATATTACTCTCTCTTCCGTCTCTCAACTTTTTCCACGCCCCTGTTTCTCATCCACACACTATATGCTTTCTTCTTTTGTGCCATGGCCTCTCTCACCTCTTCATTCTACCATGCTGTTCCCTACACCCCCTTTCGTCTTCTCTTCACCCCACACACCACCTCACATGCTGCACAGATTTCTTCCGTTATTATCTTGCACACACCTTCCACGTCCCCCATCTGATCCAATCCATATTTACCCAATCGCTCCTCCACCTCTCTCTATAATTCTGCCTTTTTTCCATCCTCTTGTAACCTTTCCACCCTCCCTGTGTGAACTACTTCCTCCTGTCCTTCCCTTCTTATATTTCTTCATTTCATTGGACATTGATTCTGACCACCACTAAGTGGTGGTCAGAAAGTCCACTCCCCAACCTGTATATACTCTTGCATCCATTACACACCTTCTCATCCTCTCATCCACACATACATAATCAATCATTTCTTTCCGTTCATTCAGTTCACTACCCACCCTTCTCATCACTCGTCATGTATACCTGTGGATCATTTTGTGCCTGAAGACGGTTTTGGTTTTATCACCAACCCCTCCCGGCACAAATGACCATTAAAGCACAGCCATTCTCATCCACCTCTGCTGCCACACCCCACTCACCAACTACTCCACACAGACTTTCTCGCACAGACTTTCTCTTCCAATTCCACCTTAGACGATTCCGGTGCTGTTCCTCCATCACTTCCCCCCTCTGACTTCCCCATGGCTGACATTAAAATTTCTTCAGCTGATGTATTCTGCCATCACTGGCCTCAGTACTAACAAGGCATATGGGCCTGATGGAGTCCCTCCTGTTGTTCTCAAGAACTGTGCTTCTGTGCTTACACCTTGCCTAGGCAAACTCCTTCCCCTTTGTCTGTCAACTTGTACCTTTCCTTCTTGCTGGAAGTTTGCTCTCATTCAGCCAGTCCCAAAGAAGGGTGACCACTCCCAACCCTCCAACTATCGTCCAATTGCTTTAACGTCCTGTATTTCAAAAGTTTTCGAGTCAATTCTCAATAGAAAATTTTAAGGCATCTTTCCTATCACAACCTTCTTTCCGATCGTCAGTATGGGTTCCGTCAGGGACGCTCCACTGGCCATCTTCTCACCTACCTTTCAGACTCCTGGTCATCCTCCTTTCGGGACTTTGGCGAAAGCTTTGCCATTGCACTTGACCTCTCAAAGGCTTTCGATCGAGTCTGGCATAAATCTTTAATTTCCAAACTGCCCTCCTATGGTTTCTATCCTTCTATCTGTGCCTTCATCGCTAGCTTCCTTTCTGGTCGTTCTATAGCCGCTGTTGTAGACGGCCATCGTTCTTCTCCTAGATCTATCAACAGTGGTGTTCCTCAGGGCTCTGTCCTATCACCAACTCTCTTCCTTTTATTCATCAATGATCTTCTAAGCTGTTCATCCAACCCTATCCACTCATACGCTGATGACTCCACCCTTCACCTTTCCATTCGGTTCTCGCAACGCCCATCTCAACAGTTATTTCAACAAACAAGGGATGAGGCTATGGCACACCTAATGTCTGACTTGGCTCGTATCTCTGACTGGGGAAAAAAAAATATAGTTGTTTTTAATGCATCTAAGACTCAGTTCTTAAACCTATCAACCCGACAAAATCTTCCACAGGTATACCCACTAATGTTTAATAATATTCAGCTTAATCCTGCATCATCCTTGAACATGCTTGGGGTTTCATTTACTCGGGACTTATCTTGGAACGATCATATTACATCTCTTGTAAAATCTGCTTCGAAGAGATTGGGTGTGCTAAGCCGACTCCGCTCTTTCTTTACCCCTGCACAATTGTTGACTCTATACAGGGGTTTTATCCGCCCCTGTGTGGAGTACAACTCTCATGTGTGGGGAGGCTTCCTACATACAGCTCTTCTCAATAGGGTGGAGTCAAAGGCTTTTCATCTCAATAACTCTCCTCCTCTTACTGACTCCCTTCAGCCTCTGTCTCTTCACCGCACTGTTGCATCTTTATCTCTTTTCTATCGCTACTTTAATGGTCACTGCTCCTCTGAACTGTCTGCTTGCATTCCTCCACTTCTACGACGGGCGCGCAGCACCCGTCTGGCAGCAAACTCTCATCCCTTTTCTGTCCAACTCTCTAATGCAAGAGTTAACCGTTACTCCCAGTCTTTCATTTATACAACAGGTCAACTCTGGAACTGTCTCCCTCTGTCTGTATTTCCTGCTGCCTATGATCTCCAGTCTTTCAAACGCAGTGTGTCCAGGCATCTCAAAATGATCGGATCTTGAATTTGGCTCTCTATTGTATTTTGTTTTTCTCTTGGAGGGAACTGTTACTGCGGGCTCATGGCCTTTGGTTCCTTCTTCCTCGCATAAAAAAAAAAAATCACGTTCCCTACTTTTGCACGCTTCCACATTTTCCAGAACTCTTCTTTCACTCAGGTTGCACGATCTTGTGTTGGTGCATACAGACACACAATTGCCCACCTTTGTAGTCCAACTTTCAATCTTACCCACACAGTCCTTGAGCCAACTGATTCATGCTCTCTTATATTCTCCTTCCATCTCTTTCACACAACAATGCACACACCTCCTTTTGCCGTCTTGTTCTCACCCACTCTCGCGCATATACCCCATCCATACTCCCATTCTCTCGCACTCTCACCTCTCCATTTAGTTTCAGTTAGTCCACATACATCCACTTTTGCACCCTCAAACACCTGGACAATCTCTCTCTTTCACCTCATCATGGGTTGGTGGAGGGTTAGAGTCCCTCCCCGTAAAACAAATAACTCAAAGTGAAATGGCTATCCCTTACGGGATCATGGCTTCTGCCAATTGAATGATTGATTGATTTGCACCCGTTACATTCCATGTCACAATCTGCTATTCCTGCTATGAGAAATTATTATTATTATTATTATTATTATTATTATTATTACTATTATTATTATTATTATTATTATTATTCACTTGATGTTCTGTTGCTCTCGGGTGACTGCCCTTTCATCTCTTCCTTCTTTCTTTCCTTCCTTCCTCTACTGTCTTTCTTTCCTTTATTCTTTCCTCTTCCTTCTGTCTTTGAGTGATTCTACACTAAGTGACAAGCCAAATAGTTTCCTGTACACCAGGAAACCATTTACTACGCTGGGTGGTAACCATATGGTGGGTAATTGGGTCGCTCCAGTCGGATTGAGCCGGTGCAGGTTGATATCCAAGAGATGGTTGGGGTTTATTGCTCACGTAATGCCACTCAGGGATGACTGAGGCTGGTCGCTCTCATCTTAAATGTCAGGACCAACTTGCATAGCCCCGGGCTCCTACGCTCCTCATGGGGCAACTCAGGATTAGGTGATGATGATGATGATGATGATGATGATTATTATTATTACTATTATTATTAACTACGCTCCTCATGGGTGTCCTACGCTGCTCATGAGGAAACACAGCATTAGATGATGAAGGAATGAAATGAATGAATGAAAATTATTATTATTATTTATTTATCTGATCTGGCAAATCAGATAGAGCCAGGATTCCGGGGGCTTGAATAATGAATGAATGGAAGCTTGGCCCATTGGACTGGGCAAACTTGGGCTATCTGGACGTTGCTACACCTCACCCTGCCCTAGGGTGGGAAAGGAGGTCCGGATGATGATCTGTCTATCTATCTATCTATTGCCAGACGCCTCAATCCCGTTCGGGGTGGCCACAAACAAATCGCCTCCACGTCGCCATGTCCCCCGCCATTTCACTGCCCTGCTTCCAACTCACACACCACTCTCTCATATACCTCTCCACCCCATCCCTCCATCTCATCCTCGGCCTCCCCCTCCCTCTCCCCCCCTCCACCTCACTCACATACACTCTCTTCGTCAGTCTTTCACCCTCCATCCTCTCCACATGGCCAAACCGGATGATGATGATTATTATTACTTATTTATTCATTTATTTTTAGGAAGGACAGTGAAGGGAGAGTGCATAAACTTCCCATGTTTTTTTTTTCCCTCCTCCTCCAAATTAAAATCTCTATTACAAGAAATTGAAGGTACAAAACCAATCTGCACCTCAACACAGCAGTTCCCATAACAGTGAATGCTGTTAAAGCAATAGGTGGTATTGTCAGTTTGTCATCAAACAGAACTGAGCCACTCATGGCATGAATACTTAACTGTGGTTGCACAAGATTGAATGAGCACTGGTTATGAGATTGGAAAAAGTCTCTCTGATAACTAGTCAACTCAACCCTCCAGCCTAACTACACTTGATATTAACTGAGCTGAAAAGGGTTAGAGATCTTTGTCGGGCAACAGTAAATGCTCTGTAGTAATGAAATATCTGGAATTCAGCATAATCATGATCCTTGTTCTCATTTTGACATCACCTGATCTCCAACTTCTCATTATCATGTGGTAAATATGTTACAGTATCTTATCTTATCACGTACCTTATCATGCTGTGATTGCTTAACATCCGTGGGCACTGCCTTGGAACGATCCTTCTTCATGGCATCTATTTTATCTTCAAACAGTTGGGCTCTTGAGGCATCATCACCATTTAAGTCACTATGGTCATCCTGAAAATGAGGCATGTTTCTTACTGTTGGCTGTACAGTGTTCAAGGTAGCATAAGAGGCTTCATATTGCCCCATTCTTAGCAGTTTAATTTGGATATTACACCGTAGCATTCCCATGTACAGTATGTTATTTGTATAATGTTAATATCACTATACTTTATGTGGATAACATACAGTACAAGAGGTTATTAAGGCTATTAATTTTCCATCATACACCATAACATTCTCTTGTATGTTATTTATGTAATTATAATATACATATAATTTGCACCAGTAACACAAGAGGATAGTGAGGTGTATTATGGAGAAAAAATTGCTAAGGAAGATGTGTTACGAAATCTCCTTAGCCACTTAGAATGTGACATTATGGAGTCACTAATTGTCTTCCACTGGAGACACCAATATTGCTGTACTCGGTGGCTGTGCTGTCCGGTATACAAATGCCCCACTATTCCTTCTCTATCTCCCATAAGGAGGAGGATGGTCTGCAGGAGAAGAGTAACCTAAGCCTACAGTCCACTGGGTTCATACACAGATGAGCTTGGGGTTGTTACTGCCACAGCCAGTACTACAACTGCTACTACAACCACTGCTACCTTTTTGACAGTTACTACTAATACTAATACTACTACCACTACAATTACTTCTACTACTACTACTGCTACTACTACCACTGCTACTTTTAAGTTACTACTACTAATACTACTACCACTACAATTACTTCTACTACTACTACTACTATTACAACCACCATCTCTATTACTGTATGGTGGTTTGGGACTCCCTGTATGTGGTGATCCTCATAAAGGTAGTAGTGAAGTTACAGTGAGTCCACACATTGTTAACCCACTGAATCTGGTGATGTATTTTTAAAGAACACTGTACATGTATAGTATATATTCTTGATATCTCCAGATTCTTTTTTTTTTTTTTTTTTTAATTCAGTTTGAAGGAAGACTTTATGATCAGGAAGGGATAGCTATAGAAACCCCTTCACTACTACAGGTCTTTCCTAAGGTGACTAAAACCATCTGGAAATAGTAAGAATACTTTAAATACGGTATGTCACACAGATTCAGTGAATTGAAACATTGCTCTAATTCCCTTCAGGGTGAGGTGGTAGACAGTGGCAAGCCTCGCAGTGCTAGATTTACATTTTATGTGTGTATATATATCATTTATTCATTCATCATCCAATTCTACATTGCCCCACGAGGAGCGTACGAGCCCGGGGCAAGGCAAGTTGCTCCTGACATTAAAGATGAGACTGACCAGCCTCACTCATCCTTGAGTGGCATTACGTGAGCAATAAACCCTAACAACCCCTTAGATATCAACCTTCACCGGCTTAATCTGATTGGAGCACCGCAATTACGAACTAAACCACCAGGCACTAAAATTTGGTTATATGGTTGCCACCCAGCGTAGTAAATGGTTTCCTGATGTACAGGAAACCATTTGGCTTGTCACTCAGTGTAGAGTCACCCACAGGCAGAAGGAAGAGGAAAGAATGAAGGAAAGAAAGACAGAAGTGGGAGTGTAAAGTCACCAGTAAGCAGAAGGAAGAGGAAAGAATGAAGGAAAGAGAGACAGAAGAAGATGGATGGAAAGAAGGATGGAGGAGAGGAAAGGGAAGACACCCGAGAGCAGCACTACACCGAGTGAGTGGATGGTGAGCGCCCCCACCTACCACATATGTATACAGTAATATGTTATATGCTGTCTGTGAAATCTGTTATTGCACGATATGACTAGATTAAGTTAGTGTTAGATTTTCATTTATATATATATATATATATATATATATATATATATATATACGGTAAATCTAATAGTAACTTAATCTAGTCATATCATGCAGTAACAGATTTCACAGACAGCATATAACATATTATATGCTTCAACGTTTTTATGAATCCAAGTATGAAAAGTAATTCAAGCTATACAAGTTACTTTTATGAACCTACTAAATACACTAAGTACTATAATACAGTACAGTCAAGCACAGATATTTACTAATGTACAATCTTATCAAGTGAATATTATGAATTCAGCTACTGGTTATTTTAAATTAGTATATACAGCATCATAAGCAGAATACTGTATAATATGTTACTCTTGAATATGATTTGTATTAGGCAGTCAAACAGAGGAAGGATCAGTAGAGTACAAAGTACTTTTGTGCTTTAATATTTGCATTGAAAGAGTACATTATTGTTATGATATGCCATGAATATTGAGACAATACAAAATACCCTTCTGCATTAAAATCTCCTTTGTAAAAAACTTTCATATGAATCGGTGCCACCTCACCTTTGCTCTGCGTTGCTCCAGCTCTCTTTTGATGGCCTCAGCTAAGCTAGGTTTGGGGGGCCCTGAGGTAGGTGGTGGTGGAGGGGGTGGGGGAGGAGGGGGAGCACCACCTATGGATGGGATGCTGTTTGTGCTAATGGAAAAAGTAGTGCCAGGAGGTGCTGGTGGTTTGGGAGGAGGAGGTGGAGGCATACTGGACCGATATGAGGGGTGTGCGGTGTTTGGCAGGGTAGGATGTGTGGTGTTTGGCAGGGTTCTGTTTGTCAAAGGTGAGTCCTCCCAAACGGCACTCTCCCCACTGCTCGCCGACAGTGAGCCAATACTCTTACAGCGTCGGGGTGGGGCACCGGATCCGCATGACGACCCTAGGCCACTGCTACTGCTGCTGCTGTGAGCTGGGGAAGCGGGTGGGGACACCTGTCTTGGGTCCAAATGGCCTCGATGGGACGTTAGGGCTGTGGTATTTTTACGCGGGGGTGGAGGCGGAGGCGGAGACTTGATGAGCACCCTTGTGGTGTGTCGGCCGCTGGATATGGATGAGGTTGGGCTGGGGGGTGACTGGAGGTGGGGAGGGAGGTGGGTCTGGCCTGAACAAGTGATGACCAAAGGGGCCAAGGGAGCACTCTGGGTTCTTTCTAGGCCACGACGCTTCTCCTCCTGGTGGTAAGGGTGAGGGAGGGGGGGCAGCAGGGGGCCTCAGTGAATACAGGTGCAAGTAGACAGTAACAAATAAGAGCAACTGGTATCAAAGGTTCCACATTTAAGCACATCAAGGCATTATCCTCTTGAATCCAGATGATATCTTTTTTTTTTTTACTCATACCACCAGCCAATTTCAACTTTGGGAAAGTCCCACTGTATTGAATAGGTTTACTAAGGCTGTGTCTAACCCCACTGTTTCAGAGAGTTTATCTGACACTGAGTAACACTATCAGAAGATAACACAAATATAATGAGGAAAAATGTCACTGGGCTCAAGTGAAGTAAAAAAAAAAAAATAGACAGTAAGCACATCACAAATTACAGTAGCATTAAAGCACAGATATGCAGTGTACTCATCACAAACTACAGTACCACCACAACAATGTACTGTGATTATGTCAGTGTTCACACTGTTGACAGCATTGTTAAGAGAATAAGGTTTTTCTTTTTCTTTTTACATGTGATCACCATTTGTGTAAATTTTCCTTTTCTATCCACATGGAACTGCCTGCCAAACGTAAATTAATTCTTTTCAATTAATGGTGCCATGTATGAGTCACAAAACAAAATCATTAGGCACGAATGACTTGAAATGTGTTGGCTAGAGAACAGAGATACACAGTGGGGCTTGGCTGTCTAGGAACGATATGGTGTGTTGTGTGCCTTATCTTATCTTATGTAATCAGGTGGTGTTTGTACGGTAAAATGTCCTCTGAAGACTGATAAGGGTGATGAAGGAACATAGTTAACCTTCTAATTTTCAAACCATTTAAACCTCAACATATATTCACATCAACCCTCATAAATAGATCCGAATGTTAATTTTGTCATTCTTTTGATATAATCATTTTAATATGATGTCATATCGTTTTATTTATTTTGGGTAGTGTTACTGCCAAATTATTTCATTCTGTATAGAAAGGAGGTTTTGTACTCAATGTGACTACAAGATATAATGCACGACTTTACTTATCAGTGTGGTGAAAAAGGTCAAATACATTATTGATAGGTTCGCATGTTCATCGGGGCATGAACTCAGTGGACTGCAGGAAACCAGCCACTTCAGCAGGGCACTTTCAGTGATCTTTTACTGATGTTATATTAAAGGATTCTCTGCTTTGTGACAGTGAAGTGCATATGGTGATTAAGTTGTATTATGGTGTGAGGGGCCTGCATTACAGTGAGAGTATAATGGATTAGTTATGAGCCGTATTTTGTGTTGGTACTATAGCAAAGAAAGTGATAAGTAACAGATGATGCAGTACACAGATTTTCCATATAATACACAAACACAAAATGCTGTTAAATGCTCAGTTAGTGGAACCCTTGATGTTGCAACACTACATTTGTGCAGTGCTATTACTTACAGTTGTATTATTGTCTCATACTCAAGTTTTGGTTTCAAGAGGAAACTACAGCACTACTATAGAATTTTTATCCATCTGTATTGTTATTGTAGTATTCTGAGTATGAGATAACAAATTTTAACTACTGTATCTATGGTGATAAAAGGTGCTAAAAGAATTATAGGCCTATATGGGTAATATATAATAATATACAGTGCTTATTCTGCAATATTTGTACAGTTGACTGATAATGCAAAGTGTTGAGATTCAGTAGTCTCAAAAAGCGTAGCTCTTTCTTCTGCAGTATCTTCTACACCTATGACAGAAAGGCAGAATATACAGTACACTGCTTCTTTGCTGAGAGAGCTGACAGAATCATTCCAGAATATGTAAGACATGTTTTAGCACTGAGCATACAGAACAGCATTACAATGAAATGCATAGCATTGGACATGAAGCTCCAACATACTCAACTCCTCACTTAAAGTCATTTTTAAAAGTATTCATTTGTTGTCCTTGAAATTTGTTCATCACTGGTTCTAAAGTTGTTATGGAGTTGGAAATGAGTGCCATAGTGTATTTTAGTCATTATCCAGTAACATTTTTTACTTAACCTTTTCATTACTTCCCTAACTCTAAAATGTGGATGGTGGACTGCAGGGGAAGAGCAGTTTAAGCCCGCAGTCCACTAGATTCATGTGTCAGATGATCCTAGGGCCACTACAGCAACAACAGAATTATAGTGACAACATATATATTTTTTTTTATTTATATGTGCTACTGTCAGTCATTTTCATTCAGCTCTGGATAGCCCGTTCATTGTAAATGAATTTATGAAGGCTGTATCTAACTCCTCTAGTTTAAAGAGTCTTTCCTAAGCTATGTATAGGCTATTCTCTGGTGGCATTACTGAAAAAGAGATTCAGTATATTTCCCACAGAATACAGTATTTTTCTTTTCTTTTTTTTTATGCGAGAAAGAAGGAACCAAAGACTAGGAGCCCGCAAAACAGTTCATTCAAAGAAAAAAACATAAACAATACAAAAGAGAGCCAACTTCTAGATCCGTTCATTTCGAGATGCCTGGACACACTGCGTTTGAAGGACTGGAGATCATAGAAAGTAGGAAATACAGACAGACCGTTCCAGAGTTGACCTGTTGCAACATAAAGGACTGGGAGTAACGGTTAACTCTTGCATTAGAGAGCTGGACAGAAAAGGGATGAGAGTTTGTTGCTAGACTGGTGCGACGATAGAGGGATGCAAGTAGACAGATCAGATGAGCAGTGACCATGGAAGTAGCGATAGAAAAGAGATAAAGATGCAACAGTGTGACAAAGAGACAGAGGTTGAAGGGAGCCAGTAAGAGGAGGAGAGTTAATGAGATGAAAAGCCTTTGACTCCACCCTATTGAGAAGAGCTGTATGTGGGGATCCTCCCCACACATGAGAGTTGCACTCTATGCATGAGCGAATAAAACCCGTGTATAAAGTCAACAACTGTGCAGGGGTAAAAAGGGTACAGAGTCGGCTTTGCACACCCAATCTCTTGGAAGCAGATTTTACAAGAGATGTAATAGGATCGTTCCAAGATAAATCCCGAGTGAATGAAGCCCCAGGCATGTTCAAAAATGATGCAGGATTCAGCTGGATGTTATTAAACATTAGTAGGTACACTCGCAATCCCTAATCTCTGACCCGCCTCAGAGGCAGAGAGAATGGACTCAGGGGTCTTTGTATCTGACGTGTCATGAGCTGCAACGTACAAACGAACACACCGAGCATGGAGCAGGGGAGGTTCGAAGTTCGAGCAGCTTTGATTCACCATGTGGGTAGGATGTTGGTATAACTGTTACTGTCTTTCCATAGTAGTTTATCATAAATGTTTCTTATTGATGATAATATATAAAATTTCACAGCATTAATCACTTGACTTTATATTTACTGTTATGATCATACCAAGTCATTGATCAAATCAATGATTACAGTAGTGTTATGCGACATTGTTTTTGTATAATATGACTATTACTAGATTATTTTAACTAATACTATAACTATATACTCATACAAAATGGCAATTCTTTTCACAACCCTTTAGTGTGCTAACGATTTTTTATTAGGACTCATTCAGTGAGCTGCAAGCCCTGGTCACCGTGTGTTTATCCCTCACTTGTTATCCGACTTACGTAATACCACATCTATTATTAGCAGTCCCAGACCTCCATCGACCACTACCAGCAAACTTCTTGTGTTTACATTGTTTTTCTGTCGGGCACAACCCGTTAGTGTGAAAGGGTTCATCAATTCTCCTTAAAGTGTTAGGCCTACTTTCCGTTTCAAATGTTGCTTTGTTAATATTTCGTAAGACTAAACTGATTTACAAGTTAAGAAGGGAAAAAAGTTCACAATCTTATCTCACTTAATCATATTTATAATGCCTCTCACTGACAGGCAAGATAAAATGGGTGTAGGACATGCACACACAACTTTAGATGCCCTCCAGGTCCCTGAATATCTGCTTTCCTGGACACGGTAGGCAAACATATTTTGAGTTAAAGAAACACAGATGGATCCGGAGTTGATCTCGCCACTCAAGGATAGTCGGACTTCAGTCTACACTCAGCTCGTGTAATGGTAAATTCTATACTTTGTTTCATCTCCTCTGATCAACGAGTGGAGATACGGCACCATCGAATTGCCAGTTCGTTGACTTGTTGGTATAAACATTTAAATTAACACTTCATTAATTTAATTGTATTATTCTAGGATGAAAAGAAAAATCTTATTATTTCATATATGCAAATCATGGTCATCTGCGTCGACGATACTACACACACACACAAGAAAGAACAATCCAAATCAAACTCAACTATCTTCAAACGTAACGAGCATCAACATTCCAGTCATTTGTGTCTCCCCATTTTACTTAGATGAATAGATATCTGCCTTCATACTACTCTTAAAAAGTATTCTAATATTTAGTGAATGGAAATGGCATGAGTATTGTTATAATATAGGCAGAAATACGAGGTGAACTTGCAATGCAATGTTTTCCATTTTACAAAATACCCCAATACCGTTAGTCAGATGAGATGAAACAGACAGTAACAACTCACTCATCTTACTCGTGTAGCTAATGTAAAATAATAATGGAAAAATATTACGTATGGTGTCATTTACCAATAAATTTACGAAAATTACACATTCACTTCGTTAACTATGTGGTCACGTTCCAGCTTGTCTGCCAAACTGCATTTTATGTCTTCTGCCTGCCTGCCTGCCTTTTGCCTGCCTTCTGCTTTCCTGCATGCCTGCCCTCCTACTGCCTGCCTGCCTTTATCAGTGAGTTGGTAAAGAAATTTTATTTGATAACTCGATGTTGCTGTGCAATAGGCTATGGATTACCCACATACACCATTTGTTAAGTAATATCTGTGTGCTCCACTGGTGTTCATATCCTCCCCTCCCCTAACTACTTCCTTTGCCCATTCGTATCTCTAATGTGTGTATGGCTGTCCCTTTTTGTTGCTCGGTAATAGAATAACGAAAATTACACAATCATTTCTTTCCCTTTGTGGTCACGTTCCAGCTTGTCTGCCAACCTGCATTTTATCCCTGACTGTCTGCTTGCCTGCCTGCCTGCCTTTTGCCTGCCTGCCTGCCTGCCTGCCTGCCTCTATCAGTGAGTTGGTAAAAATTTGTATTTGATAACTCGATGTTACTGTGTAAAAGACTATGGATTGGCTACATAGACTATTTAAGTAATATCTGTGTGCTCCACTGGTGTTCATATCCTCCCCTCCACTACCTACTTCCTTTGCCCATTCGTATCTCTGAGTTGTTGCTTGGTAGACGTCGAGACTGACTTGAATCATTGTTAGTTCTACTAGCCAACTAAGCGCCCTCCGGGCGCTGTCTCCTAGATTGTGCAGGCTGCGCATGCACAGGAAATATTTATAAAAAGACAACAAATATTACACCTTGGACTGATATTGGACTCCAATGTGAGCAACAAACATCCCCCTGGGCCTGTCATGAAAGTTTGGCCCCACTTGACCTTTTATGGTAATCATTCTCCAATTGACAGTGCAGCTAAAGTTGAGCATTAAAAAATTGTGTAGAACGTTGCGTAATACTACAGTGTTTGTGCATGGTAATTATAGTGGCAAAAAAGGAAAAAGTCAAGTTTTTTTAAGCATGAATGTTTTAATCCTGAAGGGGGAAACAAATTTATATTCTGAGGCAGAGAATTAGTTCAAGGTTTATATATTGTTTGGTAACATTGTTTGGATGACTGTTATTTAAGTTTAATACGGAATGTGTATTAGATCTGCTAAACAATTAGTAGGTATTAATTTAGTCTTTTATTTCTAGGTATGGAACCCAGGCCACGTGGTCGTGCCCGGGCAGCGAGGACACGGGCCAATCGGCCAGATGTCATAATGAATAGAACTTTGATAGTAGGTTATCACGCAGCAGGGAAGGGAATAAGGGAGATAAGTCGGTTAATGGGCATCTCAAGAGCGACAGTGCGACTGTGGTTAAGGAGATATGAGGCAGAGGGTCACGTGTTAACCAGACCTCGACCAGGGAGACCATGTGTTACCACCAATGAGGACGACGAAAGGCTGCGAAGGGAAGTAGAGAGAAACCCTAAGATAATGGCAGTCACCCTGACGAGAGAAGTAGAGCTACCTTGTCACGTAGTAACTACCAGGCGACGGCTGTCGGAGGCAGGGTTGCGCTGTCATGTCCCAGCCCGAAAGGAGACGTTGACTGAAGCAAACAAACAAGGTCGGCTGAGGTTTGCTCAGACTTATGCCAGGGTAGGCGGAGAATTCTGGAAATCGGTGATCTTTAGTGATGAAAAGTGTTTCTCGTCTGTGTCTGCTCAAGGTTGCCACTGCTGGAGGTTGAGAAATACCAGATTTTCTCCCATAAACATTGCAGAAAGGACGAGAAGCGGGAGAGTGGCAGTTTCCGTTCATGGCTGGATGTGGTGGGAGGGACCAGGTGAACTGGTCACCATTGAGGGTAACCTGGATTCCCAGCAATACATAAACATTCTAGAGACCTCATTCCTACCTTCTGTGAGAGCCTACGCTATTCCTGAGCCCCAGCCTATATACTTTGTCCAAGACAGGTCACCCATCCACATAAGTCATGCAGTCAGCAATTGGTTTAATGCACACCCAGAAATTGTTTTAATTGACTGGCCATCAAAGGGGTGCGACTGCAACCCAATAGAAAATCTATGGGCACTGATGGTTCAGGAGTGGGAGGTAGAGCAGAAGACGAAGGAAGCAGTGGAGAGAAAGACCAGGGAAGTATGGGAGGGGATCCGGCGAAGGGTGGACCTCTGTAGCAAACTTGTTGATTCTATTCCAAGAAGACTACAAGAGGTTATTGAGGCTGAGGGAGGTTGGACCAGGTATTAGAAACCTTTAATATAGGAGACAGGAAATGATGAAAATGTATGAATTTCTGTTGTGGTTACTATTACATATGGTTTTGTAAAGGATGACAGTGATAGCTATTTTGCCTTTTTTTGTTTGAAAATTTTGTGTGCTCTATATTTCTCTAATTACATTCAATAAACTGATATTCACCATGCTTGACACATTTTGTCACCCAAACTAATCTGAAATAAAAAGAGGAAAACCCTAAAATGAACGGTCAGTGTGTTGATAATGCCATTAAATCCTCGGCTTGGATTATGAATCCACGTGTGAGCTTATATTCCAAAACTAAGATGAATGGTTTGAAATTTAAGATCTGTTAAAATTAGAGCCTACTTAAATCTCGTATGAAGGAAAAAAAACACAGTAGGGAAGGAGGGACAGTTGAGAAAGTAAAGTTGAGTGGCTGGCTATACGTTGTCATCCTCAGAACCAATCGACACATAGCCCGAAATGCTTCAGTATAAGAGTCAGTGTATTTAAGTTGTGTGTGGATGTCCTACACCCATTTCATCTTGCCTGTCAATGAGAGGCATTATAATATGATTAAGTGAGTTAAGATTCTGAATTTTTTTCCCTTCTTAACTTGTAAATCAGTTTAGTCTTACGAAATATTAACAAAGCAACATTTGAAACGGAAAGTCCTAACACTTTAAGGAGAATTGATGAACCCTTTCACACTAACGGGTTGTGCCCGACAGAAAAACAATGTAAACACAAGAAATTTGCTGGTAGTGGTCGATGGAGGTCTGGGACTGCTAATAATAGATGTGGTATTACGTAAGTCGGATAACAAGTGAGGGATAAACACACGGTGACCAGGGCTTGCAGCTCACTGAATGAGTCCTAATAAAAAATCGTTAGCACACTAAAGGGTTGTGAAAAGAATTGCCATTTTGTATGAGTATATAGTTATAGTATTAGTTAAAATAATCTAGTAATAGTCATATTATACAAAAACAATGTCGCATAACACTACTGTAATCATTGATTTGATCAATGACTTGGTATGATCATAACAGTAAATATAAAGTCAAGTGATTAATGCTGTGAAATTTTATATATTATCATCAATAAGAAACATTTATGATAAACTACTATGGAAAGACAGTAACAGTTATACCAACATCCTACCCACATGGTGAATCAAAGCTGCTCGAACTTCGAACCTCCCCTGCTCCATGCTCGGTGTGCTCGTTTGTACGTTGCAGCTCATGACACGTCAGATACAAAGACCCCTGAGTCCATTCTCCCTGCCTCTGAGGCGGGTCAGAGATTAGGGATTGCGAGTGTACTCCTGTGGAAGATTTTATCGGGTTGATAGGTGTAAGAACTGAGTCTTTGATATGAGCCAAGTCAGACATTAGGTGTGCCATAGCCTCATTCCTTGTTTGCTGAGGTAACTGCTGAGATGGACACTGCGGGAACCGAATGGAAAGGTGAAAAGTGGAATCATCAGCGTACTAGTGGATAGGCTTAGACGTACAGCTTAGAAGATCATTGATGAATAAAAGGAAGAGAGTTGGTGATAGGACAGAGCCCTGAGGAACACCACTGTTGATGGCTCTAGAAGAATGACAGTCGTCTTCAACAGCGGCTATTGAACGACCAGAAAGGAAGCTGTAGATGAAGGCACAGATAGAAGGATAGAAACTGTAAGAGGGCAGTTTGGAAATTAAAGATTTATGCCAGACTCGATCGAAAGCCTTTGAGATGTCAAGTGCAATGGAAAAGCTTTCACAAAGTCCCAAAAGGAGGATGACCAGGAGTCTGAAAGGTAGGTGAGTAGATCGCCAGTGAAGCGTCCCTGACGGAACCCATACTGACGATCAGAAAGAAGATTGTGATAGGAAAGATGTTTTAGAACCTTTCTGTCAAAGAATAGACTCGAAAACTTTTGAGATACAGGATGTTAAAGCAATTGGACGATAGTTAGAGGGTTGGGAATTGTCACCCTTCTTAGGGACTGGCTGAATGAGAGCAAACTTCCAGCAAGAAGGAAAGGTACAAGTTGAAAGACAAAGGCGAAAGAGCTTACCTAGGCAGGGTGTAAGAATAGAAGCACAGTTCTTGAGAAAAACAGAAGGGACTCCATCAGGCCCATATGCCTCGTTAGTACTGAGGCCAGTGATGGCAGAAAATACATCAGCTGAAGAAATTTTAATGTCAGCCATGAGGAAGTCAGAGGAGAGTAGTGATGGAGGAATAGCATCAGAATCATCTAAAGCGGAATTGGGGGAGGAAGTCTGAGCGAAGAGATCAGCTTTATCTGTAGAAGAAATAGCTACAGAGTCATCAAAGTAGAGAAGAGGAGGGAAGGTTGATGAGGAAAAAATTGTCAGAAAGGTGTTTTGGCAAGGTGCCAGAAGGAGCGGAAAGAATTCGAGTTAGAGAGTTGAGAACATTTAGTATGGATGAAATTATTTTTAGCAGAGTGAAGAACAGACTTACCATGATTCCGGGCAGAAACATAAGAAAGATGTGATTCATGGGTGGGTTGGCTCTGGTACCTTATATAGGCCCTCTCCTTGTTGCAGACAGCATTGGAACAAGCTTGATTAAACCAAGGCTTTCTTGCATTAGTCAAAGGATATGAGAAAGGAATGTATGCTTCCATGCATGAGAGAATAACCTCCGTAATGAGCAAGGCACACTCAGATGGCTCCCAGCTGTGGAAGCAATAATCATTCCAGGGAAAATCAAAGAAGTACTGCCTGAGGGCCTCCCAGTCTGCAGCTCCAAAGGGCTACAGTCGACATTTCTTTGGAGAGTCCACAGGCCGTACTGAAGCAATAGGACAGGTTAAGGTAATAAGGCTGTGACCGGAGAAGCCCAACGGAGAGGAAAGATTAATGGTGTAAGCAGAAGGATTAGTTGTAAGGAAGAGGTCAAGTATGTTGGAGTTCTCTCCAAGGCAGTCAGGGATATGGGTAGGGTGCTGTACAAACTGTTCTAGGTCATTAAGGATAGAAAAGATGTAGGCTTCTTCACCAGGTGGATCAGTGACAAAGGAGAAGAGCCAAAGCTGGTGGTGAACATTGATATCTCCTAGAATGGAGATTTCAGAGAAAGAAATGGCTAGAATGTGTTCCATCATAGATGTAAGACAGTCGAAGAATTTTTGATGGTAGAATTAGGGGATAAGTAAACAGCGCAGATATATTTAGCCAGAGAATGACATGAGAGCCGAAGCCAGAGAGTAGAGAATTCAGAAGAATCAAGTGCAGGAACATGAGAGCAAGATACGTTGTTGCATACATCTACCTAACAGCCACCTTTGTCTTTGAAATGAGTATAGAGAAAGTAGGAGGATACAGAAAATTGTTTGCTGTCAGTTGCCTCAGACAGCTGAGTCTTGGTTAAGAAGAGAAGTTGAGGTTTAGAGAAGGAGAGGTGGTGTTCAACAGAGAGAAAGTTAGAGGAAAGGCCGTGAACGTTGCAGAAATGAAGAAGTGAGTCAGACAGTGATTCCAGGCAGCTCATTGAGTTGTCACCAGGAGGGGGGTGGATGGTGGGGGCATTTATGGTCCCTCCCCCCCCTGGGGACTACGAGGCATAGTTAATGTGAGCCATTTTCCCTTTTTAATTTTGTAAAAGAAGTGTAGTGTGTACTGTGCATGTAAATTGGTGTTGACAGTTAGAGAAGCTTGTATTGGAGAGCATGCTGACAGACTCTCTGTGTTACTGAAACACTGAAAAAGTTCAGCAAAGGGGAATGGTCAGGAACTAGTCCCGAGGGCTGACGAAATGGGAGCTCCAGCTCTTCCTTTCATCAGCTTTCCATCCACCTTGGAAGTACCACCCTGCTCAGGTGCTACAGTCTACTCCTCAAATAGTGTAGTATATGATAGCGGTTGTTGTTGCTGCTGTGGCTGTAGAATGTGGATGTGAACCTAGTAAATAGCAGGCTAAAACTGCTCTTCTCCTGTAGTCCACCATGCTCCTTTCAAGGGAAAAGGAGGTAGATATAGGCATAAGCCAGTTGCTGAGCCACTTGGTTATATTGATACCGTTGCTTGAAGGCATCAATCTCCAGCTCCAGAGACATACTGAAGCATGTCACATCAGCTTTGGTGCCGAAAAGGGGTGCTGTCATGTGGTGGCACAAACTTACCCAGGTCACCTCCCCCCCTATCCTCTGGAAGAAGGAGGATGGACCGCAGGAGAATGATAACTTTGGCCTAAAATCCATGGGGTTCACATTTCTGATGAAAGTACGGCCACCATTACAACTGCTGCTATATACTGACTTTAAATAAGGAGTACCAGTACAGTAAAATACAAGCCAAGAGAGTGAATTATGGCCAAGATAGACAAATAAACTTATGATCAATCCCCTGTCATAACTGTGATTTGCTTATGATGGAAGGACAGAGAAAAAGTTGCTGAATCCTCCTGCATGACCTGTTCCTACCAAAAAAAAAACAAAAAAAACAAAATACAACAGGAAATTGGTCATAAATATGTCCGTGAGTCTGGGACCAGCTTGTGTTTATAGACAAGTAACAGTTAGACTGAAGTTCTGTAATGTCACGTACAGGACAACATTGATCAGAGCCATCCATGTATCCCTCCATCAGTCATTCCTTTATTGCCCCATCAGGAGCACAGGGGTCCAGGCCAATGTCCCAACCATTCCTCAGACTAACCTCCTATGGGCCACACTAAGTCAGAGCATCTTAACCCCCTAGACCATTAGGCACTTACTCAACCATTCCTTGGACTAAAACCCTCATGGGCACTTCCAGTAGTAGTGTCGTAACTCACAAAACCAGCAGGAACTTACCTCAAACTTTTGCCTCTCTCTGGCCAGCCGGTTTGCCTCCTCGTGAAGCCTCTGCTGCTCCCGCCTCAGCTCCCTCAGTTGCTGCTCCACCAAAGCCTCTGCTGGTGGGGGTTCTGGGGGCAGGGATACGCCACTGCCAGCTGATGAGTGCACCGTTACCTGAGATGTCCCACTGCTCAGAGTTGATGACTGTCCAGGAAATTAAAAAAGTAAGTACCCTTACCATAATCATCTTGACCATTTTTCCCACCTACTGATTCGATGAGGTAAAAGAAAAATACAGTAATAAGTAAATAATCTATCCATCCATCACCCAATATTATGTCACCCCATAAGGAGCATAAGAACCTGGGGCTAGGCAAGTTGGTCCTGACATTTCAGATGAGAGTGACCAGCGTCACTCATCCTTTAGTGGCATTACGTGAGCAATAAACCCCAACCAACCCCTGGGCATAAACCTACACCGGCTCAATCCGATTGGAGCACCTTAATTACCCACTAAACCACCAGGTGCCATAATTTGGTTATGTGGTTACCACCCAGCATAGTAAATGGTTTCCTGGTGTACAGGAAACCATTTGGCTTGTCACTCAATGTAGAGTCACCCATAGGAATCTTCCAGCTGGGTACTTGTACAGTACCCTCGCATTCAGTACACATTTGTCCAGTACTATTCTCATCCAGTACAGTCAGCAAAACATTAGTTAATTTATTACTGTAGTACAGATTTGTTGGGCTAGTACAGATCGGCCACACAAAGTGAGCCAAATCAGAGGAGTTCCTCTATAGTACTGTACTGATGTGCTGCATCCAGTACTACTACCCGCACGTGCTTGAGAAGATGGCAAACACTGAGGAATGTTTCCCTAGTACTGCCGCTCCAGTCCAGTATGCCTTCCTCGTGACTCCTGACATGTGCCAGTCAAATTGCAGTATTGCACTTCCCCCTGATGACGAAGATGACAATGTGTCAATGTGTGACTATGAGGGATTTATGAGGAAGGTGGAGGCAGAGAGGCCTTCTCAGGATCCTGAAGGCCCTTCTCCAGGGGGGCAGTAGGACCTCCTACAACCTTGGAAACCTGTCCCCCTTCCTCCCCAAGCCCATCACCACTCACCTTAAAGTTTGGTAAAATATTGGTTCAGTCAAAATGTGGTTAACCCCTTCATACACGATGACGCATTAGGCATCATTAGGGTTGGTTGCGTAAATACACATTGACGCATTTGGCGTCATTAAAGCAAAAAAGCCTTCACCAGGAAATAAGTTTTCGGCTGATCAGCATCATTTTTGGAGGCGTCATAGCTTCCCCGTCGCTTGTCAAAAGTAATGACTTGGCAACTGTGGGTCCCAAGATGTGCGGCAGCACAGACAGGTTGATTAGTACCACACTGGCTGTCAGGGGAGAAGGTCGCACGTGGCAGTGTCCCTTTAAATTTACCTCTATTACCCCTGTCCTGAGCGTGCATCATATTTCACAATACCAATAGTGCTTGTGTCTACTTTTTGGGCACTATTGTGATTAGATTGGTGTTTGCAAAAGGAAATTAGGTTTTTGTGGATCATTCCTGGCCGTTATCAGCCGTTGGCCCAACGAAGATTGTGCTACCTGTTTTTCACCGTGGTCCAACAACTTCACTGCCTCTACCCTGCACCAAATGTGAGTATTCAACCATTGAACAACAGTGGCAGTGAATTAGGTGAATATAATGTGCAATAGCTACTGAGCAAGGACATGGTGAAACATGTAGCAGCTTAAAGGGGTGGCTGTAAACTGCCTTGCAACACGGCATTGTCATGAGTGGAACAATTGGCAAGGTGTTGCTGAAATCATTTTTTTATGCTGATATATGGTGGATAATGTTATTGTGCAATAAATAGGAGTGCAGTGCAATGAGTGTATGTGATAAAAGGTAGGTTTTGCTACCTTTGTGCTACCTCAGGTGTACCAGACGCTGTCTTCCCTACGAGCACGTTGTTCACTCTTTCATTTTCTTTTCACACTACACATAACCAAATCTATCAATTTATAAGAAACACAGTACATTTCATCACTACAAGTACATGCACGTTTTCCATAGGTCACATAGGTGACCCCTACCTGTGCGCTAAGTCAGTGTAGGAGACGATGTTTTTCAAGAACATACATGTATATCATGAATCCTTGCATTGTGCCAGTGTTGAGCAAAGTTCTTGGCTGATTGTGAATACAATATCTTGATTTCTTTATTTCAGCTCACAACCCTAGCACAGCAATTCATTCTCCAGTTGGCTTGCACAACATCTGTCTCTTGCAAAGATGAAATGTGAGTTCGTACCGGAGCAGTGGAGAAAACTCCTTGATGAGATAAAGTTGGAAAAGACAGCGAAAGCGATCGTTCTTGGGTGGAGGAGGTTGAGCTGATGCCATCCAGTCAGCAAGTGGAGTTGCCCCACCACCTTCCACCATGGGAGACAACACCACCATCAGCAGCCGACCTCACTGGAGAGCACTCTCCACCTCTAGGGCCTGCTGGTCCCACCACCGTCTTCATCGGCTCACCATCTCCAGGCCCCTCTACCCCATTGGGTAAGACAGTGTCACCAGAAGCCAGGCCATCGTATGTCATCATGGCCTCTCCACCCGCATCTGCTGTGCAGGATGCTACGGTGACATCGTTACCAGCCAGGCCAAGGAGAATGGTGTCCCCAGAGCCCTTAGTCTCGTCCTCATCCTAGTCCAAGCCATCCCTTCCTAGACGAGGGCGCCGTGGTCTGCTGCCTGGACACCGGGGATGTCCAAGGGGTTGGAGGGCATGGAGAAGTGTGTCGGTAGGCCAACCCACTGCCACCGTCGCCACCGCTACTGAAGAGAATCCCGGGTGGAGCAGTGGCCCATTCACACCGAACCATGGGCCATTCACTGGCTACTCAGGGATCAAGGTGGATATCCCAACAACTCCGCTGCAGTTCTAACAGCTCTTCTTCACTCGGGAGTTGTTGTCATATCTCACTGTGGAAGCCAACTGGTACTCCACATTTCTGGGGACTCAGCTGGATGCCTGGTTCACCTGTAACAAAGAGGAGATGACCAAGTTCCAGGAGCTGTACCTGTTCTTGGGGGTCATGCACATGCCGACCATCAGGTATTACTGGAGGAGCACTGAGCTGCACAACTACCCTAGGTTATGGTGGGCGATGTGTGGAAGGCACTTCATCACCATCCTGAAGCACTTTCACATCTTCAACTCACTCGCCATACCCCAGAACAAACAAGGTCAGCTCATCCATGTTCACACGGTCATGGAGTACCTACTTCAGCAGTTCCAGTCAACGTACCAACCCGAAGAGCAGCTCAACCTCGATGAGGGCTCTCTGGGGTGGAAGGGCAGGCTGTCCTTCCAAGTCTACGACCCCCAGATGCCCATCAAGTATTCCATCAAGATGTGCATGTTGGCTGAGTCATCCTTGGGCTACATCAAGAACCTCAAGGTCTACACGGGAGTGCAGCGGACCCTTGAGAACAACGAGTGGGGCCATATGGAACCATTGAAGGACCAGGGCTATAAGTTATTCATGGACAACTACTACAATTCTGTAGCCCTGTGCAAACGAATCTTCACCACAGGCATTTACATGTGTGGGACCCTACGGCTGCCTGGAGGAGCACCACACCAGCTGCAGGCCATCAACAGAGCTAAGAGCCTGCCCGAGGGGGGCATGGCATACAGGCACAAGAACAACGTGCTAGTCCTGCTGTTGAGGGACAAACGCACTGTGAACATGGTGTCCACCTTCCACCCCGCCGACACCATCCCAAAGAGGGTTCGAGGGAAGGTGCGGAGTAATGATGGGCAGACAACCTATATGGAGAAGGTTGTTAACAAGCCCGTCATTGTGGCGGACTACAACAGGTACACCTCTGGACAGAAATTCGTGATAGAGGATAATCTGCCACTAGAGGTCAGGTTAATCGCTCACGTCTACCCCTCCCAGCTCCCCCTCCTTACACCCACCAAAACACTGATTTGTTAGGCGATTGGATCAGAGATATGAAGCTTCGCTCACTCTCACATCTTGCTGCATATAATGTTACTTTCATTTATCTTACTATTAGGTGTATTATCAAGTGCATAGATCCATCTTCAGTTCCATGAGAAGTGATTATATCGAAGTTTTAGCAGATTTCAATACAATGACCTTAATGTATAGAGTCTGGTTTTCAAATAGTTAACCAATGTGTTCTAAGTGATAGACTAATATCCAAGTAACAGTTAAAAGTTATATGGCCAGGTAAGTCCCTCTCTTGCCTTGTCATGTGGACAGCCACATATACAGTCACCTGCTTATCCACCTACCCACTCAACCCATCCAACGCCACCCACAGACCTCACCCCTGCCACCCACCCCGCCCATTGATCCCTGCTATCCACCCTGCTAACCCACGAATGCCACACACGAAGTTCACCCAACAGTGCCACTCAACTCATTTACTTATTCACTTCTCCACCCTGAACCCATCCAGCCACCCAACCCAACAACCCATTTAGATCATCCCAACCAAGCAATCGTCTCAGCCACCCTGGCAACCGACGGTGCCCACTCACCCTGGCAACTCACTTTGCCCACACATCCCGACAACCTATCTTGCCCACCAACCCCTACCACCCACCCTCACCACTCACTAATTCCACCCATCCTGGTCACCCAACAATGCCATCCGTCTCATCTATCCACACCACCCTCCCGCCTCTCCCTGAACACTCCACACCCACCTCACCCTGCCCATCCACCCATCCTGTCCACCCACTCCTCCCACCGACCCACCCGCCCATCCACCCTTCTTACCCAACCCCATTCACTCTGCCACCCCATTCACCCATTGGAACTCGACTTACAAATCAAATTCATCTTATCCAATCCTAACTTACCGACCCCTCCCCTACCACTCACATATCCAGCCACCTACCCACCAAACGCATCCACTCACTAAGCCAATTACCCCTACAACCCACCCAAAACCACTCCACACACCACACCCAACAACTGCTCCCCCCCTCCTCTCCACCATTATCACTGTCCACTCACCCTGGCGATGCACCGAACTACCACACCCACCAACTCAACCTCATCAACTCCAACCACCCAACCAAGTGACTCACACACACACACACACACACACACACACACACGGAGAGAAAGAGAGAAAGAGAGAGAGAGAGAGAAACAAAACACGCACAGACAGACAGTCAGACAGAAACTCTCACACACACACACACACACACACACATAGAGAGAGAGAGAGAAAGAGAGAGAGAGACTGACACAGTAAGGGTGCGCCCACACGTGTGCTAGAACAAGTGCTGGCAACACGTAAGCAACACAGTAACGACCACGCTGCAAACATGTTGGGAACAGTAGCGTCCAGATCATGTTGGCAACATCATGATGAAGTCTAACCTGCCTGGTATGGATACTCTTATCCTATTGCCTCTCCTGGAAGTGTTCGAAGCTGCAGTGAAGCATGTTTGCATACATCTGTCCAAATACTGCTGCAAACATGTTCCCGAACATGTTGTCTGCCGTGTTGCCAATATATGTTCGAGAGCACGTGTAGACTCGCCCTAAGAGAAACAAAACACGGATAAACACATACACACACACACACACACACACACACACACACACACACACACACACACACACCGCTCGCTGGTGCAGTGGTAACGCTCTCGCTTGCCAACTGGTGGACAGGAGTTCGCGCCTCGCTCTGGTTGCGAAAAGTTTCACTGACGAAGTGGGTGGTTACTGTCCCCCTTTAGCAAGGGGACGGGTGTGTGCATGTGTGAAGGTCACAGCCTTGCCCTTAGATCGGACTATATGAGCTCTCAGCTCCCTTCCGGGAGGGTAAAAGCTGACGATCACGACCATCAAGTGATCCTGACCAACCCGGTGAATAACACACACACACACACACACACACACACACACACACACACGGAGAGAGTAGTTCACAACTTCACTCACTAATCATCCTCAGTGGCTGTTTATCCCCGAGGAAGATTGGGCTCACGTCTTAAGACTTACTGTTTGATGGCCGACTGTAAAACTATTGAACAGTATGAACAGCATGTAATTTTGAAACTAGCATAGTTATGATATTTAATATCTTACCAAAGTATTCGCTCAGTAAAACTATTGCCAATTGGATAGCATATCATGGAATCCTAATGGAAATACATCCATAATATAGTTGAATTAAAGGGTATATGTCGGAGATACGAGTCAGTGTACTGTGCAAGCCGCTATTAGAACAGTACTAGACACTTCCACATCTCGTCCGTCACCTTCACCGTCCCCATATCCTCCCTCCCTCCTTTCTCACACTTCCGCATGTGTGTGTGTGTGTGTGTGTGTGTGTGTGTGTGTGTGTGTGTGTGTGTGTGTGTGTGTGTGTCTGTCTCTCTCTCTCTCTCTCTCTCTCTCTCTCTGTATGCACCAGTGTGTGTGTGTGTGTGTGTGTGTGTGTGTGTGTGTGTGTGTGTGTGTGTGTGTGTGTGTGTCTGTCTGTCTGTCTGTCTGTCTGCTTATGCTTGTTTTGTTTCTCTCTCTCTCTCTCTCTCTCTCTCTCTCTCTCTCTCTCTCTCTCCGTGTGTGTGTGTGTGTGTGTGTGTGTGTGTGTGTGTGTGTGTGCAAGTTTGTGTGTGGGTGTGAGTCAGTTGGTTGGGTGGGTGGAATTGATGAGGTTGAGTTGGTGGGTGTGGTAGTTCGGTGGATCGCCAGGGTGGGTGGACAGTGATAATGGTGGAGGGGGGGGGGAGACAGTTGTTGGGTGTGGTGTGTGTAGTGGTTTTGGGTGGGTTGTAGGGGTAATTGGGTTAGTGAGTGGATACATTTGGTGGGCTGGGTGGGTAGGTGGCTGGATACATGGGTGGTCGGGGAGGGGTCGGTAAGTTAGGTTTGGATGAGTTTGATGTATAAGTCGGGTTCAAATGGGTGAATGGGGTGGTGGAGTGAATAGGGTTGGGTAAGAAGGGTGGATGGGTGGGTGGGTCGGTGGGAGGAGTGGGTGGACAGGATGGGTAGATGGGCAGGGTGAGGTGGGTGGGGAGTGTTCAGGGAGAGGTGGGAGGGTTGTGTGGATGGATGAGATGGATGGCATCGTTGGGTGTCTGGGATGGGTGAAATTCGTGAGTGGGAAGGGTGTGTGGAATTTGTGAGTGGTGAGGGTGGGTGGTAGGGGTCAGTGGACAAGATAGGTTGTCGAGATGTGTGGGCAAAGTGAGTCGCCAGGGTGAGCGGACACCATTGGTCGCCAGGGTGGCTGAGACAATTGCGTGGTCGGGATGATCTAAATGGGTGGTTGGGTTGGGTGGCTGGATGGGTTCAGGGTGGAGAAGTGAATGAGTAAATGAGTTCAGTGGCATTGTTGGGTGAACTTCGTGTGTGGCATTCGTGGGTTAGCAGGGTGGATAGCAGGAATCGATGGGCGGGGTGGGTGGCAGGGGTGAGGTCTGTGGGTTGCGTTGGATGGGTTGAGTGGGTAGGTGGATAAGTAGGTGACTGTATGTGTAGCTGTCCACATGACAAGGCAAGAGAGGGACTTAACTGGCCATATAACTTTTAACTGTTACTTGGATATTAGTCTATAGCTTAGAACACGTTGGTTAACTATTTGAAAACCAGACTCTATAGATTAAGGTCATTGTATTGAAATCTGCTAAAACTTCGATATAATCGCCTCTCATTTAACTGAAGATGGATCTATACACTTGATAATACACCTAATAGTAAGATAAATGAAAGTAACATTACATGCGGCAAGACGTGAGAGTGAGCGAAGCTTCATATCTCCGATCCAATCGCCTAACAAATCAGTGTTTTGGTGGGGGTAAGGAGGGGGTGTTAGGAGGCAGTTGACGTGAGCGATTAACCTGACCTCTAGTGGCAGATTATCGTGTATCACGAATTTCTGCCCGGAGGTGTACATGGGTGGGGTGGATCATATTGATCAGATGGTCCAGTATTACCTCATTGAACAGAGAACCGTCAAGTGGACAAATAAGATCTCCTTCTACTTCGTCCACATGGCACTGCTGAACGCGTTCGCCTTGTACAAAAAGTACAGATGCATGACAGTAACTCTCCTTGAATTGTGGAGCAGATCATCTACAATCTTCTGCATTTCCATGAAGAGGACTGGCCTGCATCTGGACACATTATCCACCATACCCCAGACCTACCTACCTAACAGCCAGCACCAGCAAGACCTGGCACCCAGCAGGCACAGGCACCAGTGCCAGGATGAGCCCAGCCACCACAAGCACCAGCACCACCTGCAAGAGGACCACCACAGGCCCCATCACCAACACTAGCACTGCCTGCAGCAGGCCCATCACAGGTGCCATCGTCACCACCAGCACCACCTGTAGGAGGCCCATCATGGGTGCCAGCACTGCCACCACCTCCAGTTTTTGGTCCATCAAGAGAACCCATGCCTGGGCCTGCAGCTGCGCCTCCCGCACGACAGGACCATGGAGGACAAGGGCATCCAAGCAAGCATCGCCGGGTGATAGACGATGACGTGAGGTTGGATTGCACTCTGGGCCACTGCCAGGTGAGGATCCCCAACGGGAAGAAGCTCAGGTGTACCTTGTGCTTCAGGCTGGGGGTGAGGAAGGACACAAAGAACATGTGTCCTGTATGTGATGTGCCGCTTTGCATGGGTGATTGATTCGAGCGATACCATGCTGAGTGATACCTTTGCTAGTGGAGCACACACACACACACACACACACACACACACACGATACAAAACTCCTCACCTCCAAACCCATCTGGTCCTGCAGGAACAGCATTGCCACTGGAGACTTAAGTGATTTTCTTTTTTTTATTTATTTATTTACCTATAATAATGTCAGTATATTTACACATTGATATATATTGTTATTTACACAAACACAAATGACAGGGAAATAAGTACAGCTTCAGTTTCAGTTGCTAGCAACAGGTGTGGTGTTCATGTGTGGTTTCTGAGAGGACTAAAAACAAAACAGAAGTAATTTTATAATAGTTGTTGGTATAAAACCAAAAAAAGCCTAGCTAGCAAACATAAAAAAGTTTGTGCGCTATGGGAAAAATAACGTAAGTGAGCGCGGCTGACGGTGGTTCAGTGCATGGGTGGGTACACAGTAGTTTTTTGCATTTTACTCAAGAACTATGAGGTGTAGGATCACATTTTGGTCTCAAATGAAAGCCAGTGAAATTCTGCATAGGATGATGAAATAAGAACATAAAACTGCTGAGAAAAATGTTTTGCTAGAGCTCCCCAAATAAAAAATCTGTTGTCTGTCGGAAATGGGTTTTACTTTTTCGCTTATTACTCGAACACTATACTTCCTATTAAACTGGGAGCCCCCCCCCATTCAAAAGCTAATAAATTTCTCTTTCGATTGGTGTATAACATGTAGAGTTTGATTAGTAAACATTCGATTTATGATGTTGGGAAGTGAGATGAATGTTCCGAATGTTTATTCACACCACCCTAACTTACGTATAGTGTGTTTTTTACTTTTTTTTTTTTTTTGCCTATCGTGTAGAACAAACATCGATGAATAGGAATATATAGGTTTTGTGGCAAAATAAATATGTTTGGGTGAAGAAAATAAGCTGAGAATACACTTTTTTGGAGTGTGCGGCAGGGGTCGAGGAGAAAGGTGATGTGTTGTGGAACGCGAAACTTACTGAAACTTACTGCGAGCGAAAGGGATAAGTTGAATTTTGGTGGGACTTTTTCAATGCTTGTCTAACATTATTCATTTTTCCCATAAAGTCTGTTAATTGTCCAGTACGGATGTACTGTAGTCCAGTACGGTAGTAATGTCTGACAAACATACTGTACTGGACGCAAGGGTACTGTACCTGCAACTGAAGACGTGATCTCAATATCAGACATGATCTGATACCCAGGATCGCCTTCATTGTCATCCAACCACTCATGCACTTCGTCCACATCCACCTCATCACCAGCCGCACGAAGACGCGCATGGAAGTTATCCACATCAAAACCTAGAAAGTTGTGCACCACATCAGCTCCGAGAAGCAGACAAGACCAACCACTTTCCAGAGTCTTGACAGGGACTTCCCTCCATGCATTCGCCCATTTGTAGATGGCTGACAGTGAAGGTTTTCCACAGTCTGCTGCCCTCCCTGCGCTTGTCCTCATCCTCGAGAACAACCATCACCTCATCCAGGTACATCCGACGGTACAGCCTCTTCATAGCCACGATCACCCCTTGGTCCATTGTTTGGATGAGAGCAGTAGTATTTGGCAAAAATGAAGCACCTAACGTGGCCATTCTCAGCCACCAACTCCTTGTCGCGCAGATGCACAGGTGCATTGTCCAGAAGAAGGAGAGCCTTTACCTGGTTGTGTGGGATTCCCAGTGTGTTGGTCTGATAATGGATAACCTCCTTGATGAAGTACTGGTGAAACCAGTCTTTGAAGATGTTGCCTGTGGACCAAGCCTTCACAGAATGGTACCAAACGACAGGGAGGAAATCCATCAACCCACGAAGGCACCGAGGCTGCTTTGCACAGCCAGCGATGACAAGCTTGAGCTGGTGCATGCTGTCAGCATTGGCACAACACAAAGCAGATATCTGCTGCTTGGAGAGCTGCATTCAGGTACATGCTTCTCTGTCTCCTCTTCTAGGGTGTTTATGGGCAACAAGTGATAGAATAGACCAGTTGTGTCAGCTTTGTAGACTTGACCGGGAGTGAGGCCCTCCTTGTTAATCAAGCCCTTCACCTTCTGCTGAAACTCTTCAGCTCCATCCTTGTTGGCATCCAAAGCTTCACCATGGGCCTTACGGTTGGTAAGTCCATGTCAAAGCTTGAAAGTGAAGAGCCACCCTTCCGATGCCTTGAAGTCTGGGGTGTCATGTAACCTTGCGAACTTCTCAGCAGCAGCTTTCAGCTCTGTACCACGCACCAGCATACCAGCAACATGTTGTTGACGATACCAAATCAGCATGGAATGGTCGACTTCTGCAAACCTGGGAGAGTGCTTCCTCGGAACATTGTGTTTGGATCTTCGATGCGAAGTCTACCGTGTATTGGGTGGGTTTGTCCCGGGATTTCTTGATATTGAACAAGGTAAAGCGAGCCTGGTTGAATTCTCGGAGGATGCATGAAGCCGACCGTCCCGCATCTGCCTTCTCCAATATCTCCCTCTTCTTTTTCAGAGTCAGAACCACTTGTTTCCTCCTCTCGGGCGGCAGGGCCATCATCACACACATGAGTAAGAGGCAGCAGAGGAACAGCAGGGCCTGCAACAGGTAGGGCACCACCACAAAAGTGAGCATGTGGGCAGCCATAGTGACAAGTGTGCAGGCACAACAGTAGGTAGGCAGGAAATGAGGAGGATGCAGGGATGCTCTAGCAGATGTTGGAGGAAGTATGCGCTAAAACACAGCTGTTTGTCACTGTGCAGCAAATTCAGAGTAGGGTTGATTTTTTTTTTTTTTTTTTTTTGCATTTTTACGTTTTTTTTTGGCCATTTTTGGCATCTGAGGACCCAAGCCCAAAATGTCCGGGACTTGGGGTGTCTGAGACATGGGCGTCCAGGTCTTAAAGGAATTACTATACATAAATTGCACAATGAAATATATAGTTTTTCCTTGATCACTGGATCAATATAATTATGAAAAATACATTTAAACCGGCAGATCAGTACAGGACATTAGAATATTAACTACCAGTCTAGCCCTTGCGAAGAAGTACTGTACTGTATTTTGAACCAGGCGCCGGAGGTAGACGAGTGAAAACAGTGACCGAGTACAGCTCAGTTATGCTAGTGGTTAAACATTATTTGTTACGGCGGTTGAATACGAGGACCCAGGAAGGCATTAATATGTCAGGGCCCTAAATTCAAGAACAGGCCTGCCTCTTTTATGATGCAGTTGCAGAGAAACGTAACACTGCATCACCCCCAGAGTTCACTGTTTCACGGGGTTGGCTACAGAGGTTAATAGCAACATTTCAGGTACCGGTAACTTTAGGACTCATTTAAAGTAGGAAGTGCACTAGTGGAGTGAGTTTTCTTATGGGCCCTATCCCTATTAGCTTATTTTCCAACAGGTCAATGCCCCAGCTTTGGTGGTATCAATTTTGGCGGCACTTTGCATGGTCCATATTAAGCGCGAAACCTACTGTAATTCTAGCTTAAATGAAAAACTCAGTTCACAGTGATCACTTCAGGTGAATACTTTGCACTCCTTACCTCCAGAGACTTGTTTCCAATGAAAGTGAGACAGTAAGCAAAATATGTATGTAATGGAAAATCATGTAATTATCATCATACTGACTTTTTCCCACCTTAAAGTGGGATGAGGTACTTTACAATCGAAAAATGAGAAAACACAAAAGTGCAATAACAGTTATAAAGATGGCAAAAATCATTCACATATCATTCACCCTCTCAAAATCATGACTCCACCTCATAAGCCTAACCATCAGCCATACCAGAAAACAATAATAAAAAGTACAAATATAAAAGGGAGAGGGAACTGAGATGTTTTGGACATGCTAAGAGGATGATCTATGGGAGTTGGGTGAGGATGTCTAAAAGTATTGAAGTACATACCAGGCCATTGACGGAGAGTCTAACAGAGGAAAGCACGGGATGAGGAAGTGTGTGCTGACCTATCTAGATGTATTACTTGAGAGCTAGCACATAAAGAAAAAAAAAAAGCAAGATGCAGGAATGCTATCAGGTGAACTGGTCTAATTTATGGTAGACGACATGGAAAATAAACATAAGGTTGAAAACGATAATGATGATGGACAACCACATCCACTCACCCTGCTGGGGGATGTACTGGAGAGCTGGTCAAGGCGCAACACCGCATCTCGTTCATTCTTTGGTCCTGCACTCACTACTATGTTGTTGACGTGGGGGTCAGCTGAGGTCACCAGTGCTATCTTGTGGCTGGTGTCCTCGGATATATCATTTGTAGACTTGGCAGGCCTTAGTGATGACTTGTGGTATGAATATGATGCTCGAAGTGTGTGGGGATTGTGACGCATATGTGGTGGGTGTTGTGTGTGTGATAAGATGCGGGTTGGGGAGCAGCTCGATTCTCTAAAGGCTGTTCGTTGTTCTTGATTGTCCTCCTCTCTCAGAGCGGTACTCAGGTTGCTGAGGGAGCGGCTGTTTATGGAACTGATTCTGTGGCTGGCATCTCGCTGCAAGGAAAATGTAAGCAAGTTAGCCCCTGTAGCACAGTTATTGTACAGCAGCATATGCCAGTAGTCTGTATATTGTTACATCTAATAATATATTGCAGTATGATTTAATAACAAAGTCTGTCATATCAGCCATTGTACTGTACCTGAGCCCTAGTCTTAAGTGTCTTCTGAGAGGACTGTAGCTGCTTCCTCTTCTCAGCAGCCTCAGCCATGGCCCACTCTGACTCAATCTCACGCCATCCTCGGGATCGATCCAGGATAAGGTTACGGCTCACAGCACTCAGTCTGAGATACAGAGAACATTACTGTATGCCAGAGCACTTTCGTTAAATGTTGTATAGAAAGTCTGCATTATATATACAGTATTGCCATTTTTGGCATCCTTCCAGTTAACTCCATAGTAATTTACAGATGGAGTGCGTATTGTTAGAGTTCTGTTGCTACGTGTAAAGCTGATACTGGGTATGCCAGTTTTTCCCAGTCTGTAGGGCCAGTTGTATGGAAAAAGTTGTATTTTGGAACATATCACTGGCATATAATAAGGATGTCCTGTAATCCCTCACTTAACACTGTACAGAATGTGCATTCCTGAAAACTATGTTAAGTGAATGTTGCTTAAAATGAGGTATTCCTTCAAGAAAGATAATGTCTCAAACTTTTAAAAAAATCTTATTCAAATTAATTGTCAGAATGTATTCATTATTGTGACTGTGTGCAAATAGTAACCATTGAGGCAGAATCGAAAGTCATCATACCTGCTGGCATCATTATGGTTCGAGTACCTTGGGTCTGAGGTGGATGGGGGTGGTATTTGGTCTTCTGACCTAACCTGCATAATCTGACTAACCAAACCTGATGTAACTTAGCCTTAATTATCCTGCCTTAACCCAGCCTAGCTTAACTTCTCTGCATACCTGCAAGCAACACTGTGATCAGAGTTTTGGGGGCCTGAGGCTGATAAGAGTGGGGTCTTTTCTCCTAACCTAACCAAAAATGAACCCAAACAAACCAAACCTGATATAACCTAATATACCCTTACCTAACTTACCAGTAACCTAACCCCCATACCTGCTAGCAACACTGTGGTCTGAGTCTCTGAGGTCTGAGGCGGATGATGGTGGTGTTTGGTCCCCCGCCACGGATGAAGCAGAAGAGTTGTACCCAGATGACTCCCCTGCCACCAGGTCCAGCCCCGCCCCACGCACCAGGTCAAGCGCCAGACGGGGGGATGATTTGAGCACATACACAGCCTTGGGATATAATAGTTAAGTAGAAGGAACCATCAAATTTACAATGCAAGCTTTCATTTTAGTTCTAGGTGGGGTGACTTGAGCATGTACACAGTATGGGATATACAAGAGGTAGGTGGAAACAACCATCAGATTTATAATGGTAGTTCCTATTTAAGTTTTAAGTGTAATGACAAGCACAAACACAGGCTGGGGGATATGTGGTAAGTGTGAGAAACCATCGGATATATGGTGTTGATCTCTTACATTTCTAGGTGTGATGATTTAAGCACTTACACTAGCTGGAGGATGGAGAGGTAAGAGTGGTACGTCTGTATTCCCAAAGATGGCAACATACAACCATCACATTTACAGTGTAGGTCCCTTGTCTGTGATGCCTGGGGGATGTTGTTGGTAAGTGGGACCGACAAGAAAAGCATCCAAACATTCCTCTTGACCATGACATGCAACCATTGAATTTGTAATTCAGGTTCCATTATCAGTTTGAAGTATGAATGGACTGAGATAAAGAAATCCTTCCCAAATGTGTCATGACTGACTCTTGAATTGAACTTCGGACCTCTTGTTTGTAGATGTATGCCAAATACATATATATATATATATATATATATATATATATATATATATATATATATATATATATATATATATATATATATATATATATATATATATATATATATATATATATATATATATATATATATATATATATATATATATATATATATATATATATATATATATATATATATATATATATATATATATTTCATGTAACTGATTCTGGTCATAAACTAGACTGAAGCATCATGTTGAAATTTATCTACATCTTTGTATCTGTAGCAACCCAAACCCAACATTAATCTGCCATAACACTGCATAAATATTAGATTCTGAGCTAGCTAGATGTCTTTTATGCACAAGACATTACTTGAGAAAGAATGAGGCACAATCTTATTTTTTATTTACTTTAGTACATTTGTCAGGACTGTAAAATATCTTAATACATAATACCCAGCAACATACATAATATAGTCTAGAGGTTAGGTCAATGTCAAACTTAGGGATCAAGGGAAGTGACGTTAGCACCTCTCCAGAATGTCTCACACCAGCACATTAGCCCACAAACAGCGCCTCGTGACCATACACACACACAGGCTTCTAGAACATTTCCAAAACAGTATGGCCCACGTGACATGACCCCCGCTAAACGAGAATGTAGGAATCAGAGATCAGAAAAGGGCTAGCCATGGAATCGACAGGTAGTGGAGAGAAGGATGCTAGCAACAGGGGCAAGAGGGTGACAAAGAGAGAGAGAGCGAGACAGGGATGTAGCTAGCGGGACTCTATACTTCACTCATGTGTGAGAGACTTTGTTAATATTTCCAAGACAAATAAAAATAGTCCCATACTAACCTTTACCACTCCTGTCATTGCATGACAAAAAGGAACGAAGTTTACCTACTTACAAAACTACTCACGTATAACAACCGCTTGTCCACGAGTCTAATATATGTATAACTGATCTACAAAACACACTACAGGAAGCTACAAAGTTTCTACAAGATATGGTGGCAGCAGAAGTACGAACCACGTCTTCAAATCTACGGTGAATATTTACAAAATACAAGCTACAAGCCTACGAGTCTACGCATCTACAAGCCTATGAGCCTACAAGTACACGAGTGTACAATTGAATCTACATTATCAAGATAGAAAACAAACAATACCTCTCACAACCAACAACTTACAACCAGCTCCTGACAGTATTCTCTCCAACTCCCCTCCGTCTCCCCGATCATCACGCTGATGAAGAGGTGATGAGGTCACACGGCGCCTTGCCAGTAGTTTAACAAAATATTGATACAAACAATATTCCAATTTCTACGACAAACCAATGAACTACAGCCATCTATGATCAACTACAAGTAACAAGTCTACGAGTCGTCTCTATAATCGCCTACACGCACCTACAGTACAAGTAGCGACATTCTTCATCCCACAATGAGTAAATCACAAGAAAAAAGAACCAAGAATAAATTGAGAAAGAAAAACAAAACAAGCAAACGTAGAGCAAGAGTTAACTCACAACCCACAACTACATCATCCCCCACCTGACCCCACCCTTCTCTCCAACCTACCCACCACAACGCTGAGGCAGGGGTGATGACGACAGCAAATACCAAGCCCATATTCACAACTCATCTTACTCACTCATCTTCACTCAAGTTACTTGTCGCTGCTCATTTACTCACCACAGCTACCAGTGTGGGAAGGACGTCACCATGTGTGTTTGCTGAGATGACGCCACGCCTATCAACGTGTGTCTGACACCCCATAACAAGTCAATCAACTCGTGAAGGACAACGCTATCACCACGTACAACACCACTCACACCATTCCCACCACGGTAAAATAGTGAGTTACATAGTTACTTCATTTATACAATACACAGTAATAGACACAGTGGTAGACGACACCTTTTGCACAAACATTTAAAACGTGCTGTATAATTACAACTTAATACATATACCTGCTTCAGTTATCTGCATAATTCAGTCACTAAATACTTGCACCAACAATAAATATTCTACACTGTATATATTCATTCATTTACTATAGCATTTATTTACTATTAACGAGTGTTACCATTTATACCTACATAAAATACGTGTTTCATACATACAGCTATACATCATTACATCCACAAAATAAAGAAAACATACTATCACAGTTACGCAGTGAGCGATTAAAAGAACTGTATTAAACATTTATTAATTAAAGCTACCTATGGTGGTACTACTCTAAACTGGCGGCTAGGGTGAGGCACCAACCTTTGTACAGTGGTGCTATGTTTCCCAAACTTACGATGTGAAACTGCTGTTATATATGTAAAAGGCATCACAAATAAGATAAACACATACGAATACAATGTTAACGTACATAATATAAGAACATAAGAAGAGAGGATAACTGCAGTAGGCCGGTTGGCCCATGCTAGGCAGCTCCTAGAAGAGTAACTGAACTACTAGAATGAGATAAGGATAGCAAAGAAGAAGGCTCTCCCCCGCCCTCCAAACCCTCCAGCCGAAGCCGGCAGGAAAAAGTCAGAAAGAACACCACGCCGTATAGAAAAACTGGCGTGGACATTTTACAGGAAAGTGTGAAAGGAGAATAGAGACTATCATAGTGTAACCTGAAAAGAAAATTTATTTTTTAATTAGTATTGGTTATAATATTTTCTTTATTCTATATCCACCCCTTATTTGTCATATGCTTATCTAGCCTATGCTTGAAACTCTCAATGGAAGAGGCAGCAACTACTTTACTAGGTAGCTTATTCCATTCGTCTACTACTCTATTACCAAACCAATTTCTACCGATTTCCTTTCTGAAACGGAATTTTTCTAGTTTGAAACCATTATTTCTAGTTCTATCCTGTATGCTCACTTTAAGTACCTTGCTAATATCTCCCTTATTTATACCATTCATCCACTTAAAAACCTCAATTAAGTCTCCTTACTCTACGCCTCTCTAGCGAATGCAGACTTAGTCTTTTCAGTCTGTCTTCATATGACAGGTTCCGGACGTCATGTATCATTTTAGTCATTCTTCTCTGTACATTTTCTAACGAATTAATATCCATTCTATAGTAAGGACACCAAAATTGTACTGCGTAGTCTAAATGTGGCCTTACTAATGCTAGATAAAGTTTCAGTATTACTTTAGATGATCTATTGCTCACGCTTCTCGAAATAAATCCTAGGACCCTATTTGCTTTATTTCTCGCATTAATGCACTGTTGCCTAGGTTTAAGGTCGTTACTAATCATAACTCCTAGATCTCTCTCGCATTCCGATTTGCTAATTTCTTTGTTATCTAAGCTGTATTTAGTATCTCCAATGGTCTTGCCTACGTTAAATACTTTACATTTTTCAACGTTAAATTCCATTTGCCAAGTTTTAGACCATCTGGACAATGTATCGAGGTCTTTTGTAAGTAATGGCAATCGTCAGTCGAGTTAATGATACGCCCTATTTTTGTATCGTCGGCAAATTTGCTGATTCTGCTATTGACTCCTAAGTCTAGATCATTTATATATATGATAAATAATAAGGGACCGAGTACTGAACCCTGTGGTACACCGCTAGTTACTAATCCCCAATCCGACTTAGTTCCATTTATTAATACTCTCTGCTTTCGTCCTTTCAGCCAGGATTCTATCCATTTTAAGATATCGCCGTCTATACCGTGTGCTCGAACCTTTCTAACTAACCTTTCGTGTGGGACTCTATCAAAAGCTTTACTAAAGTCCAGATAAATAACATCGTAAGCTTTATCGCTATCTACTGCCTCATAGACCTCCGAGTAGAATGACAACAAATTTGTGAGGCAGGATCGTCCTTGCCTGAATCCGTGCTGACTTTCGTTTATAAGATTAAATCTTTCTAAGTGTTCTCTAATCTTATTTGCCAAAATTGACTCTAACATTTTTCCTACTATAGACGTTAGACTTATCGGACGATAATTCGACGCAGCTGATTTATCACCCTTTTTAAAGATGGGCACTACGTTTGCGGTTTTCCACGCCTCTGGAACTTCTCCTGAACTTAAAGAGTCATTAAATAACGTTAAAAGTGGCTGACATAATTCTTCTTTGGTTTCTTTTATAATTTTTGCATATATATCGTCCGGACCTGGCGATTTTTGAGGTTTTAACTTGTTAATTTCTTTCAATACGTCCTCCTTACTAATGGTTATTTTACTAAGAATATTTTCCGTATTCTCATGGTAAATATTTGCTGCTTGAGGGATCAGGCTTAGATTTTCCTTGGTGAATACTGATATGAAATAATTATTTAGGATGGAGCACATTTCTTTATCTTCACTGGTAATGTCACCTGATTCTGTTCTGAGTGGTCCTATCCTATCTTTATTTTTCGTTCGGTACATTTGATAAAAACCCTTGGGGTTTACTTTTGATTCACTGGCAACCTTAATTTCATAACTTCTCTTTGCTTTTCTTATCTCCCTCTTTACTTCTCTATTTAAAATTGTGTACCGGTTACGTAAGTGTTCCTCTCCACGTTTTATTTTTCTATATATTCCTTTCCTTTGGCCTATGAGAGATTTTAATCTGTTGTTTAACCATCTTGGTTCTGAATTGTTAGTTCTAAACGGTTTTGAAGGAATATATCTATCTTGGCCTCCGTATATTATATTTATTAACTCGTTATACTTCTCACTGGTTGAACGTCTGTTTGGTACTGGAGCTGAGTTAATTTCCGTCACCTGGACTACATTCCTATCTACCACCTCCCCCCTCACAGACACCTGACGGACGTCCCCACGTGCTTCCTGCGCCTGACCTATGACCTGGGGATCCCCACTAACCTGACATTCCCTCAAATAGCTAATCTCCCTGTGGAATACCGTTCGAAAATAAGCTCTTAAGCCATCGAAATCTCCTAGACGAAAATTAGGAACGGTGGAGGTATTTTCAGTGGAACAGACATCCCAAATAAATTTGAACTTAATTTCTTCATGATCGCTATTACCAAGTCGTCCACCAACCTCTATATCGCTAATGATATTTTCTTTATTAGCTAAAACCAAATCAAGTATATTATTACCTCTGGTGGGCTCCCTTATATACTGATAAAGGAAATTATCCTGTACTACCTCTAGAAATTCCTCTGACTCTGCATCTCCTGTCTGATTTCTCCAATCTATCCTTGGCAGATTAAGGTCCCCAACAATTATTACTAAGCTGGACTGTGATGCTTTCCTAATTTCCTCCAGAGGTATTTACTATCAGCTCTACTTAATTTTGGAGATCTGTAAATTGCTCCTAAGACTAATTTCTCCCTATTGTTACTAATTTCAACCCAGACACTTTCTGTGTCCCTATTTACTTTAATGTCTGCTTTATTGTAACAGTTTAATGAATCCTTTACATAAATAGCTACCCCTCCCCCTTTCTTCCCTGACGGTTTGACACAAAAATATTATAGCCTTTTATCTGATATTCTGCTAAAAATTCTCGAGTGTCTGTATTCATCCAAGTTTCACTAATAACGGCAATGTCTATTTTCTCTGTACAAATTAAAGCCCTCAGTTCATCCATTTTATTACGTAAACTCCGGCTGTTTGTGTAGTACACTTTCAGATTATTACGAGTAGTTATGCCTTTACCTTGGCATTTACTGTTATTTATTTTATTACTAACTGGGAAACTCTTTACTTTACTAATATAACAATTTTTTGTACTATCGCTTATCGCCCTTCTATCATCGCTTGTTCTATCATCTATCATCGCCTGCTCAATTTGAGGTGCCTGAGTGGATGTATCTACACTATTGGTTGAACTTTTGTTCTTAATTTTGCAAGTATCGATGCATCTATCCAAACATGGTAATAATGATTTCTGACTGTAGTTGCTGCATCTTCCTGTACACCTACTTTTCAATCTCGAAAAAATCCCTCCAACTCCCTATCTATCATTCCAGCTAAAACAGTAACTCCTTGCCTGCTAAGATGAGTCCCATCCCAACTATACAAGGCACTTCGTCCATAAAACCGGTCCCAGCTGTCTATGAAAGGTATTGCATTAATTTTGCAATACCTTTCAAGGCGGCAATTAAACCCTATTGCCCTGCTCAACCATTCCCTTCCAACCCGCCACCTTGGTAAAACACCAAGCACTACAGGGGTTCCTCCCCTCTCCCTAACCTTTTCTAACATCATGATATTTGAAAGAACATTAAACTTAATATGCATGAAATATTTATACGGCAATACAGAAACGTGGCATAAATATTTTACAGCATTGCTTAAAAAAAAAAAAAAAGTCACTTATTGGCTTTTACCGTAGTTCTGGTGTGGGTAATAATGTCACAATTATGATTATAAGATAATGTGCAGGGATATAAGTAAAAATATGCCAATTTCTTAGTTTAAAAAAATAATACATTAACCCTCGTGAGCGGAAACACACACAGACCCAGTCTGACCCGGCCAGAGCTTCCTCGTGTCACTTTCCATTGTGTCCTTGACTCAGGATGGCAGCTCAGCTAGCCCCCTCCTCGCATCTACATAGTCAAGCTAAATATAATGTACAATATAATGTAAAAGAAAATAACAAAAATGTATCCTAAAATACCATAGATGAGAGAGAGAGAGAGAGAGAGAGAGAGAGAGAGAGAGAGAAGGCAGGCCAGGGGCAATGTTGAGTGCATTATCAAGCTGAGGGAGAGATGTAGGAAGGAAGGGAAGGAAGGAGGGAGAGAATGATTGAATGAAAACAAATGATGGCACCACAACAGCGAGGTCATCTGCCGCCATATGTAAAACAATATTTTTAAATATAATTAGATATAATAAAAACAAAATAAAGAAATGAAAGCACAAGTTTATGTCACTCATAAAAGAAACAAAATTCCCCAGGGTGACGCACATCTCCCAGGAGAGAGAGAGAGAGAGAGAGAGAGAGAGAGAGAGAGAGAGAGAGAGAGAGAATCGTGGGTATGGAAAACGTGGCAACTGTACAGAGGTTGGAGCCCCACCCTGGCCACCAATTTAGAGTGGTACCACAATAGTGGACACAGACAAAGTAAGTTACAAGGAAAACCAGAAAAAAAATTGGCCAACACAACTGACGTTAGCAAGAATGAACATCTTTCACACAATCGTGAAGACAAAGATTTCCACACAGTGTTGACACATATATTGCCCACGATAGGTACAAGTGAACAACAAATCAGTGTATATAGTTAATACTGTATATAGTGTATATATATTTTTTATATAAAATAACAAAATATGGGGCTATGTAATACCATTTTCAGTAATATCTGTACAATATAAACTAAACCTTAAAAAAGGGTCCCAAGGGAATTAGCCAGCAATTATGCAACCTCGGACAACACCGAAAAAGCGTAGACAAACGAAGAAAAACAAACTATAGAAAATCAATTAAAACACACACACACACACACACACACACACACACACACACACACAAACACACACTTACACACACAGACACACACACACACACACACACACAGTAAGATCGCATAACAAACAAATGAAAATAGATGTGTTACTACAAATGCCAAAATACCATAAACTCCTATAAGTGAAACAAAAAGCAAATTGTTGTTCTCCACGAGCCAGTGGCAAGGCACCTCATTACTATCATCGACCGCAGCATGACCGGATTAGCGATGTCAGGACTGCAGTGACTACAATATTACTGCAATTACAACAATTATGTAGCGACAAACGATTGCATTATGTTACAGATGCTTCAGTTATGCAACTACAAACGATATATAACAATTACAATGCAATTATGTAACAATTCATAAAATGTTAGTTATGTATTACTACAGTGTTACTACAATATTACTACAGTGTTACTAGAATTATGTTACACTTGCTACAATGGGCCAGTGCACTGAGTGGTCCTGACATCTTGGTGGGTCTGTGAACTTCTCCCAGATGCGCCTGTCGCGGGTGTGAGGGTTACAGCTACCAATATTTCATGTTATTCTACCCAAAGCCAGCTAAAACTGAGTGTTGTTACGTTGAACATCAGGTTTACACCAGCAAAACTAAGGGTTCTACAATATTCATGGCCTTATAAAGAAGATGGGTTTGGGAAAAATAGTATTCAAAAGTATGTTCTACTCCTATCAGGTGATTTCTAGGGATGTATATACATGACACTTTTTTTAATTGGTATTTCTCCCTTACACTGCCTTGGAAGTGCAGTTGTTAGCGGCTATTGCTAGGTAGCGGAGTGCTGTGGAGGATAGAACAGAGGATAACAAGAATCATAGAATGTAGTGCTTGTCAGTATTATGGTACATATTCCGGACAGGCTATTCACGGAGAATTGGGAGTATTTCATTGATTAACCATGTGATTTATTCAGTCAGTGTTGAGAGTTGTGGGTTTCTATACTTAGCAGTTAGCGGTGTGACATCGACAATAAGAACAGTTAGCAAAATGACGAACTTTGCGCCGTGGCTGACTGCAAATCAGATTCAACTTTCAGCGCAGACCAGCACCCATTCATGAAACAAGTGAAAGGATGGGCCAGGTTTCCATTAAATATGGACGCCAAACGTCGTAGGCTGTGGGAGACGCGATGTAGAAGAGGCGTTGAGTGGAGAGCAATCAGCAAAACATTCGTACATTGCTCCGACAATGAATTTTAAAATATGGCAAAATTTGTGCATGAAAGTATTTCCTCATGTATTTACCATGTTATAGTCTTACACCATATATATATTGGATGTTTACTGAATAGTAAATTATGTGTAGAAGTTAATTCCATGGAGATGATGATTCCTGTTTTACGATTTTTTTTTTTTCCTCTAATGCCACTTACCAATAGCATTATTGTCAAACGCATTTGAAAAATTTCGTGATTTGAGGAAACTACATGAAAGCGCATAGAAAAATTTATCTTTGAAACCCGCAACACGTATTTCTAGGAGAAGTTCAGAGACTCCCACCAGATGTCAGGACCACTCAGTGCACTGGCCCATTATGTAACTACAAACGATATGTAACAATTACAGCACAATTATGTACAGTATAGTTATTGAGTAACAATTCATACAATGTTAGTACAATTCTGTAATACTACGATGTTACTACAATATTACCACAATTTTAATACAATTATTTTACAGTTGCTACAGTTATTATAATACAATTATGTACAATAAAAAATTCAATTAGGTAACAATTAATACAATCTTGCTACAGTTCTGTATTACCAGAATCATCATACTAGCTAGGTGAAATATTAGACATTACTAAAGGGATAACCCTATATGTAACGTAATGACCTAGCAGTATTACCATTGCACAGTTATATGCATATGACAGTTATACATACACATCTTACAATATGTCATACAGTAACAAATATAACCATATTGCATTTGTTCAATTATATATACAACTTGTTTAAAATGTAATATTACTGGATCATTGCAATATTAACATGAATATTATATCTATGCAATATTATAATCAATATTATGTATTAATAGATAAGCATATGTCAATGATGATTGCTGTCGGAGGACCACCAGCTGACGTGACCGAGCGATGTCAGGACTGTAAAATATCCTAATACATAATAGCCAGCAACATACATAATATAGTCTAGAGGTTAGGTCATTGTTAAACCTAGGGACCAAAGGAAGTGACGTTAGAACCTCTCCAGAATGTCTCACACTAGCACAATAACCCACAAACAGCACCTCGTGACCATACACACACACACACACAGGCTTCTAGAACATTTCCACGACAGTATAGCCCACGTGACACGACCCCTGCTAAACAAGAATGTAGAAATCAGAGATCAGAAAAGGGCTAGCCATGGAACCGACATGTAGTGGAGAGAAAGAGGCTAGCAACAGGGGTGAGAGGGTGGCAGAGAGAGAGACAGCAAGAAAGGGAGGTAGCTAGTGGGACTCTATACTTCACTCGTATGTGAGAAACTTTGTTAATATTTCCAAGTCAAAAATAGTCCCATACTTATCTTTACCTCTCCTGTCATTGCATGACAAAAGGGAACGAAGATTACCTACTTACATAACTAACGTATAACAACCCCTCGTCCACGAGTCTAATATATGTATAACTGATCTACAAAACACACTACAAGAAGCTACAAAATTTCTACAAGACATTTATATTTCATTTAGTAAAAAACCCCAACACTCAGAGGCATTGGTAAGCTATATTGCTGAAGACCAAAACAATAATGGTTACTGTCCTATAATACTAATAATGTTAGCTATCGGCATATTTGATTTGTTGCACATTCAGTGGAAATTGTTTTGGAAATGCCACTGAAATAAACAAAAGGTAAATCAGTCTGTGAAAGAAATAAAGTAAGAGTTAGTTACTGCATATGCTTGAGACTTAAATTATGAAGTGCAAAGTAATGCATGTTTTTGATGGGCATTTATAGTACAGATCTTTTCCATGTGACGTCACGGGTTATGTGACTTTTGTTTACAACGCCATACTGGACGGCAAATTGTTGGACGTCTAGAGAGAGAGAATTGCAGATTCCACAATGGTATTCCACTGTTGTGCCTTCGGCTGTAAAACAAGACAGATTACTGGAAGTGGGATACACTTCTACCGATTCCCAGACAAGGAGGAAAAGCGACAGAAGTGGATAGCTGCCGTGAGGAGGGAGAACTGGCAACCTACAGCCTACACCCGAATCTGTAGCAAGCATTTCATATCAGGTGAGCTGATGATTTGTGAGTAAATATGGTCATATTTATCATTCTTAACAGTAGCAGATGTCCTGGGATATCCAGATTATGCTGTTGCAGTGTACAAAACTCACATGGCCATGTGTGTGCATAGGAATATAAGGGGAGGGTCCATGTCACAAGCCTTGTTTAGGTATTAATCCAGTTTTATGCAAATGAACTCAGACATAAATTCTCCACAGCAGTGATGATTAAGAATGTTAGGTGCTAATGTGACACTGAATAAATTGCAAGTTTGGTCACACTCAAGGTAAGATTTGGTTACATTGGATTAGATTTGGTTGGGTTAGGTTATAACCTAAAGTTTTATATTTTTCAACATTTTACAGTGTGGTTCATTTCCAACTGCTATTTGTTTCATGATAGATCATTGTAATACTATGAATACAGAACACTTCCATTCTACAGTATAAAACTTGTTTACGCCAGTATGAGCCTGAGCTAAACTGTTTCTGTTAAAATGAAATAACTACTAGTATTGCTGTGTATAGTTTTCCATGATACTTAATAAGAAAAGTTGCTCCACTGAAAGCCAAATTGTCAGTATGTGCTCCAGTTAAATATACATTTTTTTTTTTCTGACTATAAACAATATGTAATTACTAGAGGTTATTTCAAAAGCCATTTATATTTATCTTTTACTGCTGTATGTAGTTAGATTTTCCTGTTAATATAAAATGTTAAGTCATGTAAGGTATGTTGTCCAAGTCTTCAAGTTTTATGTTGTAGTACTCATTAGCATGAAATAAATGACCTTCATTTTAATTGGTGTCAGCGTTATGTTTCAGTTGTAGCTAATATAAAAGTTAACTTCAATAGTAATATAAACAGTTTTGGCATACTGTATACTATTTTGGCATAACTTTTTAAACTGCTTCACACATATAGTGGCTGTATTTATGTATCTAGGCCTTGACTTACTGAAATTTCCAAAGTAAATGTTTTTTAGCAGTAAATTTCCAGAGTTACACCCAACTCACATGTTTTGTGTGACTAATATCAGTTGATATTCATTTTGGTTGGAATTTTTTTTTTTTTAATACCTAACCAACTTAAAGTCACTGCCTGATTGATGGTATGGTGGAAGGTCTATACTCCTTTTACTCTACCTTGGCCAGAATTGCCATCCCCCCATCTAGATTTCTTAGTTGTCACACTAGATTAACACTAGAAGATGATGGTAGTCACGAAGAAGTGATATGGAGAGGATGTAGAGCCTTGGTATCGACTTTTTCTCTCAATGAAATAAGCTGGAAAATGAAATTGTGGGCCAAGTTAAAAAAAAAAAAAAAAAGTAACAATTATGATTGGTGACAGTCACTTCATATGAGTCTGACTTCACATGCCTGTTTTTAATTTTATGGCAGTATTATTGAAAAGGATGTTCATATTTATTTTGCAAGGCAGAAGAGTGAGAACCCCCTTTCACCAGACAACTATAAGCTTTAAATGAGCTGGATGTAATTCTGGAAATATACCGAAATTCTGTTATCATTGTTTTATAATGTTATTATTATGAATCCCATTTATTTGTCAGAAATCAGTTCTGTTTTATCAAACCAAGCTAAACCGACCAGCCTAACCTCGAACCTAATTTAGAGATTAAGAAGAGAGGATAACTGCAGTAGGCCAATAGACCCATGCAAGACAGCTACCGCAAGAGTGTGACTAATCTACCCTGCCTAGAACAGCCCATGCTTGGCAGCTCCCAGAAGAGTGTGAATAATCCACCCTGCCTTCAATAGCCCAAGCAGGCCCAAGCTAGTCTGCTCTCACAGACGTGTGGCTACAAAAATGACAATTTGTATATGCAACCTGTACCTGTTATATACTTATTTAGTCTATTCTTGGAACTTTCTGAAGAGGGGACAGTAACTACATCACTGGGTAGCCAATTACATTCATCACATGCTAGATTCCCAGTCTCCCCATTGGTCCCACTTATCAAGAAGATTAACGTGTACTGTATGTCTTTTCCAGCTACCTACATTACACAAAAGCAACATGACATGTCTATTCATCTTGAGGGATGCCCCAGTGAACTTTGACGGAGTGTTTACCAAATAATGGTAAAAATCGCCGTATCTGAGATCTGGTTTCAGAAACCAATCCTTGAATCTGGTAAATTTCTCCCTGGATATGGTGCACGGATCCAGCTCCAAACACTTTATCTTCTTCTGGTACAGTTTCTGATGGCGCTGATCAAGATTTCTGCATATTTCTGAGAGCTCCATCTCGGACAGCCCTGTCTGGACAGCCATTACTGCGAAGAGTTTGCCGTCCAGTATGGAGTCATAAACGAAAGTCGCATGATTCTGTGACGTCACTGGAAAAGGTCTATTATGTGGTAGGTGGGCGCACCCATCATCCACCCACTTTTTTTTATTTTTTTTTTTTATGCGAGGAAGAAGGAACCAAAGGCCAAGAGCCCGCAGTAACAGTTCCCTCCAAGAGAAAAACAAAATACAATAGAGAGCAAAATTCTAGATCCGATCATTTTCAGATGCCTGGACACACTACGTTTGAAAGACTGGAGATCATTGGCAGGAGGAAATACAGACAGAGGGAGACAGTTCCAGAGCTGACCTGTTGCATAAATGAAAGACTGGGAGTAACGGTTAACTCTTGCATTAGAGAGTTGGACAGAAAAGGGATGAGAGTTTGCTGCCAGACGGGTGCTACGCGCCCGTCGTAGAGGTGGAGGAATGCAAGCAGACACTTCAGAGGAGCAGTGACCATTAAAGTAGCGATAGAAAAGAGATAAAGATGCAACAGTGTGGCGAAGAGACAGAGGTTGAAGGGAGTCAGTAAGAGGAGGAGAGTTAATGAGACGAAAAGCCTTTGACTCCACCCTATTGAGAAGAGCTGTATGTGGGGAGCCTCCCCACACATGAGAGTTGTACTCCACACAGGGGCGGATAAAACCCCTGTATAGAGTCAACAATTGTGCAGGGGTAAAGAAAGAGCGGAGTCGGCTTAGCACACCCAATCTCTTGGAAGCAGATTTTACAAGAGATGTAATATGATCTTTCCAAGATAAGTCCTGAGTAAATGAAACCCCAAGCATGTTCAAGGATGATGCAGGATTAAGCTGAATATTATTAAACATTAGTGGGTATACCTGTGGAAGATTTTGTCGGGTTGATAGGTGTAAGAACTGAGTCTTAGATGCATTAAAGACAACCATATTATTTTTACCCCAGTCAGAGATATGAGCCAAGTCAGACATTAGGTGTGCCATAGCCTCATCCCTTGTTTCTTGAAGTAACTGTTGAGATGGGCGTTGCGGGAACCGAATGGAAAGGTGAAGGGTGGAGTCATCAGCGTATGAGTGGATAGGGTTAGATGTACAGCTTAGAAGATCATTGATGAATAAGAGGAAGAGAGTTGGTGATAGGACAGAGCCCTGAGGAACACCACTGTTGATAGATCTAGGAGAAGAACGATGGCCGTCTACGACAGCGGCTATAGAACGACCAGAAAGGAAGCTAGCGATGAAGGCACAGATAGAAGGATAGAAACCATAGGAGGGCAGTTTGGAAATTAAAGATTTATGCCAGACTCGATCGAAAGCCTTTGAGATGTCAAGTGCAATGGCAAAGCTTTCGCTAAAGTCCCGAAAGGAGGATGACCAGGAGTCTGAAAGGTAGGTGAGAAGATCGCCAGTGGAGCTTCCCTGACGGAACCCATACTGACGATCGGAAAGAAGGTTGTGATAGGAAAGATGCCTTAAAATTTTTCTATTAAGAATTGACTCGAAAACTTTTGAAATACAGGACGTTAAAGCAATTGGACGATAGTTGGAGGGTTGGGAGTGGTCACCCTTCTTTGGGACTGGCTGAATGAGAGCAAACTTCCAGCAAGAAGGAAAGGTACAAGTTGACAGACAAAGGCGAAATAGTTTGCCTAGGCAGGGTGTAAGCACAGAAGCACAGTTTTTGAGAACAAAAGGAAGGACCCCATCAGGCCCATATGCCTTGTTAGTACTGAGGCCAGTAATGGCAGAAAATACATCAACTGAAGAAATTTTAATGTCAGCCATGAGGAAGTCAGAGGGGGGAAGTGATGGAGGAACAGCACCGGAATCGTCTAAGGTGGAATTGGAGGAGAAAGTCTGTGCGAAGAGATCTGCTTTATCAGTAGAAGAAATAGCTACAGAACCATCAGAGTAGAAAAGAGGAGGGAAGGATGATGAGGTAAAGTTGTTAGAAAGATTTTTGGCAAGGTGCCAGAAGGAGCGGGAAGAATTCGAGTTGGAGAGTTGAGAGCATTTAGTATGGATGAAATTATTTTTAGTAGAGCGAAGAACAGACTTAGCACGATTCCAGGCAGAAACGTAAAGATTATGTGATTCAGGGGTGGATTGGCTCCGGTACCTTTTGTAGGCCTTCTCCTTGTTGCGGACAGCATTAGAACAAGCGTGATTAAACCAAGGCTTTCTTGCGTTAGTCAAAGGATATGAGAAAGGAATGTATGCTTCCATGCCCGAGAGAATAACCTCCGTAATGCGCAAGGCACACTCAGATGGCTCAAGGCCATGGAAGCAATAATCATTCCAGGGAAAATCAAAGAAGTACTGCCTGAGGGCCTCCCAGTCCGCAGCTCCAAAATGCCAGAGACGACGTTTCCCTGGAGGGTCCGCAGGCCGTACTGGAGCGATAGGACAGGTTAAGGTAATAAGGTTGTGATCGGAGGAGCCCAACGGAGAGAAAAGATTAACAGGGTAAGCAGAAGGATTAGTTGTGAGGAAGAGGTCAAGTATGTTGGAGCTCTCTCCAAGGCGGTCAGGGATACGGGTAGGGTGCTGTACAAGCTGCTCTAGGTCATTAAGGATAGAAAAGATGTAGGCTTGTTCACCAGGTGGATCCGTGAAAGGAGAGGAGAGCCAAAGGTGGTGGTGAACATTGAAATCTCCAAGAATGGAGATTTCAGAGAAAGGAGAAATGGACAGAATGTGTTCCATCGTAGAAGTAAGATAGTCGAAGAATTTTTGATAGTCAGTAGAATTAGGGGATAAGTAAACAGCACAGATATATTTAGTCAGAGAATGACAGGAAAGCCGAAGCCAGAGAGTGGAGAATTCAGAAGAATCAAGTTCAGGAACACGAGAGCAAGATAAGTCGTTGCGTATGTATACACAACAGCCACCTTTGGCTTTGAAATGAGTATAGAGAAAGTAGGAGGATACAGAAAAGGGTTTGCTGTCAGTTGCCTCAGACAGCTGAGTCTCCGTTAGAAAAAGAAGGTGAGGTTTAGAGGAGGAGAGGTGGTGCTCAACAGAGCGAAAGTTAGATGAAAGGCCGTGAATGTTGCAGAAATGAAGAAGAAGAGAGTCAGACAGTGGTTCCAGGCACCTCGAGTCGTCACTGGGAGAGGGGCAGATGGCGGGGGCATTTATGGTCCCCCCCCCCTGGGGACTCTGAGGCTGGGTGAATTGATGCCATTTTGGTGAATTTTGAATAGGAAGTGTAGTGTGTACTGTGCATGTAGTTTGGTGAAGATAGATAGAGAAATTTGTACTGGAGAGCATGCTGGCCTACTCTCTGTGTAACTGAGACACTGAAAAAGTTCAGCAAAGGGGGATGGTCAGGAACTAGTCCTGAGGGCTGATGAAACGGGAGCTCCAGCACTCCCTGTCATCAGCTTTCCATCCACCTCGGGAGTACTGCCCTGCTCGACTGGTGCTACAGTCTACTCCTGGTACTTTTTTTTAGGCTAGCTCTACATTGAGTGGCAAGCCAAATGTTTTCCTGTAAACCAGGAAAGTATATACAGTACTGGGTGGTAACCTTATAACCAACCAACACGCGTTACCTACGTGACAGCAAGTGGGTTGGCGGAGGGTTAGTGTCCCTCCCCAGAAAACAACTAACTAAAAATCTATCTATCTATATCTATATACCTAGGCTGCTTCCCCCAAGGAAAGGGAGGTAGCCGAGACAGGACGACACACTCTCCATTTACTCATCCATTTAAACACATTCATTCACATCTTAGCCCCAAAGGGGAGAACGGACAGATCCTCACCGCACCACACCGCACAAGGGTCAACTGCGCAATGCAATCAGTGACATCCGCAGCAGGGCCCGACAGCAGAGCTGGTTTACCCCTGCCACATCATAACATACCCATCCCCTTACCCGCACCTGACCTGACTAGCTGATCAGACCAAATGCGGGAGAATATCCCCTCAGGGCTGCGTCATCACTTATTTATTCACAATTTCTCTCCATTTATTTCTGTCACGCACAGCCACTCTTCCTTGCTCGACAGACATCCCTCTCGCATCCAGCGCTCACTTCACACTATCCATCCATCCTATTCATTGGTCTTCCTCTCAGCCTTACACCTCTCACATCAGATCTAGTTATCTTTTTCACCAATCGCTCATTATCCATTCTCTCCATATGCCCAAACCATCGCAACACCCTCTGCTCAACTCTACCAGCCATCTCCTGAACAACTCCAGTTCTCCTTCGCACTTCATCATTTCGCACCCGATCCATACGTGTCACTCCACACATACTCCTCAGACACCTCATCTCCATTACATTCAAACTTTTCCTCTCTGCTACACCCATATTCCATGTTTCAGCCCCATATAATGCAGTCGGTACCACAACACCCTCATACAGCCTTCTCTTTACATCCATTCTAAGCGAACGACATTTAAACACTTTTTTCATTCCTCCCAGCACCTTTCCTACTTCATTTATTCTAAACTTCACTTCTGCATCTATTCTTCCATCCACAGCAACATGTGACCCTAGATATTTAAAACAATCTACCTCCTCAAGCAACTCACCATTCAAAACTATATTCATCCCCCTACCATCTATCAACCTCGTACACTTCATCACTTTACTCTTATTCTCATTTACTTTCAAATTCCTCCTTTCACACACCCTTCCAAACTCCTCTACCAACTGTCTCAATCTCTCCTCTGAATCAGTCACCAGTGCAGTATCATCTGCAAACAGCAGCTGCCTCAGATTCCAATCTCCACCATCAACATTTACCAGACTCAGACCACCTAAAACTCTTGCATTCACCTCCCTTACAACACCATCCATGTAAATATTAAACAACCAAGGTGACATCACACATCCCTGTCGCAGCCCCACTCTCACGGAAACCAATCACTCACAGCATTTCCCACTCTTACACATGCTCTACTATTTACATAAAAACTTTTCACCCCTTTTAGTAACCTACCATCAAGTCCATACAATCTTAAAACAGTCCACAAAGCCTCCCTATCAATTCTATCATACGCTTTCTCTAAATCCATAAATGCCCAAAACACATCCTTGCCTTTCGCTAAATACTTTTCACACACTTGTCTCACAGCAAACACCTGATCAACGCATCCCCTCCCTCTCCTAAAGCCACACTGCTCATCACTAATCACTCCCTCTGTACCCTCTCTAACTCTCATAATTAACACTCTACCATACACCTTACCTACAACACTCAACAGACTTATACCCCTAAAGCTAGTACATTCATACTTATCACCCTTGCCTTTATACAACGGGACCACACAAGCACTTGCCCAGTCAATTGGCACCATACCTTTCTCAAAGCACACATTCAACAATCTTACTAACCAGTCAACAATAGTCACTCCACCACCCTTCAGGCATTCCACAGCACACCCATCCCTACCTGCAGCTTTCCCTGTTTTCATCTCCTTTACTGCCTTCTCCACTTCCTCCTTCGTGATCAAAGAATCATTCAACTCTCCCAACACATTTATTCCTTGCACCCTTCCATCCGCCACAATCTCAGCCACCCTTTCCTCCTCTACATTTAATAATCTTTCAAAATACTCTGCCCATCTCTTCCTTACTGCATCCATCTCAATTAACATCCTTCCATCCTCTGCTTTTACTCGTTCTTCCTTCCCAGACTCTCCCTTTCGCACCCTTTTCACCTCCTTCCAAAACATTTTCTTATTCTGTTGAAAATTCTCTGTCAGCCGCCTACCCCACTTCTCATCTGCTGTCACTTTAGCATCACGCACAGCCCTTCTCGCTCTATTCCTCTTTTCCTTATACCTTTCATATGACATCTCGTCCTTCCTCTGCAGCCACACTTCATATGCACGTCTCTTCTCGGCCACAGCCATACTTACTTCCTCGCACCACCATTCACTTCCTTTTCTTACACCACCACCCACACGTCTCACACCACACACCTCTTCTGCATGCCCCACCACAGCACTCTTAAACAACTGCCATTCCTCCTCCACGCTGCCATTTTCCCGATCTTTCACTGAGCTCCACTCATCTTTCAATTTCTCCTGATACTCTATCTTTTCTCTCTTTTATCCAACTGACTCACTTTCAAAACCTCCCTGCCACACCTAACCCTCCTAGCTCTCACCCATCTCTTACCTACTCTTAACTTTCCCTCCACCAGGTAGTGGTCAGACATACCTCCACCCTCCCCTCTTAGAACTCTCACATCCAACAATCTTCCTATTACATTCCTAGACACAACCACATAGTCCATCAAAGCTCTATCAACAACCCTTCCACCCTCCTGTCTCACCCATGTATACTTATAAATATCTTTCTTTTCAAACAGCGTATTCCCAATCACCATCTCTCGCTCAACACACATCGCTATCATTCGTTCCCCATTTTCATTTCTTCCAGGCACACCATGCATACCAACTACGCCTTCAACTGCTACATTTCCCACTCTAGCATTCAGATCTCCCATCATTACCACATTCACATTCGCTCCAAAACTCTGCAGACACTCATCAACATCATTCCAGAAAGACTCCCTCTCTTGTTCATCCCTTTCACTACCAGGCCCATATGCACTCACAAACACCCACAACTCACGTTCAAATTTCGCTTTCACCCACATCAGTCTCGATGACACCTCCTTCCATTCAATCACACACTGCTGTACTTCCGGACTCACTAACAAGGCCACACCTTCTCTTGCCCTTCCTCTATCAACACCTGACAATCTTCCATTCACACTTCCAAACATAGATTCCCCCTTCCCTTTCATCTTCGTTTCACTCAAAGCTAACACATCCAACTTTCTTCTCACAAACATTCTCCCAATCTCCTCCCTTTTAGCCTCAATCGTACTACATCCACGCACATTCATAGACCCAATCTTCAGGGTACGGGGATAACTCCATCCCCCATCCCTTTCTCTGGCCTGTCTCTTTTTAGGAACTAAAAAACAGAGGAGGGGGTCCCTAGTCCCCTCACCCCGGGACTGACCAAAAGGTGACGACAAAGGACCGAACAAAGGACATGGTCCGGATAGCTACATGGAATGTAAGGGGTGCAAATGATGAGATGAAAGAAAGATTGCCCAGGTGCTTGATGGGTGCGAAAGTGGATGTACATAGATTAACTGAAACTAAATGGAGAGGTGAGAGTGCATGAGAATGGGAGTATGGGTGGGGTATATGTGCTGGAATAGGTAAGAATTAGAGGGCAAAAGGAGTGTGTGAGTAACAGATGGAAGGAGATATAAGAGAGTATGGATCAGTTGGCTCAAGGATTGTGTGGGTAAGTTTAAAAGTTGGACTACAAACGTGGGCGATTGTGTACAAGTATGCACCAACGCAAGATCGTGCAAGCAGAGTGAGAGAAGAGATCCTGACAAATGTGGAAGCATGCATGGAAATGTTTGAAGGGAATGAGTGTTTTTGAATGGAGATATGAATGGAAAAGTAAGGAATGTGAAAGTGGATGGAGTAGTTTCTGAGTGGGGCGTGTCTGCAAAGATGGATGAGAATGGCAGTGCTTTAGTGGACATTTGTGCTGGGAGTTGGTTGGTGATTGCGAGTACCCTCTTCAGGCACAAAATGATCCATAGGTATACGTGGCGCTTGATGAGAAGGGTAGGTGGTGAATTGAGTGAATGGAATGCAATGATTGATTATGTGTATGTGGATGACAGGATGAGAAGGTGTGTAATGGATGCAAGAGAATATAGAGGTTGGGGGAGTGGACCTTCTGACCACCACCAAGTGGTGGTCAGAATTAGTGTCCAAGTTAAATGGAGAAATAGAAGAAGGGAAGGACAGAAGGAAGTAGTTTGTACAAGGAGGGTGGAAAGGTTACAAGAGGATGGAAAAAGAGCCAGAATGTAAGAGGGAAGTGGAGGAGCGATTGGGTAAATATGGATTGGAGCAGATGGGGGATGTGGAGAGTGTGTGCAAGATATTCACAGAAAAAATCTGTGCAGCATTTGAGGTGGCGTTTGGGGTGAAGAGAAGACGAAATGGGATGCAGGGAACAGCATGGTGGAATGAAGAGGTGAGAGAGGCCGTGGCACAAAAGAAGAAAGCATATAGTGTGTGGATGAGAAACAGGGGCGTGGAAGAAGCTGAGATATGGAAGAGAGTTATATGTAGAGAGGAAGAGAAAGGTGAAAAGATCAGAGTAAGAAGAGAGTGGATGAGGAATTCGGAAGGAATTTGAGTGTAAAGTCGAGGGAATGTAAGAAAATGTTCTGGAAAGAGGTAAAGAGAGTTAGACAGGATGTCAAAGAAATTAGTAGGGGAGTGAAAGATAAAAATGGTAGATTACTAGTGGAGAAGGGAGAAAAAGTGAGCAGATGGAGAGAACACTTTAAGGAATTGTCGAACGTAGAGAATGAAAATAATGCGAGTGTAAGTGGCTGGGAAATGGCTGGGAGACGGAGGGATGTGAGAAGAGAGGAAGAAATCAGTAGGATGGAAGTTGTGGAAGCAGTGAAAAAAGTTATAATGGGGAAAACCCCAGGAACTGGTGGAATGTGTGGTGAAATGCTGAAGCATGGGGGAGAGATAGTAGTAGAATTGATGTGGAAGATGTGCAGATTGGCCTGGGAGCAAGGTAGAATCCAGGAGGATTGGAAGTCAGATATAATTATTCCCCTGTACAAAGGAAAAGGGGAAAAAGAAGTGTGTGGTAATCAAAGGGGCATTTGTCTTCTTAGTGTAATAGGAAAAGTATATGGTAGGATACTTTCTGACAGAGTTAGGGAAATAACAGAGGAATCAGTTGGAGAAGAACAGAGAAGTTTTAGGAAGGGAATAGGTTGTGTAGATCAGATATTCATTCTTAGATCTTTGGTGGAAAAGTTTTTAGAGAAGGGAAAGAAGTTGTATGCAGCCTGTATGGATTTGGAGAAAGCATATGACAGGGTGGATAGACAAGGATTGTGGAAAGTATTAAGAATATATAGAGTAGATGGAAGTTACTGAATGCCGTGAAGGGTATGTATGAGTGGGCTAAGGCTGTAGTGCATGTGGATAGTGAATTGAGAGAATATTTCAATTTGAGGGTTGGATTGAAACATGGATGTGTCATGTCTCCATGGTTGTTCAATCTGTATATGGATGGGGTTATAAAAGAGATACAAGGTAGGGCAGTGGATGCTGGAGCGGCCCTAATGAGAGAGAGCAGTGTTTGGAAACTCCCTGTTCCGCTGTTTGTAGATGATACTGTGTTGTTAAGGGAAGATGAAGGGAAGCTGCAAGGCTTGGTGGTTGAGTTTGGGAAAGTATGGAAGAAACGGAATCTGAAGGTGAATGTAGGGAAGAGTCAAGTCAGTGAATATACAGTGAGGTTGGATGAGGAGGAAATGGAAAATGTGAGTGCATTTAAAGTACTTGGGTAGTGTGATGAGTAAGGATGGAAGTTTAGAGGGTGAAGTACTTGAAAGGGTACAACAGGGAAGGAAGATTGCTGGTTCCTTGATAGCAGTGATAAGAAACAGGGAAGTGAGCATGGAAGTGAAAAAGTTACTACATGACAGTATTGTGATACCAACTTTCACGCATGGAAGTGAAACTTGGACCTTGTTGGAGGGACATAAGAGTGAGAGCAGCGGAATTGAGTTACTGTATTTGAAAGGAGTATGTGAAGTTACATGGAGAGACAGACTGACAAATGAGGAAGTAAAGGAGCACTGCAGAGTGGATGTGGATGTGATTGGAAGCATTAGGAGAAACACACTGAGGTGATTTGGCCATGTGGAGAGAATGGAAAGTGAGAGACTGACGAGGAGAGTGTATGTCAGTGAGGTGGAGGAGGGGAGAGGGAGGGTGAAGCCAAGGATGAGATGGAGAGATGGAGTGGAAAGGTACATGAGGGAGGGGGGGTGTGAGCTGGGAGCAGGGCAGTGAAATGGCGGGGGACAGGGCGACGTGGAGGCGATTTGTTTGTGGCCACCTCTTATGGGATTAAGGCGTCTGCCAATAGATAGATAGATAGACAGATAGAATTATAGAAAACTTTTGGTTGTCAGAGTTGAGCAATCTACATCCCACATTACAGATGGCAGTCAGATATTAACAGAGCCCAGACGTGATTTTATATTCATTGTATGCAGCAGAAATTATCATAAAAACAGTTTAGTTTAATATCTCATCCTCCTTAGCTTTAACCTTTTGATTTCTGGGATTTCTCTCGACTGAGGTATTGGAGAGGGGTGCCTTCAAGTGGCAGCATTGATAAAACCAGGTGGCTCAGTTGCCTGGTTGTACAAGCATCCATCAGCTACTTCCCTATCTCCCAAAAGGAAGATGGTGAACAGCAGGAGAAGGGCACAATTACATTAAGACCACAAATACATTCGCCGCACTACGGGACGAATATGAAGGGAAGGCAGAGAGGGAAGTTGGGAAGAAGGACGGTGATAGACCTTCCCATGCAGGTAAGTATAATGAGAACAAGAAAGGTAAAAAAATGTTGCCGTTGTTGGGGACTCACAGGTAAGATATCTTAGCAATGTATACTCCACTCACTAAACATGTGTGTCTTCCAGGGGCCAGGGTGGGTAATGTAATAGACAAAATTTCAAATATCGTGAAGGATAGTGGAGACAAACCCACTGTGTGCCTAAGCGTAGGAGGCAATGATATTAGTAGGCGTAACGGCCATGCCACGTTGAGTACACCGCTTCCCATCCGATCAGCGAAGTTAAGCAACGTTGGGTCTGGTTTGTACTTGGATGGGTGACCGTCTGGGAACACCAGATGCTGTTGGCATAACGTTCTCCCTACGTGTCAAGTGGGGTTGGTAGAGGATTAGTGCCCCTCCCTGTAAAACAATTAACTCTAAGCCCTTGGCCACCCCGTTTGGGATACGTGGCGTCTGGCAATGAATGAATGAAAAAGAGTGAGGTACTGTGGCAGCAGTACAAGGATATGTTAGAGAAGGTTAGGGAGAGGGGAGGAACCCCTGTAGTGCTTGGTGTTTTACCCAGGTGGTGGGTTGGGAGGGAGTGGTTGAGCAGGGGGATAGGTTTTAATTACCGCCTTGAAAGGTATTGCAAAGATAACGCAATACTTTTCATAAACAGCTGGGACCGGTTTTATGGTCGGAGTGCCTTGTATAGTTGGGATGGGACTCGTCTTAGCAGGCAGGGAGTTACTGTTTTAGCTGGAATGATAGATAGGGAGTTAGAGGTTTTTTTTCGAGGTTGAGAAGTAGGTGTACAGGAAGTTGCAGCAACTACACCCAGAAATCAGTATTATCATGTTTGGATAGATGCATCAAGACTTGCAAAAGTAAGAACAACAGTTTAACCATTAGTGTAGATACATCCACTCAGGCACCTCAAAATGAGCAGGCGATGATAGAGGACAGAACAAGCGATGATAGAAGGGCGATAAGTGATAGTACAAAAAATTGTTTTATTAGTAAAGTAAAGAGTTTCCCAGTCAGTGACAAAATAAAAAATAGTAAGTCCCAAGGTAGAGGCATAACTACTCGTAATAATCTGAAAGTGTACTATACAAACAGCCGGAGTTTACGTAATAAAATGGATGAACTGAGGGCTTTCATTTGTACAGAAAAAATAGACATTGCCATTATTAGTGAAACTTGGGTGAATACAGACACTCGAGAATTTTTAGCAGAATATCAGATAAAAGGCTATAATATTGTTGTGTCAAACCGTCAGGGAAGAAAGGGGGGAGGGGTAGCTATTTATGTAAAGGATTCATTAAACTGTTACAATAAAGCAGACATTAAAGTAAATAAGGACACAGAAAGTGTCTGGGTTGAAATTAGTAACAATAGGGAGAAATTAGTCTTAGGAGCAATTTGCAGATCTCCAAAATTAAGTAGACAGATAGTAAATACCTTTGAGAGGATATTAGGAAAGCGTGACAGTCCAGCTTAGTAATAATTGTAGGGGACCTAAATCTGCCAAGGATAGATTGGAAAAATCAGACAGGGGATGCAGAGTCAGAGGAATTTCTAGAGGTAGTACAGGATAATTTCCATTATCAGTATATCAGGGAGCCCACCAGAGGTAATAATATACTAGATTTGGTTTTAGCTAATAAAGAAAATATCATTAATGATATAGAGGTTGGTGGACGACTTGGTAATAGCGATCATGAAGAAATTAAGTTCAAATTTATTTGGGATGTCTGTTCCACTGACAATACCTCCACCGTTCCTAATTTTCGTCTAGGAGATTTTGATGGATTAAGAGTTTATTTTAGAAAGGTATTCCACGGGGAGATTAGCTATTTTAGGGAATGCCAGGTCAGTGGGGAACCCCAGGTCATAGGTGAAGGGCAGGAAACACGTGCAAATGTGCACCAGGTGTCTGTGAAAGGTGAGGTGGTAGATGGGAGTGTAGTCGAGGTGACGGGGATTAACTCAGCTCCAGTACCAAGCAGACGTTCGACCAGTGAGAAATATAATGAGTTAGTAAATATAATACACTTAGGCCAAGATAGATATATCCCTTCAAATCCGTTTAGAACGAATAATTCAGAACCAAGATGGTTAAACAACAGATTAAAATCTCTCATAGGCCAAAGGAAAGGAATATATAGAAAAACAAAAACTGGAGAGGAACACTTGCGTAACTGGTACACGATTTTAAATAGAGAGGTAAAGAGGGAGATACGAAAAGCAAGGAGAAGTTATGAAATTAAGGTTGCTAGTGAATCGAAAGAAAACCCTAAGGGTTTTTATCAAATGTACCGTACGAAAAATAAAGATAGGATAGGACCACTCAGAACAGAATCAGGTAACATTATCAGTGAAGATAAAGAAATGTGCTCCATCTTAAATAATTATTTCATATCAGTATTCACCAAGGAAAATCTAGACCTGGTCCCTCAAGCAGCAAATATTTACGATGAGAATACGGAAAATATTCTTAGTAAAATAACCATTAGTCAGGAGGACGTATTGAAAGAAATTAATAAGTTAAAACTTCAAAAATCGCCAGGTCCGGACGATATATACGCAAAAGTTATAAAAGATACCAAAGAAGAATTATGTCAGCCACTTTTAACGTAATTTAATGACTCTTTAATTTCTGGAGAAGTTCCAGAGGCGTGGAACACCGCAAACGTAGTGCCCATCTTTAAAAAGGGTAATAAATTAGCTGCGTCGAATTATCGTCCGGTAAGTCTAACGTCAATAGTAGGAAAAATGTTAGAGTCAATTTTGGCAAATAAGATTAGAGAACACTTAGAAAGATTTAATCTTATAAACGAAAGTCAGCACGGATTCAGGCAAGGACGATCCTGCCTCACAAACTTGTCATTCTACTCGGAGGTCTGTGAAGCAGTAGATAGCGATAAAGCTTACGATGTTATATATCTGGACTTTAGTAAAGCTTTTGATAGGGTCCCACACGATAGGTTAGTTAGAAAGGTTCGAGCACACGGTATAGACGGCGATATCTTAAAATGGATAGAGTCCTGGCTGAAAGGACGAAAGCAGAGAGTATTAATAAATGGTGTGTTAGGACTCCATATTATAATTGCAAATCATAATAGATAGATAGATAAATAGATAGATAGATAGACAACCCTCTGCGAGCCTGGGAAAAGGAAATGAGTTTGCAAGTTGCACTGAGGAAAGCTGACGACAGCGGCCAGTAAGGAGATGATGCAGTTAGCTGTCAGCAGTCCTCTCGTGAACAAAGACCTAGTAACCATACACACACATATACACACATACTCACACACAGGCTTCTTAAACTTTCCATCCACGAGGAACACACGTGATACGTCTCCTGTTTCACCAGAATTTAGGAAAGAGAGCTCAGAAGGAGACAGGCCTTAGAAGAGACAGGTCACAGGGAGAAGGGCTTGGCAACTGAGAGAGAGGGACAGAGAGAGAGAGAGAGACAGAGATATAGCTAGCGGGACTGGACTCTATACTTACGCTCTGTGTGAGAGACTTGTTAATATTTCCAAACAAATAAAAATAGTCCCATACTATTCTTTACCTCTCCTGTCACTACATGACAAATGGGAAGCTACTCCAAGATATAAAAATCGCTCGTCCACAAGTCTAAATTATATATATATATAACTCAACCACAAAGGAACCACACAGTCTTTTATGACACAAAGTCATTTATGACAATGGAACTAAGTCGGATTGGGGATTAGTAACTAGCGGTGTACCCCAGGGTTCAGTACTCGATTCCTTATTATTTATTATATATATAAATGATCTAGACTTAGGAGTCAATAGCAGCATCAGCAAATTTGCCGACGATACAAAAATAGGACGTATCATTAACTCGCTGACGATTGCCATAACTTACAAAAAGACCTCGATACATTGTCCAAATGGTCTAAAACTTGGCAAATGGAATTTAACGTTGAAAAATGTAAAGTACTTAACGTAGGCAAGACCATTAGAGACACTAAATACAGCTTAGATAACAGAAATTAGCAAATCGGAATGCGAGAGAGACCTAGGAGTTATGGTTAGTAACGACCTTAAACCAAGGCAACAGTGCATTAATGCGAGAAATAAAGCAAATAGGGTTTTAGGGTTTATTTCGAGAAGCGTGAGCAATAGGTCATCAAAAGTAATACAGCAACTCTATCTAGCATTAGTAAGGCCACATTTAGACTACGCAGTACAATTCTGGTGTCCTTACTATAGAATGGATATTAACTATTTGGAAATGTAGAAAGTCTATCTATCTATCTATAGCCCGACGCCCTAATCCCGCAAAGGGTGGCCACAGACAAAACGCCTCCAAGTCGCTCTGTCACCCACCATTTGACTACCCTCCCCCCAACTCACCCCCCCTCCCTCATATACCTCTCAACTCCATCCCTCCACCTCATCCTCGGTCTACCTCTCCCTCTCCCTCCCTCCACCTCACCTACATACACCCTCTTGGTCAGTCTTTCATTCTCCATTCTCTTCACATGTCCAAACCACCTCAGTGTATTTCTCCTAATCTTCTCAACCACATCCACATCCACCCCACATCGTTCCTTCACTTCTTCATTCGTCAACCTGTCCCTCCACGTCACTCCACATGCTCCTCTCAAGTAACTTATTTCCACTACTCTCACTCTTGACTTGTTCCCCTCTTGCAAGGTCCACGCCTCGCTTCCATACGTCAGGGTAGGGATCACAATACTATCATGCAGTGACTTCTTAACTTCCATACTCACCTCCCTATTTCTCATCACTGCTTTCAGTGTACCAACGACCTTCCTGCCCTGCTGTACCCTTTCACGCACTTCATCCCCCAGAATGACAATAATGATACATGAAGTTCGGAACCTGTCACATGAAGACAGACTGAAAAGACTAAGTCTGCATTCGCTAGAGAGGCGTAGAGTAAGGGGAGACTTAATTGAGGTGTTTAAGTGGATGAATGGTATAAATAAGGGAGATATTAGCAAGGTACTTAAAGTGAGCATACAGGATAGAACTAGAAATAATGGTTTCAAACTAGAAAAATTCCGTTTCAGTAAGGAAATCGGTAGAAATTGGTTTGGTAATAGAGTAGTAGACGAATGGAATAAGCTACCTAGTAAAGTAGTTGCTGCCTCTTCCATTGAGAGTTTCAAGCATAGGCTAGATAAGCATATGACAAATAAGGGGTGGGTATAGAAAAAAAAAATCTTATAACCAATACCAATTCATAATTTTTCCTTTTCAGGTTACACTATGATAGTCTCTATTCTCCTTTCACACTTTCCTGTAAAATGTCCACGCCAGTTTTTCTATACTGCGTGGTGTTCTTTCTGACTTTTTCCTGCCGGCTTCAGCTGGAGGGTTTGGAGGGCGGGGGAGAGCCTTCTTCTTTGCTATCCTTATCTTATTCTAGTAGTTCAGTTACTCTTCTAGGAGCTGCCTAGCATGGGCCAACCGGCCTACTGCAGTTATCCTCTCTTCTTATGTTCTTATCTGAAGCATCCAGGTCACTGGGATCATGCTTCAGGTGAGTCAGGGGCAACAAGAACAACAGCACTCTCTCTTGACTGAACAAAATCTTGTGATGTTAGCCAAGATGCACCAGTACCAGCCAAAGGGTTATTTGAGATACTGGTAGTTTTAGAAGCCTTTGACTACACAAGATAGTTTTTGAAGCCATTGACTGGGTGAGATAGTTTGTAAAACCTTATACATGTAGAATTTCTCTCAGTTGAGCAACATTCTGATGTTAAACAGGAACAGCCAGTTCCCAATTACCCATCTGGGAGCTTAGGAGGCAGAGGCAAGGCTACTGTAGTCCTGAACATTTAAAGGGCGGGAGACTAACCTGCGCCCCTGCTAGTATTTTACATGATAGAAAAGCCTCCAAGATTCAAACTTTAGTGCATTAGCCACAGTCCTCACTTGAAATCTGTATCACTAGACCAAGTGCAGAAGGGTTAAATGTAGATGGAATTTTACATCTGCAAAGTTGAGGTGGGCAAAAGATACATTTACATGCAGTGATCAGCTATATTGGAAAAATGGGTGCTGAATTTAAGGAAGGAAAGATAGTAGCCATAGTAGCTGCAACCCCAGGCTCATTTGAACGTGAACCGAAGTGGACTGTAGGCCAAAGTTTTCCCTCCACAGTCCACCACCCTCCTTTTGAGCATAGAGTTGGGATTGAGGGATGCTTGTGTAACTACTCCATTTCACCAAGTTTGGTACCATCAGCGATGTCGTCAACACTTGTAGTGCTGATGTAAATCCTCTGCATTAGTTGAATCTCTATTACCTTGAGAACCAATGTAAAAGGCAATACAAATAGGTATATCCAGTACTGAAGACCTTTATCAATGCCACAGGTGTTGACCACACCACTGATGGTGCCAGACTCGGTGAAATGGAGAATAGGCAGCTCAACCACTTGGTCATATTAATGCCACCACGTGATGGTGTCCCTGTCCAGCATTGGAACACAAGATAAGTATGATAAGTACATGACAGAAAAAAAAAAAAAAAAAAGTGAGGCTTATCTTTGAAACTTTGAATCCAATGGCATACTTAATGCTGTATTATACAGGGTGTCCCGGGAGTTAAGTCAAAAACTTTGGGAAATGACAGAGGAGGGAATTCTAAGAAAAAAATGTTATATGAACATGTGTTCAAATTCCAACTGTTACGGAGCTACAGTTACTGATGACCTTATAGGCGAATTATGAAGGAGACCATTTTCGCCCATAAGGTCATCAGTAATTGTAGCTCCGTAACGGTTGGGATTTGGACACATGTTCATATAACATTTTTTCCTTAGAATTCCCTCCTCTATCATTTCCCAAAGTTTTTGACTTAACTCCCGGGACACCCTGTATTTTTCAGACAGTTTTACTCATCTGAAGAACAGATGTAAGGTTGTGGAAAAGTTGATATAAACTGTCTCGGTCTTGTTACTCCAAAGGATTTCTAAATACAGGTGGTTAAGAAAATCACCAGCACACTCGAATAATTAACCAAAGTAATAGGTCACCAGATTCAAGGGATTAAAGGAAGATGGAATTTTACCTCTGCAAAGTCGAGGTGAGCAAAAGACACATCATTACAGGCAATGATCTGATCGCCCGGTCGTAGTCCTGCATTTCTAGCCACGCCTCCCACTCTCACGGTCTGTACGAAGATTCCAGGCTTCTCAGGTGGACCCTTGCAGATGCTGTGGGTGAGAGAGGGAGAGGAGTTATGGTTCATCCACCATAACCATCTCTGTCCATTTATCTGTCTATTTATTAATCTGCCTAACTATCTGTATATCTCCCCGCCCCCCCCCACACACACACACACTCCACTTGTACAAATATCCCAGGTCTTTCAAACATGCCCTGGCAGATGCTTTGCTTGAGATAGAGGGATGAGTTTTAGTTCATCCACACTATCTGTACTCTTTTTTATATTCAACTTGGCCTAATATTACCATGCATTTCTTGCCATGTCTATTACAAGTATTGTCTGTATGAAGATCCCTGGCTTCTCAGATGGACCCTTGCAAACACTGGAGGTGATAATTGTGTTAACGTTTATATTGCAAGTGGCTTTAGAGATTTCCTAACACCTCTTCTTTAACAATTTAGGCTGCACATTACACATAATTGTTGACTCATACTATTGGTTTAAGCTTTGCTCATGTTAAAGCAGTGTAATTACCATACAAGGAAACAGTAAGCAGAATATGAGGAGAGCATGTGGAGATTGTCAGGCATGAAAGGATTGATCTTGCTAGTGAGTCTCTCGAGTCTATGGAAGAGTTTTGTTATATGGGAGACATGTTAAGTGCTGGAGGTGGGGCTGAAGGTAGCTCTGTGGCTAGGGTGTGGAGTGGTTGAAAAAAATTCAGAGAGCTGTTGCCTCTCCTGACACTGAGAGGGCTCTCCCTCCGTGCTAAAGTATCTTTGTATGCGGCATGTGTTAGGAGTGTAATGCTAAATGGTAGTGAGACATGGGCAGTAAAGAAAGAGAATAATTGCAGACTCAAACATACAGAAACGACAATGAATAGGTGGACGTGCAGTGCATCCTTCAATATGGGGCCTGAGGGGAGATTAGGTTTATGACTGAAGAATTAAGAGGTAGGATGGGACACGAGTGTACGGATGTTATGATGAGGAGAGGTAGATTGAGGTGGTTTGGGCGTTTGGAGAGGAGAGGGGATGACAATTGGACTCAGAAAGTGAGAAGTGTTAACGTTCGGGGTAGGGTTGCGAGAGGTAGACCGAAAAAGACCTGGGATTGGGTCATTGAGCGTGACCTCAGGGATAAGGAACTGAATAGGGAGGCTGCTACAGATCAAGCAGCATGGAGAACCACCATTAGGTGACCAAGGCCAACGCATGCAAGCGTGCTGGAGACTTTAAAAACGAAAACGAATATTCAAAATAAATTTTATAGGAAGAGATGTTGTTAAACCTCCCGTGCCACCTAGAACATATTTACAGTTCGTCCACATTAACCATTTATCCCGGTATTCCCACATACACTGACTGTACGAAGATCCCAGGTTTATTGGGTGGGCCTTTGCAGAGGATGATGGTGAGAGGTGGTAGTCCACTTTAATGGAGTTAGAGTTGGGACACTTTAATGGGATAGTCCATTTTAATTCTCTCTCTGTATCTGCTTCTCTCTCTCTCTCTCTCTCTCTCTCTCTCTCTCTCTCTCTCTCTCTCTCTCTCTCTCTCTCTCTCTCTCTCTCTCTCTCTCTCCCCTTATCTATTAGTATCCTTGTCCATCTTTCTCCACTTGTGTCTGTCTCTATCTGTATCTCTGTCTATCTCTTTGTATCTGTCTATCAGTCTATGTCCGTCAGTCAGTCTGTCTGTCCATGTATGTGTCTATCTATCTATAAATCTATCTATTCTCACCTTCTCGAGCAGACCCTAACAGATACGGAGTGTAAGAGGGATGGTTTATGTAGTTCAGCCATCTTAAACCCTTCCATTAGGTTTTGTGTTGTATTAATTTATTTTTTCCATCTTTACACAGTTTTATTCAGACCTGTTGTAATGTAGCGTTAGTGAAGGCTGTATTTAACCTCTCCAGCTTGAAACCCTCTCTAACCCCTTCAATTTGATTACATTATTTTATTTTTGCCCTCTCCAGACTGTTGTATTCAGCTCTGGAGAAGCTTTTCAAACTGGGGGGGGTTAGATATTGCATTTATTGACCCTTACACTGAATAAACTCGTCTGGAGATTGCAAGAATACATTAACACACATCATTTAACTGAAGGGGTTGAAGCTGAAAATTGTCTAGAGATTGCAAGAGCTCATTCGTTTGTTTATAGAAGCTCCTACATGTGCCTACGTTGGCCTTGGTCACCTAAAGGCAGCTCTCCACTCTCCCCAAGCTCTCTTCTGTCCCATATTCTGGAGGTCACATTGTGACCTTGTACCAGGTCTTTTCTGGTCTGCCTCTTGCAACTCTCACTGCACCCAGTTGTCATCCTTCATCCTCTTCACATGCACAAACCAGCTCAGTCTACCCCATCTCATCACAAAACCAATATATTCAAGCCCTATTCTTCCTCTCAAACCATCTCAGTTTATCTCTTCTAATAACAAGAATAATGCATTGAAGTCTCATCCTGCCTCTCAAACCATCTCAGCCTACTCCTCATCACAAACCAATACATTCAGGTGCCACCCTTTCTCTCAAACCACAGCTATTACTCTAACCCTTCTCATCACACCACTAATACATTCAAGTCCTATCCATTCTTTCAACTCATTTTAATCTACTACTTCACATCACAACACTAGTACATTCAAGTCCCATCCTTCCTGTCAGACCATCTCAATCTACCCCTTCGCCTCACATCACCGAAACATTAGGTCCCATCCTTCCTCACAACTCTTCATTTGCAGTCCATATGAAGAGTTGAGAGAAAGGTTGGGCCTTGAATGCATTAGTGTTGTGATAAAGAAGAAATTCAGAAATACATTCTCAGACTCAAGGGGTTGACTATTCTCTTTTCACACTAGCTTGACCTAAATTTGCAATCTCTCCATCTTCGATGTTGAACTGTAACAAGAAATCGATACTACAATATGTTATTAATCTTGAAGTGCTGTGGCAGTGATGCAGAGCTGTACCATTGTCTTTTTCAGAGTTACAGGAAATAAAATTTAAAGAACGAAAACTAGCCAAAGCTAAGGTGAAAGAGCTATATTTACCTATTACAGTCAAACACCTTAATTTCCGAGGGGATGACCAAAAGCAAACCGCCTCCATATCACCCTGTCGTCCATTGTGAGACTGCCCTTCCTCCAACTCACACCACCCTCATTCGCATATCCTTCAACCCACCACCCCATCCCTGTCGCTCTAATATGGTGGAGATTTTGACCTCTTGTAACTTATTTCCTGTAGTTCAGTGGCAGAATACGACAATAATACAGCTTTACATCCCTTACAAAGCATTTCTTTGTGATAAGCATTGTATTTTACTGATAATCACTTGGTACAGCACTCCAAAGCTTAAAGTAATGTGTCAAAATGTAATGCCGCCCCCTCCCCCCTTTTTTTTTTCTTTTTTGAGAAGTAATAAGAAATAAACGAAAAGTGACTTGTCAGAGACTCGGTCAGGAACAGCTACGGCAGAGCTAAAGGTAGAGCATGATCACACTATAGTCGCGGCGCACGACTCTGAGGTTGTTATCAGCATGCCCTGGCAACTACCATTCAAAAGTGTGTCTGATTTCGTGTTTAATATGAGACGCATGTGATGCATAATATGTTCGTCTATAATAATATTCGTATATAATATATTCGTGCATAATAATATGATTCGTGTATGATATGAAACGAAATCGGACGCACTTTTGAATGGTAGGCTGCCAGGGTACGATAATGACAACCTCAGAGTCGTGTGCCTCGACTATAGTCGGGTGTGGTTTGCTCCCAGGTGTGTTCTTACTTAATTGCTCTCACCTAATTGTATCTTTACAGGAATGAGTCAAGCTCGTACTGTCCCGTGTCTTAAACCATTTTTATCGTACATATCCTTAAATTTATGAATCGTTTTGGCACACACTATTTCATTCGGTAGTGCATTCCACTGATCAAATGCCCTATTTGGGAAACTAAATTTCCTTACGTTTTTATCGCCTTTCTTTTTATGGAGTTTTTTTTGCAGTGTCCTCGTGCTGATGCATCCCCATAGGTTATGTAATCATTTATGTCTATTTTCTCCTTCCCTGATATGCATTTATATAGCATAATCATGTCTCCTCTTTTCCTTCTCTCCTGTAGTGTAGGTAGATTCAGTTTTTCTAGTCTTTCTTCGTAGCTTAGATCCCTTAATCTTGGTACCCATCTTGTAGCGACCCTTTGATCTTTTTCAATCTTTCTATGTGTTTTTGAGATGAGGACTCCAGATTACTGACGCATACTCCAGGGTTGGTCTGATGAATGATGTTATTATCTTTCTTAGCATGTCTTCATTTATGTATGTGAATGTTATTCTCATATTTGCAAGCAGTGTATACATGTTCCGTACCTTCTCACTGATGTGGTCAGCCGGAAATAGTCTGTTATTGATAATCACACCTAGGTCCCTCTCTTCTTCTGATGTGTGTAGGGTTTTATTTCCTAACTTATAATCCCAATCAGGTCTTTTTCCACTTTTACCTAACTTTATTACATGACACTTGTCCACATTGAATTCCATTTGCCAAGCATTGCTCTATTCATGAAGTTTATTTAATTCTTCTTGTAGCTCTTTATAAGAGTCTATGTTAGTAACTCTCCTTCGTATTTTTGCATCATTAGCAAACATATTTAGATAGCTTTCATTTCCAATGTTACTGTCTGTATCATTTACATACACTAAAAACATAATTGGTGCCAGCACTGAGCCCTGTGGAACTCCGTTAGTCATTTCCTTCCATGATGAGTAATTTCCCCTTAGTACTGTTCTCATTTCTCCTTTTTTGAGAAAATCTTGCATCCAGCAATACAGTTTGCCTTGGATTCCTCATTCATGGTACAGTTTCCATAAAAGTCTTTGGTATGGTACTGTGTCAAATGCTTTCTTGAAATCTAAATAGATACTGTCCACCCATCCTTCTCTTTTCTGTAATGTTTCTGTTACCCCATCATAGTGGCTCAACAAATTAGTAAAACATGATTTTCCCTTTCTGAAACCAAACTGTCTTTCTGTTATCATGTTGAGTTCTTCCAGATGATTTACCCAAACTTTTCTTATCAGCTTTTCTAATACCTTGCTTACAACACTGGTTAGTGATACTGGTCGGTAGTTGAGTGGATTTTGTCTGTTCCCTTTCTTGAATAAAGGAACAATATTTGCTTTCTTCCAAATATCAGGTAGTTTACCTTGACCCAAGGATTCCTTGAAAATTAAAGATAATGGTTTACTTAACTCCTTTGCACATTCATGTAGCACCCAACATGAAATTTCATCAAGACCAGTTGCTTTTCCTTTGTCTAATTTACTTAACTCCTCCTGTATTTCTTTTCTCTGATATTTGCTTATCTTGTAGTATGTGTGGGCATGCATGTTCCATATAACCCCTCTCAAAATTATTTTCTTCTGTAAAAACTGATTGGAAATTCTTATTTAGTGCTTCACAAATATCCTTCTCTTGTGTGTAGGTGATCCCCTCATCTGTAATGGATTGTATTTTATCTTTTACTTTGGTTTTGCTTCGAATGTAGCCGTAAAATATCTTCGGTTGATCACTACTTCTATTTACGATGTCCTCCTCAAACTGTTTTTGGCCTTCCTTCCTTATTCTGGTATAATCGTTTCTTGCTTGTTTATAGTTGTTATATGCCGTTTCACTTTTGTGTCTTCTGTATCTGTTCCACAACAAATCTGTTTTTTCTTTTGATTTTTTACATTCTGTATTAAACCATTTCTTTATTTTCTTTTCTGCTTCTTTGTGCTGTGGGATGTATTTCTAGACTCCTATTTCATAAAGTTCACAGAATTTTCTATATATAACATTTAAATCTTGTCCTCTAGGCTCTTTTTCCCAATCTGTTCCTATGAAGTATATCTGTAGGTCATGATAGTTGCCCTCTTTGTAGTTAAGGCTCTTTTTGTAACTTTCATTACTATTAACTATGTCATATGCAGTCCTGAAGTTGTAATTTAATACTGCATAGTCACTTTTGCCGAAGATTGTGAGTGTGAGTGTGTGTGTGTGTGTGTGTGTGTGTGTGTGTGTGTGTGTGTGTGTGTGTGTGTGTGTGTGTGTGTGTGTGTGTGTGTGTGTGTGTTGATTACATGTGTGTGTGTTGTGTGTGTGTGTGTGTGTGTGTGTGTGTGTGTGTGTGTGTGTGTGTGTGTGTGTGTGTGTGTGTGTGTGTGTGTGTGTGTGTGTGTGGATTACATGTGTGTGTGTGTATGGATTACAGTACATCGTGTAATATTTGTGGGGCAAGGTACTTTCTGGTAGATAGTATGAGAAAAAGACAGACGTTAGTTCAGTTGTCCGAATCAGGTAATCTTTTTATTGTGTGATTTTCAACACAGCACCCAACCAGTAACATGTAGGTGCGTTACTGAAGGGCTCATTGTATGCAGAATAAATTGCCAAGAAAGAGGTGCTTAGAATCCTCCCAGGTTACGTTGATTATGGGTCTCAAGATGATGTTCCTTACCAAGGTTCAGGGAGAACAGGTCTGATCATTTTGCTCCCCACGCACCTTTGTGACGTCATGTGGTACACGTCTCTGATGTACACCTACGTTTGCATGTTTCACTACGTCCACCCAAGGTCTAGTGAGGTACTCTACAGCGTCCACCCACGGTGTACATGTCCCCATGTTGCACTGTAATACATGCCTGCATATGCTTCAAACATCACTCATCGTTTTATAAAACCATAATCAGTTTTAATTCTCTTTGATAATGGTAAACTTTTAAAACAGCTAATTTTGACCTCTTTATCTTCAGAAATTATTCCATATTTAAACTGCCTGCTTATATTGCAAGCTATTTAGAAATATAAATATATATATTTTAAAATAAGAAGAACTGTAGATTTACACGCTCCTCAGTATTGCATTAACCAATGAGCAGATGTGTGAACGCTGACATATTATCTTTATGGCCACAAAGATAAACGCACTTTTTTTCAGTTCTTCATCCATTGGGAAACAATATAAATGTATATTTCTTTTTATATTGTGAGGATGTGCATCTGCCAACTACACAGCACATCATTATCCAATGATCAGATGCATGAACTGCTGACGTTAATATTATCTGTATGACCACAAAGATAAATCCAACCTTTTTTCAGTTCTTCATCCCGATACCCGATCAGATGGTATCACGCCCCACGAGTGCATCTCTGGAGAACCTCCACTGCTAATCCCCTTCTGGCACGTGGTGCAACCACTAACCGCCAGCTCCACCTCCCTAGACCCCCTCGTTCACCTCAAGAACTGACTCTGCCATATGCAATCTTGCCAGGAACTGCCAAAGGACAAGACTTCACCAGACAACCCATATCAGGTAGGCCAACAGGTCATGGTTACTTGGTTGCCCTTCGACCACAAACTTCAAATCAAATTCATTAGCCTCTTCGAAATTACGCGCTTGCCGAATTGTTAACAGGCCATTGTTAATTTTCATGGCGAAGCCAGGGTCTACCACCACAGGAATGTACAACAGTACCAAAACAGAGACCAGCAACACAAAAAAACCCTATGTTGCCAAACCCCATCACTGACCAACCCTGATCCCCACATCTCCCCTCAACCTTTCACCCCATCCCTCCCCACTTCGAACCACCACCACCCTGCTCTCTCTTCTCCATCTACCCCTCTGACACCTAGCCATGCAACCCCACCACCACCTGGCTCACAGTCCTCCTCTGCCTTATCCTCAACCAGCTCTCCTATTCCCCAAACCCCCAGCCTCCCATTCACACCAACTACAGCCAGATCATCCATCCCACCCTCCCTGCCAACCTCCCCCACCCCCATCCCTAACACTTCCAGCTTCACCTCACCTCCGTCCCAACTCACCATCATTCCACCCCACCCTGTGCCTCCATCCAGGGATCCTCCATCCTCCCTCGCCCCATATTACACTTCACCAGCCTCTTCACCATCCACACGGCCTTCCCTGATTCTGTCTCCCTCCCCCCCACGTAGCCCTAACTCAGCCTCCAACTCCACATCCTTCATCTCCAGTGTACTTTAAAGATGGAGTCACCTTCTGGTATTCACAAGATCAGGCCAAAAATCTTGATCTCCGGACAGATATAGCCCCACACTACCACCACACAACGTAACCCCACCCCCAGCCCCCCCATCAACCCCCACTGCCTACCCCTCACCGTCCCAACACCACAATCCCCCAAAATTAAGTCCCTCACAAACACACACTCCTACTCTCCCAACCTCCCCTCTGAAAGCAGTACTTTTGCATCCATTCCAGCCTATGACAAGCCAGCTCCTGGGTCAAAGGTCACCATCCATCTCCCTAGCACAAGTGCAGCCACTACCATCGCCACCATCTCTTTTCCACCACAGCCGACTCAAGTCATCATGTTCATCCGCTATACCTTCTGGGTCTCGCAGGACAGGCAACGAAGGAGGATCCAGAAACCACAACACCTGCCTCAGCTGCTAACCAGTTATCCTCACCACAGTTCCTTGATCCTCGTCGAAGACCCTGCCACAGAACCTGACTAACAATCTCGCTCCTGGTACCGCCTCTTCCACAATCTCAAGCCGACCACTGTCACTGACCAGGAACAAGTATTTGACCTCCTGCCACGAGGACGTGGTTTAAAGGATGGCGGGAGTGGTAAAATACCGAGGATTCCACTTCATATAGAAAACTGTACCACAGTCCCAGTTCCAACTGCGACCAGAAATCACCACTGGGTAGCAGAAATATGAGTGTCTGCACCAGAAGGGGTGCGCCCATCATCTGGAAGTCCCTCGAGCCCAAAGCTGCTGCACTACCACCACTGCAACCCTAGCTACCAATACCAATGACAGATGGGGCTCATCAGCTTAGTGCCTGCTAGAGGGGGCAAAACCGAGCTTGCTAGATGTGGCTTGGCAATGCAGAAGGAGCTCCAGTGTTCCAGAGTGTTTGTTACATGCGGCACAACCGAGCTTGCTAGATGTGGCTTGGCAATGCAGAAGGAGTTCCAGTTTTCCAGAGTGTTTGCTAGATGCACAGCTGAGCTTGCTAGAGGTGGCTTGGCAGCACAGAGGGAGTTCTAGACTACACGCTACCTGGGGTCCGGCAGGCTTCCCCAACGTGATGAAGAAGCTGGAGTCAGTCCCCAAACACACACACACACACACACACACACACACACACACACACACACACACACACACACACACACGTAAAGAGCACCCTCCTACCCCGGGAGAAGGAATCCAGGCTTAGTAATATAAATTTGTTTTCCTGACTATCTCGGGTCCCTTCTAACTTCATCGCTAGACCCACTCTGGGTACAGAACACACTACTCTGTTCCTAGGCTGAGAGAGAGAGAGAGTGCCAGACATTGGGCCTCCACTTTGCCGAAGCCAGAGTCGTAGTCTATCTCCCCCTTGGTCCTACCCTAAAATATTCACTACATCCCAATTCCCCCTACAGACATAGAAACAAATCCCGGCCCCATCCATTTCCAGAGAGGTCCTCGTGACGGGTGTCAGTGTCATGCGGGATGTCCCCTCCAAATCTCCCCTCCCAATTCCCCTTCTCCCCAGTTGACCATTTCTTGTAATTAAATCTCACGATATTGGATGTAAGGTGGTATATATAGGCTTGTGCAATGATAAATCTTTTGTCCTGTCATCTGGAATTTCTGTGCTTATCCTCTACTCTTAATGTGTGTTGAAGGTTGCATTGGTGTTCCTCCCTGTTTAGAGGAACCGCACTAAACTGGAAGAAAGCCAGCATAACAGTTTTAGTATTCCTTTACCTGCATCCAAGGCCCACTTTGCTGTTGCAGGATATGTACACCCTTGCATAGCTGTCGTGCGGCTGGTGATTATCGTTCTCATGTGACGGGCAGGGCTGCAGAGCTGATGGATAGGAGTCAGGGTGGTCGGATAGTTCACCATCGTCATCTACAAGTAGCCATGTTAAGGGATCACCACGGTTTCTGAAATAAAAGGTGGGTGGGTTGGTGATATATCCGTTCATTTCTGATCATTCTCTCTCTCTCTCTCTCTCTCTCTCTCTCTCTCTCTCTCTCTCATTGCTAACGGAAGGCTCAGTATTTTCTTTATTCTTTTTTTTTCCCTAATTAACAACTAAGTACAAGTGCAAACACTCAAGGGAATGTTGTCACTGAAGGCTAAGCAGGAATTAGTAGCCTGTGTCGATTTTCGTGGCCCACTTTACCATATTCAGACATGGTGGAGATAGGCCTTTAGCGGAATATTAAACTTTTTTTTTTTTAAGTGTTTGACTCAGGATATAAGCTCAATACCACGCTTCCTGAGGCCCTCCTACAGACCATATACCACCGCGGTTACCACTTCAGCGCTAACACCCGCTGTCCAAATCGAATACATGTTAGGGCTGTCTCCAAACAGGACTGGTGTATTGGTATAAGCGATGGTGTTTTTACATGTCGCCTGGTTTATGGTAGATAAGTAAAGTGTACTTTAAAGAAATTCATTTTTTTTAAAGTTTAACTGTTCCCAACCTCAGCTGGGATTCGAACCCGCTTGCATTGGGACAGCAGACGTTTTCTTTATCGACTCAACCACTGCTTCCCTTTTCTTTTTTTTATTGCAACTTTCAGACAAGTTTGTTCAGCTTTCGGAAGCCTCTTATTGTTCTCGGTTACACTAAAGCTTTTATTAATCTCTTCTGTTCAAAAAGGCCCTCCAAAGCTGAGTAAAGTTGTTTAGTGGACAGCAGTAAAAATAACGATGATAGAAGTCATGGGCATTAGTGGGTTATTTTTTATTGGACTGTCTGCAGTCTATAGCATTCTAGCGTGTTCCACATAGCGAACCTTCTGGAATGATAGTTTACTTTATGACTTCATGGTATTGTGGGTGGTATGGGAGGCTTTATTGCACGTCTTCCTTGGCGACATAATTTGCATTGTACAGTCAACATCAATAGTCTTGTCGCCTCCCTTGTCCCTCAGTTTACGGACTTAGTATGGTGTATCCACATTAAACGAAACTTATGACGTTGATTCGAACCCCAATGATGTCCACAGTGTCAGTTGTTGCTGATTCACCACACTGATTTTCAGAGTGCATGAGGAAAAGCAGAAGATGTGACAGGACTTTTTATGCCGACTGTACAGTGGATCAAAAAATATCATCAGTGCACATTCCGCGTGAAACAATTTACCACCTCATACGCTGATTATTATTGAAACTTTCCCGATGATTCCACCCCACGTTGGTAACACCGCTTTCATGGGGATACTCCACTGTATACTCGTGACATTTTCTAGTCAGTATTGTTATCGCGAAAATGTATAGGTGATAAAATATTAATCTCCTTGTTATTCCGAGCTGTTTTATTTTGGGTAACATCGGAGTCCTCCTGTGAGATTTTCTCTCTCTCTCTCTCTCTCTCTCTCTCTCTCTCTCTCTCTCTCTCTCTCTCTCATCCATTGCACAATACGTCTTAATATTCCGTTATATTTGTTATATAATTTTGATACCGTATTAGTTTGCATTAGTCACATACAAGAGGATATGATGGGACAGTGGGAAAAATAAGTCGCTGACGGAGATGTGTCGTGAACTCTCCTAACAACGAAGTGCACGATGCGTTGTGGAAAATTGGATTCTTTGTAAATTCTCAGCTTTTGTCAAGTTTGGAAGGTTATCTGTATTCTGGTGTGTGTGTGTGTGTGTGTGTGTGTGTGTGTGTGTGTGAGACAGAGAGAGAAGGGGGGGTCACTGCATCTATGAACGAGATAGAGGTAGGGGTTGGAGAGGGGGCCATGATTATATAAACATGTGGAGGCTTTGACACCATCCATCCCGCCTTATCTCTGACCTGATAACGACCATCGATGGTATGTCGGTGGTGACGGTAAGACCTGCCCTAAATTTTAATAGCTTAGCATTTTTCTTTTTTTCCGTAGTAGCCATTGAGGGTAGCCATTGAGGGTATTTGGCAATATATATATATATATATATATATATATATATATATATATATATATATATATATATATATATATATATATATATATATATATATATATATATATATATATATATATTGTTACGGAACAGAGAGAGATAATGAACACTTCAAGTGAGAATACTAAAATCACTACTGTCCCGCAAAGTTCCAGGTTCAAAACAAAAGAGTTAGGTAAAATTACAAGTTAAAGTTTAATGCTCAAACTAACAACTAAACATTCAGGACTCATAAGGATAATGTAATGGCAAAATAGGTTACATATATGGTTCACTGCAATAGCCTCTATTAACACGAATTTAGCAAGAACAAATTTATCTAAGTCAGCCCTGATAAAATGAGAAAACTGGATAATGCTCAGTTAAAGCAAGATATAATATTATTACAGATACAAAATATTACTAATATTGGCTGACATTAAAAACTTTACATGAATCACAAAAACCTTACCAGGCCTGCAAATTAACGCTTCAGGCTATACAGTACAATAAAAATGATAATAACACTTATACTCAAATTATACACCAGCTAGATGGCTGGAGACTTCCTGAGCACTCACAATAATAATACACTATACAGGGGAGGACAGAGATGTGAACAAAATGAGGAGTAGATCTAAGTAGTCCTAGTGCAGAGACTCAGCTCATTATATAGGGGCCGGCAGAGCTTGATTCAACTTGCAAGAAGGACGCACAAATGAGGGCACAGAGGACGAAGAGTTGACACTCCTGCTCTGAACAACAGAAAGAACGACTTACTCTACTATAAGGGGGACAAGGGGGGAGTGAGGTAGAACACGCAAGCCTGGTCACTATGGAAGCCACGAGGGGACACGTGATCAAACATGCAGCATACTGTACATTAGAATAATACAAAGGATGATGAAATCATAGGCTATGTAACACCTCCCCACAAAGAAAAAGAAATTTACAAAGGAAATTTCTTATTACTCTAAAACAATCTGTCTAAAGTCTAGATAAGCAATCTGCAATAACATTTTCTTTCCCCTTGACATGTTGTATGTCTAATGAATACTCTTGAAGAAGTAGACTCCATCTTGTCAATCTCTGATTTTTATCTTTAAACTTACTAAGGAATTTCAGTGGGTTATGATCGGTATAAATGACTATGGGGTCAAAACCAGAACACAAATAAAATGAAAAATGCTGTAAACCCAAAATCAAGGCCAAAAGCTCTTCTCAATAGTTGAGTAGTTCTTTTGAGGTGGAGTGAACTTCTTACTATAATAAGATACAGGATGTTCAATACCCTGATCATCCTCTTGCAGCAAAACAGCCCCAGCTCCTGTATCACTTGCGTCAACAGCCATCTTAAAAGGCTTAGCAAAATTTGGAGTAGCGAGCACTGGCTGACTTAATAGGATAGCTTTAAGTTTACTGAAAGAGGATTCACAGTTATCGGTCCAGACAAATTTAACTCCCTTTTTCAGTAGGTCTGTAAGTCGTGATACAAGAATTGAAAAGTTAAGAACAAATCTCCTGTAATAACCTACCATTCCCAAAAATCTTTGTAGATCTTTCTCACTTTTAGGTCTAGGAAGATCACTTATAACCTGAACCTTAGCTCCTGGTGGTGCAACGTGTCCATCACCAATTACGAACCCAAGGTACTGAACTTTAGCTTGACCAAACTCACACTTTGATAAATTAGCCACAAGATTAGCCTGAACCAAACGCTCAAGAAATTTACTGACATGACATAGGTGATCTTTCCAGTTGTCACTGAAGATTAATACATCATCAATATAAACAACACACCCTGCCAAACCCTCTGTTACAACATTCATGAGCTTCTGAAAAGTGGCTGGTGCATTCTTCATACCATATGGCATTACAGAACATGCAAAAGTCTTTCCTAGTGTTACAAAACATGAGATCTCCCTAGCATGTTCAGTCATAGGTACTTGCCAGTATCCCTTTAACAAATCAAACTTACTTATGTACTTAGCCTTTCCGATCTTGTCTATGCAATCTTCCACGCGAGGGAGAGGGTAAGTGTCTGTTTTCATTATCTGATTAACAAGTCTGTAGTCGATGCAAACTGCTGTGACCCACCTGGCTTAGGGACTAGAGTGACAGGAGAACTCCACTCGCTCTGACAGGGCTCAATCATCTTGTGGTCCAACAGGTAGCCAAGCTCCTTCTGGATGACAGGAACTTTCACTGGGTTCACACGGTAAGGAGGCAGTTTAATTGGCTTTGCGTCTCCAACATCGACATCATTCACCAACACAGTGGTTCTTCCTGGAGTGGCACGGAACACTTGCGAAAACTCCTGCCTTTCCTCGGGAGCTAGATGAGAAAGCTTAGTCTGGAGATCATTCATGATATCAGGATTCTTCCCCAAACTATCACTCAGGCTCATACTGCATGGGAGAGCTTCACTTGCAGACTTAGGTGGAACAGCTACAGTGCAGACTGGGTTGTTTTCGTCACGCCTGTGATATAACTTAAGCATGTTGATGTGACAAAGTTGCTTGTTCTTTCTACGATCTGGTGTGGCGATGACATAGCTGACATCACTGAGTTTCTTCTCCACGAAATAAGGACCACTAAACTTGGCTTCAAGAGGTTGCCCATGCACTGGTAGCAGAATCAAAACCTGATCTCCTGGCTGAAAGTGGCATAACCTGGACTTCTTATCATATTAAATCTTCATCTTCCCCTGAGCAGCTCCTAAATTCTCTCTCACCAGCTGTAAAGCAGTGGACAGCCGTTCTTTGAAATTCATCACATACTCCAGCAGGTTGACGTCATCTTCCTCCGACAGCCAGCATTCCTTGAGTAGCTTAAGGGGTCCTCTTACTTCATGGCCAAACAGTAGTTCAAAGGGTGAGAAGCCCAGTGATTCATTTGGAGATTCTCTTGCGGCAAATACAACGAATGGAAGACCTTTATCCCAGTCTTTCTGATGTTCCAAACAGTATTTCCTGAGCATCGATTTGAGTGTTTGATGATATCTCTCCAACGCTCCTTGGGTCTGGGGATGGTAAGCTGAAGACGTGATCTGGGTGATGCCCAACTCTTTCAGAGACTGCTTGAAAACATTTAACATGAAATTACTTCCCCGGTCTAACTGTACCTCCTTGGGCAGACCAAACTTGGTGAAGAACCCTAGCATTTCCTTAACCACGTTCTTTGCTGAGATATTTCTAAGTGGAATGGCTTCAGGATAACGAGTAGCCATATCAATCAGGGTCAACACATAAGAAAATCCTGAAGAAGTCTTAGGAAGAGGGCCCACAATATCCACCAACACACGGGTGAATGGCGCCTCAAAAGGAGGAATGGGAACTAGAGGTGCAACCTTTTCTGTCTGATTACACTTCCCCACAACTTGACAGGTGTGACAAGACTTACAAATACCAGGAAACATCTCTGAAGATACCTGGCCAGTAGAAGTGTTTCAAAATGCGTGTCACAGTCTTCCTCACTCCAAGGTGTCCTGCCAAACTGGAATCATGAGCCACTCTAATGATATCCTGCCTACAAACACGAGGGATGACAACTTGATGTACAACCTCCCATTCACAGTCGGCTGATGCTGTTGGGGGTCTCCACTTTCTCATAAGTACTCCTGACTTTATATAATAACAAGTAGAAGCACCAGCTGACTCTTCCTCACTGCAAGCAGAGTTAGCTAGATCTTTCAACTCAGGGTCAGCAACCTGCAACTCAACCAACTCTTGACGAGACAAATTATCAACACTGCGGAGTACTGCCTCATCTGGTGAGTGGTCCAAATTAGCAAGAAAAGTGTCAGCTATGATAACATCATCATCATCATTATCCTTTAAGTCACCAGTAACTTTAGACTTAGCCCTAGCGACAGCACATGCAGAGAACACCTCAGGGATATCACAATCCTCAGTCGCAGTCACTGGTTCACTAGACAACTGAGGAGCTGGACACACTTGACCTTCACCAATATCATTTCCAAGTAAGAAAGGTACACCTGACATTGGACGTGTCTCAACCAACCCAACCATAACGGAACCATTAACAAAACCAGACTCTAAATTCACTCTGCACAGAGGGACAGAGAAGTAATTATTCCCTGCACCTTGTAAGATTACAGTTTCATCAGAAGAATTAACATTAGAGCCTAGAACACTGGTCAGCATGAGGGATTGGCAAGCACCTGTATCACGATATATTTTAACTGATTTCCTGTCATTATTGTCCAGAGGACTGACAAAACCATCAGACAGGAAATTAGCACATGAACTCTTGAGAGTGTCACCCACGTTACTGCTCAAAAGAGGAGCTTCATCATGAGAATTTAATTTACCCCTCAAAGCAGGTTCAGTTAACTCGGTTAAAGAATTCTGGGAACTCTCAAGGGTGGACACTAGACCAATTGACTGAATATTTAAAGACTCCTTTTTGTTCACATCACGCTGTCTCCTGAAACATTTCTCCTTAGTATGACCAAGCTTACTACAATAAGTACATTTACTTTTCTGAAATCTAGAGGTGAAGCTGTAATTTACTTCCTGAGAAACATCATCTTTATTCTCTTTCCTGTTACCTGTACTCTGAGTAGAGGCAACGTACTTACTCTCAGCTTTCCTTTTTTCTTTAGAATATCTCTTGTGAGTGAGAACATATTCATCAGCTAAAACTGCAGCATCAGACAAATTATCTATTCTTTTATCATCAAGATATAGGCTTACATCTTTATTAATACACCTTTTGAAGCCCTCCAGCAAAATCATGTGCTTAAATTTATCAAAATCAGAATTTACATTCTTAGAATTTAACCACTGCTCTAACAGATCTTTGAGTTTTGCATACTCAACATGGGATTGCTTATCTTGCTTGTAAGTTGTCCTAAATTTTACTCTATAGGCTTCAGGAACAAGCTCTTAGGCCTTAAGAATCAAGCTCTTAACTACATCATAATTATCAGATTGATCCTGAGGCAAAGATGCATAAGTTACTTGAGCTTTACCGGTGAGAACACTCTGTCGGAGTACTGGACAATACTTTTTGGGCCAATTAAAACCTGTAGCTACCCTCTCAGACAACTGAAAATACTTTGTTAAATCAGATTCATTAAAAAGAGGGACAAGTTTAACATTTTTAGCCACATCAAAATCATCAGAGCTAGATGATCCAGTTCCACCTTGTTTCATGCGATACTCATAGTCTGCCTGAATCCTAGCAAGTTCAATTTGTGCCTGAGCCTGTGCCTGTGCCTCCTGAATACGAGCCTGAGACTCAGCCTCCTTAGCATTTGCCTGAAACTCAGCCTCCTTAGCACGAGCCTGAAACTCAGCCTCCTTAGCACGAGCCTCCTGCAGGGCTAGCTGTAACTTAGCTATTTCAATCTGCGTTTGCTCATCTGGAGGAGCTACATTAAACAAGCTTTTATTAATCATGTCAACAATTTGATCTTTAGAATGATGAGAGCGAACAGCAATTCCCAACTGTTGAGTAACAAGCTAAAGTTCATTCTTTGTTCTGTTTTCTACATCACACACTGTTTGCACATTTGACAAAAAATCTTTGGCTTCATCAAGAGTAGTAATAGTAGACATCATGAATAAATCACAGTCACAAAATATCAAGCAATATCCTTATGATAATATCCTGAATGTCCTGATAAGAGGTCGCCAAATTTATGTTTCGGAACAGAGAGAGATAATGAACACTTCAGGTGAGAATACTAAAATCACTACTGTCCCGCAAAGTTCCAGGTTCAAAACAAAAGAGTTAGGTAAAATTACAAGTTAAAGTTTAATGCTCAAACTAACAACTAAACATTCAGGACTCATAAGGATAATGTAATGGCAAAATAGGTTACATATATGGTTAACTGCAATAGCCTCTATTAACACGAATTTAGCAAGAGCAAATTTATCTAAGTCAGCCCTGATAAAATGAGAAAACCGGATAATGCTCAGTTAAAGCAAGATATAATATTATTACAGATACAAAATATTACTAATATTGGCTGACATTAAAAACTTTACATGAATCACAAAAACCTTACCAGGCCTGCGAATTAACGCCTTAGGCTATATAGTACAAGAAAAATGATAATAACACTTATACTCAAATTATACAGCAGCTAGATGGCTGGAGACTTCCTGAACACTCACAATAAATTTACACTATACAGGGGAGGACAGAGATGTGAACAAAATGAGGAGTAGATCTAAGTGGCCCTAGTGCAGAGACTGAGCTCAATATATAGGGGCCGGCAGAGCTTAATTCAACTTGCAAGAAGGACGCGCAAATGAGGGCACAGAGGACGAAGAGTTGACACTCCTGCTCTGAACAACAGAAAGAACGACTTACTCTACTATAAGGGGGAGAAGGGGGGAGTGAGGTAGAACACGCAAGCCTGGTCACTATGGAAGCCACGAGGCGAATCGTGATCAAACATGCAGCATACTGTACTTTAGAATTATACAAAGGATGATGAAATCATAGGCTATGTAACAATATATATATATATATATATATATATATATATATATATATATATATATATATATATAAACTAAAAGATCATGATGTGTTTTAGGAAGGACAATTTTCTTTTATATAAGAAGGATAAGGATTATATAGTCACGGCCTGATTTATCAATAGGCCAAGTAGGCCATTGGCTTAGGGCCCACCGGTATTTGGGGGCCCAATGAAACTAATTTGTCGCGCAGTGTGCCAGCGTATAACCTTGTTTCAAGTGTACACCGAGTGTTTCATTATATATTCACAACCATAAGGGCCCCTGTACAATAAGTATGAAGCCCGGAGTATGAGGGTTCTGTACAATAATTTGGTGGCCCACTGATGAGTTTGGCCTGGGGACCACAAGAAGAAAAATCCGGCCCTGTATATAGTGCAGATTTTTTATAGGAAGGATAAGGAAGTTAAAGTGCATACTTTTTCATAGGTAAGACATGGAAGGTAGAGTGTAGATTCGTTTTTTTAATAGGAAAGACAAGGAATCGGAGTGCAATTTTTCCCTTTTTAGGAAAGACTAGGAAATCTGAGTTCAGAAATTTCTTGTATATATCTCATCATAGAAACGAAAATTGATCACATATCTGTCTCTCTCTCTCTCTCTCTCTCTCTCTCTCTCTCTCTCTCTCTATGTATACTGTATATATATATATATATATATATATATATATATATGTATATAGTGTTCGACACTGGACATAGGCTTCACAGCCTGCTTTCAAGGCCCAGTAGTCCTCCTACATACCATACACCTCTGCATGTCACCACTTCGGCGCTAACACCCACCGTCCATATTGAATACATGCTAGGGCTGTCTCATACAGGACTGGTGTATTGGTATTAGCGGGGGTATTTTTATGACATGTCGGCGGGTCTTCTGGTAGATCAGTAAAGTCTGATTTTTATGAAATTCAAATCCTTAAACTGTTCCCTGCCCCAGCTGGGATTTGAACCTGGGTCCGGTAGGACTGCAGGCCATATATATCTATATCTATACCTCTCTATCTATCTATGTATCTAGAGAGAGAGAGAGAGAGAGAGAGAGAGACTATGTATGTATGTATGTATGTATGTATATGAATCTCAGGTCTGTTTTTGGTGACATAGAGAGCTTCGTAGCACCCCTTCCTGAGCGATTTAGTTTGCATATTATAAGTTAACTTTTTCCTCTGTTATTGATGATGGTGTCCATCATCCACTCACTTGATGTAGTGCTGCTTTCAGGTGACCGCGTTGTGATCAAAAAAAAAAAAAAATGATGCGCTGGGTGGTAACCATATAACTAAACGACGCCTGGTGGTGATCAAGGCGCTCCAACCAGGTGGGCTAGGGTTTCCGCCTGAGTGGTGGTTGGATTTACTTCATACATTATTCCGCTCGTGGGCAAGTGAGGCTGATCATCCTCTCCGTAGCCGAGCCAAGCCCAAGACCCTTACTCTATTGGCGAGGCCAGAACGGACTTACTTATATAATGTCCACATTGCGTCAGCAACATATAGGAGGATGTTGAGGTAACGTATGCAGAATAAATCACTAAGGAATAATTGTTACTAAATCTCCAAATCCACTTCAAACATTACCCTCCGTCCTGACCTGTGCTGTCATGCTGGGATTTTTGCTGAACTGAAATGATTGGAAGAATTTATGTTGCTTTTTTTTTTCCTTGTTTTCTCTCTTGACTTGGCCCTGATTTTCGTCCCTTTGCATCATTATTACGTAGCTCAGCGACAGAAAGGCCGGTATTCTCATCGGCTAAGGAAGTTTCCTAACACTTTTTTTTAAGCTATTTATTTTGCGTATTGCACTTTACCGTCCTATTCTGTGTTATAAAAAGCCTTCAAACGTCGCCACACTCTGCAGAAATAGTGTACAAATGGATAGTAACTAGCCATATCGAAAAATGTACAAAATGATGGTAACTAGCTATATCCATAAATAAGTAACTAAGGAATGGGCGTTAGGGAGCTTCCTTACCAGACGAGAATACAAAGCAGAGACAATGTTTCGGTCCTGTATCCTTTTCTAGGCGCATCTTAACCCATTACCTTCCAAGGTTCCTGTGTGAGGGACTGCCGGAAGGGTACTGACCGTACTGCCCTCCGCCTATCGGCTCATAGTCGTGAAGCTCATAGGTCCCATCCCCGGGGTTCCCTTTTTTATTGACTTTTGAAAATGCCCAGTTCCGTCCTACATTGAGGACACTGGGCGCAAATGGGTTAAGGAACATCGTATTCCAAGACCTCATGCTTAAGAAATCAAGAAATGGGAAGTAGGTCCCAAAATTTTGCCGATGGTTTTTAAGTACTTGGCAATGACGTTGATTTTTTGAGTACTTGGCAGTGATGGAACGTATTTGGCCCTCCTGTATGGCTGCCGACCGTATTCTGTGATGTGGGATGCAGGCTAACCATACGTAATAACCACAGGCATTCCATAAGTGACCGTCAGAAATTATGGGTTTGCCCTCCACTTTGCAATTTAAGGTCTAAGCATGTGACCCCTACTGATGATCTTTTGATACAAGTGAGCATTCAAGATACAAATTTTAGATTAATCGTATTTATCTTATCGTTTATAACGGCTCCAACATGCTTGCTTAATCTCTGACAGCCTCCTTATTCAGTACCCTATCCCTGAGGTCACACTCTATGATCTCGTCCCAGGTCTTTTTTGTTCTGCCTCTCGCAGCCCTACCTCCGCCGTTCACACTTCTCACCCATCCCTACCCAACTGTCGTCGTCCATCCTCTCAACATGCCCAGACCATCAAGTTAGTGTAAAAAGAGTACAGGCTCACTCGTAATGAGAACCCATAGATCGTAAAGCAGTGCAGGAAGTAAGTAATCCCGCAGAATGTTTATATTTGGACAGTGTTTTTTGTGGTACTATTTTCTTGTTGTAGTTCTTTCATCTAAACTTGGTCCAGAGTTTCGTCCTTTTGCTGCTCACTTCACGTAGCACAGTAGCGGAAGAAAACAATACTACGGTTAGGCTATACATTCATTCCATAACACTTCCTCGTGACGAACACCATTTTCAGTGTTATTTAATAATTACAGCTCAGCATTCAAGATGGACAGGTGGCAGTTTTGGGCCAAGTTAGAGTACAAGGAGCATAGACCATTTTAAAACAATTGCCTCCCATCTTTCACCACCACGATCCGTTGTTAGTTACTCCATTATAAGGGCCAAATCCACCTTGTTTTTTTTTTGCAAATCCCCCGCCCCATCTCTCTCTCTCTCTCTCTCTCTCTCTCTCTCTCTCTCTCTCTCTCTCTCTCTCTCTCTCTCTCTCTCTCTCTCTCTCTCTCTCTCTCTCTCTCTCTCTCTCTCTCTCTCTCTCTCTCTCTTCACTTTATTAGTTGTAGAATTGCAGTCTTTAAATCTTGAATGCTGAACTGTATCAGTAGATAAACAACAGAATTTAATACTTGTCACGAAGAAGTGTTATGGAAAGGATGTAGAGCTGTTGTGTTTCATGTTCTGACACTGAGCGACCGTACGTAAAATAACCTGCGAAAGGACGAAAATCTTTGCTATTTTAAGGTCAACGAACTTAACTACCATTGTCCATTTTTTTTTTTTTTCGTATGGATGTCATAAATATGGTGGTTTCATTACTTTTATAAGCAATGTTAATATGCGTTGTAGGCCACTGTGCCACTTTCCTGATAATTTGGCTCTAATTTTCACTCTGTGTTTTATTTCCCGTAGCTCAGTGGCTGAGAACGACAAAACTGTGGCTCTACATCCTGTTCTTAGCATTTCTTCGTGACCAGCATCGTATTCTAGTATTAATGGACTGTTATGACTCAGCACTCATCATGACGAGATGACAATTTTAGGCCAAGTTAAAGTAAACAGGCATATAGTTCTCTTGAATCAGTATATTCAGGAACAAAAGATTACTTACTGTCTCCACTTCACACCAAGGACATGTCCGTCACTTTCCACTTGACGCATTATTTCGCAGAGAATTATTTATGCCAGAGAAACATACCAAACCCTTATTAGACTAGCAATATTAGCCAGCAGAGGAAAGAAACGGAGAGAAGAGGTGAAATCGACAGAGAAACATACCAAGCCTCTCTCAGCTTAGTAATATCAGCTATCAGAGGAAAGGGACAAGTAGAAGAGATGAAATATTAGGCAGAGAAACATACCAAGCTACTCTCAGCTTAGCAATATTAGCCAGCAGAGGAAAGGAACAGACAGAGGAGGTGAAATATAAGGGTAACTTTCGTCCCCGATTTTACATTCCTTAACGACATACTGTATAATATCCAAACACTCGAGATAAGAGGCTGTTGTCACTGATAACATAACCTGATCTTGTCGAATCATGGGGTATTAAGGCCGTCCTTTAAGTGGCATGGGAGGCTTCATAGCACCTCTTCCTTAGCTATTTATTTTGCATGTTACAACTTACCATATCATTTTAATACGACACAATTTTCATCAGTGACATACAAGGCGATAATGAGATGTAATGTATAAGAGGCTTCGTTACACCACCTCCTTAGCTGCTTATTTTTCATGTTACACATTAATACTGTCCTATATGGTATCTATCGTGTTTTAATATCAACACAATTTGCATCGGCAACATACAAGGTGTTACTGACATTTAAGTGCAGAATAATTCGCGAAGTGAATGTTGTTACGAAATATTCAGAGCCACGTACAAAACGACCCCTCAGAAAAGCAGAGAAACTGAATAATGAAAAATTCCCGGGTACATTTGCCACTTTGACCTCTTTGTGTGTGTGTGTGTGTGTGTGTGTGTGTGTGTGTGTGTGTGTGTGTGTGTGTGTGTGTGTGTGTGTGTGTGTGTGTGTGTGAAGAACAGAGCACATTACAACTGGTTGACCCAGCCTAGTTTCTTAACCCTAAAAACTGAATTCCAGAATGGCAGAAATGAAACCAGAGAGAAAACTGCATGACATGGAAAACAAATGGTGGTCTGAGCAGGCAAAAGAGCTGCAAAGACCAACATGGTTTCTACAAGTCCACTGAAACCATATATGGGCCAACGAAACACGACATAAACCCTGTTCGATCAGCCGAAGGAGAGCTCCTGAAAGACAAGCAAGCAATCCTAGAAAGACGGGCGCAACACTTCAACACTTTACTGAACTGAGAAAACCCGATATGGAGCACAAAATCTTTGATAACATCCCAAATGCCCCTCAAGCGGCAGGTTTCTATGTCCCACTTACACTTGCAGAAGTTGTTCATGCCATCTGAGCTCTAAAAAATAACAAAAGCCCTGGCCCTGATGGCATACCATCTGAACTGATCAAAAAGGGTGGCCAGTTACTTCATCATTGCCTCCATAATCACATACTGACTGCATGCAACCAAGAACAAATTCCATATGAATGGCTTACCACTGATACTGTAACCATCTACAAGAAGAAAGGGGCCCCCTCAAAACGTGACAACAGCAGAGGCATCTCCCTCCTTGTGATTGCTAGTAAAGTACTAGCCAAAATAATGTTATCCAGGCTGACAAAACATTTGATTGAGTCAACACTCCCCGAAACACAACGTGGATTTCGGAAGGAACGAAGTACCTGTGATATGGTCTGTGTTGCCCAACAGATGCAAGAGAAATGCCACAAGCAGAACCGTGACTTGTATATTGCATTCACTGATCTTGGAAAAGCATTTCACACTGTCACCAGAGAACTTTTATGGAGTGACCTCCTACAGAGCCTGCATGACAACATGAATGCTCGCCTGTCCATATGTGGGAGCAAATCCGAACCCTTAAATGTCGATGTGGGTGTAAAGTAAGGATGTGTCCTGGCTCCCGTCATTTTCAACATCTATCTCACTGCAGTCACCCTTTAAAGTCACCAACAAATAAACCCTGATGATGGAATAAAAATCCAATTCCGTCTAGACGGTAACTTATTTAATCCCAGGCTTCTTCAAGCACAATCAAATTCTGAAATAGCCCATTTCCAAGAGCTGCAATATGCTGATGACTGTGCTGTCCTTGCACATATCTCAGAAGCCCTACAACAGTCTCTCACTATCATATCCAACATTTATCATGCAGTGGGGCTCCGAATAAATGTAATAAAACAGAAATAATATCTCAGAGAAACAACGCAGCAGAGCCTTTTGCGGTCCAGACAAATGGCGAACATCTAAAACAGGTAGAGAAATTTTCCTGCCTTGGAAGTGTGCTCACTGATAAACATAACATTGAGCGCAAAAGTCCTTGCATGAATCAACCACGCCTCAGCCCCTTTTAGACGTCTCAGATCAAGAGTCTTTGAAAACATCAACTTGAGAATCGAGACGAAGGTATCCGTACATAACTGTATGCCCCTCCACCCTCTTATACAGTGTCGAATCATGGACTACTTACCAGCGTCACATCAAACAGCTTGAGCCTTTTCATATCCGATGCTTAAAGCGCATCCTAGGACACACATGGGAGGATAAAGTCCCTCACTAACAAACTCTTCATCGGGCAAAGTCAACTAGCATACAAACCATACTAGCTAAAGAAACAGCTCAGATGGATCAGACGTTTGTTCCGCATGCCTGAGCACCGCCTTCCCCGCCAGGTTCTGTATGGCAAACATCCTGCACCACGTCACAACCCAAGAGGACAGAAGAAGAGATATAAAGATCATATAACGACAATCCTGAAGAAATGCAACATCATACCAAATGATCTTGAAACTAATGCCTCTGACAGAAAACAATGGCGTACTCTCTGCAGTGAAGGAACCATTCATCTTGAAGAAGCTCGGAACCTGGCCAGAGAAGAGCATAGACAACGGAGACACAACCAAAACAGAGTTCTCCCAGCAAACCCGGACTTGATATGCCAACTGTGTGGCAAAGTTTGCGGATCCAGAATTGGTCTCCACAGTCACATATGTTGGCACCAAAGACTGAGAAACATATGATTATAGCAGCCGTCGTCTTCTGTAATAGAAGAACAGCTTTAAGTGCGTGTGTGTGTGTGTGTGTGTGTGTGTGTGTGTGTGTGTGTGTGTGTGTGTGTGTGTGTGTGTGTGTGTGTGTGTGTGTGTGTGTGTGTGTGTGTGTGTGTGTGTGTGTGTGTGTGTGTGTGTTTTCCACCGTCTGACAAATATATTCAGCCCATGGTCTTTTTTATCGTCGGTTAAGGAAGCACCCCAACACGTCTTCCTTTGTGATTTATTTTTGGATATGGCTGGTTCATATCTGTTTATGTGTAATTAATGCAGAATATGGCGATATTAGAATGATTTGACTAGCATAGAACAAATAGGCAAGGTATATTAAACAAAACAAATCGCTTAGGAAGAGACATTATGGAGCTTCCTTACACAGCAAGAATACGGGTCCAAGTCTAACCCCAACAGTTCGAAAAGTCACTCCCATGCTGAGTAAAATAATCGGGAAGCAGCAAGAGTTAAGTGGAAAATGCGGTGCTTCATTCCATTGAGGATGTTAATATTTACTCTTTCAATGGGGTGGAGAAGGACGTCGCCTCAGTGCACCTCTTGTTCCTCGTTCATGTTGTTTAATCTTACCATCAGACTGCCCTCTCTCCAGTTCACACCACCCTCATATACCTCTGCCCATTGCTCCATAGCATCCCTGGTCTCCCTTCTTCTTCTCCTCCTCTGCCTTACAGACACTCTTCTAGTCAAACACTTACTGTCCATTCTCTCCACATCACTGAGAGAGAGAGAGAGAGAGAGAGAGAGAGAGAATCGATACCACATAAATGTTTGCCATGTGAACCACCAATTATCACCATTACCACCACCACCACCACCACCACCACCTCCATCTACCACCGCCGCCACCACCACCATCTACCACTTTGAAATGGTTGTCAAGAAAACTCACTCTTTCTGCGGGATGATGCCGGCGCTGCGGACGTGCAGAAGAACAGACGTATTGGCCTGCACCATGGACGTCACCTCTCTGTGCACCGCCTGTTCTATGTTCATGTTGTTCACCCGCACTACTTGGTCACCCGCCTGTGGAAGAGAGGCGGAAGAAAGGTTAAAGTGTTGCTGTAAAATAAGGAAAGTGATCATGCGTTTTATTGTTGTCTCCAGATTTCTTGTGTGAAATTTTCCTTACCCCCATCTTAACGAGGGAAAAGTGGTCGGGATGATGATGAGGAGGAGGAAGAGGAGGAGGAGGAGGAGGAGGTGAAGTTTTGATGATAGTAGTAAGGATTAAGAGAAGGACTGATGATAATGAGGAGGAGGAGGATTGATGATGTGATGATGAGGATGAGGATTGATGTTGATGTGATAATGAGGAGGAGGAGGATTGATGATGGTGTGAGGAGGAGGGGAAGGAGGATTGATGATGATGTGAGGAGGAGGGGAAGGAGGATTGATGATGATGTGAGGAGGATGGTGGTGAAGATGATGATGATGATGATTTTTTCCTCTGCAATTTATGATACCTTATGGGGGGAAGATACCGTACGCTGTGGTAATTAACACCCCTACCTGGCTCCTACAGTGTACACTCAGGTCCTGAATTTGCATAACTTAGCATAAAACTTAAAAAGAAAAAAAAAAAAAAAAAAGACTACCTTGAAATTATAGTATCGTAATTAGCGACCGACGCGAAATTTCATAAAGCACTTCAGTCCGATGACCTAATATGTATATTTTGTTCTTTCTGCTGCTTGGCTATTTTCTAAACCTAGCAGGTCTTTTTTACTCTCTCTCTCTCTCTCTCTCTCTCTCTCTCTCTCTCTCTCTCTCTCTCTCTCTCTCTCTCTCTCTCGAACATCGTAGTTGAAGTCCAAGCAGAAAGAAATACAGTGACTCACACATGGGACAAAAATGATTATAATGAGTACAGATATAAACACGGTAAAAAAAAAAAAAAAAAAAATCTATTTAAAGTCAGACTCCTTAAACCCGTAAGTGGGTGGTCACAAGCAAATAGCCTCCATGTCGCCCTGTCCCTTGCCATTTCGATGCCCTCTCCCCACCTTACACCCCACTCTCTCATATAACTCTCCACTCCGTCCCTCCATCTCATCCTCTTTCTCTTCCTCCCTCTATCCCACTCACATACACTCTCTAAAGAAACACAGCGATACATGAAGAAGAAGAAGAAAAAAAGTAAACATACGGCAGTAAATCATGCAGAGCACAAATTCTAACGCGCAAGTATAGCCGCGCATTTAGAAAAGACTCCCGTACACTGAATGAAATAATCTTTACGTCAACAGGAAGGGAATGCAAAATGTGTCATAGGACTCAAAAGATTAACGTGTAATGAAATGGAAGAATAACATATTCGTAAGAGTTGTTCATTGGGAAGGGTGCGACGAATTACCGAATCGACAGTTAATTGCATTGTAAAATATGATCATTTGTATCACCGTATAGACATACAAACCCTATTATGTGAGATTCTGTCAAAATATTAAATTTAATACGAATTATAATGAAACTGGCTTCAGCACGAAAACGTGCTGAAGTTAGGGAATGTGTTTTATCTTCAAATCAGCTGGCCCTGTTAAACTAAAATTTTGTAAAAATACTGAATTAACAATACAGATAAATGTGAGCTCGGCTTATTTGAACTGATATGTTGATATTTCAGTAATAATCTGTATTAATTACCCAATATAATATTTGCGGAGTGTGCTTTGAGGGCTAATTTAAAGTAGGTATGTTATTATTGGGCTATTTCTTGGTGTCTGGAGCAAACTATTGCATTTAAGTATGTAATGTTCTTTATCCTATTCATAGGGTTTGTGAAACTGACACTTTGTCAAGAGGAGGTAAAGAAAGCCAGCCTAGAGGTGGTGGTGACAGTGGTAGAGGAGAAGCTCAAGATTAGTCCAGAGATTTTGCGAGTGTATTTACGAGTCCCGGGAGACTTGCCTCACCACACGTCTCCCCCCCCCCAACTCTCTCTCTCTCTCTCTCTCTCTCTCTCTCTCTCTCTCTCTCTCTCTCTCTCTCTCTCTCTCTCTCTCTCCCTCTCAGCAAATTGTGCATGGATGCATAAACATTTGTTGCAGTTCATTTGCTCAGAAGCCAGCCATGCTCTCATCAGCACTACACTGTTGCATTTTCCTGGCTGCTATATATCGCTGTGGTAATGGTCATTTACAGCTTGTTGTCAGGCACATTTAGAACCAAATCAGGTAAACATACCGGGGAACTACGATCCATGTCTATATCTATCTGTATTTGCATCTTTGTGTGTGTGTGTGTGTGTGTGTGTGTGTGTGTGTGTGTGTGTGTGTGTGTGTACACAAGCCCCAACACTGGCAAACGTTGTCGGAGAAGTCCAAGCAGAAATGAGAATAAAAAATGTAGTGATTCGTCGGCGTTTTGTCTGCGGCCACCCTTGCGGGATTAGGGCGTCGGGCTATAGGTAGATAGATATATTTCTTTTATTTAGGTTCTCTATATACCATTCAGTACCAGCCCCAACACTTTGGGGAACACTGTCCCTGAAGGCCAAGCGGGGAGGGGTGCATGAGGAAAACAATATCGGTATCACAGGGCACAGAAGGTACAGAAGTAATTATCATTACAAGCACAGTAATGAACAAAGACATACAATAATACATGCATTGTACAAAGTTGTTACAGTAATTATCATTACATGTTTTGAGATGAGTAACTTGGTACATAGATACACACGTATGAACGTACGTATGCAGAGAGAGGCACGTATGCACACATAGATATACGTACATATCTGTACATGTAAGTATATATTCACGCACATGTAGCCGTAGACATAGTGTATATACAGGATAGGTACCCATGTATAAAGATATGGGTATGTGTACAGGAGTGCATACATATACATATGCAACATGCACATATATATGATATATTCATAAATACATAGACAGGGAGACATGTATATATATATACCTTAAGTAGATACATATACATAGTCACATACACAGGTAGGCAGACAGAAAAAAAAAAACGATATGCATTATAGAATTACCTCTTGATTCAAAATCCAGTCACTAGTACAATACTTGTACATGCACATGCACCTGATGTGTGTGTGTGTGTGTGTGTGTGTGTGTGTGTGTGTGTGTGTACAACACACACACACACACACACACACACACAGGCTTGTATATATATATATATATATATATATATATATATATATATATATATATATATCTGTATATATGTGCATACACAGATACAGTATATACATATACACATACATACATATACTGTACATACACACACACACACACACACACACACACACACATATATATGTATATCCATCCATCATCCATGAGGAGCGTAGGAGCGTACGAGCCCGGGGCTAGGCAGTTGGTCCCGACATTTATGATGAGAGTGACCAGCCTCACTCATCCCTGAGTGGCATTACATGAGCAATCAACCCCAACCACTACTTGGATATAAACCTTCACCGGCTCAATCCGATTGGAGCGCAATACTTGCCCACCAAACCACCAGGCGCCAAAATTTGGTTATATGGTTACCACCCAGCGTAGTAAAGGGTTTCCTGGTGTACAGGAAACCATTTGGCATGTCACTCAGTGTCGAGTCACCCACAGGCAGAAGGAAGAGGAAAGAATGAAGGAAAGACAGAAGAGGGAGCGTAAAGTTACCCGTAGGCAGAACGACAAGGAAAGAATGAAGGAAAGGAAAACAGAGGAGGATGGAAAGAAAGAAGGATGGAGGAGAGGAAATGGTAGACGCCTGACAGCAGCATTACATCGAGTGAGTGGATGGTAAGCGCCCCCACCTACCACAGTATATATATATATATATATATATATATATACCAGGATGTCCCATCATCGTCCTGGTGCCAGCAGTTAATATTATTTCAGTTTCCCTTGGTTGAAATTAGCCAATCAAATTGCATCAGACCGCAGAAAACCAGTGTCTTTCATGGGGAACTTATCTACCTTTTTAAACATTGCTGAGTGAGTAGATCGACGCTGGAAGATGGTGCTAATGATGATGAAGGGCCGTAGCAGTGTCTTTTTTTGTCACTGAGCGGCGTCAAATGAGTTACAAATGGACGAGAAATTGGGCCAAGTTAAGGTGATAATAGGGGATTCTTTTTATTGACTCCCCCGTCCCCCCTTTTGTTTCATAAAATATTTCCAGGTTTAATTTTCCTTCATTGCACCCACATCTGTCTGTCACATCGATGTGTTCTATGATATTATATCCCAAAAATAGGGAGGGCTTCTATGTGGCACATCTGTCGCAAATGCGTTTTTATTAGGTTTGATCGTGACGCGCGACCTTCCCTCAGCTCCCGTCCTCAGCGGTGCAGAGGCGACTTACAAATGAAGAGGCCCAAACTACAGCTCCCTAAGGTAACCTGCTTTTTAAGGTTTAAGAGGCTTTCAAGGTTGGGTTAAGGCTGTATTGGTTCAAGGCACCTGAGGGGTCTGGGGGGTAAAGTTCCCCAGTTAGGACAAAGTTTGGATTAGTAGCACCGGGGGGCGTGGGGGGAGGGGACCCCAATTAAGACAAGGATAGGTTTAGTTTAGTTCTGATAGGTTAATTAGGACAGGTTAGGTTCGATTCAGGTAGGTTTTTAACGTATTTCGATCTATTTACATTTTGTTCCGTATCTGACTTCAGGCTACGTATTTCGATCGATTTTGTTGATATGATTCCGTATCTGACTTCACACCCCCTTAGGGATTAGGAGTCATTTCCGACAAAAATTAAGACTCAAACGATCGAAATACGTAAAAAAAAAAAAAAAATCGTTATTAAAAAAAGGTACAACAAAAGGGAAAAATTCATTCTTTGAAATTTTTTATAGGTCATTTTTATCGGAAATGTCTTATTTTGCCCGACTCCTCCCCACCCACTGTGAGAAACGGCATTTTCGGCAAAAATTCCGATAAAAAATCGATCGAAGCACATGAAAGTGCACTAAAAACAGTCACACAAAAACATGGTACCTAAGGGAAGGGGGCACTCCCTTCCATGACATTAACCATCCAGACAACCACTAAACTACCTTGAATGCCACTCAGAGTCAAAGCTAGGCCAGTCGTCAACCTTATAAAGCCACAGCTGCCTCGGCGTGTTCTTCCTGTTTGTGTGCGTCGAATTCGGCGGGGATAGGGACACCTGCAGCTTGGCGCGCACGTGGTTTTGGGGATTATTGCACCGCCAACCTTCGTCCGCGTTATACCAGCACACAGTATCACACTTAGCACACTTCACTTCAGTAGGTATAACCCGTGATTGCGAGAAACCTTTAGGCTTGCCAAATTATTTTGAAAGCACCCGTGGACTGGACTATGTCCCACTACACTGGAGCACAACCATCACACAAAGACGATTTGAAAAGACGCGCTTCCTGTCCCGGGCAGATGGGGTAGCACCCAGTGCGCCCAGGTCATCGTTAATTGGCTGAGAGATTAGAAACGCTGCTGTCATTGGTTCATTCATGAAAGATAAATAGGGGGCGACACGGTAGGAATAACGACCAAGACGACTGACAGAGGGCATCACGATCACAAATCACTCCTCCAAGATCCATATCCGCGGCCCATAGTTACTGAGATGATTTTCACGCGACCATGAACACCTTGAATGTACAGTCGCGAGCAGATGAAAAGGAGACACCAGCGCACACACCTCTGGGTCGCTTCTACCCGACGAGTTACGGGAGAGTGAGAGAGGGAGGGGGGTGTATGGAGGGGCTGGTGGTGGGAAAAAGATCAAGAGAGGGAAGGGAAGGGAAGGGAGGAGAGGATGGGCGGCAATAACCATGGCTGTCAAGGTCTTAATTTATCTTGATTATGGATTAATGTTTGATTTTGGGAGAGCTTAATTAATCATGATGTCAATCACATCACTGATAATGGGTTTTAATTTAAAACTGTTTTCACTTGAAGCGAAAGAGTAGTTTGTTGTGTCATAGATGAAGTTGGCACCTTTGCAGCTGAACTGTGGCTTCATAAGATTCTATACAACAGGCAAAGCGTTAACCTAATGGTTCATATTGGCTAAACCCCTTTATTTTCACCCCCAGAGTCTCCCATCTCCTTTCTTTCTCTCTCCTCCCCTCCACCCGTGCCAAATTATAATAGGCTTTTCTGTCTCAAAAGTATCCCTCCCCAGGTGCGAGTTCCATTCGAGGGGTTCATTGGTGAGAGGTGAAACTGGAAGGGGTTCAAGAGGGAGGGGGTAACACCTGTTTGAGCGATGTGGTGGAAAATATTGGGGAATGAGGAGAATAGTAATGTTGTCATAAGCCAAAGGTGAAGAAAATATGTGCACGTCGGGTTAACACTTGTCTGTGATGGTTCTGGTGCCCAACAATTAATGGATGAACATTTTAATAGGTTGATTGTGCTCGTCATTCAGGATGTCAGCATAAATATGTCTTGCTATATGTCATCAGATTCTAGCCATGATTATACACATTTTTTTATCTTGGGAATGCTAGGGATCAAAAGCATATGAAACCGAATTAGATGGATTTAACATTTACAAAGCTATGTACTGATTTTTAGTTAAGTCATCATACGTCAGTATTTGTTCGACATTACAACTGTAATGATAACAATTTCTTTAATGAATGGGCTATTTTCAGTGCTTAATGTGTTTTAGCAATAATTATTAATAATATAAAATACGAGAACCACAGGTATTCATGTTTTTTATGATAAAAGAAAATTGTGAGGAACGGAGTGAGACAAACCCTCTTGCAGAATATAAGCTCATTTGTGGTGAAGTGAGGGTTCCATTCATGTGAACCGCAGTTCCCTTTACACACACACACACACACACACACACACACACACACACACACACACACACACACACACACCAGGAATGTTGCCAGAATGGGAATAATGACTAACAAACTCGTCAATATCAAAATGTGATGCCTGGCAACCACCTTCATTCTCAGACAGCCAAGACTGTTTCTCCCTCCCCTTCCACTCACCAAAAGCTCTCCCCCTCCCCCCCTCCCTCCCCAGCCTACCATCTCCTTTCTTCCTCTCTCACTCCGTCCCTCTTCAACTCGGCGTAGCCATTGTGAAACTTTAGGTTAACGATTTAGCTCTTGCCTTGAATCTTATGAAGCCACAGTTGAGCTGCGAAGCTAGCCATATCTTCATGTGTAATACAATATATTGCTCTCTCGCTTAAATGGAAAACAACTTAAAGTTACAAACCCATTACCTTATCAGTGATATGTATGACATCATGATTAATTAAGCTCGGCCAAAGTCAATCCTACATCCTTAAGATAAAGTAAAACCTGGACAGCCATGGTTACGCCTCTCGTACCCTCCCCTGCCCTTTCTCCCTCCACCAGCCCCTCCATTCCCTCCCCCCCTCCCTTCTTCCTCTCTCACTCCCCTCCCCCCCACACCTAGTAACTAGTCGGGTAGAAGCGACCCAAAGGTGTGTGTGCTGGTGACTCCATTTCATCTGCTCGCGACTGTACATATGAGACGGAAATGCCACAGAGGAGACCCCCCCCCACCCTTATTCTGATGAGAAAATGTCAAAGAATGCACCAGGAAAACCGCTGGGTGTTTTTGAACTAGAAAAAAAAAAATGGTGTAATTGGAAGCGAGCGATGTTTAGTTTCATGCATTTAGTCGGTGACTAAGATGTATAGGCAGTTTTTTTTTTAGTACTGTCTATTCATTGCAAAAATTATGAGCTATTTTTTTCAAAGTGTCATATATTGTGTTTAAAATTAATGTGTTATTATTAGTGATCGTTTATTTATATCTGTGGCAGAAATTTATGAACAATTTTTAAAGTATTGTACTTGGTATTTGATTTTGTGTGTATAATTTATGAGGTGTAGGTCCGTAGGCTTGATAGTAGCTTAATTCATTTCTTCACTACAAAGCTCCTCTCTCCTTGGTTGAATATAGTCGTCTGGTAGTAGCAAAAATATAGTAATTAATCCCCACCCCACCGCCTTAGACGAACACCAGACACACCCCAAACCCACACCAGACACGCCACCAGTACCCACCCCACCCCGCAACACACCTCTCATAAAGCCTGGTTTTCCTTAAAATTTTGGGTGCTGTGATAATTATATAGATGATCGTACACACAGAGAGAGAGAGAGAGAGAGAGAGAGAGAGAGAGAGAGAGAGAGACGGGGTGGGGGGGGAATGCAACCTGTGTCTACTCGAACATTCAAGTCAAATTCAGTTCGTCATATAATCGACATGTCATCGCAACTTCCAATCATCACTTCACTTTCCTCACCTCGCCTACTTTTTACAATCGGTGAATACTTTTACACTATTTTGCGGTAGTGGAAAGGGACGCCTTCATGTGGTGGCATCGGTAGAACCAGGCGGCTCCACTGCCCGGTAATACACACGTCCCTCAACTCCCTCTCTACCCCCCAACAGGAAGATGGTGGACAGCAGTCGAATAGTTTAAGCCTTCAGTCAATGTTTATGGTGAGCCTAGTCACGAAAACAACATATCAGCATGTAATCCTTACATCTGAAAAAGTCTCTCCAAAAATAAAAAAATATAAAGTGGTATTAGATAGAATGATTTACACACACACACACACACACACACACACACACACACACACACACACACACACACACACACACACACACACACATACACACACGCACACACTTTGGGGCAAGAGGGGTTACGCGTGAGGTCATTGCATCATTCAAAAAGGCAATCACTTTCACGTATATCATTTCACAGTCAAATTGTATTCACATTCAGTTCACATTCACTGTATATTCACTTCCGTCACTTGTCGCCACCTCATCCTTGCATCAGAATTCTGCCAGATGCATAAAAAACAGGAAAAAAAAGTGAATACAAAGGTGAGATTATTTGGCTTTCGTGTATAGATGAAGCAAGAGGAAAAGTAATTGATAGCTCTCTCTCTCTCTCTCTCTCTCTCTCTCTCTCTCTCTCTCTCTCTCTCTCTCTCTCTCTCTCTCTTGTGGAATCAGGGTTTCAAGTGCTTGAATGATGAGAGAATGAGTGTGGGGCAGTTCACTGGACGGTTTTATTTTTACAAACCCATTCTCAAAATATACTGATAAATGATAAATTTGTACTCCCAGTAGGAATTTTTCTTTAGTATAATTGCCATTCTCTTTATGGCATTTCATTCGATAATTAATTGATCTATGGTGATTAATAAGCTTAGGGGCGTAAACTAGGTGTCATTTGAGATAGAAAAGAATGCCAGGACCCAACGACACACACACACACACACACACACACACACACACACACACACACACACACACACACTACTCGCATACTGTTCGATACTTCTACTTGTATTTTGTTTTCTTCGTTTCTGGATTGTACACTTTCCCATGTTTTAAGTGGAAATAGGGATCACTTTGATGATGATGATGATGATGATGATGATGATGATGATGTAGTGATGGTAATGATGATGATGATGATGTTAGTAGTGGTAATGATGTTGTTGGTGTGGTGATGGTAATGATAATGATAATGATTGTAGTGATGGTGATGATAGGACTGAGGGCCGAATTCTAGGTAGTATATCAGGCATCGTAGCACCTCTTCCTTAGCGATTTATTTTGCATTTTACACCTCAGCTTTTTTTTTCTATAATATTTATATCGTTTTACTATTGACGTAATTTGCATCAGTGACACACGAGAGGATATTGAGGTGTAATATACAGAATTAATCGCTGAGGAGGAGGTGTCACGAAATTCCAAAACCACTAGGAATTTGGGTCTTAATTTAACATATGTATGGACGGTGTAATTCACCGGGTCGGTCAGGATCACTTGATGGTCGTGATCGTCAGATTTTACCCTCCCGGAAGGGAGCTGAGAGCTCATATAGTCCGATCCAAGGGCAAGGCTGTGACCTTCACACACGTACACACCCGTCCCCTTGCTCAAGGGGGACAGTAACCACCCACTTCGTCAGTGAAACTTTTCACAACCTGAGCGAGGCGCGAACTCCCGCCTACCAGTTGGCAAGCGAGAACGTTACCACTACACCAGCGTGTGTGTGTGTGTGTGTGTGTGTGTGTGTGTGTGTGTGTGTGTGTGTGTGTGTGTGTGTGTTGGGGGGGTATAGTTTTCACCGGAGTGTAGGTGTGACTTGGCAAATTGATCATTGTTTTTATTCTAGGGGAAAGATTGGCATGGAAGACCAGAGAAATATCGCACACCTGGGGATCGATGGCTTTGAAAATTCCCACGTTCTTCAGAAATAGATGAATTCGGTTGTTGTGATAATCAAGGGTAGGATATTTGAATATTCCTGCTATCGAGTCCCTGGCTGGTGTTGTTGTCAGGTAAGGAAGCACCCAAACACCTCTTCCTTACTAACTTATTTTTGGAAATGGCTGGTTAATATCCTTTTGTTCACTATATATGCAGAGTATGGCGATGTTGGAAGGATTTATGTAGCACAGAATGAGCAGAATAAATCACTTAGGAAAAGGAGTTAGGGAACTTCCTTACCCGATGAGAATACTGGCCCCTGTCGTAACTGTTATTTATTTTTCCAAGAACAAGAACTCGTATTCTCGTCGAGTAAGAAAACCCTCTAACACCTCATCCTAAGCGATTTAGTTTTGGATGTGGCCGGTTAATATCCATCTATATGTTATTCATGAAGAGTGTGTTGGTATTTGAGTGCTTTAAAGAACGCAGAGGAGAGGAGTAATAAGCAAAATAAATCGCGCAGGTAAAGGTGTTAGGGAGCTTCCTTAACCAACAAGGGATACCGGGCAAGGAAGGCTTCTACTCTTCTCCCTCTGTCCTTCCATCCCAAACAGATAACCAATATGGCAGTTTTCCTCTCATAACCAAGTTTTTTTTTTTTTAATATACGAAAACGCAAGACGGAAATATTCTAATGTTGACTATCCTGCAAAATTAATGTGAGATACGACACGGAACCGATCGTAAATACTCTTAACTTCCTACTTCTCTCTCTCTCTCTCTCTCTCTCTCTCTCTCTCTCTCTCTCTCTCTCTCTCTCGTGCCCCCAGCTGGATGTTGTATCAATATTAGCCACACAGCCAAAAACAACCACAGAGCAGAATTCACTTAAAGCACCATCAATCACAGCTCGTAGCCTTAGAAATAAATATAATGAACTCAAATGCCTCCTGTATATAATGAATAATTCCGTAATACAGCAATAATAGAAAAGCATCTTGATATAGGTAACAGGGATTTATTATCAGAATATCAGTTAGATTCGTACGGATTTCAGTGTACATGTAGGAAGAATGGACATCTACGTGGCAGTGTTGGACTCTAAATCAAAGCCCATTTTAATCCCACAGTCATAATGGTGTGTGTGTGTGTGTGTGTGTGTGTGTGTGTGTGTGTGTGTGTGTGTGTGTGTGTGTGTGTGTGTGTGTGTGTGTGTGTGTGTGTGTGTTCAGAAGATTAAGAGAGGAAGGAAAAACAAATTAACTTTTAAATAATTCCATACACCAAATTACATGCGTCCTCCGTTCATTAAAAAAAAAAAAAAATTGTAACCATTGGACTTGAACTGCTGTAGGTTGATGTTAAGATACGTTTTACAGATATAAATGTAAATGTTGTCACGGTCTGTCGTCACCCCACTCAGTTTGTAGAGGAAGATATAAGTCCGTGTTCCATAGGGTAAGGTGGCTCCCTAATACCCTTTCCTTAACGATTTATCCAAACTACTCATTAATACTCCCTGGCTTGCCTCTTGTGTCGTTTCAGTATCGACATAGCATGAAAAACACACAAGAATATAGTAATGGTGCAGAATCAAAAATAAATCGGTAAGGAAGAGGTGTTAGTAAGCATCCTAACATACTAGAATACCGCCCATCCGATATCTAGCAGGAAATTCTAGATGGGGACGAAACACTAAAAACTAGCAACTTTAACTCTCCTCTTTCCTTCTCTCTTCTTCCTTCTGTCTCTCGTTGCTTGAGAAACTTCCGAGAGTTACTCAACAGGCGGTGATGATCAGTAACTTTTCTTTTTTATTTTATTTTTGTGTCTATTTTTTGTGTATTTTTTTGCGAGTAATACAAAAGAACATGAAGCAGTTCCGGAATGCTGTACAGGTTGCCTCAGGGGATTGTTAACCGTATAGAGAGAGAGGAATTGTTGTTTAGTGTAGTATTTGTTGAGAGAGAGAGAGAGAGAGAGAGAGAGAGAGAGAGAGAGGGAATGTGTGTGTGTGTGTGTGTGTGTGTGTGTGTGTGTGTGTGTGTGTGTGTGTGTGTGTGTGTGTGTGTGTGTGGCTTCTATTTCACCTTGAGGAAGCCCATAAAACGGTACAAAATCACTTGCAGGCAGGCAGGGGTATGGGTGTTTGAGCAAGCAGCGTGGGAAGGAAGGACGAGGTGTTTAGGACCCATTGTCTCGTCGGTTAAGGTGGTTCCCCAGCACCTTCTGCATAGCGATTTGTTTTGCGTATTACACCTTACTGCCCTCTTCTGTGTTACATAATCTTTCTATTATCGCCTCACTTTACATGAAAAGCGTGCAGAAGGATATTGACCAGCCGTATCTGAAAATAAAGTGCTAAGAATGCGGTGTTAGGGACCCGCCATAACCAACGAGGTTACGAGTCCTGGCGTCTTTGGCTTGTATTCTCGTCGGTTAAGGAAGCTCTCTAACACCTCCTCCTTACCGATTTATTTCTGGTCATGGCTAGCGAATACCCTTTTGTGCGTTATTTTTGCAGAGTATGGCGATATTGGAAGGGTTTATGTTTCAGTGGAGAGGACAATTAGGTGTAGTAAACAAAATAAATCGCTCAGGAAAAGGTGTTTGGGAGCTTCCTTAACCCTTCTATAGCCGGCTTGTTTCATCTGACGGAACTAGGCCAGTCACAACTTGAGTAAGCCGTGGTTGTTTGAAATTTGATGAGCTGGAGTTATGAGGCAGGAATGAGTCCCCTTGGTTGCTAGCCAAGTCAGCCATCCAATCTGACTACAATTGACCAAACAACCGAACTGAAAAGGGTTACGGATCTCTGTCAGGTTAGAAAAATATCACAGTAGTGCAAAAACGCGTCTCTGAAACTGACTGTAATCGTCAGGATGGTGCAAGAACGACGTATGAGGCGCTTGTAGTGAAGAGGTTACCTACTTCAGTGCGAGGACCTTTTTTTTTTTTCCGGGCACAGTGTTTTTCCAGAGAAGGAGAGAATATGAGGAGGTGGAGGAAGAAGTGCTTCTATTAAAAGGCGTTGCGTAGGAGCCAAGATAGTCGCAAAAAATGTTTTAAGGTCCAACTTTGCTATTGTTATGAAAATCTTTTTAGGGCAACGTATGGTGTTATTTGCGATTTTATTATGTCTTTGGGGTTTCATATATGTCCCCGTGTGGAATGGGGCTGTACAGCTTTACTTTATCATATTCCCTTATTAACACCGTCAAATTGTTTTCTTCAGTTTAGGGGCAGAGTTTGAAGGCGTATGTTATTTTATATGGTCACTGCTGTTGACTCTCCTCATGTATTGTCTCTCCATACTGTGTTCGTAGATGAAACAAATACGATAACTTTTGCCTCATGCATTAGTGTATTAATTGGTTTTCTTATACATATTTCCGCCTAGCCTTCAGCGGCAACGATCCCTAGAGCAGATGGTGCATGGTGACAAGTGGAAATGTTGGATGGGAGAGAGACACAGGTTTGAGATTGATTTCTGGATTTTCTATAACCTTCCGGGTTACACACAACCCATCTGTAGAGAGTCAGGGTCATGGTTTGGGTTCTGTGTAGCTCGAAACGTTAGAAAATAAAGAATCCAAGCTCTATAATTTGTGCCTCTCTCCCACCAAACATTTTCGTTCCCTAAGGTATTGGGAATTGTACTGAATGGTAAATAATCTAAAAAATAACGATCTAGAACATTCTCGATAGCTATTTAGACTCAAGCATCGTCGTCTTTGCTATTTATCTTCCATATTACACATCAGTACTATGCTACTTATATCCTCAAAATACCAACATAAATGGCATAGATAGCATAGAAGAGTGAAGGGTTTAGCCCGCCATTGCCTCACTGCCAGGCTGCTATGAGTGATACCGGCTGAAGACACACCGTTTATGTCGAGAATCCGAGTGAATCCGGGAGAATCCAGGTAGTAAAATGGCGTGTGTGTGTGTGTGTGTATAGAGGAATGTTGACAATTGTGACGGATGGAGTGGGGTGCAGTGACGTAACAGTAATGGATGTTGCTGTGGAGAGAGAGAGAGAGAGAGAGAGAGAGAGCAAAACACTGGTGATGGCTGTTATTGTTGTATTTTGGCGTCGTATGGGTGTTATGACGAGGGGGACGGTCCACTGACAACACAAGGGGAGTATGAGAGTTTTTCTTTTTCTCTCTCACTCTTCACTTATCTCTTCCCTTCCTCTTAATCACTCCTGCTTTCTTCCTTTCTCTTTTCTTTTGCGTCCCCTTTCTCTTTCCCTTCTCTCTTTTCATTCCTCTTTCTCTTTCCCTTCTCTCTTTTCATTCCCCTTTCTCTTTCCCTTCTCTCTTTTCATTCCCCTTTCTTTTTCCCTTCTCTCTTTTCATTCCCCTTTCTCTTTCCCTTCTCTCTTTTCATTCCCCTTTCTCTTTCCCTTCTCTCTTTTCATTCCCCTTTCTCTTTCCCTTCTCTCTTTTCATTCCCCTTTCTCTTTCTCTTCTCTTTTTCTTTCTCCTCTTTATCTCCTCACTTTCTCGTGTTTTCTTCTTTACTCTTATTCTTTGCTTTTCTCTTTCCCTCCTCTTGTTCCCCCCGTTTTCTTCCTTTCTCTTGTCTCCTATTCATTGCTTTTCTCTTTCCCTCCTTTGACTCTCTTTCCTTGGTTTCCTTCCTCACATTCTTCACGTTTCCTTTTCTTATATTTGCTATATTTTTCGTTTTTCTTATCCTATGTTTTCCTTGCCTTTTCTTGTTCTTCTTTTATTATTCTGTTTTTCTCTTCTGCCTTCTTACTCCTCTCTTTTCTTCCTTTTGTCGTATTTTTGTGTTTGTCTTCCATTCGCTTATTTTTATTCTCTTGTTTTCCTCATCTTTTCTCTTCCTCTTTTTTTTTTTTTTTTTTCATTCGTGTACAGCATTTGCATCGCTTAGTTTCTTTTGTATGTATTTTTTTCCCCTCTTCCAGAGAGAGAGAGAGAGAGAGAGACGCAGTGAGGAGAGGAGTATGGGAAAATCTCACACTGAAGGTTATATTAGTTTACCTTGAGAGTTACTGAAGCTTGTCAGTATTCCGTAGTTATGTCTTCTCCTAGGGAGGGGGGAAGAATACTATCCCAGTATCCCTGCTTGTCGTAAGAGACGACTAAAAAGCGCCTTATTGTCTTCAATCTTTCTCTCCTTACTCTCTCTTCTTCCATTCTGTCCCACCTCTCTCCTTGATTCCATGTGTCTTCCGGTCTTTATTTCCCTCTACTATCAGGTTAGAAATTTGGTTTCTTTATTTTCCCTCATCTCGTATCAGGTTAGACATTTGGTTTGTTTTCTGCCCCTATCAAGTTTAGACATTTTGGTTATTTCCCTATACTCCCATCATGTTAGACATTGGGTTTATATCCCTCTACTCCCATCAGGTTAGACACTGGGATTATTTCCCTCTGCTCCTATCAGGTTAGACATTTGGTTTATTTCCTTTTACTCCTATCAAGTTAGACATTGGGTTACATGACAGGTAGTTCAAAGACTTTCCAATGACGTGTACCTTTCCTCCCTTCCTTGGTCAGGCTTTTCACCTACCTGACAAAGCAAGCCACTTCATTGCCCGTCCCCATTAACGGCAAGTCGCTTCATCGCCAAGCCACTTCAACGCCAACACCACTTCAACGTCAACACCACTTCAACGTCAACACCACTTCAACGCCAACACCGCTTCAACGCCAACACCAGGTAAACACCAACACCACGTAAACACCAACACCACATAAACACCAACACCACTTCAGCACCAACACCACGTAAACACCAACACCACGTAAACACCAACACCACGTAAACACCAACACCACGTAAACACCAACACCACTTCAACACCAACATCACTTCAGCACCAACACCACTTCAGCACCAACACCACTTCAGCACCAACACCACTTCAACACCAACACCACTTCAACGCCAACACCACTTCAACACCAACACCACTTCAACACCAACACCACTTCAGCACCAACACCACTTCAACACCAACACCACTTCAGCACCAACATCACTTCAGCACCAACACCACTTCAGCACCAACACCACTTCAACACCAACACCACTTCAACACCAACACCACTTCAGCACCAACACCACCTCAACACCAACACCACTTCAGCACCAACACCACTTCAACACCAACACCACTTCAACACCAACACCACCTCAACACCAACACCACTTCAGCACCAACACCACCTCAACACCAACACCACTTCAGCACCAACACCACCTCAACATCAACACCACTTCAACACCAACACCACTTCAGCACCAACACCACCTCAACACCAGCACCACTTCATTGCCAACACCACTTCAACACCAACACCACCTCAACACCAACACCATTTCAACGCCAACACTGCTTCAACGCCAACACATAAACACCAACACCACGTAAACACCAATACCACTTCAACACCAACACCACTTCAACACCATCGCCGCTTTAACATCCCCTTCTCCGTTTGTTTCACTGCTAGCCATATTTTTTTTTTTTTTTTTTACGTGTCCGACTCTGGGCAAAGGCTTATCTTTGTTGCTTTGAATTAGTGCCACATAGTCATTGGCACCTGGCGCTAGGAATCCATTATTAATTCGTAGCTGTCTGGTTTTTATGTGCACTCGCTAAAATAATAATAATGATAACAATAATAATAATCGATACCATTGTCGTGTGATACAATATGACACATGGACCAAGGATTCTGAACTACCAACAGCACCAAATGAACACGATTTCACTTTAACAGGTCATTCCAAACCTCATCGCTCACAGGGGTCCTGATGATTGCACACTTGATCAAAAAGTATCGATGCACACTTAGCCCGAAACACTTTGACGTTAAAGACGATAGTTACTGCAAAACCCCAAATAATTCCACCCAGCGCTGATACACCTGGGTTCTTTAGGGTGGCATATATATCGCTTGTTTGATATTTCCTTGTACAGTAATTATTGATAATATACGTATATTTAAATGATAACATAATGTAACGCGGAACATCAGAACCTATAGTGATAATTTCGGGTATTATCACACCTGTCCTTGATCATACCTTTATTTATTTATTTATTTATTTATCTATTTTTATTTTTCCAGTGTACACGTGCTACAAAAAAAGTAAAAACTTTCTTCCGTCTTTATATTTTGAAACGGAAGGCGAATCGTTTGAAAATTATCTCCATTAACTTTTCATTATTGTGTATGGCTGTTTGTATTAATAGACATAGGTTTTCCCTGAGAGAGAGAGAGAGAGAGAGAGAGAGAGAGATGGGAGGAGTCTGGGAACATCTCATACTAAGGGTTTGAATAGTTTACCTTGAAAGTCACCGAAGCTTAACGTCGTGTTATCATTGTTTGCACCTGTTGTCGAGGAAGCTGTAGTTGGTTTGTTATCATCTATGGGAACTGGGCCAATCTAAAAACTTGAATACTGTCGTTGTAATGACGTAGGAATTGGTCTCCATGGTTACTAATCAAATCAACCCTTCCAGTCTGACTATACTCCATACTCTTCATCTTGGCCTAAAATTACCATCCCTCCATCTTGAATACTGGGTTATAACAATAGATTAATTCAGAATGTGATGCTAGTCACGAAGAAGTGCTACAGAAAGGATGTAAAGCCATGGTATTGTCTTCTTCCGCCACATAGCTACGGAAAATAAGCCATAAACTAACGAAAATCTGGGCAAAGGTTAATTGAATGACATGTACACTTGACCATCTTTTTTTTTTTTTTTTTGGGGGGGGGCCTATCGACCATTGAGGCAAGGCCCCTGGTCATTAAGGCCAGATATATATATGTATATATAGCTACCCATATATACATATTGACCATCATCAGAGCCCAGATAATATTCAATGCAGTACTGAGCGCTTGGATGAAACGAAAGTGGATATTGCCGTCTGCAGGCTCTTTAGGACATCATCACCAGCATTACCATCGTCCTCCTCTTCCTCCTCCTCCTCCTCCTCATCATCATCATCATCATCACCTTCATCATCATCATCTCGACCTGTTTTTCCCATCATCATCATCATCTCGACTTGTTTTTCCCTCTTAAAGAAGAATTCAGTTAAAATCCAGCAATAAAATGAGAAAACACGACAGAACAACAGGCGTGGTGGAATGGGCCACACACTCATTCACTGATTATTGAAACCCCTGGAATCCTGACCATCTCACAGACACAACCATCTGCACATATATTTTGGTGATGGAGAATTAGTCATGCTTTTCAATAATTGCTACTTTATCTCTCATCCTCTGCTCTTACTCGTCTTTTGATTTTCTCTAATTTTCTTCCTAGCACTTCCTGTTTCCTTTTCCCTTTCATTTTTTTTTATCATTCAAGGTAAACATGTAGCGATGTCTCGCAACAAAAGTGCTTAACATTATTTTCCACCCTCTCACAGCTTTATTCTTCCATTAACTTTTAGAATTTTGTTACTCGTCCCCGCCCCGAAGGCGCTCGGGGACTGGTATTCTTTTCACTCGGTTTGTCTGTTGTTTGTCTATCTGTCTGTCTGTCTGTCTGTCTGTCTGTCCGCTAACAACTTTACTCGAAAACTACTGGTGCGATTTTGACTAAAATTATAATGATGATGGGTTATGACCTTCTGATCACCTGATTAAATTTTCGGCCAAAGTGGGCAAAGGCCCAGGGTGTAGGCCCTATATATATATATATATATATATATATATATATATATATATATATATATATATATATATATATATATTATATATATATATATAATCGTTATTCGCCATAACTCCTTTCGAATTCGTCGTATTGACATGAAACCAAACCTTAAACGTGCATCATTCAAATCTGCATCCTATAACATGCCTCATTACATCAGGGGGGGGGCCATCCCCCAGTTTGCGGTAGGGGGGTCAGTGTCAGGTGGGTCGGGCCTAAAATTTCACATGGGCATAAAATCGTCAATTTTCACCTGATTTACTCCAAATTTATAATTATGTGACATCTTTGACTAGATATTCTGTTGTATTTATACGTCAACACTAAAATGACTGCCGGTGACGGGTTTGCTGTGCCTTGGCACCGCTTCTTTTTCCTTTTTTCTTCTCATTCCCTCTTACTTGTTTTAGTAATACTTTAAAATGTTCTCTAGCGGCTTTTCGTAATTTGAGGGCGAAACATCTATATATATTTTTTATTTATCTATCTATCTATCCATATCTATATCTGCCCATCTATAACTATCAGTTTATCTGTCTGTCTCCTTATGTATGTATGTATGTGTGTGTGTGTGTGTGTGTGTGTGTGTGTGTGTGTGTGTGTGTGTGTGTGTGTGTGTGTGAAGTAAATAAGAAAGAATTCAAGGCTTAAAATCTGCAAAATCCCTTCTTTACTAATCCCCCTCTTACCTAATCCTATCTCTATCTATCTATCTATAGCCCGACGCCCTAATCCCGCAAAGGGTGGCCGCAGACAAAACGCCTCCAAGTCACTCTGTCACCCACCATTTGACTCCCCTCCCCCCAACTCACCCCCCCCTCCCTCATATACCTCTCAACTCCATCCCTCCACCTCATCCTCGGTCTACCCCTCCCTCTCCCTCCCTCCACCTCACCCACATACACCCTCTTAGTCAGTCTTTCACTTACTAAAATGTGTGTGTTAGCTTCCGGGGTGTGTTGTTTGTGTCTCTCAGGCCCAGGTGGACATTTACCTGGCCAGCACGCACACCTGTTTGTATGTCTGCTAATCACACGCTCCGGTAACTCACACGGGCATTCAGAGGGGTAACAGTGGATGGCAGTGATGGAAAGGGAGGCGAGGGGGAGATGGGGTGTTGGGAAGGAGAGTAGGTGGTGAGAGAGAGAGAGAGAGAGAGAGAGAGAGACAGAGAGACAGAGAGAGACAGACTGACAGAAAAAGTGTGTGTGTGTGTGTGTGTGTGTGTGTGGGGCAGAGGGGAGCCATATATCCAAAGTGTCTCGCGATATATCAACTTGAGGAGATTACTGTAGGGCCAAAATTGATTTAAAAAGTATTTTATCTAATTGGAATTAACTCTTAACCGTTACATATATAGTTACTGCTGACCTTATTAGTAAATTGTAAGGGGAACTATTTTTGACCTTAAAATCTCCAGTATTTGTAGCTCTGGCAGGGTTGAGAATTAGACCCACGCTGGTATACGCTGACATTTTTATAACTGAAAATTATCCCTAAAAATAATCTCTTGAAGTTTATCTTAAATGCTCGCCGGACATCCTGTACTTTCTTAAGATTCATGTATTTGTATTTATTTATTTATTTATTTATTTAGACTGCCACTGGTCCATTTTACTCAGCTACAAAAAAGAATAAAAAAGGCATGTGAATAGGTTGAAGCCTTTCTCCTTACAGTCCACTGAGATCCGTTTGTATCAGGCTTGTATTCTCTTCGGTTAAGGAAACTTCCTAGCATCTCTTCTTAAGCGATTTATTTCGTTTGTTACACCTTACTGTCCTCTTCTGTGTTACTTAAATCCTTCCAATGCCGCCACACTCTATGCAAGTAACGTACGAAAGGATATTAACCAACCATATCCAAAAGTAAATCGCTAAGGAAGATGTGTTAGGGAGCTTCCATAACCAAGGAGAATACAGTCCCTAGGGTCATACGTTTAAACCTGAAATTACGAAGTGGGATGCAGGCTAAGTCTTTGACGATGATTTTTTGAATAATTTGGCGGTGATGGAAGTTATCTGGCCTTCCTGTGTGGTTGCTGACTGCATTCTGTGATACGGGATGCAGGCTAACCGTATTTAATAACCACAGGCGTTACATATATCTATTTATCTGTCTATAGTCAGACACCTTAATTCCGTAAGGAGTGGCCTCAAACAAATCGCCTCCATGTCCCCCTGTCCCCTAACAACTAACATTTCGCTGCCCTCAGCCCAGCTTACACCCCCGTCTCCCATACACCTCTTTACTCCAACCCTCCATCTCATCCTCGGTCTCCTTCTTCCTCTCACTCACATAAACTCTCCTAGTTAGTCTCTCACCCCATCCTTTCTACATGGCCAAAGCACATAAATGGCCGTCAGAATTTAGATGTTTGTAATCCACTTTCCAATTTGAGGTTTAAGCATACAATCTTTTCATTCATTCTACCGCCAGACGATTTCATTCAACAGGAAAAACACCACGTCTGAATGAGCAGTGGCGCTTGAGTAAGGGAGGGGTTGAATGCTGACGCTGATGGATTGATGGATGTATGGTAGTGGTTAGTGATTATTGGCGGTTTGTGTTCATCTGACGGAACAGGGTTACTTCCACATATTGAAATACTACTACAAGTTACGGTTGCGTGATACTAAGTGAGCTTTGGTTATGAAGTAGGAATGAGTCTCCTTGGTCACTACACAAACCAGCCCTTTATCGGTTTATTATTATTATTATTATTATTATTATTATTATTTTTGCAGAAGATGAATAAAGGAAAGAAAGACAAATTAAATAGAAAATCCGTACATCAGATTACAGGTGTCCTCCATTCATAAAATGTCTTTAAAACTTGGACTTGAACTGCTGTAGGTCGACATTTGGGAGAAACTAATCTGGGGAAGCTAAATGGGATTAGAGATCGTTGTCAGGCTGAGTGAACACGAGATAGTGATTTACTGTTCTTTCACTACAATAAAAAAAAAAAAACGATTGGTTGTGGGCAGGTCATATCCATTGCAGCACCGATAATGGAATGGCAGCCCGGAGATGGGGTGAGAGGAAGAGGCAGACACAGAACAAGGTGGTGAGATTATATTCAGAGATCATAGTAATGGATGGAAGAGGCTAGTGATGATGATAGGGATGATGATAGTGGTAGTGGTGACAGTGATGATGATGGGGATGATGGTGGGGATGATGATGTGATGATAGGGATGGTGGTGGTGATGAAGATGATGGTGATGGTGGTGGTGATGATGAATACGATGAGGTGATGATGACTGACGCTGAAGGTGATGGTGGTGATAAGGATGAGTGACGTTGAAGGTGATGGTGATGATAATGATGACGATGGTGATTGACGTTGAAGATGATACGATGATAATGATGATGATGGTGACGATGACAGAACACTTTCCTCCCTCAACCATCTCTACCGTTCACTCTGTTTCTCTCGTTCCCCCTCCCCTCCTCCCCCTCCCACTTCCTCGTGATTAGGATTCCATGAAGAAGAACGGAGAACCAGTCAGCCCCCGTTCGTCCTTGCGCCTCAGTGCTGCGTGACCTTCCGCGCTTTGAGATTATTTCCTACTTCTTCTTCTTCTTCTCTCTCTCTCTCTCTCTCTCTCTCTCTCTCTCTCTCTCTCTCACACACACACACACACACACACACACACACACACAAATTTCCCACTTACTCATCTCCAGCCTTCCCAGATATCATAGTTAACAGTCCATATTTCATCACACATATTTTTTTTTATTTTTCTCCTCCTTGCTCCCTTTAATCATCCTTGTCTCTCTTGGTTTCGTTCAAACGCCCATTTACCCTTTCCTTACTTTCTAATTCTTCTTTGTTTTTGTTGCCTGTGTGTTATTTTCTTCCTTTGTGTGTGTGTGTGTGTGTGTGTCTGTGTGTTTGTTGGAGAGGGACGCCTTCACGTGGTGGCATTGATATAAGCAGGCGGTAGAGCTACCCTATCCCCCGAAGACAGGATGGTGGACTGTAGAAGGGCAACTTAAGCCTGCAGTCTACCGAGTTCACGTTCTAGATGAACCTAAAGCCACAACAACAAGAACAACAAATTTCCAACTCGTTATCAACTACCTCCCTCTCTCTCTCTCTCTCTCTCTCTCTCTCTCTCTCTCTCTCTCTCTCTTATAACTTTACTATTCCCCATCGTTAACCTCTCCCCTCTTTCTATTCCTGTTTTTTCCGTACGTTTTTCTTTTCAAGCTAGATAAAATTTCTTTGACATTTGCCCCCTCTTCCGCCCTTTTTTCTCAACAGTATTTCCATTAATTTCTTATCTTTTGCTCGTCTCCTGCATTTCCGTTGTCCTCTCACTCCTACTTTTCCTTCTGTGCTTCTTCATGTCTTTCCATTCCCTCGTGTCTTTCCATTCCCTCGTGTCTTTCCATTCCCTCCATTTAGTCATCTCTCCCTATTTTCTTCCACCATCCATCCTTTTTCATCTTTTTCCTCCTCCCTTCACTCTCCCCATTTTTCTTCCCTTGTTCACCTTTTTCATCTTTTCCATTCCATTCATTCATCTTTGTTTTCTTCCATTATCCTCATCCCTCATTTTACTGTCATTCACCCTATCCTCTTCTCTGTTTTCTTCCTTTTCTGCACATTTTGCTTCATTCATCCTTTCCTCTTTGTGTGTGTGTGTGTGTGTGTGTGTTTTCAGTTTTTCATATTTTCGTCCTCTCTTTCCCTTCCAGTCATTCATCTTTCCCTCTTTCTTCATATATTCATTTTCTTCATATTCTTTTTTCCCTTCCGATCTTTCATTTCTCGCCATTTTATTAGTTTATTCACCCTTTTCGCCTTCTCTTGCTCTTTCCAGTCATTCATCATTCCCCTTTCTTCTCCCTTCAGCAGTCCTCTCTTCCAGTCATTCATCCTTCATTTTTTCATCTTTTTTTTTCAGCTCCTTTTTTCTTGTCATTTACCTTCTTCTCATCCCTCTCTTTCCTCTTCTCCCCTTGTTTGTTCCCTTTACTTATCCATTTTTTTTTTTTCAGTTGTCTCACCTTCTTCTTCACCATTTCACATTCTTGTCTCTTTTTCTTCCAGTCATTCATTTCTCCTTTTCTTTTCTTCAGTCCTTTTTTTTCTGCTGAGTTATTTACCTTTTCCTGATCCTTGTCTTTCTTTTTCTCTGACACTTCCACTTTCTCATTATTTCCTCTCTCTCTCTCTCTCTCTCTCTCTCTCTCTCTCTCTCTCTCTCTCTCTCTCTCTCTCTCTCTCTCTCTCTCTCTCTCTCTCTCTCTCTCTCTCTCTCTCTCTAAATATCTATCTATCTATCTATCATTCTGTCTGTCTGTCTCTGTTTATCTATCTAACTACCGTACCCAAGGTTGTAGCCATATACAGTGTTTGTCTCTACGTCTTTCAGTCACTTCTATATCTTACCTATTTAATTACGTACTTTCTATAGCTTTTTGAAGGATGGGAGTCAGTCCATACGGGAGACTGTTGCTAAAGGACGTCATTCACAGTGGTAAACCTCCATACGGACCAGGTTTTAGCCAGAGTGGGACCCCTAGCAATCGCTCTCCTTTCCACATCCCCTAGATAGTTATTCCTCTCTCCTTAGAATAACGCAGGAGTGGGTGCGGCTGCTAAATGTGTCCTTTGTCTCGTCAAACCCTCATTTCCACAGTATCTTTACCCTTTCCTCCTCCCTGTCTTCCTCATTTTTTTTGCCCCCCCCCCCCTATTTTTTTTTTCAGTCCTGCGTGCCTTTGCGTCAAACCCGCGTCCTTCAAGAGTACAAGAGTGGGTAATGAGAGCTGCACGGATGAGGAAATGCCTGAGAGAGAGAGAGAGAGAGAGTGTGTGTGTGTGTGTGTGTGTGTGTGTGTGTGTGTGCGCGCTTCCAGCCATACATAACTGGACGTATGGACAATAGGGCAATCCAGTGAATCATAACATTTCTCCTTAATCCGAATTGTAAACATCAGGATCACGTTTCCCTACCCTGATCTATGAACTAATCTTTCTATAGTGCGTTTACTATAACCTGGCAAACATTTTAACCTTCTAACACCTTTCAGTTAGTTGATGGCAGAGTGTAGTTAGGTTGGAGGGTTGATTTGACTATACTCTTTTCACTCTATCTGCTGTTTTTACTCTACTCTTTTTACTCTACTCTTTCTTACTTTAACTACTCTTTTTATTGCAACTATTCTTTTTACACTAGCTGGTGTTTTTACTCTAACTACTCCTTTTACTCTACTCCTTTTACTATAACTACTCTTTTTACTCCAACTACCCTTTTTACTTTACTCTTTTTACTTCAACTACTCTTTTTACTCTACTCTTTTTACTTCAACTACTCTTTTTACTCTACTCTTTTTACTTCAACTACTCTTTTCACCCTAACTACTCCTTTTACTCTAACTACTTTATTTTTTACTGCAACTACTCTTTTTACTTTATTTTTTTACTCTACTGATTTTTTATTATAACTGCTCTTTTTACTATACTCCTTTTCCTCTACTACTCGTTGCACTCTAACTACTCTTCTTGCTCTAACTTGACCTAAAATTGCCATCTCTCCATCTTTAGTGCTGAGTTGTACTAGACTATGGTGCTAGTCACGAAGAAGTGCTCTGCAAACTATGTAGAGGTGTAGTATCGTCTTTTTCTGCCAGTGAGCTACGTGAGATAAGCTAACAAAAGAGTGAAAATCTGGGCCAAGTGAAGGTGAATTATAGTAACCAAGGAGACTCACTTCTAATAACCAAGGAGACTCAGTAACCGAAGACTCATTAGTAACAAAGAAGACTCATTAGCAACCAAGGAGACTCATTAGCAACCAAGGAGACTCATTAGCAAAAAAGAACTCATTAACAACAAAGAAGACTCATTGGCAACCAAGGAGACTCGTTAGTAACCAAGGAGACTCGTTAGTAATCAAGGAGACTCGTTAGTAACCAAGGAGACTCGTTAGTAACCAAGGAGACTCGTTAGTAACCAAGGAGACTCATTAGCTACCAAGAGACTCGTTAGTAACCAAGGAGACTCGTTAGTAACCAAGGAGACTCATTGGCAACCAAGGAGACTCATTGGCAACCAAGGAGACTCATTGGCAACCAAGGAGACTCGTTAGTAACCAAGGAGACTCATTAGCAACCAAGGAGACTCGTTAGTAACCAAGGAGACTCGTTAGTAACCAAGGAGACTCATTAGCAACCAAGGAGACTCGTTAGTAACCAAGGAGACTCGTTAGCAACCAAGGAGACTCATTAACAGCAAAGGAGACGCATTCCTACCTCATTGAAAAGGTTCATTTGGCCCAGTTCCTTCAGATGAAAAAGGTCGACTGTAGTATATGGTTGTGGTAGTTGTGGTAGGTGGTAGGTGTTGCGATAATTGTGTCTGTGGTGTGGTAGTTGTGGTGGTGAGGTGTGGCAGTTGTGGTGGTGGCGAGGTGTGGTAGTTGCGGTGGTGGTATGGTAGTATTGGAGGTGGTGGTAGTTGTGGTGGCGAGGTTTGGTAGTTGCGGTGGTGGTGTGGTAGTTGTGGTAGTGTTGCGATAATTGTGTCTGTGGTGTGGTAGTTGTGGTGATGGTGTGATATGTGTGGTGATGGTGTGGTAGTTGTAGTGATGGTGTGATATGTGTGGTGATGGTGTGGTAGTTGTGGTGATGGTGTGATATGTGTGGTGATGGTGTGGTAGTTGTGGTGGTGGTGTAGTAGTTGTAGCGTTGATGTGGTAGTTGTGGTGGTGGTGTGGTAGGTGTGGTGGTGGTGTAGTTGTGGTGGCGATGTGAAAGTGGTGGTGGTAAGGTTGTTGTGGTGGTGGTATGTTTGTTGTGGTGGTGATGTGGTAGTTGTGATGGTTGTGGTGCTAAGTGGGTGTGGTAGTTGTGGTAGTGGTGTGGTTGTAGCAGTGCACTGGTAGGTTGTTTTGGTGGTGGTGATGTTGATGGTGTGGTAGGGTATTGCAGTGGTGGGTGAAGTAGTCGTGGTGGCAGTGTGGTAGTTGTGGTGGTAGTGTGGTAGCAGTGGTGGTAGTGGTGGTAGTAACGCTTGGGTGACCTCCAGTGTGGCGACCTTAGCACGTGACGGTATCTGGCCCCCTCCCCCATTCCCCCAACCCTCTCCCTTTCCCCCTCTCTCCCTATTCCCCCCCAAACCCCATCCCCTCCATAACCCCACCAACCAACCCCTAACCATCCTCTTCCCTCCTCCACCCTCCCTCCCAGCCAGCCCTCTCATACTACCCATTTTATATCCCCTCCCCCACCCTGCACCATCCCCTCTCTACTACCCCTCCCCCCTACCCACAACCACCACCCTCTCTTTACCCTCCTCTACCCTCCCTCCCAGCCAGCCCTTTCATATTACTCTTTTTATATCCCCTCCCCCACCTCGTACCACCCCCTCTCTACCCTCCCCCCACCCCACCACCACCACCCTCTCTTCCCCCTCCCCCTCCACCCTCCATTCCCCCATCCCTTGTTTACCTCCCCTCCCTACATTTTCCTCTTACAGTATACCAGTACCCCTCTCTTTACTTTAATAATTATTCTCTCTCTCTCTCTCTCTCTCTCTCTCTCTCTCTCTCTCTCTCTCTCTCTCTCTCTCAGGTCTTTCCTTAAATTCCTTTTAGATTAACGTTGCTCTGCACTGATATTTATTTAGTACTAATCGATTTACTTCTTTTTTTTTTAAGCATTTTCTTCTGTCTCATGACTTTAGTTTTCATTTATAATTTAAGTTCCTACGTCTAGGGTGGTCCATGTATACGGCTACTCAATTTTCGTGTTGTGGGGACGGCTCAGTGTGTCTTGTTTCGTCACGGTCTTCGATGTATTATTGACTACAGTGCTTCACTCTGACCTGACAGAGATTCCTCACCCCTTTCAGCTTGGTTGATGGCCGGGTAGGTTCAGACTGGGAGGTTGATTAGACATATAACCAAGGAGACTCATTCCTACCTCATAACTAAGGTCCATCGATTTTCATGGAACCTTAGATCTAGTATTCAAACTATGGATGTGGTTCATATCAGTCAGGTGAAAGCAAACCGACTGTAATAGTTTCATGAAATCTAAATGTCCACCTTCCTCATACCAACAGACAGCCGTCCACACAACACACAGGACCACCCAGTATAAATTGTCTCATACTTCTCCCATCCAAAACCCTCGATTTATTTTAATGTCTTTTCTGTCATTTAATTACCGTTTTTATTTGAGTTCCTAATTTTATCACATTCACTGTATATTGCAGTTTTTATTTAGGTCTGAGTTCTTCATTACTTGCATACCGTATCTTTTATTTTTCTTTTCCACTGCCGTAATGTGTTAATTTAGAAGTAACGTGTTTTTTATTTCACTATTTTTAACAACAGATAATATCAACACTGAAGACGAAAAAAATCATCTCTAGCAGATAAAGAATAGCTAAACTACCCTTAACTAACCTAACCTAACCTGTGTGTGTATTGAATGGCATCCTCCATGTAGCACTCAAATGTAAACAAATATTTTAGGGGAAATGTACGTGAGTTGCTGGAGAATTTTATGCAAGAAAAAGATAGTGTTTTTTATACATACAGTGCTCAATATAAAAATTACGAAATTATGAAAGTAGCGGTCCAAAAAACAATCTTCCTTCTTTATTTTCCATTTATTGGGTTATTATTTAGTCCGCCTGTATATAGTCCATTCTCCCTGTTTTCTCTAGTTCAGCTTTAAATCATTTTTTGGGTCTTTCTTTTTCTCTGTGATTGTCTTCATAAATTAATTTTGGTTTTAATTTAGTTTCACATTCTTCATATTTTCCATGATTAATTTCTTTCCCTTACACCTTCCGTTCATTTGGTTTTTCCTGTGATATTCTCTCTCTCTCTCTCTCTCTCTCTCTCTCTCTCTCTCTCTCTCTCTCACACACACACACACACACACACACACTCTCACACACACACACACACACACACACACACACACACACACACACACACACACACACACACACACACACACACACACACACATGCAATCACGTGCGTTCATACGTGCATAACGAGAACATGTGAGCCTTCAATTTCAGTTCACCTGCCTGGTAATTAGCCTCAAATGCATTGAGAGAGAGAGAGAGAAGGGGGGGGGGTAATCAGTCACGTATTCCCGGATAGCTGATTACATGTACTGTACTTTTTATAGCTATGTTAATTTTCCTGTACGATTTTAACCAGCCGATAATAGTACACGCACAGTACATGCAGACAAAAACTGCCCTAGATTATTTGTGTACGATCATCCGTG
>NC_137068.1:17067034-17102034 GCF_032717465.1 Coenobita brevimanus
AACAGTATGGTACGAGGAGACAGGTGAGTCGTGCGTGTTAGAACAATTTACCTATTCATTGTCTGGTCGCTTGAAGGGGGGAGAGAGAGAGAGAGAGAGAGAGAGAACTGAGGAAAAGCAAAGAAAAAGGGAGACAGGAAGGATACAGGCAAAAACGGAGATAAGGAACAATTAGTGAGTGAATAAATGAATAAATGTATGAAAGGCAGACGAGGATGGGATCTCTCTCTCTCTCTCTCTCTCTCTCTCTCTCTCTCTCTCTCTCTCTCTCTCTCTCTCTCTCTCTCTCTCTCTCTCTCTCTTCACGTCACCACCTAAAAAGAATTATGACGAACCGTAAATTTCTTGTTTAATGAACAGGAGAGAGAGAGAGAGAGAGAGAGAGAGAGAGAGAGAGAGAGAGAAGGGGGAGGAGAAAAGGGAAAAGAGAATATAAGGAGGAGAAAAGAATAGGGAAAGGGAGGGAGGGAGAAAGGGAAAGGGGGGAGGAGGACGGGAGGGGTAAAGGGAATGAAATAAACAAGGGGAAAAAGAATAGAGGGAATAGACACAGGAAAGAAGGGAGGGAAGGAAAAAACTGGGGAGGGAAAAGTATGAAAGGGAAGAAGGGAAAATGGGGAGAAGATGGAGAAAAGGAAGGAATGGAGAAAAGGAAGGAATGGAGAAAAGGAAGGAATGGAGAAAAGGAAGGAATGGAGGAAAGGAAGGAATGGAGAAAAGGAAGGAATGGAGGAAAGGAAGGAATGGAGAAAAGGAAGGAATGGAGGAAAGGAAGGAATGGAGGAAAGGAAGGAATGGAGAAAAGGAAGGAATGGAGGAAAGGAAGGAATGGAGGAAAGGAAGGAATGGAGGAAAGGAAGGAATGGAGGAAAGGAAGGAATGGAGGAAAGGAAGGAATGGAGGAAAGGAAGGAATGGAGGAAAGGAAGGAATGGAGGAAAGGAAGAACAGCAAGAGAGGGACCGAGGGAATTGTAAGAGGTAAGAAGGAAGACTGGTAAAGATGTGAGAAAACGGTGCGTGTGTGTGTGTGTGTGTGTGTGTGTGTGTGTGTGTGTGTGTGTGTGTGTGTGTGTGTGTGTGTGTGTGTGTGAGAGAGAGAGAGAGAGAGAGAGAGAGAGAGAGAGAGAGAGAGAGAGAGAGAGAGAGAGAGAGAGATACTGAAAATATGGATCCTGTTGGCCCATGACGAGTTTATCTGTTGGGAAAAAAAAAAAAAGCTAATTCTAGTAAAATCTAAATAACATCTAAGAGAAAAGGACAGAATATAGGCAGATAGATATATAGATAGATAGAGAGATAGATAAATAGAGAGGGAAAGAGAGAGGGGTGGAGGGAAAGCGTGGGGGGAGGGGTGTATCGTCTGGGCATAATGGGTTCCAAGAAGGTGTATGACGTTAGCTGACCCACCGACCACCCTCCCAGACACAACGCAATAGACGGCTTCACTAACGCACAGGTGCTGGAGACGAACACCTTCACGTGGTGGAATCGTTGTAACGGGGCAGATCTTTTTGCCTGCTGTTCACCCCCAGACTCAATGCACTCGGGGCAATTACAGTGACGGACTTTAGGGGAGAACACACACACACACACACACACACACACACACACACACACACACACACACACACACACACACACTTCCTACTCTACAAACAGTATATCAGATCAGTGATGTACTTTTACTATTTCCCCCCACCCCCCGACATGAATCCCCATCCTAACATCCACTACAACACCTTGCAGACCACACAGAACAACACTTTACGCATCCTTAGTGGCTGCACCAAAGCCATTCCCGCAGCTCTCTTACATTTTGAAACTAAAGTCCTTCCTGTTATAGATTGTTTTGATATGAGATGACACAAGTCTACACGACAGCCTGTGCTAACACAACACCTTTCTCATTACATGGTAGAGCCACACAACTCGACTAGATACATTAAACAATCACCACATAAACATTACAAAACCCCCTTCGACAACTTCCCACCTCCAGACATTCCACCATTAAAATAGCAATGAAGAAACGCCTGTTGTGCATACTCACTTCACATGCAGGGCAATACAACACCTCGGTCATAACACCATACTTAAGCCCCTCCTCCCTACATCCACCCATCAGAGGTGTTCTTACTTAGAGATGACTGAGTTCACAAGACTTAGATCAGGACATCACCCAGCCTTGCTCAGCTACCAACTTAGATTCGGCTGGGTGGAACACAAATGACACGTGCCAATCTTGCAGAATAGGCCCACACAACGTAACACACATAATGGAGCACTGCACATCACATGTCAGGTTAAGACGCCGACACAACATCAACGGTGTAGGGAACCTATGAGACAGCGCCATAGGGGCAGTAGCTTACCTGCGGTCGGCGGGTCTGCTTGGCCATGCATGACTAGGGTTGAGCAACAAGAACATTAAAACGTCCCACAAGTACCTTTATATATCCCGAAAGTAGTATGGTGCACCGCAGAAGGGTAATTTAAGCCTGTAGTCTACGGGGTTCAGGTTTGGGATAAGCCTGGGGCCCTGGCAACAGCAAGTACAGTACCGTGTCTGCTCATCCATCAGGTATTTGTTCTTAGTCTCGAGTATTTTACTGGAGCTGACACCAGACGATTTAATTCATCTGAGTCATAGGAGCCTGAAATGCTAATACCGCCACCATTGACCCTCTCACGCTCGGCACAACTCAGGTTTTAAATGCCAGCTGAAGCAGACGATTTCCTTGAACCTAAGAGTGTTAACTGTCGTATTTTTAGGAACTGTCGTTGGAAGAAAGTGAAGTAGACCAAGAGCAAGATGGATGGACAAGTGTGGAAAGGAGAATGCATGAGAGAGGATGGCGTGGTGGGTGGAGGGGACGTTGTGGAGTGGGGACAGACACACTTGACTGGCATCAGACAATATAAAGATAGAGTGCGTTTAGTGTTGCTTGATATTTATACGGAGACGTGAATGCGAAATGAGAGTCGGAATGATTGGGCAGAGTTTTGGTCAGTTTCTCCATTGAAGTAAGAAGAGATGGTGACGATGATGATGATGATGATAAACTGTTGGACTCATCAGTGACATCTCATTTTTATCATTGTTTGTATGAAAAAATCAACCCCATACTGCCACCGTCAATGTTCACAGCATAAAGCCACTGGAGTACATAGAGTTGTGAAGAGCTGTCCGACATGGCGAAAAATCGTGCCAAGGTTGGGACTGAACTTTTTTTTTTATGTCATCAATACATCCTTTACTGATTATCCACAGTGTTCATCAGCATGTCATAAATACACCCCACTAACACCATCACTTCAGCCCTGACTAAGACTGCCGAAAGACAACACGTCAAATAAGACACGGAAAATACACAAGCAACTTTTTCATTCAAATGCATGCCGTTTCCCAGGGTTTGCTGCTTAATGGTGTACGGGATGTCGCGTTTGCTGGTATTTGCAGCTCATATGAAAAGAGTCAAAGAACGAACATGACAGAGGGCAAGATCGACTATAATTCTACCCACACCACATTTTCACTTGGATGGTTGTGTTGGCGTCTGGCGGTTCCGTCTCTTGTGGTTCAGCGCCCGCCTTTTTAAGCTTGTTTTGGTGATGGAATATTTTGAAAGGCCTTAGTTGATAGCCTGTGAAAGGTATCTCGAGCTGCCAGGGCTATGGACTGTGTTAAGTGTTTTAGAATACAGGCCAGTGACTCAGACATAGGCGGCTTCGTAGCACCTCTTCCTTAGCGATTTATTATGCATTTTACACCTTCATCTTCTCTTGTATGTTGCTTATATTGTTGTAATATCGACATAGTTTATACCAATAACATACAAGAGGATACAGAAGTGTAGTGTGCAAAATAAATCGCTAAGGGGGGGGTATTGTGGGTTTAATTGTATTGTGTAAACATAAATCACTAAGGGAGAGGTAATATGGGTTTATTTGTATTGTGCAAAAATAAATCGCTGAGAGAGAGTTGTTACGTAATCCACATGTGTTAATGTGCAGCATAAATCGCTAAGGGATGGGTGTTATGAGCTCTCCCAGTCCTCCTAGACTACATCCAGTGAGTCATGCACACGAGGTATGTAATCGCCTGAGCCGCCCCCTTCCCCTAGCCCACTAACTCCGGGGAATTATTCATGGCGGTCCCTCCATCCACTCACAGAATAAATCACACCTTTATTAGCCTCTTACTCAGTGCCCACCCCACCCCTTGCCCTTACCTTGCCCTTCATTTTGTTGCCCTCCCCTGCCCTGGCCTTTCTCTTACCCTGCCCTCTCCATCCTTTCCCTTTCTTGCACTACCCTGCCTCACCCACTCCTACCCCTGCCCTTTCCATTTCATGCTCTGGCCCGCCCTTCCTTACCCTGCTTCACTCACCCCTACCCTGCCTTTTCCATTCTTGCCTTGCATTACCCTGCTTTGCCCTACCCTGCCCTTCCCTACCCTACCCTACCCTACCCTACCCTACCCTACACTACTGTATCTTATCCTATTTTAGCCCACCCCACTCTACCCTACCCTTCCTACCTTACCCTGCCCTACCCTACCTTTCCTTACCCTACCTTACCTTACATTACCTACCTTACCTTCCCTTCCCTTCCCTTACTGTACCCTACCCTACCTCACTCCTGCTCTGCCTTTTCCTCACTTGTTTCGTCTTGCCCTGCCCTTACCTGTCCTAACCTTCACTGCCCTGACCTAAACTACCTTTCTCTTCCCTTCCCTTCCCTTCTCTTCCCTACCCTCCGTTACCAGCCCTTCCCTAACTGCCCTACTCTTCTCTTCAGTGCTTATTCTGCATTGTATCTTCCTTACCGTACCGTGCTCCTCTCTCTCTCTCTCTCTCTCTCTCTCTCTCTCTCTCTCTCTCTCTCTCTCTCTCTCTCTCTCTCTCTCTCTCTCTCTCTATGTATCTGTCTATCTATCCATCCATCAAATCAACTAACTATCTATCTATCCATCAATCCGTCCATCTATATATCTAACTATATTTATGTCTAACTGTCTATCTATCCATCCATCTATTCATCTGCCCATCAGTTCCCTTATCTATTTATCTATCTATCTATCTATCTATCTGTCTGTCTGTGTCTATCCATCCATTCATCAGTCTATCTACCTATATCCGTCTATCTGCATCTGTCTGTCTGTCTCTATCATCTATCAACCTACCTGTACGAGTATATCAGTCCTTCAGTCTATCTATCTATCTGTCTGTCTATGTCTATCTATCTATCTATCTATCTATCTATCTGTCTATCTATCTGTCTGTCTGTCTATCTATCTATCATCTCTCCTTTCACCTGCCTCCCCTTATCCCTCATACTGTGGTCATGGCTGGGTATACCGTCCAGTTATCTTTCATCCCATCTCTCCCCGCCTTTACTTCCATGCCCTGCCCTGCCATACCCTACCTTACTTTGTCTCTCCTTGCTCCACCCTGCCTGATTCTGCCGTGTTTGATCTTGCCCTTCCCTGACCTTCAGCCTGACCCTACCCTACCCTGTCCTGCCCTGCCTGACTCTACCCTACCCAACCTTGTCTGGCCTTTCCCCGTCTTATCCTACCCTGCCCTGCCTTTCCTTGATCTACTTTCCCCTACCTTGCCCTGCTTTGTCCTACCCTGTCTTGCCCTACCCTGTCCTCTCCTTCCCTAATCTACTTTCCTTTGTCCTACCCTGCCCTGTCCTTCCTTAATCTACTTTCCTCCATCATACCTTGCCCTGCCCTGCCCTGCCCTGCCCTAACCTGTCTTGTCCTGCCCTACCCCGCCCTGTCTTGTCGGTCCTGTTTTGCCCCAGCCTGCCCTGCCTCTTCCCATCTGCAGCAGTCAGCGTGTGATGCATATGTATTTCTTATCCCATACTGACAAGAAAAATACGTAGCTCCTCGTCTCTCATCTGGTATAAATTCAATTGCACACGAATATACAGTACATTCACACGAATATAAATACAGATCACATACCGTATATAAAGGAAGATTATAGTTTGGTTCATTTCGTTTAGCCTTCAGTCAAAGAGAAATTTCTTAAGCATGGTAAACATTTCGTAAGCAGGGAAATCGTGGGGAGATGGCGAGAATGAAAGAGAAAGTTATATGGCAGAGGAATTGGTTGTGTCCGATTCTGTACCTTGGTGTTGGATCCACTGTTTGGTAATGCGAAAGGGATCGAGGAACGTGCTGCATAGGGGTAGGGGAACTCGTTGTATTTAATAGATCAGGGTGGTGTGTGTGTGTGTGTGTGTGTGTGTGTGTGTGTGTGTGTGTGTGTGTGTGTGTGTGTGTGTGTGTGTGTGTGTGTGTGTGTGTGTGTGTGTGTGTGTGTGTGTGTGTGTGTGTGTGTGTGTGTGTGTGTGTGTGTGTGTGTGTGTGTGTGTGTGTGTGTGTGTGTGTGTGTGAAAGAGACAGAGAGGGGGTAAGGGGAAGGGGAGAAGAGGGTTTGGAGAAAACGGAGGAGAGAGACATGGGCGAAGAAAAAGGAGAGGGGGAAGGTGAGGTAGGGAGAATAGGATGGTGTGTGTGTGTGTGTGTGTGTGTGTGTGTGTGTGTGTGTGTGTGTGTGTGTGTGTGAGAGAGAGAGAGAGAGAGAGAGAGAGAGAGAGAAGGATGTGGAGAGATAGACAAAAAGGAAGGGAGAGAGAAAAGAAGGAAACGAAGATTTTTATATGTAGCAGAAACAAAGCAAGAGAAAGAGAGGAAGATATAAGGAGAGGAGGAAGAGGAGAGAAAGAGAGAGAGGAGAGGAAAGGAAGAGAACCAATAGAGGAAGAGGGAGGGAAGAAAGAAGAAAGAAGGAGGTAAGAAAGAGAAGGGTAAGAGAGGATAGAAGTGAGATCATGTGGTGAATATAATGGAGGTGGTTATGAGAAAGAAGGAAGGAATGGAACAGGAAGCAGGGTAAGAAAGGAGGGGAAGGAAGGGAAGAAGAAGAGATGGAAGAAGAGAAGAGGAAGAAAAGGTAGAAGACGACTGGTTTTTGTAGAGAAGGAAGAAAGGAAGTAAGGAAGGAAGGAAGGGAAGAAGGAGTTAATGAGAAAAAGTAGGAAATAATAGGAGACGAAGAGGTGCGAGTGGTGAGTATGTGTGATGATGGAGGGAAGGAAAGCAGGAGGAAGGTAGGAAGAGTGAGAGAGAAAAGAGGAGGGAAGAAAGAAAGGAATGGAGATATGGAAGGTAGAGAAGAAACAGAAGAAAAATAGGACAATGAATGAAGCATGAAGGAGGAAAAAAAAGACAAGAGTATTAATGATGAAAACTGAATGGAGGTGAGCAAGAGGAGCAAAAGGAACAGAAGAAGAGAGATGGAAAAAAAATGAAGGAGTTAGAGGGAAGGAACACAACGAGATGGATAGAAAAGGCGTGAATGAAGAGGGTAAGGAAGGAGAGAAGAGGAGAGGCATGCGTGGTGAATGTGATGGATGTGGTGATGAGTGTGATGTAGTCTGCATCACGTCCCTCCACAACAGACCAGCCGTGTGTGTGTGTGTGTGTGTGTGTGTGTGTGTGTGTGTGTGTGTGTGTGTGTGTGTGTGTGTGTGTGTAGGGTGGTGATGATAACGTGACTGGAGGACTGTGTTATGCTTTCAAACTTGGCCTAAAATTGCCATCTCCATCTTGATTGCTGTAACAGTAGATTAACACTAGAATGATACTAGTCACGAAGAAGTGCAGTGTAAAGGATGAAAGCCGTAGATTTGTTTCTCTACCACTGAGCAACGTGAAATAAGTTGCAAAAGGACACACATCTGGGCCAAGTTAAAGTGAAATGTATATATATGTGGAATTGGTGGATTTTTTTTTTTTTTTTTTTGGGGGGGGTGATGCTGTGGCTTGAGGAGCAGATGGAAAAAAAAAACGAATAATTCCAGGAGGCTTCTTGTCTCTTCCCATAATAATAATAATAATAATAATAATAATAATAGTTCTGCTGAAGATCTAACTACAGTGCGTGAGTAGATGGTTTCTGTTGTGTATTTTCACCTATATTTTCACCTGTGAGAATGCGGACGTAAAAGAGCTAATATGGGGGTTACCTGATACGATTCACTGGAATGCTGGTATGACTGGTCTAAGGCGAGGGTGGTGTAGGGGGCAGGAAGTGTTGAGTCAGTGGTATGGTGGTGTAGGTGGTATTTAAAAGGATCAGTAACTGGTATGGTGGTGTAACTGGTATATGGAAGGATTAATCGCTGGTATGTTGGTGTAACTGGGATATTATATAAGAAGATATGAGTGAGGTATGATAATTTATAATGTTACCGCTCTTGTGTGAAACTAAGGTATTGTATAGAATGCCCAGGTATTCTAGAGAATGTCAAGCATTTTTTTTTCGCAAAGTAAAGTGTAATGGACAACAGGAGGCTGCTTGTAGATTAGGCTGCGATAATCTAGGTTAAGTTAGGTCAGGTTAGGTCAGGTTAATATAGAAAAACGCTAAGTTATGTTAAGCGTTTATCTAAATTAACCCAACCTAACCTAACCTTACTAACCTAGCCTAATCTTACCTAAACTTAACCTAGATTATCCCAGCCTAACCTAACCGCAGACCAAGTTAAGCTAACGCAAATCAAATGCCTGATGTCGCAGTTTGCCTGTTTGCCGCAGTTTGGTCGTTTCACACGTTGCCCCCCAAAAAATCGGTGATCTACAGAATACCTAGGCAATGTGTACAGATGATTATAGATATACCTTGTCCTGAAGTTTTAGGCATTCTGTACAATGACGGATTTCCCATTTTGCTGTTAACATATAGAGTAAAAGCATCACATTATACCACTGCCCTTGCTCTCTCTCTCTTTCTCTCTCTCTCTCTAATAATAACATTCCTCCAGCAGAGCAGGAAAAAAAAAAAAAAAAAAAAAAGGGTAACAACCCAGTGGATTCGACTCACGGCGCCTGAATTTCCCACGCTTTTCCCTTCTACTTTCCTATATATCTAGCATTAATGAGGGGATTGGAAGGGTTGGACATGGTAGTTGAGTTAGAGAGAGGGTGAGAGAGAGAGAGAGAGAGAAAAATGGTATAAGGACGGGGAGGACAATTTGAGGTGTGTGTGTGTGTGTGTGTGTGTGTGTGTGAGAGAGAGAGAGAGGGGGGGGGGTAATAGCACTGGACACGGGAATGGAAGAGTGGAATGTAAGATTAACCAAGAGATGTGTGGGAGGATGAGCAGGGTGGCGTGTAAGTGTGGGTTGACAGGGTGAGCTGGGGTGCTGAGAGAGAGAGAGAGAGAGAGAGAGAGAGAGAGAGAATACTGGGAATGAAAGGAAAAAGAGGGGAAGTGAGAGAGGAGAATGGGGTTGGTTGTGAGAGAGAGAGAGAGAGAGAGAGAGAGGAGAATGGGGTGGGTTGTGTGTGTGTGTGTGTGTGTGTGTGTGTGAGAGAGAGAGAGAGAGAGAGAGAGAGAGAGAGAGAGAGAGTTACGCCACAAAATCAACCATCCCCTTCGTAGTTATGACAAATGTATGAAATAATACCTTGAGAATTGGAACGCAAGCGGTGTTACGAAAAGAAGGGTTTCAGCAAGGTAAATGTGGGAGGGAAGGGGGAAGGTATGGTAAGAGAGAGAAAGAGAGAGAGGAGGGAATATAGGAGTGAAGGAGGAAGGTGATATAAATAATTGTATAGGCACTCTCTTTACCGAATACCGAGAGAGAGAGAGAGAGAGAGAGAGAGAGAGAGAGAGAGAGAGAGAGAGGAATATAGAAGTGAAGGAGGAAGGTGATATAAATAATGGTATAAGCACTCTCTTTACCGAATACCGAGAGAGAGAGAGAGAGAGAGAGAGAGAGAGAGAGAGAGAGAGAGAGAGAGAGAGAGAGAGAATGCAGGAGTGATATGAAAACGTTATGGTAAGTGATAGAAGTAATTATACGGATGTTCTCTGTACCAAATACCGTGTGTCAACGAGAATAAAGAGGAGAAAGAAAGGGGAAGAGAAAGAGAGAAGAAAGGAGGTGGAAAGAGAAGTGGAAAGAGAATGAGAATATTGTGTAAATGATTAATGACAAATGTCTTCTCTTAATGATGTGAAAAAAGAGAATGACTGAAGATGGGAAAAAGAGGAGAAAGGAATAAAGGGAGAGATGGAGAAAGGCTAAAGAGGAGAAAGAGAGGAGAAGGGGAGAAAGGGCAAGAAAGAGAAATGCAAGAGAGGAGAAAGGAAGAAAGGGATAGAGTTGGAAGAGGGGTGAATGTAAGAGGGATGTTAGAGTGATGTTAGAATGTTACGATAAATGATGATGGTAACACAGGTGCTTTCCCAACCATACACCATGTGAAAGAGGAGGTGGGAAGGGGGGAGGGAAGGGGAGAGGGAAGAAAAGAAGAGTGGAAGAGTGAAAGGGAAAGAGAGAAGAATAAGAAAACTGAAAAAGCCCGGGTGAAAAGGTAGGACAAAGGGGGAAGAGAAGAAAGGGAAGGGTAAAAGAGGTGGAAGAGAAGACTAACAGTTGCCAACTTAAAGACTGAAAAAGAGATATGCTAAAGAGGAGAAAGAGAGGAGAGAGGAAGAAAGGGGAAGAACGAGAGGAGTGGCATGGAAGGAGACAGAAGAACCAAAGAGAAAGGCAGGAGTGCTAAAGAAGGGGAAAGGGAAGCGAGGAAAGAGCGAGAAAAAAGGTTGAGAGAAGTGTGTGAAAAGGACTTGAAAAGTGACAAAAGGAAAGAGAAAGGGAGAGGTGAGGAAAAGTGGAAAGAAGCGAGAATAAAAGAGAAATGATGAGGATTGAAAGGGGCGAAAACAGAAAGAGGGAAGAGGAAGGGGGTAAAGGAAGAGAGAAGGATGATAAAAAAGGAGAAGGGTGGAAGAGGAGGAGAGAGGAGAATGGAATGTTTATAATTCATTCACATTAACTTAGTGGAGAGCCAGAGTAAGAGAAGTACTGCGGTTCTAAATCCTTTCCACGGCACTTCTTCGTGACTAGCACCATACATTGCGGTTAATCTCATTATTGTTCAGGATTCAGGATGGAGAGATGGCAATTTTACGCCTAGTTAAATTGAACGGAATATAGTTAACGATGAAAAAATAATGTAAATGTTGGGTGGGACAGAGGCACAGGTAAGAGCTTGAATTATTTTTCTCTAACTTTTTGAGATGCATAGAAAAGAAAAACAAAAAATGGGTTCTGTGCCCCGAAACTTACAGAAAAGAATTCAAGCTCCAAACTGTGACCGGGGTAAAAAGAAAAAGGCAATAGGCAATGGAAGAAGGAACAAAGATGGAAGAATAGAAGAAGAGAATAAGAAATGCAAGGGGGACAGAAGGAAAAAAAAAAAAACGTATGTACTATCTTCAGAAAATAGCACGCGAAAAGGAACTGGAAGGGAGAAAAGGAATTGGAGGAACTGAAGAGATGAAGAACAGAGAAGGAAAAAGGATGGAAAGAAAGGAGAGAAGAAAGGAAGATGAGAAGGAGGAGAAGAATGTGATGAAATGTTCCCTGTTTACGTCAGATAAAGTGCAAAAAAGGAGTTGGAAGGGGAGAAAGGAAAGAAAAAGGAAATAAGAAAGGCTGAAGATGAAAAGATGGAGAGAAGAGACGAAAATGGAAAAGAGGAGAAGGAGAAGATGAAGAATAAGGAAAAGAAGAACAAGAAAATATGAGACAAATGAAATATGCACTGGGACCAAAGCGAAAACAAAAGAATAGGAAGGACAAAACAGAAGTAAATAAGAATAGAGGATAACTGCCGTACACTTCTGTTGATGGGTGTGGCTGAGAGGCAAGAGTGAGACAAGGAGAGAGAAGGTGAAACACACACACACACACACACACACACACACACACACACACACACACACACACACACACACACACACACACACACACACACACACACACACACACAAGCTGAAGAGGAAAGAAGGGGGAAGTAAAGACTAGAAGAGAGAGAGAGAGAGAGAGAGAGAAACTAAGGGATGGGGCTGGGATAGATGATAATGTAGTGCAAGATTGTGTGTGTGTGTATGTGTGTGTGTGTGTGTGTGTGTGTGTGTGAGAGACGATTTACACACACACACACACACACACACTTTCATTCATTCCCTCTCACGCACATTTGCACACACATACCTGACACACATACATATTCACACAATGATAAGCACACAGTGATGTCGCCACGCACACCTGTGTACATTGAATTCTTGCATTACGTACACGCCCAGAAATGCGTACACGAACTCTCTCTCTCTCTCTCTCTCTCTCTCTCTCTCTCTCTCTCTCTCTCCACCAGTAGTGAAATGTGAAAAAAAGACATAAAAAGGCATAATGATGATGACGATGATGGTGATGATGATGAAGATGATGATAGTGATGATGATGATGCTTATGGCGATGATGATAGCGATGATGAGAATGATGATGGTGATGATGAGGACGATGATGATAATGATGATGACGATGATGGCGATGATGATGACGATGATGATGATAATGATGAGGATGAGGATGAGGATGAGGATGAGGATGATGAAAGACAAGGATGAAGGCGAATGAAAGGAGACACAGCAGAAGGGGAAGTGATATGGAATGGAATGGAGCGCGAAACTGAACGAAACGGAACGGAAATGAACCTAAAAACAGACAAATTGAGGGAAGATGCATTCGTTCTCATTGTCTGTCGGAGATTTTCGTATATTGCAGTTTATTTCAGTGGCAGAAGACATTGCTACGGCTCTACGTAATTTTAGCACTTCTTCGTGACTAGCATCATATTCTAGCATTAATCTGTCAGCACAGTTGTAGCACTACGGTTGTACATCCTTTCCATAGCACTTCCTCGTGACTAGCATTTTTCCCTTGTTCATCTGTCAGCCCAGTAGCAGAATAAGACAGTTCTCCGGCTGTATATCCTTTCCATAGCACTTCCTCGTGACTAGCATCATATTCTAATTTTAATCTTTAGTCGTAGTTCAGTGTCAGAATAAGAAAATGCTGAGGCTTTACAGTACATCGTTTCCATAGCACTTCTTCGTGATTAGCATCATACTGTGTTAATGCCATGCTGCAGTGGAGCAGTGGAAATTAAGAGGTGACAATTGAAGGCCAGGTTCAAGTGACAAGAGTAGAGTTTGTTATAATTTGAAGACCACTTTTTCCCATTCCTCTCTGTCTGTCTCTGCCTCTGTCTGTCTGTCTGTCAGTCTCTCTTTCTCTCTCTGTCTCTGTCTCTGTCTGTCTGTCTGTCTGTCTGTCTCTCTCTCTCTCTCTCTCTCTCTCTCTCTCTCTCTCTCTGGACATGTATCTCGACGCAATTGGTATCGTTTAGTTAGGATGGAGCAATTATTGCATATTCGCGTCGGCATTCATGTGTCTGTTAGACACAGACAATATTTTAGGATATATATAATAGATAAACATTCATTCATCTTTTGATAAAAAAAAAAAAAAAAATTGCATGCATAGAGTAAGTATGTGGCTGTATGCCCAAATTTTCCTTTTCCATATTATTCTACTTTCTGCCGATCCTATAAAATTCCTTCAGGTTTTTCATTCCTGCAAGGTATTACTTCCTCTCTTGTTTCCTGTACGGCAAATGCCGGAGGATCTGGAGGGTGGGGGAGAGAGCCTTCTGCTGTGCCATCCTTTTCTCCTGCTCCTATGCACTATACTGTATTAGGATAAAGGCCGGACCACCTCGTAGGGACCGTAAGGTCTGTGTGGTCTGTGTATCTATGTAACTCTATGTAACTCTCTCAATTTCCACAGCCAGATATCACAGGCTAGGGTTATGTAAGAACGTAACGCTTGTAACTCCTTGTGCATTGTATTACCATTGATGTAACACTGTAACGTAACACACAGGTACGGGAGAGTGGACAGCGTGAGGGTGTTAGTCGTGGGTGGATGGATGGATGTTGGGGCAGATGGTTGAGTGGAGAGAGAGAGAGAGAGAGAGAGAGAGAGAGAGAGATGTACCCCAAAACACCATTGTCCTCACTTCATGTCCCTTCCCCGCCCATCACTGTTCTGTGTGTACCCACCAAGCAGTGAATGTGTGTGTGTGTGTGTGTGTGTGTGTGTGTGTGTGTGTGTGTGTGTGTGTGTGTGTGTGTGTGTGTGTGTGTGTGTGTGTGTGTGTGTGTGCGCGCGCGAGAAAGAGAGAGAGGAGGGGAGGGGGGAGTGTAAATATGTGTCTCCCCTTATAAAGCTCCCAGTTGACCAATCACTAGCTTTGTTTACATTTTCCCTCCCCCCTCCTTCCCCTCTCCCTCTTCTCTCTTCTTTCTCCTTCTCCTCCCGTTGCTTCCTTTTCCCTCTCTCCTTATTTTCTCCTCTTATCCCTTCTTTCCTTCTCTTCTCCCTCTCTCCCTCCTCTTCTCTTTTCCCCTCCTCCCTTTAGTTTTTCTCTTCCCATCCGTCTCTTCTTGTGCCTCTCCCCCCGCTTTATCTCCTCCCCACCTTCTTCTGTTTTTCCCCTTGATCTTCTCATTTTCTCCCCTCTCCCCTCGTCATTTCCCCTCCCCATTCTCCCTCTCTCCCCATTCCCGCTCTACCGTGTCCCAGCTTCCCCCTCCCCCTTCCCCTCTTCCCTTGTTCCTCACCACTTCCCTACACTTTTCTCCCTCCTCCCTCTTCACCTCCATCTCTCATTACCCTCCTCCTCCTCTCTCTCATTTCTCTCCTCCTCCTCCTTCCCCTCCCACTCCCATTTCCCTCCTCCTCTTTCTCTTCCTCCTCCTCCTCAAACAAGAGGTCCTGTGTCTGTGTTTACGTTGTACAAATGCACGGCTGTGTCCCCTTCATTCCTGTCACGTATTTAATATTTACTTTTTACAACACTCAGATGGTGATATCAGGGTTAAGGACTGCACCCTCATACTGAACAGGTGGTGGTAATAGCGGTGATCGTAGTAGTAGTAGTAGTAGTAGTAGTAGTTCTTGTTGTTGTTTAATAGCTGTTGTTGCTGTTGTTGTTGTGGAGGTGGTGGATGCTGTAATGATAGTAGTAGTAGTAGTAGTAGTAGTAGTACTACTACTACTACTACTACTATTACTAGTAGTTGTTGTTGGAGGTGGTGGTGATGGTGCTGTTGCTGTTGTGGTGGTAGTGGTTGTGGTAATAATAATAATAATTATAATCATCATCATCATCATAATAATAATAATAATAATAATAATAATAATGATAATAATAGTAATAGCAGCAGCAGCAGCAGCAGCAGCAGCAGCAGCAGCAGCAGCAGCAGCAGCAGCAGCAGCAGCAGCAGCAGCAGCAGCAGCAGCAGCAGCAGCAGTAGTAGGAGTAGCAGTTGCAGTAGGCTCATCTAAAATGTAAACCCTGTGAACTGCAGATTGGAATGGCCCATCTTCCGCAGTCCACCATCTACCTTAAGTGGGACAGGGAGGAAGTTAAGGGACGTTTGTATGGCCAGGCAGTTCAGCCGTCCAGTTACATCGGTGCCATCACGTGAAGGCGTCCCTCTCCAGCGTTAGACGTCTGGTAAAAGATGAAAACCTGTCCGAATTCCAGACACACTTGCTGATTTTAAAATATTTGATTTATGTCTTCCTGTGACGCAGCCGGAGAGAGAGAGAGAGAGAGAGAGAGAGAGAGAGAGAGAGAGAGAGAGAGTTACTAGGATCTTCTAAATTAATACCGGGTAACTGTAAATCAAGTGTTTATTTGTAGATACAGATGAGAGAGAGAGAGAGAGAGAGAGGGAGAGAGAGAGAATTACTAGGGTCTTCTAAATTAATAACTGTAAATCAAGTGTTCAATTGTAGGTACTGTACAGATGAGAGAGAGAGAGAGAGAGAGAGAGAGAGAGAGAGAGAGAGAGAGAGAAAGAGAGAGAGATTCTAGGATCTAACTTAACAATGTAGCTGCTCAGGTGTTTCGATAGGTAGATAGATAGATAGAGATAGAAATAGACAGATAGACAGATAGACAAACAGATAAATATGTAGGTAGAGTGAGACAGAGAGAGTGTCACTATCTATTCACATGATGGATAGATAATTTTACTCACCATTTCCTGCCATGATGGATGACGATGAAGATTACAAAAATTCCTGCCTCTGTTTTTTTCTTATTTTCTTCCTCTCACTTTCTTTACAAATATTTTTTTTTTCTTGTTTTACTTCGTCACTTTTTACCTCGGCTTGTCATTGTCATCGTTGCTTCTTATATTTTCCTTTCTTTCTCTTCGTATTTATTTTCGGGGGTTTCTCTCTCTCTCTCTCTCTCTGGGGTTTTTTCTTCTTGTTTCTGTTTACTTTCCTTTGTTTTAGTCGTTTTTTATCTTCTCTTCCATCATTTCAAATTCTGCCTCATATTCCTTTCACTATTTTCCTTCTGTTTCCTCCTCTTTTGTTTCCTTTCTTATCGTTTTTCTTGTTTCCTTTTCTTTTCTTTACGTTTTCTCTATTTCACTTTCGTTGTTGTCTCTTCATTTCTCTTCCTCCACTTCCTTCCCTACTTCTCTCGCACGCTCTCCTCTTTTATCTTTGTTTCTCCCTCCTCTTGTGGTTTCTCTCTCTTACTTGTCCTTCTTTTTGCATTGTCTCTCTTATTTTGTCATTCCTCTTGTTTTTCTCTCTCTTACTTTTTCCTTATTTTTTTTTTTTAATATTTTTCTTCTATTTCTTCTCTTACTTTTCTTTCCTCTTTCTTTTCTCTCTCTCTTGCGTTTTCCTTCCTCCTTTCTGTCTTTCTTTCCTTTTGTTTCTCTCCTTTTTTCTTTCCTTTACCTCCCTGTCTCTCTTACTTCCTCTTTCCTCCTTTTTCTCTCTTACTTTCCCTCTTCCTCTAATCACATTCACCTTTTCTCTCCTACTCGTGTTTTCTTCCTCCTACCCGTATTGTTCAAACCAATAAATGTTTGTTGGTGTTTTTCCATGTGCTTTTTCCTCATTTTATGTAAAAAAAAAAAACGGTAAAATGTTCGAAACTGTACTTGAACTGGCATGGAAGAAAAATTGTTTAAAAATTATTATATATCTATGAAGTGGAGTTGATGAGATATTGATGGGAAAGTAATAATGAAAGTTTAAATAGTAATAGCAACCTCTCTCTCTCTCTCTCTCCCTCCCTCTTTCTCTCTCTGTCTCTCTGTCTCTGTCTCTGTCTGCCTGTCTGTCTGTCTGTCTGTCTCTCTCTCTCTCTCTCTCTCTCTCTCTCTCTCTCCGTTGAGAAGTTTTGGTTCTGCCTTGAATCTGAACTGGACTGCTAGAGATTTGTGTGTGTGTGTGTGTGTGTGTGTGTGTGTGTGTGTGTGTGTGATACCTCTCCCTGCGTCGCTGAGCAAGGTATATGACAGCCTATGCGTGTTTCTCCCCTCACCCCCAAACTTTCACACACTCTTTCCAACCCCCCACCCCCTCACACACCCTCACTCGCACCCACACACCACTCACGCACTTCTGGCATGATAATTACAACACTTTGCCTATAAATCTGCAAAGTGCTGTGTGATCTGCCATATATTCAAGTACTCACTCACGCAAGGCCTCTCTCTCTCTCTCTCTCTCTCTCTCTCTCTCTCTCTCTCGTTAGATAGATAGACGGACAGATGGACAGATATAATTGTTTTTGTCGTTGTTCAGTGCTAAATTACATGCTTTAAAATAATCACCATCCATCAACCTTCGAAGTCATGTGGAAAGTGTTACAAAAATCCTAAGTCTTTTCCGTAAGTGTACCGTAACTACCGCTGCGTTCAGAAGAAGGAGGGGTGATGGGGGAGGGGGAGGGTGTAAGGGTGGGGGGTGGGGGTGATGGGGGAATGGGAGGGTGTAAGGGTGGGGGTGGGGGTGATGTCCGGGTGTTATTTGTGGATAGTTGTGGTTGGGTGATGGATGGGTGGCTATAGATTGTTCATAGTAGTGGTTGTTTTTGTGTGTGGGTGATAGGTGGGGGTGTTAAGATAGGGGTGATGATGAGGGTGATGATATGGAGAGTTTTGATGATGATGATAATGGTGATGGTGGTGAAATGATGATGGTGATGATAGTGACGATATGGATATCCCTGTGATGATGATGATGATGATGGTATGGTTAGTAATATATGCTTCTTAGCTTGTGTGTGTGTGTGTGTGTGTGTGTGTGTGTGTGTGTGTGTGTGTGTGTGTGTGTGTGTTTAGGGGGAGAGAGATACGTGGATATAAGACAGGGGTGATGATGATGATGATGATGATGATGTTGATAACTACGGATCACAATAGCAAAGATTTTAGCGTGATGGGGTTGGTAGTTGGGTGTGACTGTGAGTGTGTGGTGCTGGTGGTGGTAGTTGTGATGGTGATGGTGATGATGACTGCTGATGATGATGGTACTGTAGGTACAGAGTGTGATGGTGTGTGTATGATGAGGCGTGAACTGATGGTTGTAGTAATGATGTCTGTATTTGGGGTAGTGGGTGTGTAATGATGATAGTAGTTATTGCTGTACTACACACACACACACACACACACACAGAAAGAGAGTGTGTGTGTGTGTGTGTGTGTGTGTGTGTGTGTGTGTGTGTGTGTGTGTGTGTGTGTGTGTGTGTGTGTGTGTGTGTGTGTGTGTGTGTGTGTGTGTGTGTGTGTGTGTGTGCAACAAATAAGATAAAGATTCATTGCTGACTATACCTGACCGCCACAATCCTCTACACCACCAGGCGTCTCACGATAATTCACACCATAATTTTACCACTCTTGTTCACGCGATGAAAACAATAAATTGCATAGCTTATTTTTTTTTAATTGTTATTAATCCATTCGTATTTTACGACAGTTTTTTTTTTTTTTTCATCTTTTTGCATTTCTTTTCAGTAGTGGATTTTTTTCTATTTACTTCACGTCTTTTCACTTCTCACTATCAGTTTTGATTTCAAGTGGAGATTATTCAATATTATTATTATTATCGCTATTTTGATTATTATTATTATTATTATTATTATTATTATTATTATTATTATTATTATTATTTCGGTATTGTTAGTTCATTCCAGTCTCGAACTATGATCATCAATTTCTCTGTATAAATTAACATTATATATTCACACCACCACAAAGGCACTAAAGTCGGTCTGTTTTCATCTGATGGAACTGGGACCAATTCTCGTCGGGTAAGGAGGCTCCCTAACACCTCATCCTTAGCGATTTATTTTTGGATATGGCTAGTTCACATCCTTTTGCAAGTTATGTATGCAGATAATGTGCATAGTAGAACGATTTTTGTATCACAGAATAGGACAATATGGTGTAATAAGCAAAATAAATCGCTTAAGAAAAGGTGTTAGGGAGAATACGGGCCTGGGTCACTCACAACTGCAATACTATGGGGAGGTCAGTGAAACTGTGAGCTTATGTCAAGAGGGAGGAATGAGTCTCCTTGGTTACTAGTCAAATCAGCCCTCAAACTGACTGCACCTGGCCATCAGAAGGGTGAGAGGGGTTAGGGGTCTTTGGCAGGTGGACACAAACTGACTATACGCAAATTTTATCGTAATTCACACTGCCAGGCACCAATGGGGTTGATAAATTGAAGGAATGTAATGAAAAGAGGCGGAAATATATGAAAAAAGTGAGAAAGAAGAGGAAAAGGACGTGTGAAAAAATGTGAAAGAAAGAGAAAAGGGAAAATGAGAATATGAAAGGGATATGGACTGAAAGGATGGGTAGGAATAATGAAAGAAGAGGAAAAGACAGAAAAATGAAAAAAAGGAAAGGATGGAGAAAGAAAACAGGGAAAAGAAGGGAAAAAATAAATGAAAGAAAGGGGAAGAAGACAAAAATAAAAGAATGGAGAAGAAAAACTGAAAAAAAAGTGGAAAAAAATGAAGGATAAGAAAAAAGAAATGAGTGAAAGAGTAAATGTAAATAAAAAAGATGGAAAAAGAAAAAAAATATTTAAAATGTGTAAACGAATGGAAAATGAAAGGAAGGAGAGAAGGAAAAGAGAGAAGAAAATAAAAGAAAAAAGAAGAGAGTAAATGAGAGGAAAAAAGAGAAAGTGATAATTACTGAAGAAGTAGGTGATGCAGTGGAGAGAGAGAGAGAGAGAGAGAGAGAGAGAGAGAGAGAGAGAGGCACATCTGAAAAGTGAACCCGGTGGACTGCAGGCTAAGTTCCCCCTCTCCTTCAGTCCACCATCCTCCTTTGTGGGGATAGGAAAGGAGTTGAGGGATATTTGTATAACCGGGCAGTGGACTCGACCGGCTATATCAGTGCCACCACGTGAAGGCGGCCCTCAGAAGCACCAGATAACAGGGTAGCGGTAGACGGTAGAGTAGATGGGCAGAATAACGATAAGGTAGAATGAAAGTAGATCACAGGTGAAAAGTAGGTACTTCAGGGGTAATGTGGTAGGTAAAGGTAGATTATTTAGGTAGGTGACTGGTAGTTTATGGAGCAGAAGTAGTTAACAGGTAAAGTACAGGTAAACTATAAGGTAAGGTCGAGAAGTATACAGTACAGTAGATGAAGAGTAAAGAGAAAGGTAGAATTAGGTTTGAGAATATGTTGGTAGGTAAATTACAGGTAGATTTAAGGTAGAGTACAGTGTGGGTAGAAGTAGACAAATAGATTTAAGAGACAGCAAGTAGACAGGTAGATTACAGTAGAGAGGCAGGTTGATTACAGGTAAAGAGGCAGGTAGATTACAGGTAAAGGGGCAGGTAGATTACAGGTAGAGAGGCAGGTAGATTACAGGTAAAGAGGCAGGTAGATTACGGGTAGAGAGGCAGGTAGACAGGTAAATTACAGGTAGAGAGTCAGGTAGACAGGTAGATTACAAGTAGAGAGGCAGGTAGACAGGTAGATTACAGGAAGAGGCAGGTAGACAGGTAGATTACAGGTAGAGAGGCAGGTAGACAGGTGAATTACAAGTAGAGAGTAGAGGTAAGGTAGGAGCGCTCTCTGACCTCCTTGTTGGTCTCTCCCACTCCAGCACACAACTGACTGACCAACGTCACCTGCCTCACCTCCCCTACCTGCCTCACCCCCCCCTCCCTGCCTCATCCCCCACCTGCCTCACTCTGCCTCCCACGCCTCTTCCCAGAAATACTCTTGCCTCATTCTGCCTCTCTGCATCTCTTATGATTCTGTTCCGCATCTTCTGCCTCAACTTCTGCCTCAACTTCTGCCTCACCCTTTGCCTGTCTCTGCTTCACCCTCTGCTCACCCTCTCCCTCTCTCTACCTTACCCTCTGCCTCACACGCTTCATCTCTACTGCTACTGCTGCCTGGTTATACAAACGTCCCTCACCTCCCTCCCTATCCTCTGAAGGGGGGATGGTGGGCTGCAGGAGGGGGACAACTTCAGCCTGCAGTCCACTGTGTTCACATTCATATCAACCTGTAAAACTTCTACTACTACTACTTCTACTGCTGCCTCATTTTATCTCTCTACTTAATTTTTATCTCCCTCATCCTACCTCACCCTGCCATACCCCTGTTTCCTCACCCTGTTTCTGTTACTGGTCTTGATTTATTCTCTCTCTCTCTCTCTCTCTCTCTCTCTCTCTCTCTCTCTCTCTCTCTCTCTCTCTCTCTCTCTCTCTCTCTCTCTCTCTCTCTCTCTCTCTCTCTCTCTCTCTCTCTCTCTCACACCTTTCTATGTATTTCTCATTGCTGCTTTTTCCTTCTGTTCTCATTTCTCCTCTACCTGCCTAACCCCTGCCACCTTCACCTGCCCAACCCCTGCCACCTTCACCTGCCTAACCCCTGCCACCTTCACCTGCCCAACCCCTGCCACCTTCACCTGCCCCATCCCTGCCACCTTCACCTGCCTAACCCCTGCCACCTTCACCTGTCCCATCCCTGCCACCTTCACCTGCCTAACCCCTGGCACCTACACCTACCCCATCCCTGCCACCTTCACCTGCCTAACCCCTGCCACCTTCACCTGTCCCATCCCTGCCACCTTCACCTGCCTCACCCCTGCCACCTTCACCTGTCCCATCCCTGCCACCTTCACCTGCCCAACCCCTGCCACCTGCACCTACTCACCCCTGTCTCCCCTTCTTAACACTCACTTACTCTCTTCTGCTCTTTTCTAAGTCTGCCTCTCTCCGCCTTACTCTTGCCTCACCGTCTGCCTGCCTCCCACGCTTCTTAGTACCGTTCTTACTTCATCCTGCCTTTTCCTGCCTTCTCTGTCCTCCTCCTCCTCCTCCCCCTCCTCCTCCTCCTCCTCATCATCATCATCATCATCATCATCATCATCATCATCATCATCTGGGACTGCAACGGAGGACGACAAAAAATATACTTATACCGAGAAATAAACCATGTGAGGAAGGTGTAGAGTTGAGTCAGTTTACCCCGTCTAAATGCAGGGGATTTAACTGAAGTATACACAGTCTTTAGAGGACGTGAAGGTATGGCTGACAGAAGTAGCTAGTAGGAGATGAATGAATTAGGATGAAGGTAGTGGGCTGCTGCTTCCTCTTCTTATACTTTCCCTTATTTTTTCCTTCTTCTTCTTCTTCTTCTTCTTTCTTCTTCTTGTTCTTCTTCTTCTTGTTCTTCTTCTTCTTGTTCTTGTTCTTGTTCTTCTTCTTCTTCTTGTTCTTCTTCTTCTTCTTGTTCTTCTTCTTCTTGTTTCTTCTTTCGTCTTCTTTTTCTTTTTCTTCTTCATTTTCTTTACAAGTTTTTCCGGTCACATAAAACTAAGCACATCTTTGTCATTAGGGTGGTAAATACATGGAACAAGTCCCCCCCCCATGATAAACCGCGAAACAATACTAACATTAAAAAAAAACGCTTCAGTATGTATTTATTTTATATTCGATTCCCAGCTAAACACATCATCTCCTGACTCTTGTGTTTATGAATTATGATATCGTGCAATACTAAACGCCCGGATACAACCCCCGAACATGTGACTGCCACGAAGAAACGAGGCTCAGGGGTCCATCCAACGTTCAGACTGGAATACTACAGCAGCTCTAACCCGGTGCTTCGCTTCATATCGTCGCTCACATGTTGCGATTAAGTGTGGCCGCACCCTAAGGCAATAGGACATAACTACATAACAACAGTGATTTGTGTGTGATGTTGGCCACGCGTATTTTCCCCTTCAAGATGAGATAGTTTAGATTATGATTTCCTTTAATCCTCTCTTATGAAATTTCCCTGACTTTTTCTTCTGCTTGGTGGTCCTCCTCACTATTTCCTGCCGGCGTCCAGTGAAGGGTTTGGTGAGTGGGATGGGGTGGGGAAACCTTCTTGCTTTGATATCCTTGTCTTTGACTCACAGAATGATTATGTTGGCTATAATCGTAGATGTAAAAAACAGTCTCGACAGCACCTGTAGGTTTGTCGCTGTTTGCTTTCCTTTATGCTTTCCCTCATCTTTTCCTCACTTTTCTCTTTCTCTTTTTTTCTATATTCCCACTTTTTCCCTGGATACTACTGTTGGCTTATCCTGAATCTCTCTCTCTCTCTCTCTCTCTCTCTCTCTCTCTCTCTCTCTCTCTCTCTCTCTCTCTCTCTCTCTCTCTCTCTTAGTTTTCCCTTTCCTGTCTGTCTCCTGTCATTCTCTGTCACTCTCTCTCCCGTGTCTCTCACTTCACCTTCTTCCTGTTTTTCTCATCACTCTTGCCATAGATTAATTCCTGTCACAACTTTATGATGATGGAGAGGGACGCTTTCGTGTGGTGGCACTGATGTACCTGGTCATCTCAACTGCCGGGTTACATAAATGTCACTTAGCTCTCTCCCTATCCCCTAAAAGGACGGTGGACTGCAGAAGACGGGTGTCCAGCCTGTAGTCCACTGGGTTCACGGTTAGATTAATCAGAGGTAACTACTACTACAACTACTACTACTATTACTCTTAAGACGAAGAAATATGAAAGCAAGGAATTTATCTTCTTGTTGTGCCTGAGGAAAAATTTTGATAAACCTTCAGCACACTCAAACAATTAATCCAACAGGACCCATATTCACAGGGTGTACTCCCATAGCCCCTCCCCATCCCTCATCAAAATTCCAGCCATCCCACCCACTCCTTTGCTTTCCACGCCCATATCTTTATCTCCCCCCCCCCATTTTATGGTTTCATGGGCGACGCAAGTAGGATGTTTTGCCTGTGTTCTTTTTATTTTTTTCCGATTCTGTGTCTGTTTCGTTAATCTCTCTCTCTCTCTCTCTCTCTCTCTCTCTCTCTCTCTCTCTCTACTGTATATACACCTGCTCCTTCTACTATATATTTCTTCTCACTCTTACCTTACTTATATTCCTGTCATGTTCTTCCTCACAACTACCTGCCCCTGCCTCACCCCTACCTATCCCTGCCTCACTCCTACCTATCCCTGCCTCATCCTTACTTATCCCTGCTCACCCTACCTATCCCTGCCTCATCCTTACTTATCCCTGCCTCACCCCTACCTATCCCTGTCTCACCCTTACCTACCCATACCTATCCCTTCCTCACCCCTACCTATCCCTACCTCACTCCTACCTATCCCTGCCTCATCCTTACTTATCCCTGCCTCACCCTACCCATCCCTGCCTCACCCCTATCTATCCCTGCTTCACCCCTGCCTATCCCTGCCTCACCCCTACCTATCCCTTCCTCACCCCTACCAATCCCTGCCTCACTCCTACCTACCCCTGCCTTATCCTTACTCATCCCTGCCTCACCCTACCTATCCCTGCCTCAACCCTATCTATCCCTGCTTCACCCCTGCCTATCCCTGCCTCACCCCTACCTATCCCTGCCTCACCCCTACCTATCCCAGCCTCACCCTACCTATCCCAGCCTCACCCTACCTATCCTTGCCTTACCCCTATCTATCCCTGCTTCACCCCTGCCTATCCCTGCCTCACCCCTACCTATCCCTGCCTCACCCCTACCTATCCCAGCCTCACCCTACCTATCCCAGCCTCACCCTACCTATCCTTGCCTTACCCCTATCTGTACCTGCCTCACTCTTACTTTTTTCAGCCTCACCTTACCTAACCCAACCTCATCCCTACCTATCCCTGTTTCACCCCTACCTATCCCAGCCTCCCCCAGCATTCTTTCTTGGTATTGGATGGACGCCTTCATGTGGTGGTGCTGATATAACCCGGCGGCTCCACTGCCTGGTTAGACAAACGTCCATCAACACATCCCCTGCCCCCCGAGAGACGGATGGTGGACTGCAGGAGAGCAACTTCATCCTGCGGTCCACCGAGTTCACATTAGGACGAAAGTGGAAGAATAACAACAATCTCTCTCTCTCTCTCTCTCTCTCTCTCTCTCTCTCTCTCTCTCTCTCTCTCTCTCTCTCTCTCTCTCTCTCTCTCTCCTATAATATTTTCTTTATTTTTATTTAGTTATTATTTATTTCCTTTTTTTTTTACGTGACGAAGATCCATAACTTCTTTTAGCTTAGTTGATGGCCAAGTGTAGTTAGATTGGAGGCTAAATTTGCCTAGTAACCAAGAAGACTCATTCCTATATCATATCTAAATCTCTTCGAATTTCACCACCACGACTTAGTGAAGGGAGGGGAGGGAGGGGGAGGACAAGGATGGGATGGAGGGATGGGATGGAGAGGTATATGAGAGAGGGAGGTGTGAGCTGGGAGCATGGTAATGAAATGGCGGGGGACAGGGCGACATGGTGGCGATTTTTTTGTGGCCACCCCTTACTGGATTAAGGCGTCTGGCTATAGATAGATAGATGGATAGACTGAGTATTCAAGCTGTGAGGGGTCCTGTTCCGTCAGATGAAAACAGACTGGGTGTAGTGAGAGCGAGAACACCTGGCAAGTTACCTGGCTCACCTCTCACGCTAATTAGTTTTCCTACACGCTGTATTACCTGCTCCTCTCTGCTCTTTATGCTCTCTTCTCACCTCTCCTCTCCTCTCTCTCCTCAGCTCCCCTCTCCTCTCCTTTCCGCTGCCTTCCTATTCCCCTGTCTGTTTTTCTCTCTTATCTCCTCTCCTCACCTCTCCCCTCCTCTCCTCTCCTCTGTTTTCTTCTCCCCTCTCTGTTCTTCTCTCTTCTTTTCTCTCTTCTCCACTACTCTCCTTTCCTCTGCTTCCCTCTCCCTTCCCTTTTCTCTCTTCTGTTCTCTCGTCTCCACTCCTCAACTCTCCTAACATCTCCTTTGCATTAGCTATTAACCTTCTCATTGTCTTATCTCTCTCACTGTATCTTCTCCCCTCTGCTCTCCTCTCCCTTTTTTTTCCTCTTTTCCCCCCCTTCCCCTCCCCTCTCTTCTTTTCTCTTTGCTCTCCTCCCTTCCCTTCTCTTGTTGGCTCTTTTCTTCTCTTATCTTCTCTTCTCCTATTGGCCCAAACCTTCTTTCCCCCTTCGGGCTCCCATCACTCATTCTTTATTCCTTCATCCTACATTACCTCATTTCTTCTCTATCTGTTATCTTTTTTTCCTCTCTCTCTCTCTCTCTCTCTCTCTCTCTCTCTCTCTCTGTGTGTGTGTGTGTGTGTGTGTGTGTGTGTGTGTGTGTGTGTGTGTGTGTGTGTGTGTGAGAGAGAGAGAGAGAGAGAGAGTGCATTTTTGAAAGACTTTATTTTTCCTTCTTTTTGTTTGTTATCTGTTCGTCACTCTCGTCACTCATTGCTTATTCCCTCTTTTTCATTCTTTATCACTTCTTTCCTCGTATCATCATCCGTTCTCGCTTTTTCGATCATTTATTCCTTTACTTCAATAACACTTCTTTTTATTATAATCGGGGGAAGAGACAGTTTTTTTTTTTTAGTATTAAATGACGTTTAATAATTTAGGGGTCAATTTTGGCTATGTATTACGTTCCCAGTTTCCTAACTCTAACCTGTGTTCGTTTTTCTCTTCTACTCAATGCCTCTATCAGGTGACTCTACACTGAGTGACAAGCCAAATGGTGTACTGAAACCCAGGAAACCATTTACTACACTGGGTGGTAACCTTACAACAAACTAGAAAGCACTCAGCGAGTGCATACCTCCGCCAATGTCATTGCCATTCAAAGAGATCTGGATCCGGATCCGTGGATATAGGATCCGGATCCGGATCCAGATCCACCCCCAAATTTCATCCAATCTTTCTTGCCCATGGCCCACCTTTCCACAAAATTTCATTGAAATTCATTGAGAACTTTTGCAAATATTGTGCTGTATACTCCGGAATCAGATCCGGCCAAAAATTTAATAATTTATTCCTTGGCTCATGGCCCACCCACCAAATTTCATCAAAATACGTTCATAACTTTTTGAGTACTTTTTGACAAACAGACAAACACATATATAAACAAACGCGGGGTAAAACATAACCTCCTTGGCGGAGGTAATTATTAGTCTTGTGGGTCAAGGCGCTTTACATCCAAGAGGTGGTTGCATTTTATTGCTCACATAATGCCACTCATATGTCAGGACTGAGTAGCCTAGTCCCGGGTTCCTACGATTCTGATGGGTCTGGAAAGGATTGGAGGATTAGATGATGAATTATATTTAAGATTATACAACATCTATTTATGAACGAGGACTTGGTTTGGGTAATGATGATGATGATGATGATGATGATGGTAATGATGATAATAATTATAATGACTATGATAATGATGATGATGATGATGATGATGATAATAATAATAATGATGATGTAAGTATAATGTATCTGGTGTGGCGCCAGACATAGTGATGTTATTATCTTTAGCTAATTGTGTTCATTTTGTTTTTTATGTAACACTGGCTTGTTTTATCACTCGTAATGAGGCTGTAACCTGCTTTGTATCGCGTACCCTGTTTTATTGCTAATGTGGCGCAATGTAGAGGTTAATTAGTGTGCTGCTGGAGAGGGACGCCTTCACGTGGTGGCACAGATGTAAGTGGGCGGGGTAACTGCCTGGTTATACAAACGTCCCTCAACTCCCTCCATATCTCTCGAAAGGAGGAGGATGGACTGCGGTGTGTGTGTGTGTGTGTGTGTGTGTGTGTGTGTGTGTGTGTGTGTGTGTGTGTGTGTGTGTGTGTGTGTGTGTGTGTGTGTGTGTGTGTGTGTGTGTGTGTTCGCCGTGTTTTTTTTGTTCGCCGTGTGTGTGTGTGTGTGTGTGTGTGTGTGTGTGTGTGTGTGTGTGTGTGTGTGTGTGTGTGTGTGTTTGCCGTGTGTGTTTTTTTGTTCGCCGTGTGTGTGTGTGTGTGTGTGTGTGTGTGTGTGTGTGTGTGTGTGTGTGTGTGAGAGTGTGTGTGTGTGTGTGTGTGTGTGTGTGTGTGTGTGTGTGTGTGTGAGTGTGTGTGTGTGTGTGTGTGTGTGTGTGTGTGTGTGTGTGTGTGTGTGTGTGAGAGTGTGTGTGTGTGTGTGTGTGTGTGTGTGTGTGTGTGTGTGTGTGTGTGTGTGTGTGTGTGTGTGTGTGTGTGTGTGTGTGTATTAACCCAAGCATTTTTACCCTATTTTAACCAAAGTTGGTGGAAGGGTTGAGAGTAAGGCAAGAACGATGGGGTTGGATTTTGAAAAGTCGGTCCAGTCAAGGGTCAAGGTCACAGGGCAAGATCAGATTTCGACTCATGTGTCTGTTTGTGAACAAAGTAATTAATAACGTTCTGATCTGATCTGCATCAAATTTGCCGGAAGGGTTGAGGATCAGGCAAGGAAATGACCCGTTGTTTTTAGGGACAATAACTTAGAGGTCAAGGTCACACAGCAAGATCAAGTTAAAGCTCTTATCTGATTTAGACCAAAGACTGTATAGAGTTCCCGGTAAGGCAAGGGTCACGGGATTCGATATTGAGAACCAGTGAAACGTCAAGGTCACATGGAAAGGTCAAAGGTAGAGGTCATAGAGCAAGGGCAATTTAGACAGGTTTGATCCGATTTGAACCAACCTTGGTGGAAGGATTTAGGGTAAGGCAAGGATGGAGTAGTATAATTTTGAACAAATAGTCGAAGGTCAAGGTGGCAGAGTAAAGTCAAACGTTTGGTCCTTTGACGAATTTGTGGCGCTGGTATTGCACTCTTACTGGTCTCTCTTGGTGTTTATTTAGTTTATTTATTATTTATTTATCTGAGTTACCCAATTTCATTTACTGATAACAAGTATAAACCAAAATGCCAAAATTATACGTCGTGGCACATAGAGCATTAATGTAATCTGTTTTTATCTCTCTCTGTCGCAAACGTAACCCGATTTCTACGCCTGTTCGTCTCTTGCGTTACCCCGCTTGACGTAAGGGGCCGTGGGACAGAATTCGGCACCGTGCGCTTTCGGCCCCCGCGGTCACCACCAGCGGGATGACGGAGCCGAATTTTTGTGTGGACGAAGAAGGGAAAGTGAGGCAGTGAAGATGATACTGGTGCCGAAATATTGGTGGTGATGAAAGAGAAAATATGGTTGTTTTGAAAATGGTGTTTGAGATCCAGTAATTCACCTGTGTTTGTCTGTCTGTCCGTCTGTCTTTCTATGTATCTTTCTGTCTGTCTGTCTGCGTCTCTTCATATGTCTCTTTCTGGCCATCTATCTATCAATGTCTGTCTCTACATAGCTAGGTATATCCGAATCTATCTGTCTATCTATCTGTCTGTCTTTCTATGTATATGTCTGTCTATCTGTGTGACTCTTTATATTTCTCTTTCTGGCCACCTATCTATCTATGTTTGTCTCTGCGTATCTAGCTATCTCTATCTGTATCTATCTGTTTATCTATCTTTCTGTCTATCTATTTGTATCTATCTGTCTATCTGTCTTTACCTACCTATTTATCTGTCTGTAACTACATATTTATATCGGTGTATGTCTGTCTATCTATCCGTCTGTCTATCTATCCATCTATCTGTCTGTTTGTCTACTTGTCTATCGGTCTGTTGATATGGTATGAGAGCAAAAAGTCAGGAATAAGAACAGAGAAAATGTGGTTCTTGCGGATTAGTGTGGAGTGTGTAGTGTGGATGTGTGTGGAGTGTGTAGTGTGGATGTGTGTGGAGTGTGTAGTGTGGATGTGTGTGGAGTGTGTAGTGTGGATGTGTGTGGAGTGTGTAGTGTGGATGTGTGTGGAGTGTGTAGTGTGGATGTGTGTGGAGTGTGTAGTGTGGATGTGTGTGGAGTGTGTAGTGTGGATGTGTGTGGAGTGTGTAGTGTGGATGTGTGTGGAGTGTGTAGTGTGGATGTGTGTGGAGTGTGTAGAGTGGATGTGTGTGGATGTATGTGGAGTGTGTAGTGTGGATGTGTGTGGAGTGTGTAGTGTGGATGTGTGTGGAGTGTGTAGTGTGGATGTGTGTGGAGTGTGCAGTGTAAATGTGTGTGGAGTGTGGAGTGTGTAATGTGGATGTGTGTGGAGTGTGTAGTGTGGATGTGTGTGTAGTGTGTAGTGTGGATGTGTGTGTAGTGTGTAGTGTGGATGTGTGTGTAGTGTGTAGTGTGGATGTGTGTGGAGTGTGTAGTGTGGATGGGGTAAGAAAGATGTGTGGTAGTTCGTAGTAGTAGTTGCAACCCCAGGCTCGTACAAACGTGATCCCTGTGGGCTATAGGCTGAAGTTTCACGCCTCTATAGTCCACCATTCTCCACTTGGGGGATAGGGAAGTAGTTCAGGGACATTCGTAAAAGCGGGTAGATCCTCGGCCCGATTGTTTCAGTGCCACCGCGTGAAGGCGTCCCTCTCCAACATCAAGATATATAGGGCAGAAGAGAGTGCGTTTCGATGGTAAGCTCACAGGGAGAGAGTAAATGTAGATAGGGTGGTGAAAATGCTATGTGTGAGTGAGTTTGAAGGTGGGGAGAGTAGTGGTAGGCCAAGAAGAAGGTGGATGGGTATGGTAAGTGATTGTGTGAGATTGATTGTAAATGTGTAAATGATTGTAAATGTGTAAATGATTGTGTGAGAGAGGTATGGAGAGTGATGAGGGGAGGGAATTGATAAACAAACAGATGAAAAGGGTTTGACATCTTTTTTTCTTTTACTTGATAGTCGACTGACACACACACACACACACACACACACACACACACACACACACACACACAAGGCCATTCCCGTGTCACCTGTACAATAGCCACACACACACCGCACCATTTCATTCACCTCACATCATTAAGTTTGTCCTCTACTGTCACCGCCAACACCGTCATCATGTGTGACGATAAATTACGCTTTGTCAACAGAGAAACGTAATGATATAAAATGTAAATAAAGATAAATAAAACATACGCAGTCTGTCTACCTATCTATCTATCTATCTGTCTATCTACCCATGTATGTTTCTGTCTACCTACCTATCTATCCATCTATCGTGTGTGTGTGTGTGTGTGTGTGTGTGTGTGTGTAGTGATATATGAACACCATTCTGTAAATCCAGTTACCTTGCATGTCAATCCCTTAAAGAAAAAATATCCAGACTGATATGGCTGTGTTGTGATTATTACCATGAGGCGGGAAATATAAAGATGTTGATGTTGATGTTTGTTTTCCACGAGTGTTTATTGTCATCAACTTAGGAGCAAAAATAGTGAAGGTGGTGGATGTTGAAAAATCACCCACTACTGCCCTGTTAAGGTGGACGGTGATCAAGATTTCTTTCATTTTTAACTAGGCTCAGATTTTCGCCCCTCTACATCTTACTTCTCTTCGCTCAGTGCTAGAATAAGGCTGGTATTCATGTCACGTAAATAAGCTCCCTAACACCTTTTCCTTAGTGATTTAGTATTATGTGAAGCTACAGAAAGTGGTGAAATTTCTTTTTGGTCTGTCTGATGAAGCCAGGATTTCGAAGGCTTGAATGATGAGTGAGTGGAAGCGTGGCCTAGTGAACTGGGCAGACTTTGGCTGTCTGGACGCTACTGCTCCTCACCTTGCCCTAGGGTGGGAAAGGAGGTCCGGATGATGATGATGATGATGATGATGATGATGATGATGATTTTGATGATTTAGTTTTGCTATACCGTACTGTCCTCCTCCGTGTTCCTAAAATACATTTAACATCGCCATACTGTACATAAATAACGTACAAGACGATATTAACCAGCCACATGAAAAAATAAATCGCTAAGGTAGAGGCGCTAGAGAACCTTCTTAACCGACGAGGCCTAAGCCAATACTATGGCTCTACATCCTTTCCACAGCACTTCTTCGTGACAAGCACCAAAGTCTAGTATTAATCTATTGTTACATCTCAGAAGTCAAGATGGAGAGATGGCACTATTACTCCAAGTTAAATGAACGGAGTATAGTAATTTGTAAGGCTGGATATTGTGAAGTGGTCTCGATGATGGTGATGATGATGATGATGATGATGAGGGTGGTGATGATGGTAAAAAACTACTACTACTACTACTACTACTGCTACTACTACTACTACTACTAATAATAATAATAATAATAATAATTGCTCATGTAACGCCACTCAGGGATGAGTGAGGCTGGTCACTCTCATCTTAAATGTCGGGACCAACTGCTTAGCCCCGGACTCCTACGCTCCTCATGGGGCAATGTGGGATTGGCTGATGGATGGATGGATGGATAATGGTAAGAACATGCCTTTCACCTACTTTTGAATACTGTGCCCTATGATATCCTACCCTTTCATTGTCCTCGTCATTTCGTCCATTTCCCCATAACAACCAGTAGTATCACTCACATATCCAACCCCATCCATCACTAATCCCAAATCCCTCACCCACTGTCCCATTTCCTGCTCTAATCCCTAATCCTTCCATCGCTTGAACCCCGAATGCGAATCCTCTTGTTATACGGGCGCTGAGTGCTGGTATTTTTATTAGTCATTTTTATTAGTCATTTTTTTAGTTTATTCCTCACTCCTAAATGAACTTCAGTGAACCCATCTCTCTCTCTCTCTCTCTCTCTCTCTGAAGTAGCTGAAGTGGATCTTATTACCCCCTCCAATGAAGCTGGGGGAGGTTTATGTATTTAATTGTGTCTGTTTGCCTGGTTGTGCACTAATAATAATACATTATTATTATTATTATTATTATTATTATTATTATTATTAATATTATCATTATTACTCACTTAAAGATCGCCTTCGGCGGCCGTCCGGTCGATGTCAAGTCACATCTTCAGAAATGAGTCATAACTCGGGAACCGGTGACTCGATTGGACTGGAAATTGTTTTATTCCTCAAGTTAGAGTATTTGAACGGTACCTTGCTCTAACAAAAATCTGCGCTACATGCGCTGTTTTTGTAATGTTACTGTAACAATCATACAGAAATCGGATGATTATAATATAGATTATTACTATTTATTCGCCCGTGCTCTTTGTCTCTTTTGTGTACAAAACATTTCAAAAATTTGTAATCGGATATCAGTTAAAATTGGTGGATAGGTTGGCAGTGGGCCAAGGAAGAACTGGGTGGATTTTGAGATGCATCTGACTGTGAATACAGGAATATATCGTTGATTTTATTGACGTCAGTAGAGAAATGCACACTCTAAAATTGTATAACAGGGCGGACTAAGACCGTAGATTTAATTGACATTGTATGACAGTAAACGTATTCGTCTGGCAGGAATGAAGGATTTAAGCAGTAAATTGTGCGATATACATTAATAATGGTGTTGGCGGACGTATGCATTCTCTGAATATTTAAAGTTGGACTTGATTTTAACAGTTTGGACATGAATTTCAACTTACTGTATCAGCAGTTTTGCCTTTCCCTCCGCATCATCTCACCTGCAAGTAAAAAAGAAAACATTTAATATTACCGAACATATAATTATTACAGCACTACTTAAACAGATTGGTCCATATATTACGCATCGCAGTTCTCGTGTTGCGGGGACGGCTCAGTCAGTGTTACCAGTGCCTATCCTTCGTCATTTGCTTCCAGTAATGCTTTTTATCCTTTATCATATCTATTTTTTAGCAGTAATTTTTGGAGGCAAGTAGAATATCGTCACTTCTCACAAAAGGAGATTCAGCCGTCCCCTCAACACACAAGAATAGTAGTAGTAGTAGTAGTTAGTAGTAGCAGAAGTAGTAGTAGTTGCAACTCTCTGCTCATCTGAACGTGAACCCAGTACACCGAATGAAACAAACACTGCAATCCATCATCCTCCTTTCGGGAATTGAGGGACGTTTGTGTATCCTCCGAATGGGTGCATTGATGCCACCACAGCAAGGCGTCCCTCTCCAGGGCCAAATAACACAGGAGAGGGCAATGTATGGACCACCCTATATAGCCAAATCCCTGAGACCCTACACTACAGCATGATGACCTAATGTGTGTGTGTGTGTGTGTGTGTGTGTGTGTGTGTGTGTGTGTGTGTGTGTGTGTGTGTGTGTGTGTGTGTGTGTGTGTGTGCAATAATCATGAGTTTCCGGTTACGTAACACATATAACAGGATTAATTTGTGGTGGGAATGTGAATGATCGTGTACGTAAGAGTACGAGTAGAAGAGTGCACATGTGTGCACGAACAGCATCCTGTACTTACGTATACATGTACGCACGTGTATGTATGAGTACTTGCCTCCAGCATGTGTCGTGTAGGTAAATGAAAGAGAGAGAGAGAGAGAGAGAGAGAGAGAGAGAGAGAGAGAGAGAGAGAGAGAGAGTGTATGTGTATGTGTACATATGACCACATGTATATTATGTAAGCATTTATGTATGTATTTATGTGCGTGTAGGTGCGTGTGAACTAGTGTGTACCCATGAAGATTAATGTCACTCTTGTCTCAACAGTGACAATAAATTAACACCTGATGCAATACCTTACACACCTGTCACACCTGAGAGAGAGAGAGAGAGAGAGAGAGAGAGAGAGAGAGAGAGAGAGAATAAAAGATGGATAAGTGGAGACACTGACTGACAGACACATATAAAGGTTGTAAGATAAATGGAAATTGATTAAAAGATCGATAGATAGATGGATAGATAAACAGGGACAGACTGACAGACAGACAGACAGACACACCTATAGGTAGATAATCATATAAATAAAAAAAAAAAAATGAGAGAGAGAGAGAGAGAGAGAAAGCTCACCTGTCCCACTTCACACACCTTAATTAATGTGTCGTCTGTGTTCCCTCACAGGCACGAATAAATTACATAACAAAGAATAATTCACATCACCTCAGTAAAAAAAATAAAAAAATAGAAAAG
>NC_137068.1:17104534-17112034 GCF_032717465.1 Coenobita brevimanus
ACGGAATTTTTCTAGTTTGAAACCATTATTTCTGATTCTATCCTGTATGCTCACTTTAAGTACCTTGCTAATATCTCCCTTATTTATACCATTCATCCACTTAAACACCTCAATTAAGTCTCCCCTTACTCTACGCCTCTCTAGCGAATGCAGACTTAGTCTTTTCAGTCTGTCTTCATATGACAGGTTCCGGACGTCATGTATCATTTTAGTCATTCTTCTCTGTACATTTTCTAACGAATTAATATCCATTCTATAGTAAGGACACCAAAATTGTACTGCGTAGTCTAAATGTGGCCTTACTAATGCTAGATAAAGTTTCAGTATTACTTTAGATGATCTATTGCTCACGCTTCTCGAAATAAATCCTAGGACCCTATTTGCTTTATTTCTCGCATTAATGCACTGTTGCCTAGGTTTAAGGTCGTTACTAATCATAACTCCTAGATCTCTCTCGCATTCCGATTTGCTAATTTCTTTGTTATCTAAGCTGTATTTAGTATCTCCAATGGTCTTGCCTACGTTAAGTACTTTACATTTTTCAACGTTAAATTCCATTTGCCAAGTTTTAGACCATTTGGACAATGTATCGAGGTCTTTTTGTAAGTAATGGCAATCGTCAGTCGAGTTAATGATACGCCCTATTTTTGTATCGTCGGCAAATTTGCTGATTCTGCTATTGACTCCTAAGTCTAGATCATTTATATATATGATAAATAATAAGGGACCGAGTACTGAACCCTGTGGTACACCGCTAGTTACTAATCCCCAGTCCGACTTAGTTCCATTTATTAATACTCTCTGCTTTCGTCCTTTCAGCCAGGATTCTATCCATTTTAAGATATCGCCGTCTATACCGTGTGCTCGAACCTTTCTAACTAACCTTTCGTGTGGGACTCTATCAAAAGCTTTACTAAAGTCCAGATAAATAACATCGTAAGCTTTATCGCTATCTACTGCCTCATAGACCGAGTAGAATGACAACAAATTTGTGAGGCAGGATCGTCCTTGCCTGAATCCGTGCTGACTTTCGTTTATAAGATTAAATCTTTCTAAGTGTTCTCTAATCTTATTTGCCAAAATTGACTCTAACATTTTTCCTACTATTGACGTTAGACTTATCGGACGATAATTCGACGCAGCTGATTTATCACCCTTTTTAAAGATGGGCACTACGTTTGCGGTTTTCCACGCCTCTGGAACTTCTCCTGAACTTAAAGAGTCATTAAATAACGTTAAAAGTGGCTGACATAATTCTTCTTTGGTTTCTTTTATAATTTTTGCATATATATCGTCCGGACCTGGCGATTTTTGAGGTTTTAACTTGTTAATTTCTTTCAATACGTCCTCCTTACTAATGGTTATTTTACTAAGAATATTTTCCGTATTCTCATGGTAAATATTTGCTGCTTGAGGACCAGGCTTAGATTTTCCTTGGTGAATACTGATATGAAATAATTATTTAGGATGGAGCACATTTCTTTATCTTCACTGGTAATGTCACCTGATTCTGTTTCTGAGTGGTCCTATCCTATCTTTATTTTTCGTTCGGTACATTTGATAAAAACCCTTGGGGTTTTCTTTTGATTCACTGGCAACCTTAATTTCATAACTTCTCTTTGCTTTTCTTATCTCCTCTTTACTTCTCTATTTAAAATTGTGTACCGGTTACGTAAGTGTTCCTCTCCACGTTTTATTTTTCTATATATTCCTTTCCTTTGGCCTATGAGAGATTTTAATCTGTTGTTTAACCATCTTGGTTCTGAATTGTTAGTTCTAAACGGTTTTGAAGGAATATATCTATCTTGGCCTCCGTATATTATATTTATTAACTCGTTATACTTCTCACTGGTCGAACGTCTGTTTGGTACTGGAGCTGAGTTAATTTCCGTCACCTGGACTACATTCCTATCTACCACCTCCCCCTCACAGACACCTGACGGACGTCCCCACGTGCTTCCTGCGCCTGACCTATGACCTGGGGATCCCCACTAACCTGACATTCCCTCAAATAGCTAATCTCCCTGTGGAATACCGTTCGAAAATAAGCTCTTAAGCCATCGAAATCTCCTAGACGAAAATTAGGAACGGTGGAGGTATTTTCAGTGGAACAGACATCCCAAATAAATTTGAACTTAATTTCTTCATGATCGCTATTACCAAGTCGTCCACCAACCTCTATATCGCTAATGATATTTTCTTTATTAGCTAAAACCAAATCTAGTATATTATTACCTCTGGTGGGCTCCCTGATATACTGATAAAGGAAATTATCCTGTACTACCTCTAGAAATTCCTCTGACTCTGCATCTCCTGTCTGATTTCTCCAATCTATCCTTGGCAGATTAAGGTCCCCAACAATTATTACTAAGCTGGACTGTGATGCTTTCCTAATTTCCTCCCAGAGGTATTTACTATCAGCTCTACTTAATTTTGGAGATCTGTAAATTGCTCCTAAGACTAATTTCTCCCTATTGTTACTAATTTCAACCCAGATACTTTCTGTGTCCCTATTTACTTTAATGTCTGCTTTATTATAACAGTTTAATGAATCCTTTACATAAATAGCTACCCCTCCCCCCTTTCTTCCCTGACGGTTTGACACAAAAATATTATAGCCTTTTATCTGATATTCTGCTAAAAATTCTCGAGTGTCTGTATTCATCCAAGTTTCACTAATAACGGCAATGTCTATTTTCTCTGTACAAATTAAAGCCCTCAGTTCATCCATTTTATTACGTAAACTCCGGCTGTTTGTGTAGTACACTTTCAGATTATTACGAGTAGTTATGCCTTTACCTTGGCATTTACTGTTATTTATTTTATTACTAACTGGGAAACTCTTTACTTTACTAATATAACAATTTTTTGTACTATCGCTTATCGCCTTCTATCATCGCTTGTTCTATCATCTATCATCGCCTGCTCAATTTGAGGTGCCTGAGTGGATGTATCTACACTATTGGTTGAACTTTTGTTCTTAATTTTGCAAGTATCGATGCATCTATCCAAACATGGTAATAATGATTTCTGACTGTAGTTGCTGCATCTTCCTGTACACCTACTTCTCAATCTCGAAAAAATCCCTCCAACTCCCTATCTATCATTCCAGCTAAAACAGTAACTCCTTGCCTGCTAAGATGAGTCCCATCCCAACTATACAAGGCACTTCGTCCATAAAACCGGTCCCAAGCTGTCTATTAAAGGTATTGCTTTATGTTTGCAATTCCTTTCAAGGCGGCAATTAAACCCTATTGCCCTGCTCAACCATTCCCTTCCAACCCGCCACCTTGGTAAAACACCAAGCACTACAGGGTTCCTCCCCTCTCACTAACCTTTTCTAACATCAACTTGTACCTTTTCCACAGTACCTCACTCTTACGGCTACTAATATCATTGCCTCCTACACTGAGGCACACAGTGGGTTTGTCACCACTTTCCTTTACGATATTTGAAATTTTATCTACCACATTAGCCACCCTGGCCCCCTGGAAGACACACATGTTTAGCGAGTGGAGTATACATGGCCCTGTTCAGATATCTCACCTGGGAGTCTCCAACAACAACAACATTTTTCTTACCTTTCTTGTTCTGTTTATACTTACCTGTACTGGAAGTTCCCTCACCGTCCTTCTCCTCTACTTCCCTCTCTGCCTTCCCTTCACATTCGTCCCGTAGTGTGTCGAATGTATTAGTTGTCTTAATTTCCATTTGCTTTTTAAGAGTGAACTTCGTTGCACCCTTGTTAACTAGTGTCCAACCTTCAGCCTTTTTCTCTTTCTCCTCCAACATCTCCTCCAACAATTCCCTCATCTGTGCCTTCTCCTGCCTGAGAATTTGTACCTCCCGCTTCAGTTCGAGAAGTTCCTCCTTTAATTCAAGGTAGTCCTTTTCAGTACCTGCAGTGGGGACACAGCTCTCTGCCGAGGAAGCCATTACGCACTAGTTCACACAAGGTAGCACACACTATCACGGGTCACTACGGGTCACCACAACACACACACTCACGGATCACTAGCACAGCACTATCGCTGATCACTACAACACACTAACACAACCACTATCACAGATCACTAAAGCACACTAGCACAACACTACCACAGGTCTCTAGCACGTCTGAGCTGACTGGCCTCACGAGAGCGACTGACTGGCCTCACGAGAGCGACTGACTGATGTGGAGAACAAGATGGAAGGAAGAGGAAGAAGAGGTAGAAGAGGAGTCATGCTGAGGAGGAGGAGGAGGGATAAAGGGGGGGGAACGAAGGGAAGGGAGGGAGAGGGATGAGGAGGAAAGACAAGAGGAGGAGAGGGGAAGCCAGAGTTGAATAAGACGAGGAACTGAAGGAGAAGGTGGAGGAGGAGGAGGAGGAGGAGGAGAAGGAGGAGGAGGAGAAGGAGGAGGAGGAGAGGAGGGGAGAGAAGAGGTAGGGGAGGAAGATATGTGAGAAGGGTGAGAGGAGGGTTGAGTAGGAAGTCCAAAAGTCGCTCAGGATGATGATGATGATGATGATGATGATGATGATGATGACGATGAGGAGGAGGAGGAGAAAGAGGAAAAGGAGGAGGAGGAAGGAGAGGAAGCAAGAGAAGACATGAAGTTAGGATGAGAAGTGAGGATGAGAGAGATGGGGTGAGAAATGATGCTGATGATAATGATGACTGGAGAGAAAGGAAAGGAGATGAGTTATAAGATCATGAGATGAGATGTGTGAGAAATAAAAGATAATAGTAATAATAATGATGATGATGATGATGATGATGATGATGATGTGTGATGAGAAGATGAGAGAAGAAAGATGAGGTGGGGAAGATGCTGCACAATGTAATGTTGGTCATGAAAGTTACACAAGCCACACACACACACACACACACACACACACACACACACACACACACACACACACACACACATACACACAAGCCACACGCACATACACACCTACTCATGCTGGACCCACTTCAAGGACACCCACTGCCTTACCCTGCCCAGGACACACACACACACACACACACACACACACACACACACACACACACACACACACACACACACACACACGCACGCACACACAACATAACCTACACCATATAATACTCTACACCTATCTTACGTTTCATCTCCTCTACATTATACACCGCACAATACTACTACACATAAAACTATACACAATACACTTCACTCACTCAACTACAGTACACTACAATGCACCCTACACTACCCTGCACTACAGGCTACACTATATTTTACACTATACTATATTGTATATTTTACCTGCCGTCCATCACGTGAAAAAGAGGGAGGGGGGCAGGAATAGACGAGGGGGAGGAGGATTGGCGGGGAGGGGGGGAAAAATGGGAGGGGGGAGGGAAGAGAACGCAGAAAGCAGAGGGAAAAAAAGGCAAGAGATGAGAGAATTTTGTGTGCGTGTGTGTGTGTGTGTGTGTGTGTGTGTGTGTGTGTGTGTGTGTGTGTCCTAAATTTACGAACCCTCAACTTACTAAGGGTGTGTCTGAATTTTTTCCTTTTTTTTTCCCCCTCCTGCCCTATCAGTCAAACCCCTCCTCCCTCCCTCCCTCCCTCCCTCTCATGCAACCCTTCCTCCTCATGCAACTCTTCCCCCTCCTCCACACCCACCCCTTCCCCTGTGCATCCTGTCTCACCCACTACCCCTTCTTCCCTTTCTGCGTCCCCTACCACATTCTTCCCCTCCACCTTCCCCTCCTCCCTTCTTCCCCTTCTTCTCCTCCCCCCCCTCTTCCCCTTCTCCTTCCCCTCCCCTATTCTTCCCCTCCTCCTTCTCCTCCCCCCTACTTCCCCTACTGCTTCCCCTACCCCGTTCTTCTCCTCCTCCTTCTCCCCCTCTTCTTCCCCTCCTGCTTCCATTACCCCCTTCATCTCCTCCTCCTTCCCCTCCCCCTTTCTTCCCATCCTCCTTCCCCTCCCTCCTCCATTTCCTCCCCCCTTTTCCCCCTCCTCTTTCCCCTCCCTCCTCCTTCCCCAACCGTCTTCTTCTCCTCTTTCCCCTCCCCCCCTCTTCCCCTTCTCCTTCCCCTCCCTCCTCCTTCCCCAACCCCTTCCTTCTCCTCCTTCCCCTCCCCTTTTCTTCCCCTCCTTCTTCCACTCCCTCCTCCTTCCCCTCTCCCCTTCTTCCCCTCCTCCTTCCCCTCCCTCCCACACCCTAAAGTCAGCTTAGTGCACGTGTCCTTAGCTCAGTACAGCATGTAGGGTAGTCCACACATTGCACCCTCATGTCTTGTGTGTTGCTGGGTAGGCTTAACAAACATAATCAGCGTATTCCGTATTTCATTTTTCTACTTCCGATGACCCTTTTCACACCTGTTGGCACTTGCTGAAGAAATGACTTAACACCTTATCCTTAGCGATTTGGTTTGCATATCCTACCTTAACACTTTGACTGCGGTGTGTGTGAAGAGGATAAAGTGGTAGGCGTTAGCTGGAATAAAAGAAGAGTTGCTCCCATCATCATATGGATAGATAGACAGATAAACATATTAATAAAAGATAGATAGATAGATAGACGATAGATAGATAGATAGATCAATGTGTAGATAGATATAAATAGAGATAGACAGGCAGGAACAAAATTCCACCAGATAACTACATTAAGATGAAGGAATTATCTTCCCTTCAAAGGAGTGTTTGATTCCTTAATTATGGGGCAAGTCAGAGAGAGAGAGAGAGAGAGAGAGAAGGGCTAAGTTCATGTTTTGGCTTTTGTCTGGTTTCATAAAATTCTATTCAAAATGTTCCTAATTAAGATACTTTATTATTATTGTTATTATTATTATTATCATTATTATTATTATTATTACTGTTATTGTTATTATTATTATTATTATTATTATTATTATTATTATTATTATTATTATCATTATTAATATTATTATTATTATTATGACCATTTACAGTTCTACATGGTCCTTTTTTCATGATATCTTATTCGAATTTATTTGTAAATTTTTCTATCTGATTAATTTCCTTTTATTTTTCCCAGACCTTCTTGTCGTGCCGCCTGTGATGTTTTAAGCCTTCAGTGTTTCATGATTTACGTGATTAAGGGTTTGGACGAGGAATTTAATATGAATCTCTGTATTTGTGAAGTTATTTGATGATGAAGATGTGAAGTTATTTGTTATTTTGTTGCTTTACTTGTCGAAGGACGAAACGATGTTGATGTTATGGATTTTAGTGTGATTGGCATGAAGGTGATGATGATAATGATGACCATGATCATGATAGTAGTAGTAGTAGTAGTAGTAGTAGTAGTAGTGGTGGTGGTGGTAGTGGCACTGTAATAGTAGTAGTAGTAGTAGTGGCACTGTAATAGTTGTAGTAGTAGAAATAGTAGTAATAGTAGAAGTAGTGGTAGTAGTAGTAGTAGTAGTAGTAGTGGTGGTGGTAGTGGCACTGTAATAGTAGTAGTAGTAGTAGTGGTGGCACTGTAATAGTTGTAGTAGTAGCAATAGTAGTGATAGTAG
>NC_137068.1:17114534-17119534 GCF_032717465.1 Coenobita brevimanus
AGTAACACTAGAATACCATGCTAGTCACGAAGAAGTGCACTGGAAAGTATATGAGGCCGCAACATTGACTTTTTCCACCACTGATCTACGTGAAATTCTTAACTCTAAAATGCGAAGATCTGGCCAAGTTAAGGTGAAAATACTATAATTATCTTGCTCTTTGTCAGTGTAGAGTGGATCGGTATTTTTGTCCACGACTGTACTTAGCGGATTCAGGGTTGCATTTACTAGAGGAGACTTCGTAGCACCTCTTCCTTAGCGATTTATTCTACTTATTAAACAGTCCTAACATCTGTCTATCTGTCTATCTATCTGTTGTCAGAAGCCTTAATCCCGTATGGGGTGGCCACAAACAAATCGCCTCCATGTCACCCTGTCCCCTGCCATTTCGCTGTCCTTCCCCCAGCTCACACCCTTCTCTCTCATATACCTCTCCAATCCATCCCTCCATCTCACCTCATTCCCCCCCTCCAAGTGCAATATCCGGAATAAATCCCTTAGGAGAAGGTGTAACGAAGTGTGCTACCTAGAAATGGAGCTCAAGGCAATACCACACCTTGCCATATCACGCACTCGACCCAAAGCCACACACTCAAGGGGAAAAAATTAGAAATGAAAGAGAGAAGCTGATGTTAGGTATTGGGCAAGGATGTGAACTGCGATGATAGACAGATAGATAGACAGACGGATAGGTAGATAGACAGATAGACTGACAGATAACTGATAGATAGATATATGTAGATAGTTGAGAGAGAGAGAGAGAGAGAGAGAGAGAGAGAGAGAGAGAGAGAGAGAGAGAGAGAGAGAGAATGTGAAAAAAAAAAAAAAAAAAGACTGTTGTGGACTTGTTTTGTATTTGACAGGACTAGATCGCTCACGAATTAAATCCTAAAGTGATGGCATGAAATTCGTTGAACGTTAGTTATGAGGTAGAAATCAGTCTCCTTGGTTGCTGCAGTGGATTGATTTTTAGCTGACAGAACTGGACCGCTCTCATATATTAAATGGAAGTAGTGGTTGCATGGAATTCGTTGAGATTTATTACTCCCCTACAGGTCAAACCGGTCGGGGACTATAGGTTTGCGCGGTTCCGTCAGTACGTCCGTCAATCCGTCTGCAATTTCGTGTCCGCTCTGTAACTTCCACATGCATGGACAGATTTTGATATAACTTCACACAATTGTTTCCCATACCATGCCGGTGTGTCACGCCCAACAACCAGCCATCTACTCCCAAGGTCAAGGTCACACGTGGGGCTCAAACAAGGTCGGGTGCGGTCATACTCACATCGTATACACAGTACATAATGTATGGTTATCATCCGGTAGGGGACTTTGTATTGCATAGCAATACTTCATTCACTTGTTTATATGTAGGATTCAGTCTCCTTGGTCACTGGTCAGATCAACCCACCAGTCTGACTACATCTAGCCATCAAGTGACCTCAAAGGGACTACGGACCTTTTTCATATTAAAAGAAGCCAGTTAGAACAGTTTATTCTTTTCCTCTCATACTGTCCTAGTTTACGAAAGCTTTATCTAACCCTTGCAATTCAGAATACGTCCCCTAAGCAAAGTGTAAGAATATAATATTAAACATATACTAACAGCCAGCTAAAAATAGAAAAACGATCAGGCAAATGCAGAAACTAAAAAAAAAGAAAGAAAAAAAAAAAAAGAGCGGAAAACAGAGAGGCAGTGTCTGATCGAGTGTCGTATAAGACTTTGTAACTCCTTTGTGGTTACTTGTAGTTGAGTTATATATATATTAGACTTGTGGACGAGCGGTTGTTATACTTGAGTAGCTTCGTGAGTAGCTAATCTTCTTTCCCATTTGTCACGTCGTGACAGGAGAGGTAAAGAATAGTATGGAACTATTTTTATTTGTCTTGGAAATATTAACAAGACTCTCACACAGAGCGAAGTATAAAGTAGAGTCCCGCTAGCTATCTCTCTGTCTCGCTCTCTCTGTCTCTCTCTCAAGTTGCTAAGCCCTTCTCCCTGCGACCTGTCTGTTCTATGGCTAGCTTCTTTCTGCCCTCTCTTTCCTAAATTCTGGTGAAACAGGAGACATGTGTGTTCCTTGTGAGAGGAAAGTTCTAAAAGCCTGTGTGTGAGTATGTGTGTATGTGTGTGTATGGTCACTAGGCGCTGTCGTGTGCCTATAAAGCATTCCTTGAGTTAAGAGTGTGTAAGCATGTTTAGCATTGCTCGATTCTCGCAGACACAATACCTTCTCATCATCTGACTCCCTGCTTCTATCTGTCTCTCTATCTATCTATCTATTATGATTTGTAATTATAATATGGAGTCCTAACACGAGAAAGGGATGTGAACTTTGATGTACAAGTAAATATAAAGAGTAATTATATATGAAAAAAGAATGAAACATATGAAAAATTAAGAAAAAAGAGAATTGCAGTAGAAATACAGAGAAGGTAAAAATAGATTCAAAGGGTAATGCAGTAAGCGATTGTCCGATTGAGTAATGGATGTGAACTACGATGATCCCAAAACAAAGGGAGATTAAGTTGAAAAAATGCGTGCTGAAGGACATGGAAAAAAAAGTTAGGAGAGAGAGAGAGAGAGAGAGGGAGGGACGGAGGGAGGGAGGGGGGGGGAAGAGTAACTGAGAGAAAATCCTAATAACTGAACTCCTCTATCCAACTGCGCAGGTGGTGTGCACGGCATTAGAGACAGTTCTCATGTTTGATCACGAAGCTGAGACTTTACCAACCTCGTCCTTGGTCTCCCACACACATGACGAGGCAAGGAAGGGTGGGGGAAACAGCTGGGGATCGGCTGGGGGGTGGGGGAAACAGCTGGGGGACTGGCAGAGGGGGTGGGGTGGGTGACAAATGGCTGGGGGTGATTTATGGAGTGACTGCTAAAGGCCTTGTTGATTAAGTTAGTCTTACACTTGATGCAGACCTTGAAGTTGTTTTATTTTTTTTTATCTGATAAATATTCCTAATTTTTTCCAGCTTATTTGATGGCCAGATTAAGTCAGACTGGAGGGTTGATTGACTGTCTCCTTTTTCACTAACATGGCCCGAAGTTATCTGCTCTCAATCCTGAATCCTGAGATGTAAGAAGAGATTAAGGTTAGAATATGGTGGAAGTCACGAAGAAATGTTATGGAAATGATGTAGAGCCGCAGTATTGTCTTTTTTGCTACCGAAATATACCGAAATACGTGAAATAAACTGCAAAGGACGTAAATCTAGGCCTGGATAAAAGTAAAAGAACTACAGTAACCAAGACCACTCATTCCCAGTTCGTAACTAAATGACTCGTCGAATTTCAAGCAACTGGGACTAGCATAGTAGTTGAGTGGACCAGTTCTGTCACATGAAAACACACTGGGTATAGTCTGTCCAGATGTATACTGTATATCATGATCTTTCCGTCAATCGATAAGGTAAGGTAGGATCAAGAAAACAAGGAAAATGCCTAAAATTTGGAGAGCCATTAACATCACGCTCTTTGAATTGGGTCACTCACACATCATTCAAGCCTCTGAAATCCTGGCTACACTTCACACAACAGAATACCTTAGTGAATGTTCAACAACAGTCTATATAGCAGCTGTTAACCAAATATTTGAGGACTCTCCAACATATCAAGGGCTTTTTCTGTAGGGCATTTATTGATTATGTAAAAGCAATCATTTTTTCATTCAGTCTTTCCATCTTCTGTTCGTCATGTGTAAAAAAACGAAACTCGCAGCTACGTTTTCTTTCCCTTTACCATTTTTGTACCCCTCTCTCTCTCTCTCTCTCTCTCTCTCTCTCTCTCTCACACACACACACACACATTCTATTCACTCTTATCCACTCACTCCCTATTACCCAACAACTGCGTAGGAAATACATCGATGCACACGACTAAATCCAACTCGTTTTAGCGACGCCAAAAATACACTAGTTTGCCCTGACACGACCAAAGAAAATGATATAATAACAACTCGGGATTTAGGCGGCATTGTGTGGGGTGCTTTAATTGCCTTCTGTGTGTGTGTGTGTGTGTGTGTGTGTGTGTGTGTGTGTGTGTGAAAAGTAACCACAGAATAGTTTAATATCTGGTGGCCTTCTACGAAACACAGTTCGGTATATACAAAATTAAGTAAAAATGGAATGTGTCATTAGAGTTAGTAATATCCTAACGGTATTCATAAAGGAAAGCACTATGGGACACACACACACACACACACACACACACACACACACACACACACAATCTTTTTTCAATATCTCACGACAGGTGCTGGAAAGGGACGCCTTCATGTGGTGGCACCGGTAATCTACTCTCCTCTTGCCGGTGACACAAACATCCCCAAACTCCCTCCCTAGCCTCGGAAAGAATGATGGTAAACTGCAAAATAAGGGCAGCTCCAGCATGCAGTCTACTGAGTTCACGTTTCCAAATGAACCTGGGTATGCTACTGTCTGTTGAGCAAGGAAGAGTGGCTGTGCGTGACAAATAAATGGAGAGAAATTGTGAATGAATAAGTGATGACGCAGCCCTGAGGGGATATTCTCCCGCATGTGGTCTGATCAGCTAGTCAGGTCAGGTGCGGGTAAGGGGATGGGTCTGTTATGATGTGGTAGGGGTAAACCAGTTCTGCTGTCGGGCCCTGCTGCGGATGTCACTGATTGCATTGCGCAGTTGACCCTTGTGCGGTGTGGTGCGGTGAGGATCTGTCCGTTCTCCCCTTTGGGGCTAAGATGCAAATGAATGTGTTTGAATGGATGATTAAATGGGGAGTGTGTCGTCCTGTCTCGGCTACCTCCCTTTCCTTGGGGGAAGCAGCCTAGGTATATAGATAGATAGATAGACTACTACTTTTTACTACTACTACTACTACTACTACTACTACTGCAGCATCTAGTAGAACTTATACTACAGGTCCTACTACTTCTACTACTACTGCTACTACTACTACAACAATAACAACGACAACAAATACTACTACTGCTACTGCAGCTTCCGTTATAATA
>NC_137068.1:17122034-17142034 GCF_032717465.1 Coenobita brevimanus
CTTCCACTACCTTCTCATTATGTCGGCCTAATATTGCCATATCTCCAGCACGAATGCTGAGATTCAGCAATAGATTAATACTAATATATGATGTAGTCACGAAGAAGTGCTTTGGAAAGAACGCAGAGTCTAAAATGTCTTTTTCTGCAATTTAATTGGAGTCATCACGAATTCTAGTTCATGGCCCAGCCCGCCAGGTGTCCATAGTGCATAGATATGTCCATAGCGTAGCTTCCGGACAGAAAATTGAAAATGTGGACAACTCGAAATATCCATACATATGTATATATTTCTACATATTTCTGACGAATGTATTTTTCTCATGTATTTTCTGTTTAACATGTAATATATATGCAGTACTGTACGATGTCTGCAAGTGCTTCTTTGTCCCAGTCGCTCTCGTGTTGTCCCAGTCGCTCTCGTGTGGTCAGTCGCTCTCGTGTGGTCAGTCGCTCTCGTGTGGTCAGTCTGTTCAGACGTGCTAGAGACCTGTGGTAGTGTTGTGCTTGTGTGTTTTAGAGATCTGTGTTAGTGTGTTGTAGTGATCAGCGATAGTGCTGTGCTATTAATCCGTGAAAGTGTTGTGGTGACCCGTAGTACTTGTGTGAACTAGTGCGTAATGGCTTCCTCGGCAGAGAGCTGTGTCCCCACTACAGGTATTGAAAAGGACTACCTAGAATTAAAGGAGGAACTTCTCGAACTGAAGCGGGAGGCACAAATTCTCAGGCAGGAGAAGGCACAAATGAGGGAATTGTTGGAGGAGATGTTGGTGGAGAAAGAGAAAAAGGCTGAAGGTTGGACACTAGTTAACAAGGGTGCAACGAAGTTCACTCTTAAGAAGCAAACGGAAGTTAAGACCACTAATGCCTTCGACGCACTACGGGACGAATGTGAAGGGAAGGCAGAGAGGGAAGTAGAGGAGAAGGAAGGTGAGAGAACTTCCAGTACAGGTAAGTATAATCAGAACAAGAAAGGTAAGAAAAATGTTGTTGTTGTTGGAGACTCCCAGGTGAGATATCTGAACAGGGCCATGTATACTCCACTCACTAAACATGTGTGTCTTCCAGGGGCCAGGGTGGCTAATGTGGTAGAAAAAATTTCAAATATCGTAAAGGAAAGTGGTGACAAACCCACTGTGTGCCTCAGTGTAGGAGGCAATGATATTAGTAGCCGTAAGAGTGAGGTACTGTGGAAAAGGTACAAGTTGATGTTAGAAAAGGTTAGGGAGAGGGGAGGAACCCCTGTAGTGCTTGGTGTTTTACCCAGGTGGCGGGTTGGAAGGGAATGGTTGAGCAGGGCAATAGGATTTAATTGCCGCCTTGAAAGGTATTGCAAAGATAATGCAATGCCTTTCATAGAACAAGCTGGGACCGGTTTTATGGACGGAGTGCCTTGTATAGTTGGGATGGGACTCATCTTAGCAGGCAGGGAGTTACTGTTTTAGCTGGAATGATAGATAGGGAGTTGGAGGGATTTTTTCGAGATTGAGAAGTAGGTGTACAGGAAGATGCAGCATCTACAGTCAGAAATCATTATTACCATGTTTGGATAGATGCATCGATACTTGCAAAATTAAGAACAAAAGTTCAACCATTAGTGTAGATACATCCACTCAGGCACCTCAAATTGAGCAGGCGATGATAGATGACAGAACAAGCGATGATAGAAGGGCGATAAGCGATAGTACAAAAAATTGTTATATTAGTAAAGTAAAGAGTTTCCCAGTTAGTAATAAAATAAATAACAGTAAATGCCAAGGTAGAGGCATAACTACTCGTAATAATCTGAAAGTGTACTACACAAACAGCCGGAGTTTACGTAATAAAATGGATGAACTGAGGGCTTTAATTTGTACAGAGAAAATAGACATTGCCGTTATTAGTGAAACTTGGATGAATACAGACACTCGAGAATTTTTAGCAGAATATCAGATAAAAGGCTATAATATTTTTGTGTCAAACCGTCAGGGAAGAAAGGGGGGAGGGGTAGCTATTTATGTAAAGGATTCATTAATTTGTTATAATAAAGCAGACATTAAAGTAAATAGGGACACAGAAAGTGTCTGGGTTGAAATTAGTAACAATAGGGAGAAATTAGTCTTAGGAGCAATTTACAGATCTCCTAAATTAAGTAGAGCTGATAGTAAATACCTTTGGGAGGAAATGAGGAAAGCATCACAGTCCAGCTTAGTAATAATTGTAGGGGACCTTAATCTGCCAAAGATAGATTGGAGAAATCAAACAGGAGATGCAGAGTCAGAGGAATTTCTAGAGGTAGTACAGGATAATTTCCTTTATCAGTATATAAGGGAGCCCACCAGAGGTAATAATATACTAGATTTGGTTTTAGCTAATAAAGAAAATATCATTAACGATATAGAGGTTGGTGGACGACTTGGTAATAGCGATCATGAAGAAATTAAGTTCAAATTTATTTGGGATGTCTGTTCCACTGAAAATACCTCCACCGTTCCTAATTTTCGTCTAGGAGATTTCGATGGCTTAAGAGCTTATTTTCGAACGGTATTCCACAGGGAGATTAGCTATTGGAGGGAATGCCAGGTCAGTGTGGAACCCCAGGTCATAGGTCAGGCGCAGGAAACACCTGGGGATGTCCGTCAGGTGTCTGTGAGGGGGGAGGTGGTAGATAGGAATGTAGTCCAGGTGACGGAAATTAACTCAGCTACAGTACCAAGCAGACGTTCAACCAGTGAGAAGTATAACGAGTTAATAAATATAATACACGGAGGCCAAGATAGATATATTCCTTCAAAACCGTTTAGAACTAATAACTCGGAACCTAGATGGTTAAACAACAGATTAAAATCTCTCATAGGCCAAAGGAAAGGAATATATAGAAAAATAAAACGTGGAGAGGAACACTTACGTAACCGGTACACAATTTTAAATAGAGAAGTAAAGAGGGAGATAAGAAAAGCAAAGAGAAGTTATGAAATTAAGGTTGCCAGTGAATCAAAAGAAAACCCCAAGGGTTTTTATCAAATGTACCGAACGAAAAATAAAGATAGGATAGGACCACTCAGAACAGAATCAGGTGACATTACCAGTGAAGATAAAGAAATGTGCTCCATCCTAAATAATTATTTCATATCAGTATTCACCAAGGAAAATCTAAGCCTGGTCCCTCAAGCAGCAAATATTTACCATGAGAATACGGAAAATATTCTTAGTAAAATAACCATTAGTAAGGAGGACGTATTGAAAGAAATTAATAAGTTAAAACCTCAAAAATCGCCAGGTCCGGACGATATATATGCAAAAATTATAAAAGAAACCAAAGAAGAATTATGTCAGCCACTTTTAACGTTATTTAATGACTCTTTAAGTTCAGGAGAAGTTCCAGAGGCGTGGAAAACCGCAAACGTAGTGCCCATCTTTAAAAAGGGTGATAAATCAGCTGTGTCGAATTATCGTCCGATAAGTCTAACGTCAATAGTAGGAAAAATGTTAGAGTCAATTTTGGCAAATAAGATTAGAGAACACTTAGAAAGATTTAATCTTATAAACGAAAGTCAGCACGGATTCAGGCAAGGACGATCCTGCCTCACAAATTTGTTGTCATTCTACTCGGAGGTCTATGAGGCAGTAGATAGCGATAAAGCTTACGATGTTATTTATCTGGACTTTAGTAAAGCTTTTGATAGGGTCCCACACGAAAGGTTAGTTAGAAAGGTTCGAGCACACGGTATAGACGGCGATATCTTAAAATGGATAGAATCCTGGCTGAAAGGACGAAAGCAGAGAGTATTAATAAATGGAACTAAGTCGGACTGGGGATTAGTAACTAGCGGTGTACCACAGGGTTCAGTACTCGGTCATTTATTATTTATCATATATATAAATGATCTAGACTTAGGAGTCAATAGCAGAATCAGCAAATTTGCCGACGATACAAAAATAGGGCGTATCATTAACTCGACTGACGATTGCCATAACTTACAGAAAGACCTCGATACATTGTCCAAATGGTCTAAAACTTGGCAAATGGAATTTAACGTTGAAAAATGTAAAGTACTTAACGTAGGCAAGACCATTGGAGATACTAAATACAGCTTAGATAACAAAGAAATTAGCAAATCGGAATGCGAGAGAGATCTAGGAGTTATGATTAGTAACGACCTTAAACCAAGGCAACAGTGCATTAATGCGAGAAATAAAGCAAATAGGGTCCTAGGATTTATTTCGAGAAGCGTGAGCAATAGATCATCTAAAGTAATACTAAAACTTTATCTAGCATTAGTAAGGCCACATTTAGACTACGCAGTACAATTTTGGTGTCCTTACTATAGAATGGATATTAATTCGTTAGAAAATGTACAGAGAAGAATGACTAAAATGATACATGACGTCCGGAACCTGTCATATGAAGACAGACTGAAAAGACTAAGTCTGCATTCGCTAGAGAGGCGTAGAGTAAGGGGAGACTTAATTGAGGTGTTTAAGTGGATGAATGGTATAAATAAGGGAGATATTAGCAAGGTACTTAAAGTGAGCATACAGGATAGAACTAGAAATAATGGTTTCAAACTAGAAAAAATTCCGTTTCAGTAAGGAAATCGGTAGAAATTGGTTTGGTAATAGAGTAGTAGACGAATGGAATAAGCTACCTAGTAAAGTAGTTGCTGCCTCTTCCATTGAGAGTTTCAAGCATAGGCTAGATAAGCATATGACAAATAAGGGGTGGATATAGAATAAAGAAAATCTTATAACCAATACTAATTCAAAAAAAAAATTTCTTTTCAGGTTACACTATGATAGTCTCTATTCTCCTTTCACACTTTCCTGTAAAATGTCCACGCCAGTTTTTCTATACGGCGTGGTGTTCTTTCTGACTTTTTCCTGCCGGCTTCGGCTGGAGGGTTTGGAGGGCGGGGGAGAGCCTTCTTCTTTGCTATCCTTATCTCATTCTAGTAGTTCAGTTACTCTTCTAGGAGCTGCCTAGCATGGGCCAACCGGCCTACTGCAGTTATCCTCTCTTCTTATGTTCTTATGTTCTTATGTTCGTTGTGAGCGCGTTCGTCTTGGGATATAATCGGTACCATACATACTTCATTCATTTTTCTTTAAATCCAGCAGCAGCAGCAGCATTCAATGAATTCGTGCAAGTATTTCGTTGCACTACGTTCCATTACATGGCAGTCATCTCCTAATCTTAGTAACATCGTATGTACAGTAGTATCTCGCACTTATACCGAAATATGTTTCCCGGCTTGAACAATAATAAAGCCAGCCCAGCTGACCGCCCCCGGGTGTCGTCTGCTATGTTGCTAAGGTGAAAGTATCCGCATGTTATCTCCAGTATTGTGCCATTTATCAACAACATTTTATGAAATACATGTGTCAGGAAGATGGTTGGATGTCTTATCGACCTATAGATAATTATAGGTCGACATATAGATATATATATATGTTACGGGCAGATTGTGAAATCGGTCATTTCGTGAATTAAGTTTTAAGTTAATTTAGGTTAGGTTGATCTAAGACAAGGTTAAGGTTAGGTAAGGTTAGTTCAGGTTTGGTTAGGTTAGGTTAATTTAGGCTAAAGAGAAAAACGGTAAATTCCAGCATGTCACTCCGTGCATACGGCACAGGCTGCATGATCCACTCCGTGCAGTATGGAGTCAAATTCGTGTGAAAAATGGACTGTTTCACAGCTTAAGCAATACTTAAGACAAAGATCAGTGCCTCATTCGGGATATAGTAAAGGAAAACTAATACAGCAAGTGAGAAACTCTTGAACATCGCGATATACTGGATCAAGTTTAGCCAACAGATGGCAAGAGTGTAGGTGAATTGAGACGGACTGTTTGTGTTAATGGAAAATTATCTGTATTCCCAGATCCCCATTTTTTAACAGATTGGGATGATAACCCATTTCCTATCCAGTCAGAAAAATGTCCTGAGCGCATTGCATGGAATTCCGTAGTCTTCCATCCTACATTCTGTTTACCTCCATGACTTAGCCATAGAATGATAATCGTGCACCTGGCAGCGTGGCAGGCATCTACATAAAGATGCCAGAGATTCCTCATTTCATATCTTGGCCAATATATATCAATATTCACAGACAGTGACACGCGTTTATATTACCATTTACAATCTTATCATAGTTTCTGGGTACATAATTAGTCACTTCAGTAACCACTGGTTGTTCTGCAATGTGTGATTGGGCGCTACATTGGTATTTGTTAAATTTCCATACAAATTTTGCAGTATTCGCACAAGATGACATGCTTTTATTTATATTATATACTGCATGTTTAATATACGTTGAATAATGAAAATTACTTTCAAATATAGTTTAAGCTAAGGAACAAGAGAAATAAAAATCTGTAACTGATTACCCTTTCCCATTTACTTTTGTGAGACGTGACAAATTTACAGGGAACTACTTCCTTGGTGTAACTAGGCTGCTCTTCGCCAGAATGTTTATGAGAGAGACGTTTTGGTCGAGAGTGGAATATTCTAGTTTCTCCTGGTTTATTATCTATTTAGTATTTTTGAACTAAACAAGGTTTGTTATATACAGGAGTCAAAGGTAATCCTAAATGTGTTGGAATGACGTAAATCGCACCAAAACCAAGATTGGCGCATATTTTTCGTCCTTTGACACTTGATTTCCGATAGCAGACTGACAGAATATAACAAAACTACATCTTTAGATCTTTTCCATAGCATTGCTTTGTGACTGGTGTTCATCTTTTTTTATACCTCGGGATTCAAGATGAAGGAATGGCATTTTTAAACCAGTGATGAGAGTATGGTGTGTGAGTGATTTTCGGTAGCGACAAATGGAGCAGCTCGACACAGTTACACAGTGGCTGTAATGCCTTTTCATAGCTTTTCTTCGTGACTAGCCTCATATTGTAGTGTTATTTTATTGTTGTATCTCATCGTTCAGTGGTGAGATGGTAGTTCTAAGCCAGTGAAGACACATAGCGAATGGTGAACCAGCCCAAATCAGTGAAACCGCTTCAGTCTTCAAGCAACACACACCGAGCCTACCACTCAACTTACCTCGGCGTCTCGGAGCAGCCAGCTCGACCAACACCAGTCCACAAAATCAGGTAAGAAATATTTGTGTTTTAATTCCTTCACACAGGAAGGTATTTAAAATTTGGTAACGCGTAGACGATTTTGTTCACCATAGGGGAAAATATTTGAACTGGCGGGGTTACAGCCGAATTAATCGTTCAGCTGGAGAGATCTTTCCTGAGATGAATGAAATCGTCAAGAAGTAGCAAGAATAAACTTTAAAAACAAAGTCACCGTATTGAAGGGGTGAAGGGAATTGGCCATAGTGCAGGTGACATAGGAGGCTTTGCAGCACCTTTTCTTTGGCAACTTTTTCTTTATTAAATCTTTGCATTCTCTGGCATTTAATTTATATTGCATTATTAGCAACATTTATCTTCAGTAACATACCAGAGGATATTAAGGTGTAATGTTCAATATAAATAGCTAAGGAAGAGTTTTTTCGAAATCTCCGAAGCCACTTTGAATACGCCTCAGTGAATATACTGTACGCGCTTAATTATTAAAGTGTTGCCAACATTTTTTACGAAGCATTTAATTCGAATATTTTTAAGATATTATTTTATTAGTTGAGATCATAGGAGAAATACATGGAACTGGTCTGGCTATGTGGAGAGCAGGGAGAATGAGAGACTAACTAGGAGAGTGAATGAAGTGGAGGGGCGAGGGTAAGACGGAGACCAAGGATAAGATGGAGGGATGAGATGGAGAGTTATATGAGAGAGGGATGTATGAGTTGGAGATAGGGCAGCCTGATGGCGGAGTACAGGGTGAAATGGAGGCGGTACGTTTGTCGACACATTACTGGTTTAACTCGCCTGACGATAGATAAGCAGCGTAAAATTGTTGCCATAGTTTTTCATCTCAATGGCCGAGATTTTCTTCTTTTTGCGGCTTAATTCTAGCAGCTCGATGGGAGAATATTTATATGTAAGAGAATTAGGCTCTACTTCCTTTCCATAGCACTTCGTGACAAGCGCTGTGTTCTTGTGTTAATCTCGTGTTACATCTCAGCATTCAATATGGATAGATGTCAGTTTTACGCCAAGTTAGAGTGAAAAGAGTATAGCGCCTCTTGAACTGTTTGGTTTAATGGTATTGCGGGATATTCATCATAGTGTTAAAGAGAGATGCCTTCACGTGGTGGTACTGATATGGCTGGGTGACACGGTGCCTGGTCAGACAAGCGACCCTCAGTTTCGTCCCTATCCCCCAACAGGAGAACAGTGGGCTGGAGAAGGGTAGCTTGAGCCTGCAGTCCACTGGGTTAACATTCAAAGGAGCCTGGAGTTGCAAATGTTAGTACTAGCTGAACCCCTTCAGTGCCATGGCGTCTCATTCCATGCAGCCTTCCAGCAATGGTCTTGTGGTTGCTAGAATTTAGAGAGAGAGAGAGAGAGAGAGAAAACGTACACAGTTCGTCTCTCCCACTCACGGGTTTCGTCACCAGTACCTCGACGAAACTGCAGTCTTATCCAATTATTCATTTCGACACGTAAAACATTCCCTCCCCCTCTTTCCGCGAATTTTGTCATCTTTCGCATCGTAGTAGTAGTAGTGGCGATGGTGATGGTGGTGATAGTAGTAGTCGTATTCGTAGGACTACTAGTAGCAGCAGTAGTCGCAGTGGTAGTAGTTATAGTACTAGTAGTAGTAGTTGTTGTTGTTGTTGGTGACTGCAGACTGAATCTACCAGACTCCCTCAAGCCACCATCCTCCTTTTGGGGGATAGGGAATTGAGGGACGTTTGTATACCTAGCAGGGCAGCGGATCCACCTAGCTACACCGCTGCCACCACGTGAAGGCGTCCCTCTCCAGCACTACTTATTCATTGCGTCACACAAACAACATCCACAGGGCTATATTTTTACTGCCTGTTGGGCCTCTATTTTTACAGCGTCTCGGTCTGTTTATCCTCGGAATTTATTGAGCTGCCTTGCTATTGTTACCGGGGTTGATTATTGTCATTACGTTCCGCAAATTAAGGTTGATTTTGAGGTAATTTGGCGCAGGATAGGTTGTTTTGTGCGCCCCGGGATCTGGGTGATGATGATGACAAAGTTTGTTTGTGGTGTTTTGGAAGGGTTGGTGGGATTTTTTTTTTTAAGGTTTGTTTATATATATATATATATATATATATATATATATATATATATATATATATATATATATATATATATATATATATATATATATATATATATATATATATATATATTTAAACTTGCTTTCATTTTATTACCCCCCCCATATTGCTTCTACCTTTGCGGCTAATACTACTGTTGTACAATTATTATTACTGTGCTGGTAATACTGTTAACATGGTATACTGTGTTATTATTACTGTTACTAAACTGCTACTACTGCTATTGTTCATATACTACTATTACTACTACTACTACTGCTACTAATACTACAACTACGTCTACTACTAAGTTTACTACTACTACGTCTACTACTACTACTACTACTACTACTACAACTACTACCACTACCAACATTATTACTACCAACATTATTTCTAGCTTGCTATTTTTTGTGTATTTGTTGTTCTATTTGTGTTATTTCTTTTGACTACATGGTCTATGCTTTCTTCATTTTTTTTTTTTTTCATAATTTGTATAAGTATCCATCCATTCATCATCCACTCATTCTTTAGTGTATCCCATTCGGAGTGTCGTGGATATCAAAAACATCCACTCAAGTGTATTGCTGTATTCAGGTGTCTCTACACTGAGTAACAAGTCTAATTATTTCATGCAGCCCAGGAGCTCATGTACAGCGCTGGGTGGTAATCATACAACCAGTGGGACGCCTAATTTAGTAGTGTGATCCCCAAACTGGTGCCTTGGCCCCCTGGAGGGTCTTACTGCATATCTCAAGGGACCATGGGGTAATCTTAAGTATCTGGAGTCATTATAAGTAGAATTTCGTTATGAATTCTTGAAGCAAAATTATGAGGAATCCTTTATCTGTGGACTATCTCGTGCCCAGCAGACCAAGACACACTGCAAGGTGAATGCCTGGAACTTCGATGCGACTCATTTACCAGACGCATTGGGTGAGACGAACTGGACTGAGATTAGATGAGATTAAGATGCGACCGTTGAGGAGCATAATTGGCGGTTTGTGGCATTCCAGTCTACCTCTGTCAATAAAGCTGCGTTTTTTTGTGTTCTTGATCATTCTATCGGAACAGCGTAATGGGGTCCACGTGGAATATGTCCCCTTCTGTGCCCTTGTTATGACTCAAACACTCGTACCCCACTGGCAAGGAAAATGTAGTTGAATTTTGTGTGTGTGTGTGTGTGTGTGTGTGTGTGTGTGTGTGTGTGTGTGTGTGTGTGTGTGTGTACGGTGCTTGTGTGTAAGCAATCTACTCCCTCACCATCATATCAGAATGTCTTGTACTGCGGTCAGATGGTGGCTGTGTGTGTGTGTGTGTGTGTGTGTGTGTGTGTGTGTGTGTATACGGTGCTTGCGTATAAGCAATCTACTCCCTCACCGTCATATCAGAATGTGTTGTACTGCGGTCAGGTGGTGGCTGTGTGTGTGTGTGGGTAATAATACACAAGGCCTTGTTATTGTCTTCACCCTTGCTGCTCCTCTCCTCTCACCGCCTCTCAGAATGGATCTCGGTTTATGTTTCTGCTTTCTACATATTTTTATACTTCCTGCGAACTCGGCGTATCAAGATGTAAGGTAGATTGTGTGTGTGTGTGTGTGTGTGTGTGTGTGTGTGTGTGTGTGTGTGTGTGTGTGTGGATGTCAGGGAATGCTGGAGAGAAACGCCTTCACGTGGTGGCACCGATATAACCATTTGGCCCACTGCCCGGTTATATTAATGCTCCTCAACTCGTCCCCGTCCCTCACAGAAAGGATGCTAGAATGTAGAAAAATGAGAGCTTCAGCATGCAGTCCACTGGGTTCACGTTTCACATGAGCTGCCTAGCATGGGCCAACCGGCCTACTGCAGTTATCCTCTCTTCTTATGTTCTTATGTTCTACCCACCACACCCCACCCCTCACTTCTCTCCGCCCACCCCACCCATTTTCCTACCACACTTAACTGGCAACACACACACGCACACTCTCTCTCTCTCTCTCTCTCTCTCTCTCTCTCTCTCTTGCAGTACATCCTTGAAATATAACTGACTACAAGTACAAAAAAAGTTACAAAAAATACAGTAAGATAGTGTTTTGTATTCCACTTTTCTGTAATTTGAAGTTTGCATGTCTAGCCTGTGATGGATCATGTCGTTGCCTTGTTTTTGTTCGGGTACTTATATTTCGTGTGTGTGTGTGTGTGTGTGTGTGTGTGTGTGTGTGTGTGTGTGTGTGTGTGTGTGTGTGTTTTGCCAGCCTGTCTGTCTGTCTCTTACATGCCTGTGGGTCTTGCAGTGTTCAAGAAAGCTTATTTTAACGAAATTCAAATAACTAGGGTGTTCCTTCTATCTATCTGGGATCGAACTTACGTCCTTTTAAACACCAGATGACTTAAGCCACGTAACCAGTGCCTTGTGTCCCTGTACCGATTTTTTTCCCCCTTTATTAATTTTCATGTCATCCTGGGTTTTCTTTTATAATAATTTCTGTTTTAATATTTACTCTTCCCTTTATTTTTATATATTCATCTTTGCGTCTTTTTTTACCTAATTTCTCTCTTGTAATTTATTTTATTTATCCTTATTTTTTAAGTTCTTACATGTATTTGTTCTCTCGTAATTCTTTTCACGTATTTCTTGTCCTGTATATCCTGTTTTTCGTGTTTGTGCCTTCATTCTCTCTCTCTCTCTCTCTCTCTCTCTCTCTCTCTCTCTCTCTCTCTCTCTCTCTCTCTCACACACACACACACACACACACACACACACACACACACACATACACATTCATAACTGGTATATTTTTTAATGACCTTTCTGTTTTTTTTTTTTTTTTTCAGTTTTTCATCATCTCGGTCTGGTTTTACCTTCGCCTCCGTTTCCAGAGTATTTATATTTGTGTACCTTTTTTTTTCGCTTTTTTGTCTTTTCTTTCGCTTCCTTTTCCAAAATAATATATATCAGAAGTTATATGTTTTTTTTTTAATGCCAATTCCAAACCATCTTTTTTCTCGCATTTTATTTTTCTGTTACTCATCGCCATTACTGTTTTTTTTTTTTCCCCTTGGTATTCGTCTACAAAATGTCTATATTCTCGTGTTTTTTTTTTTCTTATTATTTCCAGTTTTCCTTCGCATCCATGTCCATAATACCGTATCAGTCTTGTAGCCATCATTTTTTTTTTCTTCGCTTCCATCACCATAATATCCGTATTGATGAAGTTTCTTATATATTTTCCATTATATCTTTTTTTCTCTACTTCCATCACCATATCAGTATTCATCAATCTTTTTTATACCATTTTCTTTTTTTTTTCCTTCCCTTCACGCGCGATTCCAAAATATATCGCCGAGAATGAGAGGGCAGATTGGCTGTAGTGTGTCTGATAGGGTGACAAACCTAGCGTGAAGTGACGTTTTAGATGCATCTCTCTCTCTCTCTCTCTCTCTCTCTCTCTCTCTCTCTCTCTCTCTCTCTCTCTCTCTCTGTAGCTGTTTTGTGTTTATATGTTTAAGTGTTGAAATGTGTATTCTTAATTTACAGAGGTTACGGTGGAAGTGACTGTTTTATCATCATCATCATCATCATCATCATCACCACCACCATCATCATCATCATCATCATCATCATCATCATCATCATCATCATCATCATCAACACCACCACAACCATCACCACCGTCGCTATCACACCACCACCACCATCACCACCGTCGCTATCACACCACCACCACCATCACCACCGTCGCTATCACACCACCACCACCATCACCACCGTCGCTATCACACCACCACCACCATCAACACCGTCGCTATCACACCACCACCACCATCAACACCGTCGCTATCACACCACCACCACCATCAACACCGTCGCTATCACACCACCACCACCATCAACACTGTCGCTATCACACCACCACCACCATCAACACCGTCGCTATCACACCACCACCACCATCAACACCGTCGCTATCACACCACCACCACCATCAACACCGTCGCTATCACACCACCACCACCATCAACACCGTCGCTATCACACCACCACCACCATCAACACCGTCGCTATCACACCACCACCACCATCAACACCGTCGCTATCACACCACCACCACCATCAACACCGTCGCTATCACACCACCACCACCATCAACACCGTCGCTATCACACCACCACCACCATCAACACCGTCGCTATCACACCACCACCATCATCATCTAATCATCCATCCATCATCCATTATTATTATTTATTATTATTATTATTATTATTATTATTATTATTATTATGTACACCCTGCTTTTACCTATTTCCACTTAGTTATTCAATACGCATATGCACATAAGATTTTACAGATATATATATATATATATATATATATATATATATATATATATATATATATATATATATATATATATATATATATATATATATATATATATATATATATATATATATATATATATATATATATACAGATAGATAGATATACGGTACACTGTTTTCATATCTTTACACTCAGTTCTCAAAATTTTATACCCAGTTCAGAGATTTTTGGAAGACTAGCGTGAAGTAACATCAGAAGCATCACCTCGTCATTCTTTTATCTTTCTTGTTTTCTCTCTTCCTACTTTCACCTTCTTTCGTGTGTGTGTGTGTGTGTGTGTGTGTGTGTGTGTGTGTGTGTGTGTGTGTGTGTGTGTGTTAATCTTTTATTTTATCCTTTCCAACCAAACGATTTTTTCAGGTTAGGGTAGAAATTTTGAGCTGGAAGTAGTAGTGATAGTAGTAGTATAGTAGTGGTGATAGTCGTAATAGTAGTGGTAACAGTAATGGTGGTGATGGTGGTAGCAGTAGTTGTAGTAGTAGTAGTGGTGGTAGTAGTAGTAGTAGGCTAGTAGTAGTAGTAGTAGTAGCAGTAGTGGTGATGATGGTGGTGGTAGTGGTGGTAGTAGTAGTAGTAGTAGTAGTAGTAGCAGTAGTAGTAGTAGTAGTGTTGGTGGTAGTAGTAGTGCTGGTGATGGTGATGGTGGTAGTAGTAGTAGTGCTGGTGGTAGTAGTAGTAGTAGTGCTGGGGGTTGGTGGTGTGGTGGTAATATTAGTAGTAATGTAGTAGTAGTGGTAGCGGTGGTAGTGGTGGTGGTGATTGTAGTAGTAGTAGTAATACTAGTAGTAGTAATAGTACCAGGTAGGTGGTGGTGGTGGTGGTATGTACCTCAGGCCCATTGAATGTGTACCCGGTGGAATTTTCTGAAGTTCACGATCCTCCTTTTGGGGAATAGGGAGGAAGCTGAGTCTTTTTTTTATAATCGGTGCCACCACCTGAAGGCGTCTTTCTAACTTGGGCTAAATCCAGCCATCATTAATCCATTTACCTCACTCCTTTTACTATAACTTTGCCTAAAATTACCATCTCTCCGTCTTGAATGCTGAATCGTAACAGTAGATTAACAGTGGATTATGAGGCTAGTCACGAAGAAGTGCTAAGGAAGGGAAGTAGGGTCATAGTATTACCTTATTCTGCAATTGAACTGCGTGAAATAAGCTGCAAAAGGACGAAAATCTGAGCCAAGATGAGGTGAAGAGAGTGTATCAGGTGACTATCCCAAGAGGCATAAAATGGTCAGGAGTAGCAAGATAAGTAACCAAAATACGAATATGTCACCCATGTCCTTTTCTTCCCTCTTTTTCGTTTTATCTCGTAGTTTTCGCCCTCTTTTATGGTTTTGTTTTGCAGTTTTTCCGTCACTTCTCATTTTCCCGTCGCACTTTCGCCTTTCGTAATTTTTATTTTACTTTTTTTTTTTTTTTCGTAAGTACTAATGCTTTCTCTAACATTGTTTTTCGATTCTACTTCACCTCATTTAGATAGGACTAAGAGGCAAAGTGATGATGATGATGACTTTATTCGTTTTTAGATGTCAACCCATTTCGCGCAAGGACGTCTTTGTTATGGAAGTCATTCTTACAAAAGTAGAAAGCCGTCCCCACAGCACATGAGATTTAAAAGTGCTATATAATATGGAACATCCTGTATTTTGTTTTCTGCCGAGAATCCCATACTGAATGTGACAAAATAACATGAACTAGTAATCATTTCCTACTGTCGCATTGAAGTCACTCGGAATACATCGCGTTGGGTTTGGTGAAATATGCCATGTTATTTCTCGATGTCCAATCAAAGTCACTCGTATATATAGCATTGGGATTTGGACCGTGACTCTATCAGTGGTGTGTGATGCATGAGGGCTGGGTGAAAGGTGGGATGCAATGTGGTGTAGCAGGTGAAGTGTTTGTGTATGTAGGTGGGTGAAGTGCTTGTATATGTAGGTGGGTGTAGGATGGGATGGAATGTGCTGAAGTAGGTGGGTTGTGGGTGTAGGTGGGTTGTGGGTGTAGGTGGATGGGGTACTGATGTATGTAGGTGGCTGTGGTGCGTGTGTGTGAGTGTAGTGGGTGACAGTGTAGATGAGGGATGGGATGGAAGGTACTGGAAGGTTGTGTGTGTGTGTGTGTGTGTGTGTGTGTGTGTGTGTGTGTGTGTGTGTGTGTGTGTGTGTGTGTGTGTGTGCGTGCGTGCGTGCGCGCGTGCGCGCGCGCGCTATTCATGTTTAGACGTGAACCCAGTGGACTGCAGGTTTATTTGCTCTCTTCCTGCAATCCACATCCTCCTTTCAGGGTGGGTGGATGTAGTGGAGCGGTGGATTAGGCGAAGGAGAGAGAGATAGGGTGCAGGAGATGTCGGAGGAGGGAAGCAGATGATGGATGATTGTGAGTTAGGGTTGAGATGGAATGTACTGTAGTGTGTGGGTGTATTTGTGTATGTAGTTGGGGGAGGAAAGGAGGGGGAGAAGAGAAGAGAGGAGCAGGGGAGAAGGAGTGAGGGAGGTGAAGGTGGGAGTATAAGGGTGTATATGTGGAATGCAGGTGGGTAGAGTCTAATTGGGTGGGTGTACGTGGATGGAGAGTGAATGTAAATAGTTATATATGTGGGTGGGGTGTATCGGTGAATACTGTATATGGAAGGTTGGGTGGGTGCATGTGACGAAGGAATGCAGGTTGTGTGTGTGTGTGTGTGTGTGTGTGTGTGTGTGTGTGTGTGTGTGTGTGTGTGTGTGGATAGGCTAGGGTACACCTGCATTTGACAACCCCCACCCACCTCCATATATGCCCACCCGCCTCATGTGTCAGTCTGGTGAGCGAGCGCACGCACGCGCACACACACACACACACACACACACACACACACACACACACACCGAGCGCACGCACGCGCGCGCACACACACACACACACACACACACACACACACACACACACACACACACACACACACACACACACACACACTCTCTCTCTCTCTCTCTCTCTCTCTCCTGAAGGTCTCCATCTCTGCCATCTCTCAACATAATAGCTAGAATTCCTCCACCAGCTCAGCATATTTACATCACATCATCCGAGAGAGAGAGAGAGAGAGAGAGAGAGAGAGAGAGAGAGAGAGAGAGAGAGAGAGAGAGAGAGACTATGGATGACACTAAGATTCTGTATGATTAGTTGCGTATTAACATAGAATTTATATAGCAAGTGAGTCCTATATACCATACATCAGTTCGGTTATAATTGTGATATGTTTAACTGTATATCGTATTCGTATATATAGTTTTTCATACGAGATTTTGTAACACCCATGGCCATTGATTCAGGATATGACAAATCAGTATCCTCCTCTTGAGCCAGTATCTATTAAAACTTTAACAAGTACCACACAAGAGAATGATAAGGTGTAGATAAAAAATAAATCGCCAAGGAAAAGGTGTACGGAGCCTCCTGTGCCACCTGTGCATGTAAGTTATCGGTACCTTTAGTGGTTAGGTGATATTTTTGACTAATGTATTTGGCTAGTGTTTTATTTATTTATTTATTTATTTTAAGCTGTTTACCTTACTGAAAGTCATATATCCATCATTATTTTTTATATTCATCATCATCATCATCGTCATCATTGTCGTCGTCGTCGTCGTCGTCATCCACACCTCTTTTCCCGCCTAAAGATAAATAAAGGATTATTATTTTACTGACTTGAAAATAAGACTGATGTACCGAATAACTAAAATCAGAATTTCTAGTGGTGCCACGGTGACTCGGACGATAGCTTACTAGTCTTGTGATCCTAGTTCCGATGTTTTGGGTTCGAATTAAAGTGGAGGACATTAAAAGAAAGTAGTGGTAGTGTGCCCTGTCATATGCTTCAGAAACACACACACACACACACACACACACACACACACACACACACACACACACACACACACACACTCTCTCTCTCTCTCTCTCTCTCTCTCTCTCTCTCTCTCTGAAGGTAGCCACAGGTAATAATAGCAAGTACAACCCAAACCACAACACCCTATCCAGTGATCACTACCTTGACGACAAATGCCTTACACAAGACGCAAACAAACACCTGAGAGAGAGAGAGAGAGAGAGAGAGAGAGAGAGAATGTGTGTGTGTGTGTGTGTGTGTGTGTGTGTGTGTGTGTTTATAGGTGTGATCTAAGAGGCATGTTATTTACTGGAGGTGCATTTGTGTGTGTGTGTGTGTGTGTGTGTGTGTGTGTGTGTGTGTGTGTGTGTGTTTACAGGAGCGATCTAAGATGCGTGATATTTACTGGAGTTATTGTTGTGTGTGTGTGTGTGTGTGTGTGTGTGTGTGTGTTTACAGGAGCGATCTAAGATGCGTGATATTTACTGGAGTTATTGTTGTGTGTGTGTGTGTGTGTGTGTGTGTGTGTGTGTGTGTGTGTGTGTGTGTGTGTGTGTGTGTGTGTGTGTGTGTGTGTGTGTGTGTGTGTGTGTGTGTGTGTGTGTGTGTGTGTGTGTGTGTGTGTGTAGGAGTGATCTGAGGGATGTGGTACTGACTGGAGGTGCTGGTAAGCTGGTGTTTCTGGTATTTATGTTGGTAGTTGTGGTTTTAGAGGTATGAGAGGCATGGTATTTTAAGTGCTTCTGGCATGCAATTGTTGTTTACCGTTGCCAGTTTGTTTTCATCTGATGGTACTGGGCCACTCTCACAACTACAATACTAAGTCGTGTTTGTGTGAAATTCAGTGAACTTTACTTATGAGGTAGGAATGAATCTCCTTGGTTATTAGTAAAATCAACCCTCAACTCTGACTACACTTGGTCATCAACAGTGCTAAAAGAGGTTAAGGATCTTCAAATTTCCATGTAATTCGGATTTTTTCTGTACGATGAGCTAGAGATGTAAAGATTGTTCCTTCCATTTATCAATTTCTTCATGCGTACTGAAATGTTGTTGTCATCCTCACACAACTAAGATATGTTTTCGTGAGATAAAGAGACATGGGAAGATTTATGTTGTACTCTCGTTCGCACGATACTTTAACAATATATATATATATATATATATATATATATATATATATATATATATATATATATATATATATATAGAGAGAGAGAGAGAGAGAGAGAGAGAGAGAGAGAGAGAGAGAGAGATAGTTATGGTGGAGGATGTGTTAGAAGTTTGTTTGTCTCTGTGTAGGTTAAGTTTTAGATGTATGGTTTGTGTTGGGAATTATGGTGTTCATTCACTCATCATCCAACCCTGTGTCGCTCCATAGAGGTGTGTAGGAACCCGGGGCTAGGCAAGTTGGTCCTGACATTTAAGATGAGTGACCAGCCTTACTCATCCCTGAGTGGCATTACATGAGCAATAAACCCCAACCATCCCTTGGATATTAACTTTCACCGGCTCAATCCACCTGGCGCCAAAATTTGGTTATATGGTTACCACCCAGCGTTGTAAATGGTTTCCTGGTGTACAGGAAACCATTTGGCTAGTCACCCAGTGTAGGGTCACCCACAGGTAGAAGGAAGAGGAAAGAATGAAGGAAAGAAAGACAGAAGAGGGAGTGTAAAGTCACCCGTAGGCAGAAGGACGAAGAAAGAATGAAGGAAAGAAAGACAGAAGAGGATGGAAGGAAAGAAGGATGGAGGAGAGGAAAGGCCAGACACCCGAGAGCAGCACTACATCGAGTGAGTGGATGGTGAGTTTTATTATTATTATTATTATTATTATTATTATCATCATCATCATCATCATCATCATTACTGTAATTGGTATTATTATTTGGCGCCTGGTAGTTTAGTGGGTAATTAAGGTGCTTCAAGCGGATTGAGCCTGTTTAGGTTTATATCCAAGGGGTGGTTGGGGTTTATTGCTCACGTAATGCCACTCAGGGATGAGCGAGGCTGGTCACTTTCATCTTAAATGTCACGACTAACTTGCCTAGCCCCGGGTTCCTACGTTCCTCTATGGGACGACACAGGATTGGATGATGATGTACTGTATTATTATTATTATTATTATTATTATTGTTATTATTATTATTATTGTAAAAGTAGTAGTAGTAGTAGTAGTAGTAGTAGTACTAGTAGTAGTAGTAATAGTAATAGTAGTAGTAGCAGTGGTATTAGCAGTAGCAGTATTATATTACTATCAGTATAACAGTACTATATTTCTGTAGGGCTTATGAGTGCAAGTTATTATAAAAAAAAAAATGCGTGATCATTTATTTCGCAAATTTGATTTTAGTCTTCTTGGACATGACTTTATTTATTTATTAGTTAGTTAGTTATTATGAAGATTTTGGGGTAGGAATATATCAGTAATAAATAAATGCTGTAGTTTATGTTTTGCAGATCTGCCTTCAGCCATGACTGATTTTTTTCTTTTTCTTTTTTTTTTTGGAGGGAGGAGGATTGAGTTTGGGAGTGCAGGCAAGTGTAAAAAAAAAAAAAAAAAAAAGTTAATATTT
>NC_137068.1:17147034-17197034 GCF_032717465.1 Coenobita brevimanus
TATGAATCAGGCGTGCATCAAGTCAGAAGGGGCCTACTATGAGAGGGATTAGTGTCTTAGTTCAACAGTTTAGAGCCTAAGGTCGGATAGTACCTGGACACCCCTTGTAAAGCGATTACTGATAGTCATGGATTATCCTGCAAAGGTATACTAAAACAAATAATAGTGTGATTGCTTGTGTGTGTGTGTGTGTGTGTGTGTGTGTGTGTGTGTGTGTGTGTGTGTGTCTCTCTCTCTCTCTCTCTCTCTCTCTCTCTCTCTCTCTCTCTCTCTCTCTCTCTCTCTCTCTCTATATATATATATATATATATATATATATATATATATATATATATATAAACCGGAATATATAGATAGATGGATAGATATAGATATGTAGGAAGATAGATAGATAGATATAGATAGATAAATAGATATTACATACATAGATAGTTCGATAGATAGATATTATATATTGATAGACAGATAGATAGGTAGATAGATATTATATAGTTAGATAGATACATACATACATATATACATACATACATATTGAGAGGTACGATGGGACTGGAGTGTATTGATGCTGTGATGAGGAGAGGTAGATTGAGATGGTTTGGGTATGTGCAAAGAATGGGGGATGATAAATGGGTGCAGAAAGTGAGAAGTGTTAATTTTGGGGGTAGGGTTGCTAGAGGTAGACCGAAAAAGACCTGGGACAAGGTCACTGAGTGTGACCTCAGGGTTAAGGGACTACCGGTAAATAAGGAAACTGCCAGAGATCGAGCAGCATAGAGTCTCCATTAGGTGACCAAGGCCGATGCATGCAAGCATACTGTATATCTCATCTCATCAGCCGTTTGAGTGTCCACTGCAGGACCAGCCTATCCCAACCGAAGCGGGGACGATACAGCCAATGTATCTCTACCAAGTGGCTTAGGCTGCCTGGTAGAGATTGTGTGTAGGGTGAGAAGTGGTTGTAAGTGTATTGTAGTGTATTATAGTGTAGTCGGCCCGCACAAGCCGACTGGGTGCAAGCATACTTTATAGTATGCAATGCTGGTTCAACCACAGCACCCCTAATGTCCGCCAATGCAGTACATGGCCAGAAGAAAGCTCCCAAAGTTTATTACCCTGGCGGGGCGCGAACCCTCGTTCTTCAGTGTACGAAAACGTACACTTTACCACTGTACCACAGAGGCTCCTGTATATATATATATATATATATATATATATATATATATATATATATATATATATATATATATATATACCATACTCGTGGGAGACTTCAATGCAAAAGTTGGGAAGTCGAAAAATGGAGAAGCATGTATGGGAAAATTTGGAGTGGGAGAAAGGAATGAAAGAGGAGAAATGCTGGTAAATTTTGCTGATGTGTTTAACATAAGAATAATGAACACATTCTTCCACAAAAGAACAGGAGGAAAGTGGACCTGGAGAAGCCCAAATGGAGAAACAAAGAATGAAATCGACTTCATGATAGCAGATAAGAATAACACGATCACAAATGTCACAGTTATCAACAAAGTAAATATAGGTAGTGATCACAGAATGGTGGGTTGCACAGCCAGATTCAATTTCAGAAATGAAAGAAAGAAGATGATTAAAGATAAAAAGATATGCCCAATAATAGTAAATGAAAACAAAGCAGCCTTTCAGTTGGAAATAAGGAACAGATTTCAGGCTCTAAGTAATGCTGAATGTGACATTGATAAGCTGAATGACAGACTAACAAAAGTGCTAAGAGAATCAGCAGAGGTAGTAGGAAAACCTAATACAACCAAAGCCAAGAAGTATTCAGAAAAGACACTCGAGCTTATGAAAAAACGAAAGGAAATGAAAGTAAAGACAAAGAAAGAAAAAATAGAATGAGCAGAATTAAATAAGCTTATCAACAAAAGACAATGAGAAGAAAAAAGAAAGAGAAACATGGATCATATCAAAGAAACCATCAAAAATAGAAGAAGTCTGAAACAGGTCCGAAGTAAAATGGCACTAGGAAAGCAACAAATGACATCACTGAAAGAAAAAAACGGTGAAATCATTAAATGCAGAGATGGTGAAGAGAGTTGAAGAATTTTACAAAGAACTGTATGCATCAAAGACAGTAGTACCAATAGCTAATTTTTCAGTTGACACAAGTGAAATACCTGAGGTAACACCAGAAGAAGTAAATATTTGTCTTAAAAATATGAAAAGAGGGAAGGCTCCGGGAGAAGATGGAATAGTAACAGATTTACTGTTGGATGCCGGAGTAGAAGTACAAAACAGGCTTGCTCACTTATTTACCCACTGTATAAAACAGAAGAAAATTCCCAAAACATGGTGTAATGCAATAGTTATTTTACTCTACAAAAAAAGGTGACTCAAAAGATCTTAGTAACTATCGACCCATTAGCTTATTATCAGTCATTTACAAACTCTTCACTAAAGTCCTTATGAACAGAATAACAACAATTTTGGAGGAATACCAACCTCGTGAACAGGCAGGATTCCGAAGCGGGTATTCCACCACTGATCATCGACATACAATGAACCAGCTAATTGAGAAAACTATAGAATATAAAAACCACTTTGCTTAGGTTTTGTTGATTACAAAAAGGCTTTCGACTCAGTGGAGCACATAGCAATTATAAAATCATAGCAAGAACAAGGAGTGAATTAGAATATTGTAAACCTACTCGAAAACATATATAAAGAGGGAACTGCTACAGTTAAATTACCTAAGGTCTCAGAAAAAATTAAGATTGAGAAGGGCGTGCATCAGGGAGATACAATTTCATCAAAATTATTTACAGCATGCCTAGAAAGTATTTTCAGAAAGCTAGACTGGGAAAACAAAGGAGTGAACATTGATAGAGAAAAGCTAAACCATTTAAGATTTGCAGATGACATTGTCCTAATCTCAGAAACAGTGGAGGCATTGCAAGAAATATTAAATGACCTGAACAGAGAAAGTCTGAAAGTAGGACTGAAGATGAATCGAAGTAAAACTAAAGTAATGTTTAACCCCTTAACCGCGGGGCGTCACTTTTGTGACGCTTGGGAGCAAGGGATCATACTGCAAGGCGTCACTTTTGTGATTCTGTGTTATTTTGAATTCACCCAGGCTTTCAAGTGGTGGCTTGTATCATCTATCAGTACCGCAAATGTCCAACACTAGTCAGCACTCCTAATCTCATCTGTACTCCCATCCATTGTTGACAATTTAGCCATTTCTCCCCGTTCTTGACTCCCCTCCCTACCTCCCCTCCATTACCCTCTCCTCTCGCCTGCCTGGCCGTGCTATGCTAAGTAAATCTTCCCTGGCATTTTTCACTGATTTCATCCATTGAAATAAGCCCTATGCCCTATTCTTATACCAAATAATATATACAAGAAAGAAATAAGGTAAGTGAGAGTGCCATACACCTAGAATTGGCTAATTATCACCCGACAACACCTCACGTGCACTCGTTCGCTAATTTTCGCTGTATATTTCCCCTTGAAATATGCCGTATAATCTATTTTTGTAATAAAAATATGTATAAGAAAGGAAGGAAGAAGCCTAAGTGATATTTACATTCACCTGGAACTGCCTAATTATTGCAGGCCACCACACTGTATTCTACACTAAGTAAATCTTCCCTGGAATTTTCCACTGATTTCATCCATTGAAATAAGCCCTATGCCCTATTCTCATACCAAATAATATATACAAAAAAGAAATAAGGTAAGTGATAGTGCCATACACCTGGAATTGGCTAATTATCACCTGACAACAGCTCACGTGCACTCGTTCGCTAATTTTCACTGTTTATTTCTCCTTGAAATATGCCATATAATCTATTTTCATAATAAATATACATATCAGGAGGGAAGGGAGAAGCCTAAGTGATATTTACATTTACCTGGAACTACATAATTTATTATGTATTGTCTTGATTTCCTGCCAATCATTTCATTGCTATATATTAGCAGGTCTCACAAGGCTGAAGTTGGCAGTATTGCACTCACCCTAGCCAGGCCACCATCAGTTTACTGTCGTCTTTCAAGGTGAAAGTAAGTCGGATTCGCGCCTGTCAAATTCCGCTGCTTTTTAGCTCCATGCAAAGGGCCCTGTGACCTCTACCCCCTACTAAACCTCGTGTGGAAAGAGGTAAAGGGCTGACAAATGATAGAGAGTGACTACGGTCTTTCTGGTGAGTAAAACAGTGCAAGTGGAAATGTAAATAATGTGTAAATAATGTGTAAACAGCAAGTGAAAGCAATGAATGTAAATATAAGTGAACAGTGGAAAATAGTTTTATAAGTTACTGCAAGTGACATTGCCTAACACAGTGTAAATAAAATAGAAATGTAAATTATGTAAATAAAATGGAGAATGTAAATAGAAATGTAAATGAGTAGTATTATAAGAATACTATATATACTAGGAGTAATGAAAGTGAAAGTTTCACTCTAGCATGTATGAATACTATGAGTTATGAGAGTGAAGGTGAAAGTGACATTCACTCTCAACGCTAGTATAAAGGACGAGAAAATGAATGCTACGTACTATACTGAAAGAGAAATTGAATGCCTACAGTGACAATAAACTACTATTTCTGAAGGAAACTTATGGATAAAGACTGTAGATATATATAAGTGTTATATAGTAATAGAAATATAAAGTGTGAGGAGTTTTGTGAATAATAAATGACAGAACACCAGCGGCAAACGATAGCAAGTGGGAAGGTCATACGCCCTTGTACTTTTCATTGCTTTCACAGTGTTTTTTTTTTTTTTTTTGGAGTATGGATTCCAAACTATTTGAAAATCATAGAATAGTGTTTCTAGTGATAATATCAGGCTGTGGTAATCATATTATGGGTTGTCGGGAAGTGTAAAGTGGAGACTTTGTTACCCAACTTCAGAGGTCTCCACAAGTCCTACGGTACTCGACGAAGGCTCAACAAACATCCCAGGAGAAAGCTGAAGGTATGTGCCATAGGCATATGTAATTTTAATATTCTAGGACTAATAACTGATTTTTGGCAAATATTTTTAGAGAGTCTGTCGGAGAGCGAATATGCCCGTGGGAGCCGCAAGTCAAAGCAAAACAAGCCCACGGTTTAAGGGTTAATCCACTAACACCAAAGAGCGTTATCAGAATTAGCAATGAAATTCTTGAAAAGGTTAAGGAGTATAACTACCTGGGACAAATACTAAAATTAACGAGAGATCATCATAGCGAAATAAAATATGCATTACAATTGGATGGAAAGCTTTCGGTATACATAGAGACATAAAAAGTAACTTGCCACTTTGTATGAAACGAAAAGTATATAACGAATGTATAATTTCGGCTATGACGTATGGTTGTGAGACCTGGAAACTGACAAAATCAATGGAAAATAAATTAATCCGTTCTCAGAGAGCAATGGAAAGGTCAGTGTTGGGAATATCTTTAAGAGACAGGTAAAGATCAACTTGGGTGAAAGAGCAGACTAAAGTCAAAGATATTATAAGAATTATAAAAGAACAGATATGGAGGTGGGCTGGCCATATAGCAAGAATAAGGGATAACCGATGGAGTAAGAGGCTGACGGACTGGACACCAAGAAAATGTAAGCGTAGCAGAAAAAGGCCAGACAGGAGATGGAGAGATGAGATAGAGAAATTTGCAGGGAAAACGTGGCAAAGATTGGCTCAGTCAAGGAATTCGTGGAAAAGGTTGGGGGAGGCCTTTGTTCAGCAGTGGACTAGTTATGGCTGAAATATATATATATATATATATATATATATATATATATATATATATATATATATATATATATATATATATAATTACCTGTAATTGTTTGTCTGTCTGTATTTCTTTTTTTTAATCTGTCTATCTATCTATCTATCTATCCCTACCATTCATTCCAGTCTTCATTCTGTGACCTCTTTTCATTTTCATTTTCTTTTCATTTGCGTACTTCGTCTTTTGTCTGGCTCTTTTCGGTGCCATGCCTCAGTTTCCACAGTTATCCCTCTGTTGTTCTCTCCTTTCCTCGATTTTCCCTTCTCTCAACGCTTTTCGACGGTAGGTGGTGGTGCCCATGACCTCCATCCACTCATTTGATGTAGTGCTGTCTACTGAATTCTTCCATCCCTTTATCTTTCTTTTTCTGGGTTTGCCCTCTTCTCCTTCTATTTCTCACATCCTTCCTGTCACTTTATACTATTTTTCTTTCCATTTCATGTGGCTCTACACAGAGTAAGAAGCCTCATGGTTTTGTAACCCAGGAAATCATTTACAGCGCTGGGTGGTAACCATACAACCAAATAACTGGATGATATGAAACCTGCTGTACAATGGTGTCCCTGTTAACTAGGAGGACGCGCAATGGGTGTTCATCGAAAAACCAAACTTCCACACTCCTTCCCGTGTCTCGCTGTGGTCAGGCTTTGTCTGCCACAAGGGAGCATAGGCCCTTTTCATGGAACGGCCCTGCAGGGGCGGTTACTTGCCTGCGGTTGACAGGTCTGCTTTGTCAGACAGACATGGATTACTCAACAGCTACAAACAATCCCAACACTTTGATCATGTGTTTTGTGTCTCCTGTCTTTCCTTTGCGTCTTCCTTTTCATTCCCTCAGTCCCTGTCGCCTCTCATCTTATCTCCTGCTGGGTTTTCACACTCTCTTGGACTCCTCCTGTCTTCCTCCTCTCTCTTTCTTCCGTAGTTTTTTCTTTCAAATTTGTTTCTTCTATCTCCTCGCGATGTTTCTCTCTCTCTCTCTCTCTCTCTCTCTCTCTCTCTCTCTCTCTCTCTCTCTCTCTCTCTCTCTCTCCTGTCTTTCTTCTCATGCATCCCAATCCTCTCCCCTCCCCTTTTCTCAGTCTTCTACCTTTCCTCCTCTCTTCTTTCCTACCTTCCTCCCCTCTCCCTCTCATCCCCTCCTGTCAGTGGCATTCCGTGTGAGGGTGGGGGGGAGGGGTCGGGGGTGACAGGGCGGTACCTCTGTCAGTGAGAAATAATTGGGGTTACATTATTCTCCTACCCCCACTCTCCCCCCAATCTCCCCCCACCACTCTCCTTCCCTCCCGCCCACACTCCCCCTTCCATGTGTCATAATCTAACACTCCCCCACCGTTATCAGAAGGGGTAAAGATCTCTCTCTCTCTCTCTCTCTCTCTCTCTCTCTCTCTCTCTCTCTCTCTCTCTCTCTCTCTCTCTCTCAAATCGAAAGAGTTCCTTCTGTGTGGGATGTAACTTTTACCAAAAATCCTCTTTATCCTAATATCAGTCTTTCTACCTACCTCTCCATCTGTCTGTCTCAATTTCTGTCTATCTATCCGTCTGTCTATCTGTCTATCCATCTACCTATCTATCTATCTCCCACTGTATCTGTCCATCTTTCTGTCAACCCGGTCAACTTTATTCATCCAAATACAGTATTATTTTCTCTAGTGTCAGTCCTTCATTCTATGCTGTCAGACACCAGGCCTTATTTATTTATGTATTACCCCCGCCAACTAAGTTGGAGGAGGTTATGTATTCACCTACGTTTGTCTGTTTGTTTGTCCACACAATAGCTCCAAAAGTTCTCAATTACTTTCAATGAAATTTTGTGGAAGAATGGGCCATGGGCCAAGAAAAAATTTATTAAATTTTGGCCTAGATCCAGATCCGCAGTATCCCGTACAATATCTCCAAAAGTTCTGTGAATTTCAGTGAAATTCTGTGTAAGGGTGGGCCATGGGCAAGAGAGAATTGATTAAATTTGGGGGGGGGGGGAATGGGCTCTAGATCCGGAACCCATGTATTCCGCAGAATATCTCCAAAGGTTCTCAATGAATTTCAATAAAACTGTGTGGAGGAGTGGCCGATGGGTCAAGGAACAATTCGTTAAATTTTGGGGCGGATCCGGATCCTATGTATTCCACACAATATCTCCACAGATCCGGATCCGGATTCTTTTTAATGTCAGTGGTATTGGCGGAGGTATGCGCTCTGTGAGTGCTTTCTAGTTTATGTATTTACTTATTCGTGTTTTTGCAACAATGGAAGAGGAGAAAAATGTAGCAGACTGATCCAGGAAGTTATGTTAATAATAATGTGGACAGAGGAGTGTGTGTGTGTGTGTGTGTGTGTGTGTGTGTGTGTGTGTGTGTATTTCTCCACACGGGGGTCACGGACGGTTGATTCCATCGTTTGAACGAGCGGGGGAGTTCACATTGCTGGCTGCAGTGAAAGTAGTTGCAATAGCGGTAGTTTCTGTAGTGACAGGAGTAGCAGCAGTAGTAGTAGTAGTAGTAGCAGCAGCAGCAGTAGTTGTAGGTGATGGTGGTTGTAGTTTTGAGAGAGAGAGAGAGAGAGAGAGAGAGAGAGAGAGAGAGAGAGAGAGAGAGAGGGTGGGGGTGGGAGAATCAACCCAGCCATCAGCTCTTCCCGATTCACGAAGGGCGATCCAAATCACAGAATAATAAGTTGTGCAAGAAAAAAAAAATTCACCCTATCCCCACCTGACCAACTCATTTGGTTGCGTTAGTCCCCTCACCCACGTATTCCCTCCACAGTCCTTCCATCCTCTCTCTCTCTCTCTCTCTCTCTCTCTGCTGTACGCCACAATCAGCCTCATTCGCTTGTTGCGTAATTGTCGCTGCAGTCACTGAATTGCGTATAAGCGGGGGGTCAGGGGCGTTGGAGGGAGGAAAGTTTACCCTCTCACACTAGGAATAACTCTAGTTTTATATTCCTGCTGATGCCACGTTATTTTATTTAGCAGAATTAGTCCTAGGAAAATGAGTGATAACTGAGGTGACGTATGAAGTTGACGTGAGTGGTTCTAGGAAGAATTATTAGATTTATAGGAAGATCCAGATCCAGATGCAGGAATAAAGCATAAATTTTATTGGCGTTGCGGAGGTATGCATTCTCTGATATTATTTAACAGGGAACATTAAGGCCGTACAGTTAAATGGCTATGTGAGACCGTAAAAGTGTTCGTCTGGTAGGAAAGAGGAATTACAGCAGCAAATCTTACATCTTATTGGCGTTGGCGGAAGTCTGCGTTCTCTGGGTGTCCTCTAGTTATCAGCTTGTAATGGAGTCAATGTGTGTATATCAGTGTTAACAAGGTATCTAATTAATGCCTAACATGGTGTTGATCAAAATTAATACTTTCATTGTATGAGGGACTAGAAAGTAGGCATTCAGTTTCGGTACTTGTAGGTCAAAGGTCAAGGTCAAGAATCAAGGTCAAAGTTTGGAGGCTGTGTCACTGTGCTGCTGAATAATTTTGATCTAGTTGGAAATTGACCCCTTTCTTCGTGTGTTTCACCTAAACCTAAATATTATTGTTTGGCTCTAATGATAATGAAATAATAAGCATACCCCTTCACTACAAGGGATCTCTCTCTCTCTCTCTCTCTCTCTCTCTCTCTCTCTCTCTCTCTCTCGTAGATTTGTATCGACTGACGGTAGGAAGAGAGAGAGGGAGGGAGGGAAGAGATGGGGAGAGAAGAGGTTGATGGGAAGAAGGAAGAGAAGATGAGAAGAGAGATGAGGTTGATATGAGGAAATAAAGGAGGGAGGGAAGGAAATGAGGAGAAAGGAAGAGGAGATAGGGGAAGGAGGAAAGGCAAAACTAGACGAATGAATGGTAGAGACAGAGGAAGGAGGGGAGGAGGGAGAGATATTGGAAAGAGGGGAAGAGCAGAAGACAGAAAAAACTGAGAGAGGGAGGGGGCAGGGGCAGGAAAGAACAGGAGATAGAATGAGTTGAAAATGAGACAGAGGAAGGAAAGGAAAGGGGGAGAGAGGGGGGGTTAGGGGAAGAACAGAAGATAGAAAGAGTTGCGAATGATGTAGAAGAACGAGAGGAGAAGGAAGGAAAGGAAAATCTGAGAGAGAGAGAGAGGGGGGGGGGATACCCTGAAGCCAATAATGGGGGGAACACAGTAACCCTGATACAGAGAACTTAAGGAAGAGGGAAGTGAAATGATTGAACGGAGACAAAATGAAAATTGAAGGATGAACGAAGGAAAGAAGTGAATAAAGAAAAGCGTCAGGAGAAAAAAAAATGATAGAAATGGACAGTATTTTGAATGAATAAAAGACCTGATGAAAAAAATAAGACGATGGATGGAAGATGGGAAAATAGCGAGTGAAGAAAAAGACAAATTGGTGGAATTAAGAACCACATTTACTTTGACATATAATTCTAACATTTATTCTTCGGCAACTTATTTCTCTCTCTCTCTCTCTCTCTCTCTCTGCTTTACATCTTCTCCATAGCACCTATCTTGGCTGTAGCCCTTTTACTCTAACTTGGCCCAGAATTACCATCTCTCCGCCTTGAATGCTGAGTGGTAACACTTGACGAACTCTAGATTATAGTGCTAGTCACGAGGAAGTGCTGCAGAAAGAATGAAGAGCTAAAATATCGTCAATCTTTACCACGGAACTGCATGAAATCAACTACAAAATTTGAACATTAGGCCAATTTAAGGTGAAAGGCGTATAGCATCATATTCTCTTATGTTTATCTATTGTTACACTTCAGCATCCAAAATATATGGCAGTTTTATTCCAAGTTAGAGTCGAAAGAGTGTAAAAAATATAGGAGGTGTAATGGACATAATAAATCGCTAAGAAAAAGGTGTTAGGGAGCCTTCTGCAGGAATTAGAATGTGACTATATCTCCTTTTTTTTTTTTTTTTCAGACATTAAAGGCTTACCGTACCAAAAATTGATTCCTCTAAATGAAAGAGCAAAAGGCAGAGTGAGGGGGACATGAAGGATGAAAAGTATAGGTGAGAGAGAGAGAGAGAGAGAGAGAGAGAGAGAGAGAGAGAGAGAGAGAGAGAGAGAGAGAGAGAGAGAGAGAGGAGTATGGTGAAGAGGAAGAGGAAGGGGTGAAAGAGTTGACCCTTGCCCACGACCCTGCCAGCCACACACACCTCATTAACCCCCATACCTACTCTCTCTCTCTCTCTCTCTCTCTCTCTCTCTGTTTCTCCACACGTCCTTATTATTATTATTATTATTATTATTATTATTATTATTATTATTATCATTATTATTTTTATTATTGCTGTTGTGTTTGTTACTATTATTGATGGGGTTAGGTTGTGACATTGGGAAAGACGTCGTGCGTGTGTGTGTGTGTGTGTGTGTGTGTGTGTGTGTGTGTGTGATGAGGCGGAAGTAATGCCACACCTGTCATTAGCCCGCACAGGTAATTATGGTTACCTGGACTGATTTACTTCTTCATTCCGGTGACGTATTTAGGAATAGAAACCTAGTATATTTGCGCTCTCTCTCTCTCTCTCTCTCTCTCTCTCCCCCCATTTTTGTTCTTTCCTTTTTTGCGTTTCGTTCTTTCTTAATTGCTTCCTTCTGCATCTTTCTTTTTGTCTTTCTTCCACACACGTTTCAATTTGGTGACGTTACATTATTACCTCCGCCAAGGAGTTTATGTTTTACCCCGCATTGATTTGTTTGTCTGTCTGTTAGCAGGATTACTCAAAAAGTTATGAACGGATTTTGATGGAATTCTGTGGAAGGGTGGGCCATGGGCCAAGGAAGAAATCTTTAAATTTTGGGACAGACCCGGATCCGGAGTATCCCGCACAATATCTCCAAAAGGTCTCAGTGAATTTCCATGAAAATGTGGGCCATGGACCAAGAAAGAATTGATTACATTTGGGGGCGGATCCTGATCCTGATCCTTTTCAATGGCAATGGCATTGTCGCAGGTATGCAAACTTTTTGTGCTTTATAGTTTCTTAACAGTTCACTTCAAGTTGTTGCTTGTACCTTCAATGTCTATTTATTTGTTTACTTATTTGATTTATTTATTTTTATCTTTTCTCGTTTTAAAGGGATTAGTGGGTCAAAGGTCAGCCCATGCGACACATTTTGGGATCATGTGTTACTTTATATACATTAATCATCATGACAGCAAAGAGAGAGAGAGAGAGAGAGAGAGAGAGAGAGAGAGAGAGAGAGAGAGAGAAGGAGGATGAATACTGTGCGAGGAAGTTGCTTAAGAAGAGTAAGAAAAGTGTGTGTGTGTGTGTGTGTGTGTGTGTGTGTGTGTGTGTGTGTGTGTGTGTGTGTGTGTGTGTGTGTGTGTGAGAGAGAGAGAGAGAGAGAGAGAGAGAGAAGCGTGTCTGGGATAACATCAGCACTTACCGTAATTACTGAGCTCAATCTGATAATATATATATAAAAAAATGGACACTGGTTCGAACCTTCAAAGCACTCACCTTGCTTAGTATCCCTGGTTGTTGTGGTGGCTGTGGTAGTAGTTGTGAATGTGATGGTGGTGGTGGTGGTAGATGTAGTGGTTGTGGTAGCTGTGGTGATACGTATGGTGGTTGTGGTAGATGTGGTGGTGATGGTATGTGTGGTGAGTTGGTTGTGGTGCGTGGAGTAGTTGTGAATGTAGTGGTGGTGGTACCTGTAGTTGTTATGAAGTTGTAGTAGTTGTGGATGATGTGGTAGGTTGGTTGTGGTTTGTGGTGTATTAGTAAATGTAGCTGAGTTTGTAGATATGGTTGTGAGGCTTGTGGTGGGTTTGGTACCGGTATTGGTTGTGGTAGTTGTGGTAGGTGTTGTGGTTGTAGCTGTGGTAGGGGTGGTGAATTGGTTATGGTATATGGTGTTTTGTGAATGTGATGGTAGTGGTGGTAGTGGTGGTTGTGCGAGTTGTGATTGTGGTAGTTATGGTAGCAGTGGTTGTTGTGGTAGGTTTGGCATTGCTGCTGACAGTTGTATGTGGATGGTAGTGTGGATGGTAGTGTGGTATATGTGGAATGTGTGGGGGTTTCAGTTTGTTATGCTCTTTGTGGTTGTAGTGAATGTGGCAGTGGTGGTGGTGATGATGATGGTGGTGGTATTTGTGGTAGATGGAGTGGTCGTTGTGATAGTTATGATAAGTGTGGTGGTGGTAGTTGCAGCTATAAGGTAGTTGCAGGTGTGTAATGACAGGTTTGTACGTAACGTGGAGGTGTCAGATGTGTGGTTGCAGGTGTAGAAGTGACAGGTGAGAATGATGGGCCAGGTGTTTACTTATAGGTTTGAAGGAAATAGAAGTGGATGGTGCAGAGGTGTGTAATTAAAGGTGTACGTGACAGGTGTGGGTGGTGCGACAGGTGTGTAAGGACAGGTGTGGAGGTGACAGGTGTGGGTGGTGCGACAGGTGTGTAAGGACAGGTGTGGAGGTGACAGGTGTGGGTGGTGCAACAGGTGTGTAAGGACAGGTGTGGAGGTGACAGGTGTGGGTGGTGCGACAGATGTGTAAGGACAGGTGTGGAGGTGACAGGTGTGGGTGGTGCGACAGGTGTGTAAGGACAGGTGTGGAGGTGACAGGTGTGGGTGGTGCAACAGGTGTGTAAGGACAGGTGTGGAGGTGACAGGTGTGGGTGGTGCAACAGGTGTGTAAGTACAGGTGTGGAGGTGACAGGTGTAGGTGGTGCGGCAGGTGTGTAAGTACAAGTGTGGAGGTGACAAGTGTAGGTGGTGTGGCAGGTGTGTAAGTACAAGTGTGGAGGTGACAGGTGTAGGTGGTGCGGCAGGTGTGTAAGTACAGGTGTGGAGGTGAGAGGTGTAGGTGGTGCGGCAGGTGTGTCAGTACAGGTGTGGAGGGGACAGGTGTAGGTGGTGCGGCAGGTGTGTAAGTACAGGTGTGGAGGTGACAGGTGTAGGTGGTGCGGCAGGTGTGTAAGGACAGGTGTGGAGGTGACAGGTGTAGGTGGTGCGGCACGTATGTAAGTACAGGTGTGGAGGTGACAGGTGTAGGTGGTGCGGCAGGTGTGTAAGTACAGGTGTGTGGGAACAGGTGAACCTCGTCACGGGCGTCGACTCACCTGGAGGGAAAGAGAAAAATGGGGTTAGGTAGGAGTGTCGTGACTGGAGGGGAGCTGAGAGAGAGAGAGAGAGAGAGAGAGAGAGAGAGAGAGAGAGAGAGAGAGAGAGCAGAATAAAGTAATTAAACAGCATGCAAGATAAGAACACCAAACAGTGAAGCGTGATGATAACACTGATACAGAACTGATAACGATGAGTCCAGTCACGTTTGTACCCTTTCAGTACGATGATATTCTGAGGGATTATTTTCTTGCTGCCTTCAGACGGTTTTATCTAGCTCTGGGAAGGGCTTCGTAGTGAAGGGGTTAATGAAGGCTGTGTCTAACCTCTTAGTTAGAAAAGTCCCCCTGAGCTGAGTGAATTCATGTGAAGGTTGGAGGACATAATAATAATAATAATAATAATAACAACAACAACAACAACAACTGGAGGGGCACTCAGTGGAGCGCATGTCTCAGACAAGGGCAACGTAATTTCCAATCCACTCTTCATAATGGGTTAGGTTTTATCATCATTGATTAGGGTTTGGCAAAAAGTGTTTTCCGGATCCAGAATCTGTAATACGATCCAGATCGGTCCCAAAATTTAACTGATTGTTCCCTGGGACATGGGCTATCTACCCACCAGATTTGGTCCAAATTTCTCTTTTAGTTTCTTAGTAATCCTGCTAACAGACAAGTGAACCAACAAACAAATAAACAATCTGGGATGAAAACATACTCTCCATGTCGGAGAGACCTGATTAAGGTTTCACAAAAAGTGTTTTCCGGATCCAGAATATGTAATGCGATCCGGATCAATCCCAAAAGTTAATCGATTATTCCACGGGACATGGGCTATCTACTCACCAAATTTGGTCCAAATCTCCCTTTTAGTTTTTGAGTGATCATGGAAACAGACAAACAAACAAACAAACAAACAAACAGAGGAGAAAACATACTCTCCTTGTCAGAGAATAATAATAATAATAATAATAGTAACGATAATGATGATGATGATCATCATGATCATGATCATGATCATGATCTGTCCATCCATCCATCATCCAATCCTATGTTGCCCCATGAGGAGCGTAGGAGCCTGGGGCTAGGCATGTTGGTCCTGATATTTAAGATGAGAGTGACCGGCCTGACTCATCCCTGAGTGGCATTACCTGATCAATAAACCCCAACCACCCCTTGGATATAAACCTGCACAGGCTCAATCCGATTGGAGCGCCGCAGTTACCCACTAAACCACCAGGCGCCATAATTTGGTTATATGGTTACCATCCATCGTAGTAAATGGCTTCCTGGTGTACAGGAAACCATTTGGCTTGTCACTCAGTGTCGAGTCATCCGTAGGCAGAAGGAAGACGAAAGAATGAAGAAAAGAAAGACAGATGAGCGACTGTAAAGTCACCTGTATGCAAAAGGAAGTGGAAAGAATGAAGGAAAAAGAGACAGAAGAGGCAGGAATGATGAGACAAAACGGCAGAGATCCAAAGCAGCACTACATCCAGTGAGTGGATGGTGAGCGCCCCCAATTACCACAATGATAATAGACATTAACCTAATTCTTTTTGCATTACGTCGGGGTAAGTCCAGGGAGCGTCAGAAAATTTAAAAAAATAAAAAAAAGTTTTACGATCGCATGAAACGCGACGGCGCGAAATCGTCGGAGGTCCCGACAAGCAAAACTATGTGAAAATAATTTTTTCGACCTTTTGGTCACAATTGGCCACTGTGGGATCAGTGACGGTATGGAAACACAGATAAAGGTATTTGCAAACATTTTGTGATGGAAAGGCTATTAGTTAATCCCGCAAAGTTTTGCCGGCAAGCACGAGCATAAATAAAATACGTCACTGGTGTGAAATTTTTGTTCTTGATACTAAATGTGAAATAGATAAAAGCAGAATACGACTACCCGTATCATTTTTCCTAATAATTATCTGGAAAGAACTGGGTGTGGCTGAGAGAGAGAGAGAGAGAGAGAGAGAGAGAGAGAGAGAGAGAGAGAGAGAGAGACTGTAACACACACACACACACACACACACACACACACACACCAAATCCACAAATACGTACAGTACGGTACTCATATAACTACTCACATACACTCAGACACGTAGCACACGTACGTACATACACATACACAACTGCCCGTTCACACACACACACACACACACACACACACACACACACAAGAAGAACTGAATCATCTTCATTAATGAAGCAGTAGATGGCGAATGGAAATTAGTGCGGACAGATGCCATGTAATCAAGTTGGTAAAAATGATAAGACCAGACTGGTATTATAAGCTTGCAAGTTCAATCCTAAACACGTCAGAAAAGGAGGACCTAGGAGTAATTAATTATCAATAACAGACCATCTCCGGCTGCCCACATGAATGAGAAATAACGGAACATGTACACACTGCTTGCTAATATGAGAACTGCGTTTACAAATGAAGACATGCTGAGAGAGATAACCACAGCATTCAGTAGACCATCCCTGTTGTATGCATCAGTAGTCTGGAATCCACCTCTCAAAAAATATATAGATAAGATTGAAAAGGTACAAAGGGCGGCTGCAAAATGGGCACCAAGCTTAAGGGATCTTAGCTATGAAGAAAGACTAGAAAAATTAAACCTACCAACATTACAAGAGCGAAGGAAAAGAGGAGACATGATTATGCTATAGAGATGCATAACAGGAAAAGAGAAAATAGACACATATGAGTATATAGCCTATGGGGAATAAACAACAAAAGGACTCAGCAGAAAACTGTGCAAAAAGAGGGGTGATAAAGACGTAAGGAAATTCAGTTTCCCAAACAGAGCAATTGATCAGTGGAATGCACTACCGAATGAAACAGTGTGTGCCAAAACTATTCATAAATTTAAAGATATGAATGACAAAAATGGTTCAAAACACGGGACAGTACGAACCTGACTCATTACTGTAAATATACAATTAGATAAGAACAATTAGGTAAGAACACACACACACACACACACACACACACACACACACACACACACACACACACACTATCACTGTAAAGAAGCAAAACTTCCCGTCAGAATTTTCCCATTAAACAAACACCAGGAGGAAACAAGGAAACCACCACAACATAGCCTTGAAATAGACACCTGATAGACACCTCGATGCTTGCACTAGATACGGGTTGTGTTGTGGGGTAAATAACAGTGGTCAAATATGGCCTCTTTTGATATGGATTTATTATTTTTTCTCCAAGGATTTTGTTCAGCCTGGGGACGAGTTTTTTGGCCTTGATGGGTTAGACAGGATTTTTTTCTTTTTAACCCTTTCACTGCCAGGTGGATTTTTAAAGATTAATAAAAATGTCTTCCAGCAGCAAAAAATACAGTATAAAGTGAAGGGAATGGCCATTTATTCATTCATTTATTTGTTTTTTGAGTGGGGGAACGTAGCACATTAATTTTTCGTACCTATTATAGTTCGTTCACAACTGGATCCAGAGTTTTTGTTTATTTTTTTTATTTATTTGTTATGCTGGTTACCTCACGTAGCTCAATGGCATTAATTCTGCATCGTATCCATATAATTTTATCAAGACTTTGTTTTCACTTGACAGAACTGGGTAACTCCTGCAGCTTAGTATAGTCATGGGTGTACGAATTTCAGTGAGCCTTGGTATTAAATAGAACTGAGTCTTCTTGGTTGCTAGTCAAATTAACCCTCCAGTCTGACTACATTTGGCCATCACCTGAGTGATTTATTTTCGAAACTGACGTTTAATATTCTCTTTATTGGGTCTTGTGTCTTTGTAACGTCAACATAGGCAAGAATATACTAACTAAGCAGGACCAGAAATAAATCGCTAAGGAAGAGGTGTTACTAAGCTTCCTAACCACGCGAGAATACCGCCCCTAGAAAGAGTAAATGCATTTGAGTTGATTGAAATTTTGCCGAGTTACAGTGAAAAGAGGTATGTTCAAGAGCAGTTGATTGAGTGTTCTTGAGGATATGGGGAGGGGAACGTGTGTGTGTGTGTGTGTGTGTGTGTGTGTGTGTGTGTGTGTGTGTGTGTGTGTGTGTGAGAGAGAGAGAGAGAGAGAGGTCACTTGCACTACGAGTTTGTTTCTTGGGGTTTTGTGGTTGTTGTGGGTAATTATGGTGGTTAGATAGTGGTTATAGCGACTGTGGTAGTTGCGATGGTGATAACTGCGATGGTGGTAGTTGCGATGGTGTTAGTAGTTAAAATGGTGGTAGTTGCGATGGTGGTAACTGCGTTGGTGGTAGTTGCGATGGTGGTGGCTAAAATGGTGATAGTTAAAATAGTGGTAATTGCGATGGTGGTAGTTGCAATGGTGGTAGTTGCGATGGTGTTAGTTGCGATGGTGGTAGTTGCGATGGTGTTAGTTGCGATGGTGGTAATTCCTATGGTGGTAGTTGCGATGGTGTTTGTTTTCATCTGACGGAACTGGACCACTCAAATAACTTGAACACTAAGTTGTGGTTGCATGAAATTCTATAAGCTGTAGTTATGAGACAGGAATGAATCTCTTTGGTTACTAGTCAGATCAGCCCTTCAGTCTAACTTCACTTGGCCATCATCATGTTTCCACCATTTCACTCCTACACGCTACTCCACCCCACTCCACTCCTTGTCTCCATCCTACACCCCATACTACTCACTTCTCCACCCCTCCTTAACCCCACTTCCCCCACCATACTCCACCCCACCCCACCTTGAGTCACTGTACTCAACCTCGCCTAACAACTCACCCCTCCACAGTCTCACTCCACTCCATTCCACCTCTCCCTGCCACTCCACAACTCTCCCCACTTTTCTCTGCCCCTTTCCACTCTACCTCCCACCTCTCAAACTTTCCTTTCTTCTTCCTCTCACATCACTCAACCTCTCTCCTCTCCCAGTCACGTACCCCTCCTTCGTCTCCATTCCTCTCCACCCCACTTCATCCCACCCTCTCTACCCCACCCACTCTTCACCCCATTCCATCCTCTCTACCCCACCCCACCCCGCCCCACCCGCTTGTACCGTTGATCCTGTCTGGTTATGCGTCACTGAGTACCGTTCCTCCTTGTTCATCCTGCCACCCATTAATGCCTTGTTCATCCTGCCACCCATTAATGCCTTGTTCATCCTGCCACCCATTAATACCTTGTTCATCCTGCCACCCATTAATACCTTGTTCATCCTGCCACCCATTAATACCTTGTTCATCCTGCCACCCATTAATACCTTGTTCATCCTGCCACCCATTAATGCCTTGTTCATCCTGCCACCTATTAATGCCTTGTTCATCTTGCCACCCATTAATGCCTTGTTCATCGTGCCACCCATTAATGCCTTGTTCATCCTGCCACCCATTAATACCTTGTTCATCCTGCCACCCATTAATACCTTGTTCATCCTGCCACCCATTAATGCCTTGTTCATCCTGCCACCCATTAATGCCTTGTTCATCCTGCCACCCATTTTCTTGTTCATCCTGTCACCCATTAATACCTTGTTCATCCTGCCACCCTTTACATTCACCCTTCCTACTTACAGCGGTATTCTAAGTGGCTCAGCAGATATCGCAACACCTCCTCCTTAGCGATTTATTCTGTATATTACACCTTTACATTCTCAGCGTCATATTTTAACCTCCTTAAACTTACTTCTACCTTCCTTAACCTTATTCTCAAGTAATTCTCAACTATACTCTGTTCACTTTAACCTGGCCTAAAATTGCCTTCTCTCCATGTTCAGTTCTGAGCTGTAGCAGTAGATTGACATTAGAATATGGTGCTAGTCACGAAGAAGTGCCATGAGAAGGATGTAGAGCCTAAGTATTGCCTTATTCTGTCACTGAGTTACGGGGAATGAGGTGCGAAAGTAGAAAAATCTCTGCCAAGTTAAGGTGAATGAAATACACATTGGATTAACACTAGATTAGGTGCTAGTCACGAAGAAGTGCTGTAGAAAGGATACTGAGCCTTAGTATTGTCTTATTCTGCCACTGAGCTACGGGAAATGGGCTGTTAAAGGACTAAACCCTCCGACAAAGTAGGGTAAAAGAACTGTACATTATATCTAAATTTATGACAAGCCCCTCTCTCTCTCTCTCTCTCTCTCTCTCTCTCCTTTTAACTTCAAACTTTCCTCTAAATATCCCATCTTCAGCCTCGCTCTTTTATACTCTCAGTCTTACCTTATCAAGCTCGACCCATTCAACCTCTTGTTTCACTTCACTCTCAGCCTCTTCCCTAACCCCACCTACAGCTTACATACCTCACGTCATCTTCAGTCTGTATTTCTTCAACCCCCATTCTTTCCGTTATCAATTTTCACATTTCCCTTCTTCCATTGCCTTATTAAATACTGTTCTTCCTTTCCCCCCTATCCTCCTTCACCCTCGCCTTCCACCCCATGTCACCTCACACTCCATCCCTCACCCCACACCCCACCCATCTTCCATACATTCATCCCACACTCTCACCTTCTACTTCCATCTCACCTCACCCTCCACCTCACCGCTCCTCACCTTCCACCTCTCACCCTTCCCTCACATTCACCATCCTCAACCTTGCAACCTTCCACCCTCACCCTCACCCCACTAGCCACTTACACTCAGTCCATCCATCATCCCTCACCCTCACCTTGTACCTCTGTCTCACCTCACCCTTATCTTACCTTTCACACTCACCCTCACCCTAACCAAACCAGACCAAGCCCAGTCTTCACGCTTAACTTACTCTCTGTTCCTGCCCTATTTAGCTACATTTCGCCTTGTTGCATAAGTTATTCTTTTACTGCTTTCCCACATTTTCACATTATTTTCCCACATTATCATACCACTTTTCCACACTCATACTACTTTCCATCATTCTCATGCTACCTTGCCACATTCTCCCCATCATCATCATCATCATCATGTATCTGTTTTGTTACATATATTCCCATCCTCACTCTTTGCATCACTATATTCTTTTCCTTAAACCTCCTTTCTTTCTCACTTCTTCCCTCCTTCATATTTTTTCCTCCCATACTCCTACCTTCATTCCTTCCTTCATACATATCTTCCTTCCTTCACACCTTCCTCCTTCATTCCTTCCCTACGTCATCTCTTACTCTTCCTTCCCTCTTTTAAACTTCCCCTCCTTCACATCTTCCTTCTTCACTCCTTCCCTTCTCCTTGTCCTCCCTCCTTCACACCGTCTCTGCACCATATCTCCTTTATTCATACTTCCCCTTTCTCACATCCTTAGTAACAGTGTCATATGTACACATATCACCCTCACATTCCCACAATCGGACACATTCTCTGCCTCGTCTCATCCCCACATCTTCCGTACCTCTCTTCTCTCCCGCCTCTTCCATACCTTTGCTCACTTCCTCTATCAACCATCGCCTTGTCTCTCCACACCTTCCCACCTTCTCACATACATCCATATTCCCAGCCCTCCCCCACCACCCCACACTCAAACTTACCCGCCCACCCGATCCACCTCATACCTCCTCACATCTGTCTCATCCATCTCATCATCCTTACCCCCACCCTCCACATACACTTCTCCACTCACCCCACCCCTCCCATACCTACCCTCTCCCCCACCTCCACCTCCACTTCTCCACCCCAGCAAGCGTCTCCCACTCCCTCCACCTCCGTACTCTTCCCTCCACCTTACTCCACCCAACCTCTTCCACCTCTCTGTCCCACCACCCACGCCACCCCTCCCGCCAGTTATCATGCCCCTCACATTTTCCCTTTTACACATCTTCCAACCATCCCCACACCCACACACATTCACACTCACACGCACACCTCCAACACCCATACCCAGAGCCACACCCACAAAGCCACACCTACAACACCCACACACCCACACCCACCAACACACACACATACACACACACACACACACACATACAAACACACACATCCGTTCTTACATACCCCCACGCCCACACACCTACAGCAACACTCCGACACACCCACACACTCCCAGAGGGCATTCACACTCACACTTCAAATTCTCCACTCACTCCACCCCCACTTCTTCCACCCCCACCCCACCCCACCCCAGGCCTGCAGGTGGCTATTATGCGTAGAAAGCGGCGGTACAGCAAAGGTCATTACCAAGGCGACTCACCAGTTTGTTCAGTCCACTCACTACCTTCTTACACCAGACTTCTTCACTCTTCTTCATCTCTTCCTCTCCCTTCTTCCATCCCACCTCTTCCTTTCCTTATCAGGTTCCTTTCACAGCTCTCTTCTCTTGCCCCTTGCTACTCTTCTCTGTTGCACAAGTACGTAATAAAGAGGATATCTGCTAAACAGTTCCTATAAGAGTAATTAGACAATTAAAGTTATGTTAGCAAAGAAGGCTCTCCTCCGCCCACCCAATCATCCGGCCAAAAGGGCAAGGAAAGGTGAGAAGGAGCGCGACGCAGCAGAGGAAGAAATGGCGTGAAAATATTATAAGAAAGGCCGAAAGGAAAACAGAGACTATCGTATTGAAACCTGTCGTTTGCCTCTCCACTCTGTGCCTGAACCTCTCAGTGGAAAGACCGGCAACCACATCACTGAATAGCTGATTCCACTCGTCCACTACTATTACCAAACCATTTCCTGCCTATCTCGATTCACTGTTCATTGACAAATTGGAGAACGAAACACCGATTTGGGTCTTAGTGTGTACCGTATGACGTTTCGCTTCACAAACGTCAATACACACTAAGTCCCACATAGGTGTTTCTCCTACCTATCTCATCTTATAGAGTCGGAATATTAAAACCATCGTTCCGTTCTGTTCTGCTTGCCCAAATTTTAATGCTCTGATAATATCTCTATTTCTCTCTCTTTCTCCACTTAACACCTGTCAAATCTCCCCTTACTCTACACCTTGCCAGTAAGTGCTAGTTCAGCCCCTTCAGTCTGTTTTCATATGACAGGTTCCGAATATCGTATATCATTTTCACAATTCTTCCCTGCACATTATCTGAGGATTTTATATCCATTCTGTAGTTAGGACATCAAACCTGGGCGGCATAATCTAAATGTGAATTCTTAATGTTACATAAAGCTGTAGTATTACTTCAGAGGTTCCTTCATTCAGGTTTCTGTAAATGAATCGTAATCTCTTTCCTTTATTTCATTCTGTAATACATTATTATATCGGCTTTACGTCTTTGCTAACTATGACACCAAGCTCCCTCTCACAATCTGATTTTTTTTTTTTATCTTATCACTGAAAGACTTACCTACATCTAAAGCCTGATACTTGTCTACGTTACATATCTGATGCCAATCCTTTGACCATAGGGTCCTAGGATTTATTTCGAGAAGCGTGAGCAATAGATCATCTAAAGTAATACTAAAATTTTATCTAGCATTAGTAAGGCCACATTTAGACTACGCAGTACAATTCTGGTGTCCTTACTATAGAATGGATATTAACTCGTTACAAAATGTACAGAGAAGAATGACAAAAATGATACATGACGTCCGGAACCTGTCATATGAAGACAGACTGAAAAGACTAAGTCTGCATTCGCTAGAGAGGCGTAGAGTAAGGGGAGTGGATGAAGGGTATAAGGGAGATATTAGCAAGGTACTTAAAGTGAGCATACAGGATAGAACTAGAAATAATGGTTTCAAACTAGAAAAATTCCGTTTCAATAAGGAAATTGGTTTGGTAATAGAGTAGTAGACGAATGGAATAAGCTACCTGGTAAAGTAGTTGCTGCCTTTTCCATTGAGAGTTTCAAGCATAGGCTAGATAAGCATATGACTAATAAGGGGTGGATATAGAAAAAAGAAAATCTTATAACCAATACTAATTCATAATTCTTCCTTTTCAGGTTACACTGTGATAGTCTCCATTCTCCTTTCACACTTTCCTGTAAAATGTCCACGCCAGTTTTTCTATACGGCGTGGTGTTCTTTCTGACTTTTTCCCGCCGGCTTCGGCTGGAGGGTTTGGAGGGCGGGGGAGAGCCTTCTTTGCTATCCTTATCTCATTCTAGTAGTTCAGTTACTCTTCTAGGAGCTGCCTAGCATGGGCCAACCGGCCTACTGCAGTTATCCTCTCTTCTTATGTTCTTATGTACATATCGTCCAGGTTCCTTTGAAGGCTATCACAGTCACCAGCTGAGCTAATGATATGTCCTGTTTTCATGTCCTCGGCAGATTTACCAACACTGCTGGTGATCCTCAGTGTAAAGTCTGTACACCATTAACAAGGGACCAAGAACAGACCCTTAGGCACTACGCTAGTAACTAATTCCCAGTCTGACTCTGCTTGCGTCCCTTTTGTCGGGATTCGACCCTCCTCTTCCTCCTATATCAAGTGCCTCCTGTAAAAATACCGTGCCTTGCTTACTCTGTGGAGTGAAAAAGGAAGGTTTTCTCCACAGGCATCAGAGCCAGAAATACATTATGATTGTTGGACAGGACACTAGGTTTGTTTCTGAAAGACATACAGGAGAGAGGGGGGGGGGGAGTGAGAGAGTGTGGGAAGAAGAGGACGAGGAATGAATTGAATTTTATTGATTATAGGATTTAGTTGTAGTTGAAGGACTGCTGGAGAGAGAGAGAGAGAGAGAAAGAGAGAGAGAGAGAAATGAAAAAAAAAATAGAAAGTAGGAAGTATAAAAAGTTAAAAATAAGATTAATAAAAGTGCAATAAAGGAGCACCATACGCACAGGTACAAAAAGTTAATAGGGAAAAAGATAAAGAGGACAAAGGAAGTGTGATAAAAAGAGGAAAGTGGAGAACAAGGGAAGAAAAGATGTGGAAGAAAAGGCGAAAGGAAAATGCCACGGAATAATGTAATAGTGGAAGAGAGAGAGAGAGAGAGAGAGAGAGAGAGAGAGAGAGAGAGAGAGAGAGAGAGCAACCACTGAGACAGGAAACTGAGCAGAAAAACAAGTCAATTCAACCATTGAACACACACACACACACACACACACACACACACACACACACACACAGACTAACAATCCTCAGCACAGCAGAGCATTGTTTGAGGGGCTAATTGCCCATAATTACACCAGCTCGTTTGGGTCGTTAGTGCTCGTGGGTGACTTAATTACACCAACTACCTTGCTTAATTGCCCCAGGCCCGTATGGTCGTCGGGTAAGGAAACTCCCTAGCACCTTTTCCTTAGCGATTTATTTTTGGATACGGCTAGCTAATATCCTTTTCAACATTATTTACTCAGAGTATGGCGATTTGTAGCACACAGTAGGACAGTAAAGTGTAAAATAAATCGCGTAGGAAGAGATGTTAGGGAAAATACGGGTCCCCTTGTGGCAGACTGGGGTGGGTGGGGGGTAGCGTCGTTGATCTGATGGCATCCTTAACCTCTTCAGTACGATTTTCAAGTCTCTAGATACTAACCTCCCTAGTTTCTAACCCTCTCATGGTCGGGAAATTCTAGTATTCTGTTCTAGATAACGTCAGGGAATTTTGTTTTGCATAGAGTAGTTTAGAAAAGACTTAGAAGGGTAGTGGTAAATAAGTGATGATGATGATGATGATGATGATTGATGATGGTGGTGATGATGATGATGATGATTGATGGTGGTGATGATGATGATGATGATGATGATTGATGGTGGTGATGATGATGATGATGATTGATGGTGGTGATGATTATGATGATGATTGATGGTGGTGATGATGATTAATGGTGGTGGTGGTGATGATGATGATGATTGATGGTGGTGATGATGATGATGATGATAATGATGATGATGATTGATGGTGGTGATGATGATGATGATGATTGATGGTGGTGATGATGATGATGATTGTTGGTGGTGATGATGATGATGACTGATGGTGGTGATGATAATTAGGTGGAGAACGAGGACGAGATGATGATGATGATGATGATGATGATGATAAGGAGGGGGAGGAGGAGGACGAGGACGAGATGATGATGATGATGATGATGATTATGACAAGAACGTCGTATTGTATATAACTAATGATTGACTTTCTCTCCTTTAATACTCCTGTGTATGGCTACGTTTATTACATCTCTCACAAAGTCGGTCAAATTTCACACGTCCCTTTCTGAACTGGTAGATGTCTTGGTGTTGATGTTTTGACCTTGAGAATCTGACATCAGTGACATGGGTGTGGTGTGATGGTGTGGTGTAGCAGTGGTGTGGTGTGGTACGATGTGGTGTGGTGAGGTATACTGGGCGGTGTGGCATGGTGAGATGTGGTGAGGTGTACTCTTAATGTGCGGTGAGGTGTGGTGTGGGTTGGGGTGGGATGTAGTGTGGTGCGGTGTACTGTTATGTGATGTTGTATGGTGTGGTGTTGTGGATGATGTTGATGTGGTGTGGTGTGGCTTACTTTGCGATAGGGTGTGGTTAGGTGAAGTTGTGTAGGATTGAGTGGCGTGGCGCTTTTTTGTGGTGTGTTGTGGTGCTGTATGGTGGTGTGGTGTGGTGCTGTATGGTGGTGTGGTGTATGGTGGTGTGGTGTGGTGCTGTATGGTTGTGTGGTGTGGTGTTGTATGGTGGTGTGGTGTAATGTATGGTGGTGTGGTGTGGTACTGTGTGGTGGTACAGTATGGTGTGATGCTGTATGGTGGTGTGGTATGGTGAGATATAATGAGTCGTGTGTACAGTGTGGTATGGTGTGGCTTGGGGTGGTGTGGTGTGGTGTGGCTTGGAGTGGGAAGGGGTGGTGTGGTGTGGTGCGATATAATAAGTCGTGTTGTACAGTGTGGTATGGTGTGGCTTGGGGTGGTGTGGTGTGGTGTGGTGTTGAGTGGGAAGGGGTGGTGTGGTATGGTGTGGCTTGGGGTGGTGTGGTGTGGAGTGGGAAGGGGTGGTGTGGTGTGGTGTGATGGGGACTAAAACACACCACACCGGGTCGCCCTTTCCCCTTAGTTATGACTTCCGTAGTTTCTTATTTTCTAAACCAATATACACCTTCATGGCTACACACACACACACACACACACACACACGAGAGAGAGAGAGAGAGAGAGAGAGAAACGGAAGCTCCTCTCTCTCTCTGTCAACCATTAATACCCCAGCTTTTTTCCCTTACAAAAGAAAGTTATTACACCTGCCTTCATAAAAGTTCTCTGTCCACCTTAAAATCCACTTTCTAATTCTCCTCCTCCTCCCCCTCCCACCAGCGGATTATAGTGAAAACCAAGGAGGAAGTAGAAAAAAGAAAAAGATAAACTCCAAATTAATAAGAGCCTAGAGATTCAAGACTGGAGAAATCTGCAAGAGTGAAAATAGTAGCCGAGTGAAAAGGTAGCCGAACTGACCAGCTGAACCGGCTTAGAGAGAGAGAGAGAGAGAGAGAGAGAGAGAGAGTGGAGTCTGGATGAAGGGTTAGATGGATGTGGATGGACGGATGGATGAGTGTAGAAGTGAAAGGATGGATGGTGTGATGGATGGAAGAGTTAATGCTCGGATGGTTAAGTGGATGGCTGGGTGGGTGGATGGGTAGGTGGATGGATTAGATGATTTAATGATTGAGTGAAAGACCTAATGGATGGATGGATGGATGGGTGGTTGAATTGGAGGATGGGTGGATAGATAGCCTGTTGAATATGTATGTGACTAGGTGGATGGGCAGCTGTGGCACGTTTACTTAGACCTGACAAATCCTTAGTACCTCTTCCTTAGTGATTTATTTTTGGATATGGGTCTGTGATATCCTTCTGTACGTTATGCAGAGTATGGGAATGTTAGAAGGATTTATATGACACTGAATAATAGAGTAAGGTGTAATTACAAAATAAATCACTCTGGAAAAAGTGTTGGGGAGCCTCCTTACCTGACGAGAATAACGGCTCGTCTGTTGGACTGGTGGGTCGATTTGATTAGTAACCAAGGAGACTCGTACTTTATAACTAAGGTTCATCGAATTTCATGCAAGTCCCAAGTAGTATTCAAGTAGTGGGAGTGGTCCAGTTCCATCAGATGAAAAAAAAAAAAAAAACAGAACAGAGGGAATGTCTGGGTGAGCATATGGAATGATGGATGGATGAGGCATTAAATTAAACTTTAGATTAAGCTGGTGGATGAGATGGATGATTGATGTAGCAGTAGTTCAGTCCCTAGGCTCATCTGAACGTGAACCTGGTGAAGTAGAGGCTGAAGTTGTTCTCCTTTGTCCCCCATCCTCCTTTCGGGTGACAGGGAGGGAGCTGAGGGACGTTTGTTATTTCAATTTTACGGTTTCCTTTATGTTATTTGTCCGAATTTCACTAATTTATTAAGAATATATTTTGGGGCTTTTGTCTGTTGTCCTTGCTTTATTTCTTTGTTTTGTGTGTTTCTCTCCATTTTGTGTTTTGTGAGTTTTATTGTGTTTAGCTTCGTTCTTTTCGTATATGTGATCCCTCCATTTTTTTTTTTTTTCCCTAACTCTGTGGACCCTACCTCACGCAATGCTTAGGTGGGGAAAGAGGTTGGGATGATGATTATGATGATGATATTTGGCATTATACCTATTAATTTCTAATTCTATCATCTCTATTGCCAGTTTCCCACTATTCCACGTGGCATATTTATTTATTTGTTTAATTATTTACATCTTTCTTTCATTATTTCTCCTTTAATCTATTTGCCTCATTTTTTGCCTCTATAATGTATTTCTCTCAAGTATTCCATATTTTTTTGGTGTAATGTTTCTCTTGTCCACTGTTTCTCTTATTACTTTGTATTTATGTCTGTTATATATATGCCTATTGTTTTGTATTTCTCATCAATATCCCTCATTTACACTATTTATTTATATATATACTGGCTGTCTTTCCTCTCAAATATTTCTTCTGTTTTCTAATATAATATCCCATTTTTTCCTCCTATATCGTTTTGTCATATCTGAATAGTATCTTAAATTTACGTTTTTGTTTTTTTTTTTTCTTTACCATTCTTCGACATTTCTCTTCCCTTACCCTATCTTGCTTTTCTGCCTTCCTGTGTTTGCCATATTTCTCACTGATATTCCTCCTTTAAAACTTTTTTTTTTCCATCAATCTTGTGCTTTTTTTGCGCTGTGTATTTTTACGTCTTCCCTATTTCTCCCGTCTTCCTCCTTTCCCCTGCCGCTGCTTTCACGACGTCACTCACCTCCGCATCTCCCTCACGGTATTCCTCATATATATTTTTGTTTTCTCTCATTTTTGGTATACCCAAACGATTTCATTCAGCTTAGGAGAGACTTCCCAGACTAGAAGGGTTAGATACAGCCCTCATTGACCCCTTCAGAACGAAAAGTATTACCTAAGTTAAACGAAAGCGTGTGGAGAAAAGCCTAAAGAAAATATATATTATCGAACAGAAGACCTGAAGGTGTAAAATACTGTCTGGTAGTTGTAGTAGTAGTAGTGGTAGTAGTAGTGGTAGTAGTAGTAGTAGTAATAGTAGTGGTGGTGGTAGTAGCTCTAGCAGTAGTAGTAGTTGTTGTAGTTTTAACCCCAGGCTTATCTGTCAACCCAGTGGACTGCAGGCTGAAGGTGTCCTCCCCCTATACACCACCATATTCCTTTTCCGGGAAAGGACTGGGGTATGTTTGCATAACCGGGCACCTCCATCGTCGGATTATATCTGTGCCACTACGTGAAGGCGCCCCTCTCCAGCATTAAACTGTCCGGTTGAAGCAAGAGAGAGAGAAATAAAAGAAAATGGCGGTGGTAGAATGGGTAACTTTCTCTTTTCCCTCGCCAGTTTCTCGTGTACTTTCTTCAGTACTTTAACCTCGCCTAACCCACCCTACCCCACCATCCTTTACTGCCTTTCACTTCGACTGTTGTGTAGCCTCTGGACTCAGGCCTACGTGTATTATTAGTGAAGGTAGATAAATAAATAAATATACAGATAGATATAGATACAGATACAGTACAGGTAGACAGACGTAGTGAAAACATAAACGGATTGACAAATAAATCAGAAATGGATATACAGACGGAAAGATATATGGATAGATACGTAAACATAAAAAAAAAAAAAGGTTGGCTGAAAGATATACAAATGAATATACAGATATAGATAGATAGATAGATAGATAGATGGATGGACATGCGTAATATAAAAAATGGAAATAGTAGACTGAAATTTTTGAGAGACTCGATTACTCTTGTCTTCTGGAACAGGACGAAACATTCAGAAATTTGCTACTCATACCATATGTCGTGTGTGAACAAATTTACCTTGTTTTCCATTCTATACTTTCGTTTCTGTCAGTCTCTCTCTCTCTCCCTCTCTCTCTCTCTTCCAACTCTGAACGCAAAACTGATAGCCAGTTCCCTGAATCCTAGCGGTTCTCTTAACTGTCATACAACTTCACGTGTCACAATTTCGGCGGGTACCCACCGTCTATACTGAATACATGCAGGGGTTGTTCGTTCAGGCTGGTGTAGTGGTATTAGCGCGGGTGTTTTTATGGCATGTAGGTGGGTGTTGTTGTTTTGTTATGCGAAGAAAAAGGAACCAAAGGCCATGAGCCCGCAGTAACAGTTCCCTCCAAGAAAAAAACAAAATACAATAGAGAGCCAAATTCAAGATCCATTCATTTCGAGATGCCTGGACACACTGCGTTTGAAAGACTGGAGATCATAGGCAGCAGGTAGATCAGTCGCTTTTAACGAAATTCAGATCAAACTTCCCTCCCCTAGCGTGGGAATGAACTCGCGACTTCTCAAAGGGCAGATCGCTTCTCTAACCACATGGGTCCATATTATCGTCGGTTAAGGAAGGTCCCTAACAGTCTTCATAAGCGATTCATTTTGCTCATTACACTTTATTGTACAGTTCTACTCGTATGTTATATAAATCCTTCACACATCGCCATACTCTGCACATATAGCACACAAAAATATATTAATCAGCCATATCCAGAAATTAATCCCTAAAGAAGAGGTGTTAGGGACCAGCCGACGAGAACAGGGCCTTGGTCACCACCTCAGGGGACCTCGATAACAAACTCACCTCTCCTTTACTGTTCTCACCTGTCGTCTTACTATTCTCACCTGTTTCTTTACTATTCTCACCTGTTTCTTTGCTATTCTCACCTGTTGTCTTACTATTCTCACCTGTTTCTTTACTAGTCTCACCTATGCCTTACTATTCTCACCTGTTCCCTTACTATTCTTCCCTCTTCATTGACTGTTCTCACCTGTCCCTTTACTATTCTCACCTGTTTCTTTACTATTCTCACCTGTTGCCTTACTATTCTTCCCTGTTCATTGACTGTTCTCACCTGTCCCTCTACTATTCTCACCTGTTGCCTTACTATTCCCTCCTTTTCCTTTACAATTCTCACCTTATTCCTTTAGCACTGTAGTCTTTGTTATCATCTGACATAACAGAGCTTCAGTCTTTATCTGTTAAATCGTGGATGCATGAAATCTTATATGCCATTGATAAGAGATAAGAATGAGTCTCCTTGGTTACTAGTCAAATCACCTCGCCCATCTGACTATACCTGGCCATCAACTGAGCTGAAAGAATTTTAGGATCTTTGCCAGGTGAAAAGAAACCGATTATAACACCTCATCCTTCCTCTCCCTCCTTCTCTCACTCCCATTCCCACTACCCCTCCCTCTCCCTCTCCCCCTTCCTCTCCCTCTCCCTCTCTCACTCTCATTCCCACTCCCTCTCTCTCTCTCTCTCTCTCTCTCTCTCTCTCTCTCTCTCTCTCTCTCTCTCTCTCTCTCTCTCTCTCTCTCTCTCTCTCTCTCTTCCCTTTCCTCTCCCTCTCCCTCTCTCACTGCCACTCCCTCTCCCTCTCTCACCCCCACTCCCTCTCCATTTCCCTTTTTAATTCTAAGTCTGACCCTTCCAACAGTCCCCCCTCCCTCCTTTGCTGTTCTCACTCACATCCCTCGTATCCCTTACACTGCCACTGCCTTCCTCCCCATGATACTGAGCTACACCTTCTCTAGTACTCACCTCCAGTACCCACTCACCAGTACCCACCCCACCACTACCCACCCACAACCACCCACCCACCAGTACCTATCCACCAGTACCCACCCCACCAGTACCTAACCCACAACTACCTACCGACCAGTATTGACCAACCAGTACCCACTCATCAGTGTCCACCCCACCAGTACCCACCCATCATAGTCCACCCCACCAGTACCCACCCACCAGTACCCACCCACCAGTACCTAGCCCCAGTACCTACCCCATCAGTACCCACTCCACCAGTACCAACGCACCAGTCCCCACCCACCAGTACCTACCCCACCAGTCCCCACCCACCAGTACCTACCCCACAAGTACCTACCCACCAGTACCTACTTCACCAGTACCTACCTCACCACTACCCCCCCACCAGTACCTACCCACCAGTGCCCACCCGACCACTACCCACCCACCAGTGCCCACCCCACCATTACCCACCCACCAGTACCTACCTCATCATTACCCACCCCACCAATACCTACCCAGTCAGTACCTGCCCCACCAGTACCCCCACCAGTACCCACCCCACCAGTACCTACTCCACCAGTACCTACCCCACCAGTACCAACCCCACCAGTAACTATCCCACCAGCACCCACCCCACCAGTACCCACTTACCAATACCCACCCACTAGTACCCATCCTACCAGGACCAGTGCCCACCCACCAGTACCTACCCTTCCCCAGTATCCACCCCACCAGTACCCACCCCACCAGTACCTAAGCACCAGTACCTACCCTTCCCCAGTCCCCGTGTCTCAGCATTCAGGTCAAGAATGAATGAGTTTCACTGGCGGGGCCTCCACTACCCACCCCAGCCTAGAGAAAGTTACCCTGTGCCAACGACCCCTTCTCCACCACCTCACTCCACCTCGTCCACTTCCCTGTTTCCACTTCCTCCTCCTCCAGTCCCTCTTCCCTTCATTCACACTTCCTCCTCTTCCTGCTTCATCTCCACTACACCTCTTCCACTTCCTCCAGACTTCCTCTTCCCTCTCCTCCACCAGCTGTCTTCTGTTCTTCCTTTTCCATCTCATCTGTTTCCACTTCTTCCTCTTTTATCTCGTTTTTCTCTATTCTGCCTCTCTCCCTCGTTCTTCCACCTCCCTGGTTTCACACTTCCTCTTCCGTCTCCTCCTCGACCAGCCGTCTCCACTTCATTCTCTTCCACTTCCCTACTTCCATACTTCCTCTTCCTTCTCCTCCGGTTGTCTCCTCGTGTTCCTCTTCCTTCTTGTCTGTCTCCACACCATATCCCCCATTCAGTCTCTCTCTCCAGCCTTCTTCCTCTTTTATGCATCCACACTCCCTCTGCCCCTACACCGTCGTTCCCCATACACACTCTTCCACCTCATTGCTTCCACATATCTTCCTTCTCCACCATTCCTATCCAAATCTTCTACCTCCACATCGACGTCGAAGCCTTTCCACATCATTACTTCACACTTCCTCCTCTTTCGTCACCATCTGTCTCCACTTTTTCCTCCACATATCCTCTCCACATCTTCTCTTCCTTACTTTTGCCTCCACACCCATTCCCCCTTCTCCATCATTGATATCCACATCCTTCTCCACATTTAACCAACATCTTTCCACCCTGCCTTTCTCTACTATACCCTCCACACCTTCATATGCGACCACCTTTTCAACAATCCTCCTCCACCTCCTGGCTTCCACACACACCCCTCCATCTTCTGTCTCCACATATCCGTCTTTACAAGTCGTTCTTTCTCCACTTTCTACCTCCACATATCCTTTTCCACCTCGCTTCCTCTTCCTCTTTCTCTGCTACCTACCTCCATCACAACTTTTCTCTCTACACCGTGATTTCTGCTCCACCATCTGTCTCCACACCTCCTCCACCTCGCTATCTCCTCTCCTTCCACCTTGCTATCTCCTCCTCCTCCTCCTCCTCCTCCTCCTCCTCCTCCTCCACGCTCTCCCACCTGAGCGCCTCCACCCTCTTTCCCTCCTCCACCACATCTCTCCAGCTTTCCTCCACCTGGGCACCACCACCACCGCCACTCCGCCACAATCTCTCCAACCCACTTTTACCTGGGCATCATCCCTCCTCCACTTTTTCCCCTTCTTCATCCCTCTCTTCCACCAGCTCTACTCTTTGGTGTCTCCATCACTTCTCACCACCTCTCCACTTCCTCTGCTGCCCTTTCTATCTTCTTTGTACATCCTCTCCACTTCTCTTTCAACATCTCTTCTACATCAAACTTCTCAGCCAAATCTCTCCACTCCTACTACTCCACTACCCCATCCACTGCTTCCCTCCCCCCCCCTGCTCTTCCACTATCCCTCTCCATCATCCCATTCCACCCCACCCCTCTTCCACTACTCCATTCAGTCATCCCTTTCTTCTACAATCATCCTCCCATCCCACCACTCTTCCCCTGGCCCATTCCACCATCCCTCTTACACTATCCCCCTCCATCCTTTTCTACTCTTCCTTTACGTCTTTCTGTCATCCTTCTCTTCCACTATCATCCCCCTCCATCCTTTTCTACTCTTCCTTTACGTCTTTCTGTCATCCTTCTCTTCCACCATCATCCCCATCCATCCTTTGCCGCTCTTCTACACCATTCCATCATCCCTCTCCACCACTTACCTCACCCCTACTCGTCCACTTCTCCCTATCCGTCACCCCATCTTCCTCCATGATCCATCTCCTCCATTTCACTTGGGAAACAGCTTCGTTATAGGCAATCTCTTATCTCTCACCTTCCCAACACCTGAATACACGAGAGTTCATGTTGTTACCTTCACCAACGAAACTGCCCACAGGTTATGTATTCACCCGTGTCTGTTTGTTCACAAGATATCACAAAAAAGTTGTTATTGGATTTTAGTTAAATTTGTGAGACAGGTGGGCAGTGGATCAAGGAAGAGTTGATTACATTTTGAGGTGGCTCCGAATCCGAATGAGGGAGTGAATCATAAACTTTATTAGCGTAGGCGGGGATATGCCTTCTCTGTGATTGTGAAACAGGGCAGACTGCGAAATTAATTACCTCCTCAAACGACGTTGGACGCAGGTTGGTTTATAAGTCACGAATTGTATTGGTGTTGACGGATGTGTGCGCTTTCTAGTGTTTGTTTTGCAGTTTTTTTTTTTTTCAGTAACCATTAAAATCCCTGCCACCACATCCGTCCCCGTTCACTGCATGCCTGGTTCTGCGGTAACTGTACAAACTGTTGACTGATCCACAAGACACATTTACACTGCAGGTTCATGTCACGCTGAGCCCAGATGTGGGTCAACCGTCGACCTTAAGATCTGTACACTTTTTATTCTAAGTTGCCCTCAGTTGCCCCCTCTCCATCTTAAATATTGAGCTGCAGAAATAGATTAACACCAGAATTTGATGCTAGACACCAAGAGGATATGAAAAAGATGCAGTAGATTTGCATTCGAATATGATGTTAGTCACAGGGAAGTGTTACGAAATGGAAACCATGGACTGGCATTAGAATATGATGCTAGTCACGAAGAATTGTGAAAAGGATGCAGAGCCGTAGTACTGTCTTTTTCAGCCACAGAGCTATGCGAAATAAGCTGCAACAGGACGAGAATTTAGGCCAAGTAAAATTGAACAGGGTGTAGCATTAGTCTGTTCTATGATGATATTTCCTAAGCTGAATAAAGTCGTGTGGTCATAGGAAGAATTAAGGACGATATTGCGTGAGTGGATGGAATTTCGACATTTCAGATTTGCTTTAATCTTTCTCTCTCTCTCTCTCTCTCTCTCTCTCTCTCTCTCTCTCTCTCTCTCTCTCTCTCTCTCTCTCTCTCTCTCTCTCTCTCTCTCTCTCTCTCTCTCTCTCTCTCTCTCTCAGTCTGTGGAAGGTCAGGTTTTGGCCATATTGAAAGATCACAGTAGATGTTGTTGTTGTTGTCTTGGTTGTTAGTGTTGTTCACATTTTTGCACAAGCAGCAACAGCAAAAACAATAATAATAATAATAATAATAATAATAATCTATCCATCCATCATTATAGTAGTAGTGGTAGTAGTAGTAGTGGTAATGACTGTAGTAGGAGTAACAAATTAAGGCGCATCCAGAGAGCGCATACCTCCGTCAGCGCCTGTACCAGACAGCTCTTATCCCCAACGAAATGTAATCAGCTCTTCCTTGGCCCATGACACACACAGCCACAGAATTTAAATGAAATCCATCGATAAACACTGTGGTATCTTGTGGACAGACAGACAAACAGGGATGAATACATAACCTCCGAAGAACAACGGTGATAGTGATGATAATGATACACATCTTGCCTCAATTAAACCTATATTCTTCCTTGGTGAATAAGCGCCATATGTTTTATTAATGCCACGGTTCCAGCGGCTTCCTTTAATCATCTCTTGCTGATGGTCGTTAACTTTATGCATAGGTTTTATTGGGATGGGGTGCTGCTTTCTCTCTCTCTCTCTCTCTCTCTCTCTCTCTCTCTCTCTCTCTCTCTCTCTCTCTCTCTCTCTCTCTCTCTCTCTCTCTGTTTACGTGTTTACCTATCTCCATTTCCCCGTTCTCTCAAAACATCCATCCATCTGCAATTATGTCAATACAAATCTAAATACATGTCTGTTTAATATTCCTTTCCGTATACCACACAACTAAAGACACTAAAAAGAAAATACTCTTGTAATCACACACACACACACACACACACACACACACACACACACACACACACACACACACACACACACATACTTACAGGTAGGCAGACAGGTGTGTTGGAGGTGGAGAGAAAGGGATGAGGTTGAACCCCGTGAGGCCCGTTACTCTCTCTCTCTCTCTCTCTCTCTCTCTCTCTCTCTCTCTCTCTCTCTCTCTCTCTCTCTCTCTCTCTCTCATAGCCTCATAGCAAAAAGATTGGCCAGTCACTGAATATAATTGTACTTGTATTTAATAAAGGGTAAGGAAGATTGTGTGTGTGTGTGTGTGTGTGTGTGTGTGTGTGTGTGTGTGTGTGTGTGTGTGTGTGTGTGTGTGTGTGTGTGCGTGTGTGTGTGATACATTGTTTTGTGGTCAGAGGCACACGTTAATGTACACACAAACTCACAAACACTTAAATTACCGCACTTAGCATTGTTTAGGGTTTTCTTACTGACACACACATTTCGCAAACACTACAGTTATATCATTACACACACACACACACACACACACACACACACACACACACACACACACACACACACACACACAGTAACTTAAACGTAGACTCATTCGTTCATCTCTCTCTCTCTCTCTCTCTCTCTCTCTCTCTCTCTCTCTCAGTATCTACGTAGAAATCTTATCTTTCTATCCATCTGTCTGTCTGTCTATCTATCCATTGTTTTTCTGTGTATCTGTGTATTTGTCTATCTGCCTACCTATTTATCAATCTGTCTATCCTCCTCCTCCTTTCACCTCACCACAGCAGTCAGTCTGGTAACCCTAGGCCATTGTCAGTCTTTGTTGGTTTGCTCTTAACGTAGGCAAGCAGAGGTACTGTATTGCCTTGGTTTATTTGTCTGTTACGGCGACTTCTTTGACGTGAAAGTAAACAGTAACAATAGCTAGGTCAAGCAGCATTCATCATCACCGCCATTATTACCTCCGCCAAGGAGGTTATTTTTTCACCCCTGTCCGTTTGTTTGTTGGTTGGTTGGTTTGTGAGCAAGATTACACAAAACCTACTGGACGGATTTCCACGAAACTTGGTAGAAGAATGGGCCTTGACCCAGAATAGACTCCATTAAATTTTGGTGCGGATCCGGGTAAAGGTGTGGATCCAGGAATTTTTTTCACTTTCTTTAACATTGCGAGATAGGCCGTTGGCGGAGGTATGCGCTCTACTGAGTGTCATTCTAGTTATCATTATTATTATTTAGTGGTAAGTGGCGGTGCTCACCAGCCACTCACTCGAAGTAATGCTGCTTTAGGTGTCTGCCCTTTCCCCTCTTCCTTCCCTCCTCTTCTTTCCTTCCTTCACTCTTTCCCCTTCTTTCTGCCTACGGGCGACTCTACACTTTCTCTTTTGTCTTTCTTTCCTTCATGTTTTCGTCTTCCTTCTGTATACGGGTGACTCTACACTGAGTGACAAGCCAAATGGTTTTCTGTATACCAAGAAACCATTTACTATGCTGGGTGGTAACCATAAAACCAAATTATGGCGGCTGCTGGGTTAGTGGGTAATTAAGGTTCTCCAATCGGATTAAGCCTGTGTAGGTTTATATCCAAGGGATGGTTGAGGTTTATTGATCACATAATGCTACTCAGGCATGAGTGATGCTGGTCACTCTCATCTTAAATGTCAGGACCAACTGCCTAGTCCCGGGCTCCTACGCTTCTCATGGGGAAACACAGGATTGATTGATGGATGAATTATTATTATTATTATTATTATTATTATTATTATTATTATTATCATCATCACCATCATCATCATCAATATTATCATTATATTCCTATTATTATTATTATTATTTTTATTATTATTATTATTATTATTATTATTATTATGTATACTGTCATCATAGGCAGACGCACGCTAGCATCTTGGAGCCTTTACAAATCATAATCATCATCATCGTTACATTTCCACCCTTATAAGCCACCACCACCACCACCACCACCAACAACAACAACAACAACAGTCGGCCTCTCCCTTCTCCCCTCCCCCTCGACTCATCTTGAATATAAACAACTTAGTGAAAGCCAGAGAGAGAGGGAGGGAGGGAGGGAGGGAGGGAGGAGTGGTGGGATGGGGGGGGGTGTTTACATTTCTCACCCTTGATGTTGCTTAGTCTAGGGGTCCATGTGGCACAGAAGGCTTCGTAACACTTAGTCTTGAGCGATTTATTTTGCACAGCACGCCTCAGCATTTTATCATAATGTTCATTATTATCTTTTTTATTATGTTTTTTCTTGTGTGCTATTTATATCGTCTTAATATCGACAGTTTGCATCATTAAAATACAAGAGGATATTGACGTGTAATATATAGAATAAATCGCTAAGGGCGAGGTGTTACGAGACTTCCAAATTGCCTTGCTATACGTTCTAATAAAGGATTTGTGTCGATAGAGGAAAATCGTCAGGTGTTAGATTAAACAGATGCACCAGGGCAAGGAATGTGTTAGCTAATATACGTAGTTGGGGGAAACTGTGCATTGCTATACTCCTTTTACGCTAACCTGGCCTATTGCTATCTCTCCATCTTGAATGCTGGGATATAGCAGTAGATTAACACTAGAATATGATGCTAGTCACGAAGAAGTGCTATAAAAGATGTAGGATAAAATATCTAAAACTATATATATATGGCCAGGTAGGGAGGATGGAGAGTGAGAGATTAACGAGGAGAGTGTAGGTGAGTGAGGTGGAGGGGAGGAGAGGGAGAGGGAGATCGAGGATGAGATGGTGGGATGGAGAGGTATATGAGTGAGGGAGGTGTGAGTTGGAGGGAGGACAGCGAAATGGCGGGGAACAGGGGGACATGAAGGTGATTTGACTGTGGCCACCCATTGCGGGATTTGGGCGTCCGGCTATAGACAGATAGACAGACAGACAGATAGAGATAGATAGATAGATAGACAGATAGATAAATAGGATGGGTATGATCATCACTGTAGGTCCTGATATTTTGAGGTCCTTCATCTGTTATCAGTTAAATATACGTATGTTATCAGTGTCGACCAGGAAAGATAAGACAAGTGATACCTATGCCAGCCTTACCAAACCAACTACATTATGAGGAACTCTGCAGTAACCATCGTCCCTTGTGTCAAATTGTTTCGAGATAAATGTCCATCGATAGTTTTTGTGTTTTATTTATTAATTTGTGTAGTTATATATTTATTTTTTTGGTGCAATGTACAGCCTTATCACTGTCTCTTTTGGCCTCTGAACGGCGTGAAATTAGCCGCCTAAGGACGAAATTTTGAACCAGAGAGAGAGAGAGAGAGAGAGAAATAATTGTTCTGGGTTAGCTTGAATTAAATACCGAAATGTACGGAACGCAGTGAAAGGGTTAAGTAAATGTTCCCCCCTCCCTCTCTCTCTCTCTCTCTCTCTCTCTCTCTCTCTCTCTCTCTCTCTCTCTGTAATTTTAAGTAGTTTGTTAAGGTGTGTGTGTGTGTGTGTGTGTGTGTGTGTGGAATTATAAGTAGTTTGTAATGGTGTGTTTTGTCTTTATAACCTCTCTAAGCTTTCATTCATAATTCTCGTCAAGTTCTACCTTTAATTTTCCTTATATTCTTTTTTAATTATTAGTTTCCGTTTTGTATCATTAATCTACATTGTTCTGCGTCCCTTTCATAATTCTCTGATTCTTATGTTGTTATGTTGTTCTTTTGTCGCTTGTTATATTGTTCTTCCTCTTATAATTCGTCATGTCCTTGCTGAACAGGGGTCTACCCAACTTAGTAAAATATCTGGTGAATTTATATTGGCTTTCTGACCTACATACTGTTAATAAAGATCGATTTTCTGTACGTGTTTCTTATTCTATTTTTTTTATCATTATATTGATTACGCGTTATTTTTTTTTTCGGATTTTTATTTTTATCATTATCGTCGTCATCATTATCGTAAGCATCAACATTATCATCATCATCATCATCATCATCATCATCGTCATCATCATCATCGTCATCATCATCATCGTCATCATCATCATCGTCATCATCATCAGCAGCAGCAGCAGCAGCATCACCGTCATCATCATCGTCATTATCATCATCGTCATCATTATCATATCAGAATCCTCCTCCTCTTCCTCTTCCTTCTCCTCCTCCTCCTCCCCCTCCTCCTTCTCCTCCTCCTCATCATCATCATCATCATCATCATCATCATCATCATTTCCCGCCTAACGAAAGATTGAGGTAAGGTACAGAGAACAAGAGAGAGAGAGAGAGAAAAAAAAAAAACATGATATAAGGAGAAACCAACCAGGTCTAGCCAAAAATGGGCCACACACTCAGTCACTCACCATTGAAGCCCCTGGAATCCTGACTCCACCCATCAGGCATAAACATCCACACATTATTATTATTATTATTATTATTATTGTTATTATTATTATTATTATTATTATTACTGCTACTACAACTACAACTACAACTACTACTACTACTACTACTACTACTACTACTACTGCTGCTGCTGCTGCTGCTGCTGCTGCTGCTGCTGCTGCTACTACTACTACTACTACTACTACTACTTCTGTTATTATTATTATTATTATTATTATTATTATTATTATTACTGAGACGGAAAGCAGTGGACTTGGCCTTTTCCCCGTTTTCTTTATCCTACACACTTCCCTCCGACTTTCTCCTCCTACCTGCTTATTTCTCCTGGGCCGAGAGAGAGAGAGAGAGAGAGAGAGAGAGAGAGAGACCGCATAAAAATCTCCCTCTCCTACTCGGTAATTTTTCTGGATTCATCTCTTGCTCCCCGCTTGCTCTCCCCCTTCCCTCTCTCTCCCCCTCTTCCTAGCCTCCCCATCCCTCCCCTCGTCTTCCCCTTCTTCTCCCTCCTCCCCCTCACTATTAGTGTTGGTGTACTGAAGGAACTGGGTCACTCAAAACTTAAGGAGTAGCAGTGCGTCTCCTTGGTTACTAGTCAAATTGGTTATCCAGTCTTATATCACCTGGCCCTAAACTGAGATGAAAGGGTTAGGGATGTTTTGTGTGTGAGGAAGTGTTGAGTTCCCTGCCGCACTACCCCGGAAGTCATACACACACACACACACACACACACACACACACACACACACACACACACACACACACACACACACACACACACACACACACACACACACACACACACACACACACACACACAGTTCATATATAGCCCAACTATGTGGGTGTGGGCGTGAGAGACAAAATAGACTTTCCACACCACACCACACCACACTAAAGCACGCCACACCACACCACACTGCACTAAAGCACACCACACCATACCACACACAACCACACCACACCACACACAATCACACCACATACAACCACACTAAACCACGCCACACTACACTAAACCACACCACACTACACCACACCATACACAACCACAACCACACCACACCACACCACACCACACCACATCACGGTGCAGAATGCGGCCATCATACCCTCAGGCTTCCTTTCTTCCTCGCTATTCACCTCAGTGGATTAAAAAAAAAAAAAAAATAGACCCGGTTAGCTGAGTCTGGTCCTGAGAGAGAGAGAGAGAGAGAGAGAGAGAGAGAGAGAATGGTGTTGAATCTTAGCTTGTCAGATTATTGGTAGGGCAGGAATGTGTGTGTGTGTGTGTGTGTGTGTGTGTGTGTGTGTGTGTGTGTGTGTGTGTGTGTGTGTGTGTGTGTGTGTGTGTGTGTGTGTGTGTGTGTGTGTGAGAGAGAGAGAGAGAGAGAGAGAGAGACCCTTTTTGTTCATTTCCATGTCATCTCGCCTCCTATTTGGTCTGCTTTCTCATCGACAACCTTTTTTTTCTCTCTCTCTTTTGCTCATTTTTTCTGCACTGGTCTGTTGGTCTGAGTTTATTAATATCTGGTCTGTCTGTGTCTGTGTAAGTGCGTTCATTCAGTCATTCTGTCTGTCTGTCTGTTCTTTCGGTCCATGTGTCTTCCTGTCTCTCTATTCCGTCTGTCTGTCCATCTATGGCCTGTCTGCCTGGTTGATCTCTGTCTGCTTGCAAATGATCTGTCTGCTTGCCTGTTTGAGTTGAGTTGTGTGTGTCTGTCTGTCTCTCTGCCTGTCGTTTGTCTGCTCCTGTCTGTGTCTCTGCCTGTCGTTTGTCTGCTGCCTGGTTGTTCCGGGTCGTCTCTGTCTCTCTGCGTGTTCTTTTGTCTGCCTTCTCCTGTCTGTATCTCTGTCTGCCTGCCTTTTGTCTGTCTGCTCTTGTCTGTATCTCTGTCTGCCTGCCTTTTGTCTGTCTGCTCCTGTCTGTGTTTCTGTCGTTCTGTCTTTTGTCTGTCCGTCTGTCTGTGTGCCTGCCCCTCAAAGCATTTCTTAAGTCGTCCTCAGAGTTGGTAATCAGTTATATTCCTTGCACCGGGAACTGTTAGCTTGCCTGGCTGCATTCCACCCCCCCCCCTCTCCACACACCTGCCCCACACACCTGGCTCACGCACCTGCCTCCATACCTGCGTCGTCCTCCCCTCATACCTCTCTTTCCTCCACTTGTCTCTCTTCCACACCTGTCTTTTCCCCCCATACATCTCTCCACCTGCTTCTTCTCTCCACAGCTCTCTCCTTCACACCTGTCTTTTCCTCCACATTTGTCTTTTCCAAACCTGTCATTTCCTCCACACCTATCTTCCTTTACACCTGTCTTTTCCTCCACACCTGTCTTTTCCAAACCTATAATATCATCCACACCTGTCTTTTCGAAACCTATCATATCCTCCAAACCTGTCTTTTCCACACCTGTCATATCCTCCACACCTGTCTTTCTTCCACACCTGTCTTTTCCTCCACACCTGCCTTTTCCAAACCTGTCATTTCCTCCCTCCACATCTGTTCCTACTACAACCTTTATTTCCCTCCATAACTTGATCTCTGGCTCTACAGTTATATTTCAACCACTGTCTTTTTATTCCCTTCTTACATTCCTCTCTCTCTCTCTCTCTCTCTCTCTCTCTCTCTCTCTCTCTCTCTCTCTCTCTCTCTCTCTCTCTTTCCTTACCACTTCCCTCCTTTACTTTTCTCCATTTCTCTCCACTTTCTCTGTAGCCTGTCTTGTTTCTCTTCTTCTCTGTCTGTGTTCTCCTTCCCATCCCTTACCTCGTCCTCCTCGCTTTCTTCTCTTTCACCTCCTTTCCTCCCTTTTTTCTTGCTTCCTCCTCTTGTACCTATCTTCCTGCTCTTCTCCTTCCCTCCATTTTCTTACTCTCTTTCTCTTCCTCTCCTCTTAACTTTATCTTTCATCTCCTTCACCCTTTGATCTCTCTAACTCTATTTCTCATCCATTCATCTTTTTCTTTCCTTCCTCATACATTCCATTCTCTCTTTCTTTCTTACATTATTCACTGCTTTTCTCCCCCTTTCAGTCCTTGCCTCCTCTTTTCCAGTCTTTCCTTCCTCTCTTTCAGTCTTTCCTTCCTCTCTTTCAGTCTTTCCTCCCTCTCTTTCAGTCTTTCCTTCGTCTTTTCCAGTCTTTCCTTCCTCTCTTTCAGACTTTCCTTTCTCTTTTCCAGTCTTTCCTTACTCTCTCTGTCCTTCCTTCCTCTTTTCCAGTCTTTCCTTCCTCTCTTTCAGACTTTCCTTTCTCTTTTCCAGTCTTTCCTTACTCTCTCTGTCTTTCCTTCCTCTTTTCCAGTCTTTCCTTCTTCTCGTTCAGTCTTTCCTATATCTTTTTTAGTCTTTATCTTTTTCAGTCTTTCTTCCTCTTCCAGTCTTCCCTTCTTCTTCCAGTCTTTCCTTCCTCACTTCCTGCCTCCCTCCCTCTTTTCCTACCTGCCTCTCTCTGCCTGTCTGTCTGCCTAGCGAGTGTGGGTCAGTGTGGGCCCCAGGCTATAAACACACACACACACACACACACACACACACACACACACACACACACACACACACACACAGATTTTGCCCCCACTCACATTTCTGCGCATACCACACATGCTAACATTATTTTACACACACACACACACACACACACACACACACACACACACACACACACACACACACACACACACACACACACAATTCTGTATCATTTACATACACTCCCGCATACATAACCTTCAAACACACACACACACACACACACACACACACACACACACACACACATTCTGTATCATTTACATACACACCCGCATACATAACCTTCAAACACACACACACACACACACACACACACACACACACACACACACACACACACACACACACACCATCCCCATTCTTGACCTGGGCTCACCACCAACCCCACTCTGCCACCACAACTGCCACCACTACCACCACACAAACCATACCACTAACACCACCGCCATAACAACACTGCTACATTCTTTTCACCTTAACTTGACCCTGATTTTCGCCATTTTGAAGTGACAGAAAAAAAAAAACTTTCCACAGCGCTTCTTCGTGACTAGTGCCTTGTATTTCTTAGACTATCGGTACAACATACAATTCAAGATGTAGAGATAGTAATTAGGCCATTCTCATCACAATTCTTATATTACTACCACCACCATCATCACTACCACCTACTGGCCAACCTCACTATCATCACCATCAACATAACTATCATAATCACTACGACCACCACAGATTACTAACACACACACACACACACACACACACACACACACACACACACACACACACACACACACACCAATTCTTCCACTACCACTACTACTACTACTACTACTACTCCACCAGCACCATCAGTATAGCTTATCTTTAGTTCTTCCCTTTCCTTCCTCCTGCCAGCCTCCTCCTATTCCTCTCTCTTCTCTCCCTATTTCATTTCCCCATTTCCTTTACATGTCCTTTCCTTCATTTTCCTTCCCTCCCCTCCCTTTCTCTTCCCTTCCCTTCCCTTCCCTTCTCTTCTCTTCCCTTCCCTTCTCTTCTCTTCCCTTCCCTTCCCTTCCCTTCCCTTCTCTTCTCTTCCCTTCCCTTCTCTTCTCTTCCCATCCCTTTGATTCCCTTCCCTTCCCTTCCCTTTTCTTCTCTTCCCTTCCCTTCTCTTCTCTTCCCTTCCCTTCCCTTCCCTTCCCTTCTCTTCCCTTCCCTTCCCTTCTCCTCTTCCCATCCCTTTGATTCCCTTCCCTTCCCATCCCTTTGATTCCCTTCCCTTCCTTTCCCTTCCCTCTCCTTCCCATTCTTTCCCTTCCCTTTGGCTCCCTTCCCTTCCCTTTCTTTCGGTTCCCTTCACTTCCCTTTGGTTCCTTTCCCTTCCCTTCCCTTTGATTCTCTTCCCTTCTCTTTGGTTGCCTTTCCTTCGGTTCCCTTCGGTTCCCTTCTTTTCCCTTCCCTTCCCTTCGCTTCCCTTCCTTTCCTTCCCTTTCCATTCTTTCCCCTCGTTCTTCCATCCCTTTCCTCTTCCTTTCCCCTTCCCTTCTCTCTCCTTTCTCCTTATACGTCCCTCTTTTCTTCCCCTCCCTTCGCTCTCCAATCATTGCTCTTTCACCACCACCAGCACCAACACCACCACACAACTACCACCACCACCACACCACTACCACCACCACCACACCAGTACCACCACCACCACACCACTGTCACCACCACCACCACTAACAACCAGTTTTTTTATGCAGGAAGGAAGGTGGGAGGAAGAAAGGACAAGGACAGAGTCTTACAAGGAAAAAATGGAACTCTCTCTCTCTCTCTCTCTCTCTCTCTCTCTCTCTCTCTCTCTCTCTCTCTCTCTCCCACAAATTTCTCCGCTACCATCCACATTCCCACTCTCTCCTTTACACATCATCTCCACCACCATCACCACCACCACTACTGTCATGTCCTCCTCCACATTTCTCCACTCGTCTTCTCCACCATACTTCTCCACTACCCACTTTGCTAGTCTCTCTCCACCCACGTTTCTTCCACAAGCTCTCTCCTTTGTATGTCATCTCCGAATATGTTCCTCCTCCTCCTCCTCCTCCTTCTCCTCCAATCAGCCACATTTCCACTCTCTCTCCTTTTCACGTCATCACTACTTCTACTACTACCACTACCACATCTACCTTTCTACAGCTATCATCATCATCACTACCACCACGCTTCTCTCTACCACTACCACCAGTACCAGCACAGGTACCTTTCTACCAGTCACCACCACCATCACCATCACACCTTTCTACCACTGTCGCCACCACACCCAGCATTCTACCACCGTCACACCTACCGTTCTACCACAACAAACCACAACTATCCACACAACCACCTCCACAACCACAATTCCACCTCATCCACATCCAGCAGTGTAGTTCTTTGAGCTTAACTTAGCCCAGCTGACTCCACGTAGCTCAGTGGCAGAAGAAGGTAATGCTACAGCTGTACATTTTGTCCATATAGCACTTCTTCGTGACTAGCATTTCCTGTTACTACAAAAACTCAGCATTCATGATGGAGATGTCGCTACTAGGTCAAGTTGAAGTAGTAGTAGTAGTAGTAGCAGTAGTAGTAGTAGTAGTAGTAGTAGCAGTAGTAGTAGTAGTAGTAGTAGCAGTAGTAGTAGTAGCAGTAGTAGCAGTAGTATTAGTAGTAGTAGCAGTAGTAATAGTAGTTGGATCCCCTGGCCAGTTTGAATGTAAACCCGGTGGACTGCAGATCAAAATTTCCCTTCCTCCCCAGTCCACCATCGTCCTTTCGGGGGATAGGGAGGAGATTGAAGGAACTCTGTATAGCCAGGCAGCTCCACTACCCCTTCATATCAGTGCCATCACATGAAGGCGTCCCTCTGCAGCACCAGGCCAAGTAAAAGCAGTGGAGTCATGCCCTCCACCTCCACACCTGCCTCTCACCCCCACCTACACTCCACCTCCCACACACCACACACATCCGCGTCCACATTCCTTCCTTAGCTTTCTGTTTTAAGTGACTTTGTGCACTTATGTTTGTGCGTGTGTCTGTGTACTCGTATGCATGTATGTTTAAGAGCGCATGTATAGTTTCGTGTATATACATAAATGTGCACATGTGTATGTTTGAGAGCACATGTATAAGTTTGTGTACGGTTGTATGTATGTTTGTGGCTGTGCAGCGCTGTTTGTTGTATATCCTTGTTTGCACACATGTCTGTTTGTCCACGTGTATGTTTTTTGTGCACGTGATTGTTAGTGTACACTGTGTTTTATGGTCACGTCTACCTGTTTGTTGTTGCACCTGTATGTTTGGACAGGTATGTGTGTTCCCGTATCCGGTGTTTGTTTACCTGCTACGTCGATGAGGAAGGTCGTTGGGTGAAGGTGTTTTGCTGTTTTGTTTTGGTGTTTTGTTTTGTTTTTTGTTATTTTGTTTTGTTTTTTGTTTTTTTGTTGTTTTGTTTGTTGTTTTGTTGTTTTGTTTTGTTGTTTTGTTTGGTGTTTTGTTGATGTTTTGTTGTTTTGTTTTGTTTTTGTTTTGGTGTTTTGTTTGGTGTTTTGTTGTTTTGTTTCATGTGGTGACGCCGTTATCGATGGTGGGTTCACTGCCTGGCTATACAAACGTCCCTCAGCTCCCTCCCTATCCCCCGAATGGAGGATGGTGGACGGCAGGAGAAGGGCAGTGTCAGCCTGCAGTCCACTGGGTTCACGTTCAGGTGAATCTGGGTCCACAGCAACAAAACAGCAACACTGATGAGGAAGGTCCTTGGGGAGATTTATTTTGTCTTTTTATTTTTGGGGTTAGATGATTGTGTAGTATTATTTACCGTAGACTGATAGATATGCGTAGATAGACATAGATATATACAAAAACATAGATAGATAAATATAGATGGATAAATACATACATTTAGATGGATATAAATAGATACAGATACTCAGATAGATAGTTGCATTTAAAGGTGAGATCCAATAAAATGTTAGTAATAATAAAAATGATATTATCGAGACAATAAGGCAGTGAGAGTGGTGATCCTTGGTGCAGAGCCATTATCACCACCAAGAATATAACTCTTGGAAATGAATTAAAACACGTACCACCCTTGAACCTCGGGGTGGGGGCCAGACCGCAGGAGAGAGAGAGAGAGAGAGAGGGGGGGGGAGAGAAAATGATAATAATAATAATAATAATAATAATAATAATGATGATGATAATAGTAAGAGTGATAAGTTTATTTCCATTAAAATATGGTTATTCTGTTTTGATATTGTACGAGAGAGAGAGAGAGAGAGAGAGAGAGAGAGAGAGAGACACACACACACACACACACACACACACACACACACACACACACACACAAGGATGGGGGCTATAAATAAGCTTCATAAACAGTGCCTTACTTTAGTACACAATTTATTTCGCCATTAATAGACGCTTAACATCTAAAGTAAACAGTTTAATCAGATATCATACTGTAGTTCTTTCACTTTAACCTGGCCTAAATTTTCGTCCTTTTGGGGCTTAATTAACTTACCTCGGTGGCAGAGAAAGACAGCGCAGTGGTTCTAAATCCTTTCCACAGCACTTCTTTGTGATTAATATCATATTCTGTTTTTAATCTCTTTTGACAATTCAGCACTTAAGATGAAGAGATGGCAATTATAGGCCAGGGTGGAGTAAAAAGGATAGAGCTGTGTCTTGCTTCGTTAGGATCCCGACGATGGAGCCTTGTATGATCCTTGCCGGGTACAGTGACTTCTTTGTTCAATGCTGATCTCAGTTTTTACGGCCACTGTGTTAGACTGTGATACTTTTATCGGGAGGTATTAAAGTATGTTTTTACTTTTGGTATATAAAGGAGTAACTTCCTGTCACTTTTCCTTACCTAGCTTACTACCTCCCTAACTATCTACATCACTATCTACACTGTCTACTTCTTTTGCCTATCCAACCTACCTTCCTAAGTACCAACCTACCTACATGCCTCCTTACATACCTCCCTACCTATCTCCACCAGCCGTGCATTTTTTTCTTTTTTCTAGTTTGTCAGTTTACGGTAGGTTTAAACTGTGACAGGGGCATAAAGTACCATAGTTTTCCTTTCACATTTCTGTTAAAATGTCCACGTCGGTTTTTATATACTGCGTGGTGTTCCGTCTGACTTTTTCCTGTCGGCTTCGGGTGGAGGGTTTGGAGGGCGGGGGAGAGCCTTCTTCTTTGCTACCCTTATCTCATTCTAGTAGTTCAGTTACTCTTCTAGGAGCTGCCTAGCATGGGCCAACCGGCCTACATGCAGCTGTCCTCTCATCTTATGTTCTTGATATTTCATTCATTGAAATCGGTCCGTGATTGTAGCCTGCAGAAGGTGGCGGAACGGACGGACACAAAACTGTTTCTGGCTCAGCCGCCTAGGATGCTCAATACAGTAGCCCACCACTACATGTATTCACTGTGTCCTTACATATTTCCCTGTTCACTCAATCCTTATCTGTTCCTCTTATCACCGACAGTCACCATCTGACTTCGCTACATTTTGTCAATCCTCCTGGGAGTTTCTCCCTAAAGGCAGGCGGAGTTTGCCGCCCATTATTTCCCCACTAAAAATAAAGGTTTAAGCCGGATTAAATTCGCCGAGTGACCGTGGTGACCAGACACACCTGTGGGTAATTAAG
>NC_137068.1:17204534-17257034 GCF_032717465.1 Coenobita brevimanus
TCTTGTTCAGTTTTATTATGAAAAAGCTCTTTTATACAGACTCTTAGCTTTTGATTCTTTCTTTTCCACACACACACACACACACACACACACACACACACACACACACACACAAAATATGTTGAGTGAGGTAGAGGTTGTAGTGGTGGTAGTTGGAAGAGGTGCAGGTAAGGTAGTTGTGGTAGTTGACAAATATATTATGGTAATTGTGAGAAGGGTGGTGGTTGTGGTAGGGCTGGACAAGGTGGTGGTACCTGTAATGGTAGCTGTGATGGTGGTAGTGGTGGTAGTCGCATTAGTGATGATACTTGTTGGGAAAATGGTAGTATGGTTATAGTGATAGTAGTACGATGATGGTAGTAGTAGTAGTAGTAGTAGTAGTAGTAGTTGTAGTAGTAGTTACAATGTTGTAGTGGTTGTATAAGGGATACACCTGGATACACTCACCTGGCCTTTCTGTGTATATTCAAGGACATACATTCAGGCCACCCAATACGCACACAATAGCCCCGTCTCACACACACACACACACACACACACACACACACACACACACACACACACACACACACATGGTGGACAAAGACGTGTAAGGGGATTCATGTACACAGGGACATGCTTCAGAGAGAGAGAGAGAGAGAGAGAGAGAGAGAGAGATTGAATAGACAAACCAAAGTACATGAGACAAAGAAATGAAAGGGCATTGGTACACACACACACACACACACACACACACACACACACACACACACACACACACAGGGCACTGGTACACATAACGGACACACAGTCAACTCATGTCCGTCCATACCTATGTGCCTGAGGGAGTGGGCATACAGATTGCAAGGTTGCAAGGTCGATGCAAGCTGGGGCAATGAACAGTTTGAAGGTTAAATTTTCTCTCCTTTTGTTCTTGCTATTGTTGCTGTTGTTGTGTGTTGTGGCCAAGGTTAAGCTGAACATGAGCTTTGTTGAATGCAGGTTAATATTCCCCTCCTGCAGCCCACCATCCGCCTTTCGGAGGGGGGGGGATAGGGAGAGAGCTGAAGGATATCTGTGTAACCGAGAAGTGTAGCCCAGTTATATCGGTGCCACCACGTGATGGCGTCCCTCTCCAGGATCATTTCGTACATGTCAGAGTTACCATTGATCTTGCACAGGACCACCTAGTGTTCATACCTGACAAATTACAGCATACCGGTATCGGTCTATAAGAAACAAACCCATTTGTTCGTTTCGTTACACAGGCTCTAGAATATTTTCACACATCGGCCTTGGTCACCTAAGAGTGGCTGTCCAAGTTGCTCGAACGCTAGCAGCCTCTGTTAGTGTCGCTACTCCATGACGGTCACGTTGTATAACCTCGTTAGCCGTCTTCGCCCCGGAGGGGCTCGGGAACGGGTGTTGTTTTCACTCGGTTTGTCTGTCTGTTCGTTTGCTAGTTTGTCTGTCTGTCTGTCTATCTGTCTGTCTGATTGTTAACTCTACGCAAAAACTACAGGTGCGATTTTGACTAAATTTACAGGGATGATGGCCTATGACCTTCTGATCACCTAATTAAATTTGAGAACAAATTGGGCCAAGGATTAGGCTGTAGGCCCAAGAAATGTAAAAGAAAAAAAAAATTAGTTTTTTTCTCCATAACTCCTTTAAAATTTGCCAAATCGACATGAAACCACACACGCCACAAAGCCAGTCAGGAGACAGGACGTGTGTGCTGGGCAATCCCCAGGTCCTGTTCTCCCCATTTACTGTTTTTTAACCAGCCCATACCCCACCGACCGGGCTAATGTATGGCCCGGCCTGGTGCAGGAAATCTTTAAACGAACGAATGAACGACATGAAACCAAAACCTAGAGTTTCATCTTTCAAATCTGCATCCTATAACATGCCTCATTACGTCAGAGGGGGGTCATCCCCAGTTAGCGGTAGGGGGGTCAGTGTCAGGTGGGTCAGGCCTAAAATTTCAAATGGGCATAAAATTATCATTTTTCTCCCAATTTACATCCAATTTTGATGTGTGACATCTTTGATTGGATATCCTGTTTAGTTTATACGGTGACACAAAACGAGACAATTCTTTCCTTTTGTAATAATCATAATCTTTTTTTCGAAGAGTACAGAAAAACATCAGACATAATTATCTATCTATCTATCTATCTATATACCTAGGCTGCTTCCCCCAAGGAAAGGGAGGTAGCCGAGACAGGACGACTCACTCTCCATTTACTCATCCATTCAAACACATTTATTCGCATCTTAGCCCCAAAGGGGAGAACGGACAGATCCTCATAATTATAATGCATGGAAAGTTTTGCAGTTGAGTGCTGTTTAGTCACTTACCGTACATGACAAATTTTATTTTGACTTTACTAAATATACGAAGTTATGATCACTCCAATAACAAAGTACAGGGAAAATGAAATATGAATGTTGTGAGAAAAGTGGTACAAAACTTTTTTGTCAAAGAACAGTCCTTATGAATAAAAATGATAATTTTAAATGTGTATAAAGTATTCAATTTTCACGCGAGTCACTCCACATTTAATAGATGGGATCTTTGACTAGATATCCTGTTGTGTTTATACGTCACCACCAAAATGACTACCGGGGACTGGTTTGTTGTGCCCGGCACCGCTTGTTACAAGTCTTTTTTTTTTTTCTTTTCTTTTCTTTTTCGGTCTGCCTCTCGCAACTCTCAGTGTCCACGCTTCTTCACTCTCCGCACCCAGTTGTCCTCCTTCATCCTCTCCACATGTCCAAACCATCTCAACCTAGCCCTTCCCTTCAGCTCTACACGCAGTCTTAACCTCGTTCCCTCAGGCCTGTCATTCAAGGACGCATAACACATCCGACTAATTATTATCATCCCTCTGCGTTTGAGCTTGCGAATGTCCTCTTCCTTTACTGCCCAGATCTCACTATTATACAGCATAACACTCCTAATACATACATTACGGAGGGAGTCCCTTCTTAGTGTTAGGAGAGGCAGCAGCCCACTAAACTTACTCCGACTGCTCCTTACCCTAGCCACAGAGCTACTGTAGCTCCAGCCCCACCTCCAGCACATGTCATGTCCCCCTATTAACAAAGCTCCTCCACACACTCAAGAAACTCTCCAGCAAGGTTAATCCTTTTCCGCCTCTCTCCCACACTTACATAGCGCACACTCAAAATCAGCATTGTTTCACAGCCTACCTCTAATACCACATTTCTAATTCTTTGTTTACTACCGCCAGGCGATTTTTACTCAGCTTAAGGACAGCGTTTTCGAACTAGGAGGAGTGAGATGTAGTCCCCATTGCCTCTTTTCCCTGTGTTCCTAATTGGGTAAAATAGCCTGAGTTAATTGAAGAAAAAAATAGTCACGTGGAGGTCATAGTAAGGGAGAAAGTTACAATGGGGGTTGTTACACTTGCGTCACTGTTACTGAGTCTGTCGCACTCATTCACTCACTGTCACTTCCTCTGTTACACCTACTCCCACGCACGTTATTCCTGTCACCCTCTCCCTTTCAGCTACTCCCATTCTGTCACTGTTACTCCCACTCTTTCAAAGGTATTTCCATTCTCACTCCCAGTTCAACTCCACTTCTGAGAGAGAGAGAGAGAGAGAGAGAGAGAGAGGCTATACTTACCCCCATCTTTTCCTCTCCTCTCTACATGCTATCAGTCACTCACCCGCAGTTCACCTCTCTCTCTCTCTCTCTCTCTCTCTCTCTCTCTCTCTCTCTCTCTCTCTCTCTCACACACACACACACACACACACACACACACACACACACACACACACACACACACACACACACACACACACACACACACACACACACACACACACACACACACACACACCACCGTCTAACTCTGACCCTTCTTTGCTCGCATATCTTTACCCTTTCCCACTTACACTCTCACCCCCAAACATACTCCCTCTGACGCTCTCTCACCCTCACACACCACCCTCACCCTCTGTCACACTCACCCTTCCTCAATCACACACTTGCTCACTCTCACCCCCTCTCATAATCCCTCTCACGCTCTCTCACCACTCTCACCTTCTATCACACTCACTTACCTTTCCCCACTGACACTTTCACTCTCTCACCCCTGCTCACACACTGTCTTATTCTGTCACCCCGACTCACTCTCGCCCTTCCCCACTCACACTTCCTCACACACTCTCACCCCCACTCACTCACGCTGTCTCACTCCCCACTCACACACATCCTTCCCCACTCACACTTCCTCACACACTCTCACCCCCACTCACCTGTCTCACCCCCCACTCACACTTCCTCCCACACTCTCACCCCCCACTCACTCACCCTGTCTCACCCCCCACTCACACTTTCTCACATACCCTCTTCCCCATCACACACTCTCTCTCACCCCCCACTCACACACATCCTTTCCCACTCCCACACAGTCTCTCACCCCACTCACCCCCATTGCCTGTCTGTCCCTCACAATAACACTGTTTTTCTCAGAGAATTATGTTGAGCGCCGGAAGTGACGTCATGCTGTACAATGCTGGGGAAAGTGAGAGAGAGAGAGAGAGAGAGAGAGAGAGAGAGAGAGAGAGAGAGAGAATGAGAGGGAAAAGTGAGAGAGAGAGAGAGAGAGAGAGAGAGAGAGAGAGAGAGAGAGAGAGAGAGAGAGAGAGAGAGAGAGAGAGAGAGAGAGAGAGAGGTGGAAATTGCTCAAGTTGAATGGAGGTCTGAAGCATAAATAAACCATAATTGATATCCCTAGACGTGTGTGTGTGTGTGTGTGTGTGTGTGTGTGTGTGTGTGTGTGTGTGTGTGTGTGTGTGTGTGTGTGTGTGTAGGAGGGGAATATATTGTAAGGGAAAAGAAAAAAGAGAGAAGAGTAAAGAAGAGGCAGTTAGAGAAAATATAAAGAGGAAGAGGGAATGAATAGGGAGAAGGGGGGAACAAAAGGAGGAAGTGAAAGGAAGACCAAGAGAATGAGATAGGGAAGAGGAAGAGGAAGATAGACGATAAAGGAAGAGGAAGATTATACAGGAAGAGGAAGAGACCAGGGAGGAGGGAGAAAACGAAGAGGAAGAAGAGGAAGGAGAAAGGGTAACTGATGAAGAGATTGAGAGAGAGAATACAGAAGATGAGGGAGATGCATATGAGGAAGAGGATATGAAAGTAAGAGAATTGTGTAAGAGAGAAGTAGAAGAACCATAACACACACACACACACACACACACACACACACACACACACACACACACACACACACACACACACACACAGAAAGAGAGAGAGTGGGGGGGGGAGAACTAAATCTGAAAGGAATTATGCTCAGTTCAATAGCAACAAAAGAGAATGAAGGACAGGACATGGAGAGGGAGGATGTGGAGGGGGAGAGGGAGGTATTGAAGAGGAGGGAGGGATGGAGGGGTTGGAGATAAAGGTAAGGGAGGCTGTGGGAAGGAGAGGAAGAGATGGGGAGGGTTGGGTATTGAGGAGACGGAGAGGTAGAGGAAAATATTGGACAGAACTGAGTGAGGGAAAGGGAGGGGTAGAAGGAAAAATAGGGGAGATGTAGAGGGGGTAAGGGGTTGGGGAAGAGGAAGGGGGGTGATAGGGAGAGGGGAATAGTGTTTAGGGATGTGGAAGTGATGGGGAAGGAGAGAGAGGGAAAGATAGGTGGGGAATGGAAAGGGGAAAAGATGAGCAGGGCTGGGGATGACTTAGTAGAAGAGGGAAGAGAAAAGATAGGATAGGAGGACGAGAGGTAGAGGAAGAGGTTCAGGGATGGGGAAGGGGGAAAGAGGTGAGGGGAGGAGAGAAATAGGGGAGGGAAAGGGGAGACGGATGTAGAGGTTGAGATGCAGAGGAGAGATTTGTAGGGATTGGGACGACGAGGAGGAGGAGGGACAGAATAAGTAGGTACGGGATAATGGCAGTTGGAGGAAGAGGGGAGGGAAAGAAGAGGGAGGTGGTGGTATTTGAAGATGGGAGAGAGGGGGAAGGGGAGGGGGAGGGGGAGAGGAATAGGGGGATCATGGTATTTGGGGACGAACAAGAAGAAACGGTTTGGGAAAGGGTGAGGGGGAAGAAAAAATGAACACATCAAGGAGGGATGAGGGTTAGATTAGGTTAGGTTAGGTTAGGTAGGGTAGGGTAAGGTTAGGTTAAATAGGATTAGGTGAGGTAAGGATAGGTTAATTTAGGTTAAGGTAAGGTTGGGTTTAAGTTGGATTAGGTAAGGTAAGGATAGGTTAATTTAGGTTAGGGTAAGGTTGGGTTAAGTTGGATTAGGTGAGGTAAGGATAGATTAATTTAGGTTAATTAGGTTAGGATACGTCAGGAAAGAATAGGGTAAGTAGGTTAGATTGTTAGGTTAGATTAGGTTATGTGGTACGTGGAGGAGGGGAAAGAAAATGAGAACAAAAGAGGAGAACAGAAGGATAAAGAATGTGGAGGAGGTGGCGTGGGGGAGGTGGCGTGGGGGGAGTAGCAGTTGAGTGGATAGGAGGGGAAAATAGGGAGGGGGAAGGAGGGGTGGGGGTGAGAGAGATGGGACGGGGAAGAGGAAGGACGTGGATGGATGGGGAGGAAGAAAGATGAACATCTGATACGGGAGGGGAGGTTAGTGACTGCTCGTGAGAGAGAGAGAGAGAGAGAGAGAGAGAGAGAGAGAGAGAGAGAGGTACACAGACCACACAGACCATATGATCCTAACGAGGTAGGTTAAAGAAGGCTAATCAGGCAATGGGAATGCTTAAAAATATTTGGAATAATAACAATTTCTCTGTGCATACAAAAATCAAACTTTATAAGGTAATGGTTAGGAGTATCTTAATTTATGGACACGAGTCTTGGTACAGCACAGTGACTATGGAAAATAAATTCTTGGTGTTTGAAAATAAAGCACTTAGAAGAATATTAGGAGTTAAGTGGTGGGAAAGGATACCAAATAGTAGAATTAGAGAAATAACGGGAGTGCAGCCGATCGATGAATATGTTAGATTCTCACGATGGAAGTGGCTAGGACATGTGTATAGGAGACAGGGAATAGTACGAGGTACACCAGGGTGGGTGGCACTTGGTAGGAGAGGTAGAGGAAGGCCAAAAGAGACGTGGGTGAGGACAATGAGACGGGAAGCTGGAGATGAGTGTTGGGGAGATCTTGAGGAGTTAGCACAAGATAGGATGTGGTGGTGTGAGTTCATCGAGGCCCTATGCATCCCCGAGGGTGCCACAGGAAATGATTGATTGATTGATTGAGGTAGTGTTACCTTTATATCGATAGCATACTTACACCCTAGTCAGAGAGAGAGAGAGAGAGAGAGAGAGAGAGAGAGAGAGAGAGAGAGAAACAGAGAGACAGACAGACAGAAACAGAGACAGACAGACAGACAGAGACATGGAGTAAATGGAGAGGCTTAAAGAACTGACAGGCTAGAAGGAAGGGAAAAAAGGAAATGTAACAGGGAAGTAGAGTTTAAAAGAAAGGGAGAGAGAGAGAGAGAGAGAGAGAGAGAGAACAGGTAAAGGAAAGCTAGGAATAAAGACAGGGTGGACAGAGAGGACAGACAGATGGCTGGATAATAGGGTTAGAGTGGGTGGATAGGAGGGTGTATGGGCTGGGAGCGGATGTCCTGTGATGGGGGTTATGGGAAGGGGTAAAAGGTGGAGGTTATGAGAGAGAGAGAGAGAGAGAGAGAGAGAGTGGTAAGTGTGAGTGAATGAGGGAGTGAGTGTGTGTGTGTGTGTGTGTGTGTGTGTGTGTGTGTGTGTGTGTGTGTGTGTGTGTGTGTGTGTGTGTGTGTGTGTGTGTGAGAGAGAGAGAGAGAGAGAGAGAGAATGGGGAAGGTAATTTAAAAAGAAGGAAGGAGCCAGAAATGGAGAAAGGGTAAAGTGGAAGAGAGTGGATAACATGAGAAGAGGTGGAAGACTAGGAAAAGAGATGTGGAGGAGTATGGAGTACAAAAGAAGAAATGAAATACGGATGTGGAAGAATAAAAAAGAAATGAGGTGAAAAAGTCAAGAAATGAAAAAGTGGAATTTCAAGGAGCAATAGTGAAAGGAAGTGAGAGAAAGAAATGAAAAAAAGAAAAGAGAATCAAGAACATAACTGAAAGGGAAGTGTGTAGCAATGAATAGAAATGTAATATAAAGAAGAAATGAATGGGTGAGAATTAAGAAATGAAGAATGAATTGGAAGAGTCAGGGAAAAAAATAACAAGAGGAAGATATATGAAGAGGAAAAAACTCAAGAGGAAATAATAAAGGAAGTGGAAGAGTGATGACGACATGGAGGAGAGTAAAGGAGGAAAAGAGGTGACAGAGAGGTATAAAGAGGTGGAATAGTGTGGAATACGTGAGAGGAAGTGGAGGGGTGAGTGGAGTTGATGGGTGGAGTGTGAATGGCCGCTCATGTGTTCCTCTCCCCCCCCTCATTCCCCCTCTCCCCTCTTACTTCCACCCCCCGTTTCCCCACTCACTCACCCCCACAATTGTTCCTCCCTCCCGTACTCCATACCCCCATCTCTCCCTCACTCCTTCACCTCTCCCTCCCACCCCCCTCTCCCCAATTTTCTCATTAGTCTACTCTGCTCCCCACTACCCCCTCCCTTTCTCACCCCCTCCCTAACCACCCCTACTCAAACCCCTCATCCTCACCCACCCCCACTCATGTCTTTTTTCCTCCCCAGTCCCCCAGCCTCCCCATCACTTCCATCCCCTTATCCTCCCCATCCCGACGCTCTCTTACCTTCCCCCCATTCTTCTCCCCAACCCATCCTTCTCCCCCACCCTTTCACTAGCCCCTCTTCCCCTATTTACTTTCCCCCCCTCTCACCACCCTCTTCCCCTACGTCCTCTTTTCCTCTCCTCTTCCCTTTTCTCTCTCCCCTACGCTGTCTTACTTCCTCCTCCCTCTCCCCCACCCATTTCCCCCCTCCCTCCCCCACTCCTTCCCCTATCCATTTCCTCCTTCCCTCCCCCACTCCTTTCCCCACCCCTCTCCCCTCCCTTCCCCCACCCCTTCCCCCTCCCTCATTTCCCTCCCCTTCCCTTTCCCTCATTTCCCTCCCCTTCCCTTTCCCTCATTTCCCTCCCCGTCCCCCTCCCTCATTTCCCTCCCCTTCTAATTTATCTTTGAGGATGGGGTGAATGTAACATGGTCCCTGAGTTACGGTGTCAGCTGAATGAATGGGGAAGAGATGACGATGATAATGATGATGATGACAAAGATGATGATGATGATGACGATGATAAGTAGTAGTGATGATGGTGATGGTTATAATATGTTGATAATAATGATAACAGTTGTGATGATGACGATGGTGGTGGTGGTGGTGGTAGTGATGATGGTGATGGTTGACGAGTATGTTGATAATGATGATGATGATAGTTGTGAGGATGATGATGATGATGATAGCTGTGAGGATGATGATGATGATGATGATAGTTGTGAGGATGATGATGATGATGATAGCTGTGAGGATGATGATGATGATGATGATAGTTGTGAGGATGATGATAAGAATGATGATAAGTGGAGTAATGATAGTGATGGTTACGAATGTGTTGATAATGACGATGACAGCTGTGATGATGATGAAAATGATGAATTAAAACTGAATGAGTGAGGAAAGGGTCTGATGCAACGTACTGCCTGAGTTGAGGGACGAGTGAATAATGAAAGAGATAAATGAATGAACAGTAGTGAATGAATGAGTAGGGGGTTGCTTGGCTAAATAAGTGAATAAAAAAGGATGAATGAACGAGAAACAGGGTGAATGAATCAATGAGGAAATGAGTAAACAGAGATAAATAAATCGGGAGAGGTGAATGGATGACTGAGAAAGTGTAGGGTCAAAAAAATGAGTAAATAAAGGAGTGAATGTAAACAGACCAATAAAAAATGTTGAATGAGGAACTGGACGAGTGAATGAAAGGAAAATGAAAAGCTCTTCTTCTTCTTCTTCTCCTCCTCCTCCTCCTCCTCCTCCTCCTCCTCCTCCTCCTCCCCATCCTCCTTCTCCTCCTCCTCCTCCTCCTCCTCATCATCATCATCATCATCATAGGTTCCTACCCAGGGATTCCCTAAACCTTCACATCACATCAACCATTAATCCTACAACACCAATTTTTCACAGGGTATACTCCCCTGGCCCTTCCCCACCGTCCACCAATATTTCATCCATTTCTTTAAAGACAGCCCTACGTGTATTCAGTATGGACGGTGGGTGTTAGTGCCGAAGTGGTGAAATGTAAAGGTGTATGGCATGTAGGACTGCTGGAAATTAGAGAACGGGCTATTGATTCTGTGCTCAGACTCGAACGCATAAGAAAAAAATATAAATGATGTGCGTGTGACAGGTACACATACAGATTTCTAGGTACACATGAGAAACACATAACTCAAACGTACATAGAAAGTGTGTGTGTGTGTGTGTGTGTGTGTGTGTGTGTGTGTGTGTGTGTGTGTGTGTGTGTGTGTGTAACTTTCAAAACTCACATGTGACTGACAAGCTTAAAGAATATGCAGGTCCACATGTGAAAGGAAGTGCACATGTGGGTTTCCAAGTGTGTGCGTGTGTGAACGGATGTACACGTGATTCAGTACACACGTGACCGGAGAGCGAGAGCCGGTCATGAGAGAGAGAGAGAGAGAGAGAGAGAGAGAGAGAGAGAGAGAGAGAGGTGTAGGTTCAGTCTAAAAAAAGTGACTATTTTTTTTTTCTTATCGATCCTGTAATGCCAGCAGGGGAAGTAGCCGGGTTATCTACCCTTCTATCTACTGATCTACCCTAGCCTAGCCTCAGCACCCTACATCGAATTTCCTGCAGCGACAGATGATGATGATGATGATGGCTGAGAATATATTGATGATGATGATGATGAGGAGGAGGAGGAGGAGGATGGTTAAGAATATGATGATGATGATGATGATGATGGTTGAGAATAAGATGAAGATGACGATGATGATGATGATGTTGATATTGATGATTAAAGAGGAATTTTTGAGGAGAGGAAGGACAAGAGGAATGTTGGAGGAAGAGTGGGAGGAAAGGAGGAATGTTGGAGGAGAAGTGGAGGGAAAGAGGAATGTTGGAGGAGAAGTTGGAGGAAAGAGGAATGTTGGAGGAGAAGTGGGAGGAAAGAGGAATGTTGGAGGAGTGGGAGGGAACGAGGGAAGGTAACGCTGCGGTCAGAAAAACAAGGGCCACTGGGTCAGGAGAGAGAGAGAGAGAGAAAGAGAGAGAGAGAGAGAGAGAGAGAGAATATGCAGAGATGGGTACATACGTAATACATAGAGGAAGAGAATAGTAGAGAGAGAGAGAGAGAGACAGACAGACAGACAGACAGACAGAATAAGAGTATTATGGCCCTACTAATTATTTGACCTTAACGTTGAAAGAGATAATAACTCTAATTACATACCTTTAATTGATGTTAAATAATAGGAGAGAGAGAGAGAGAGAGAGAGAGAGAGAGAGAGAGAGAGAGTGTCATATCACAGCTAAGCCTTATCACCACCTTTTACCTGTGCTTACCTGTACACATATTTACCGTGGACTTCAGGTGTATTAATTAGGCCAGGTGTGGAGGGGGGACAGGTAGGGTAAGTGGTTCGGATGGAGAGGGTGACAAGGTGGAGTAAGTGGAGTGGTTGTAGTGGTAAGCAAATGTAATGAAGGTTGTATGTGGATGAGGTGGAATGGTTGGCAAGTGGAGTAAGTGGTTTTCGAGTGGAGGTTGATAAAATGGAGTTAATGGAGTGGTTGGAAGTTGAATAAATGTAATGGAGGTTGTATGTGGTTGAGGTGGAGTGTTTGACAAGTGGAGTAAATGGTTTCAGATGGGGAGGTTGATAAAGTGGAATAAGTGGTTGGAGTGGTGAATAAGTATAATGAAATTGTAAGTGGGCATTTGGAGTGAAGGATGTACTTGTGACTGTAGCGATGAGTGTGGAGGTTGTAAGTAGAGGTTGTTGTGGTGGTTGTAAGTGAAGGTTGTAAGTAGATCTTGTAGTGGGCTTTGTATGTGGAGGGTGTAGTGGTAGTTATAAGTGGAGGTTGTAGTGGTGGTTGTAAGTGGAGGTTGTAGTGAAGGTTGTAAGTGGGCTGTGTAGTGATGATTATATGTGGAGAGTGTGGTGGGAGTTGTAGTGGAGGGTGTAGTGGTGGTCGTAGTGGCGGTTGCAAATGGAAGTTGTAGCGGTGGTTGTAAGTGAAGGTTATAGTGGAGGTTGTAGTGGTGGTTGTAAGTGGAGGTTGTAGTGGTAATTGTAAGTGGAGGATGTAGTGGAAGTTGTATGTGGAGGTTATAGTGAAGGCTTTTATGGTTGTAAGTGGAGGTTTTAGTGGAGGATGTTGTGGAGGTTGTAAGTGGAGGGTGTAGTGGGCGTTGTAAATGGAAGATGTAGTGGTGGTTGTAAGTGGAGGGTGTAGTAGTGGTGGACAAGTGTAATGAAGTAGGCAAAGTGGTTAAGATTAGAGGCTTGAATCTTAAGTGATGCAAAAGGTTTCGTAGCACCTTTTCTTTATCGATTTTTTTTTCTTTAGGATAAGGGGCCATCTATGAGCTGGTCTGTTCGTCTCTCTCATTATAGATTTTAGGACGAGAGGTGCATCACTTTCTGTGGCTATAACGATTTTTACAATGCCACATGACACCATACCACACCACGCCTTGCCATATGATACCAAACTAAATCACACCATACCATACCACACCACATCACACCACACCACACCACATCACACCACACCACACCACACCACACCACACCATACCGCGCCTTGCCATATGATACCAAACTAAATCACACCACACCACACCACACCACACCACACCACACCATACCACACCATACCACACCATACCACGCCTTGCCATATGATACCAAACTAAATCACACCATACCATACCACACCACACCACACCACACCACACCACACCACACCACACCATACCACGCCTTGCCATATGATACCAAACTAAATCACACCATACCATACCACACCACACCACACCATACCATACCATACCACACCATACCACGCCTTGCCATATGATACCAAACTAAATCACACCACACCACACCACACCATACCACGCCTTGCCATATGATACCAAACTAAATCACACCATACCGTACCATACCTTACCACACCACACCACACCATACTGTACCATACCATATTAATATCAAACTAAGCCACACCACACCACACCACAACACAACACACCACACCATACCACACCCACCCACCCACCCACCCACACACACACACACACACACACACACACACACACACACACACACACACACACACACACACACACACACACACACACACACACACACACACACACCACACAACTCAAGCTCAAGAAGTTTTATGAATACGACTTTAGGTCTTCATTTGGAAGAGGAGGAGGAGAAGGAGGAGGAGGAAGAGGAAGAAGAAGAAGAAGAAGAAGAAGAGAAGGAGGAGGAGGAGGAGGAGGAGGAAGAAGAAGAAGAAGAAGAAGAAGAAGAAGAAGAGGAAGAAGAAGAAGTAGAGGAGGAGGAGGAGGAGGAGGAAGTTGCCTTTCTTCGCGGTCTACCATCTCTTGTTTCATGAGGTAGAGGGTATTGAAGAACGTTTGTATAACCGGGCAGCTCCACCGCCTGGTTATATCGCTGCCACCACGTGAAGGCGCTCCTCAGTCACGGGGAAGATTGGAGGGTGACAGAAATTATGGCTGACGGGTGTGTAGAAAGAAAAAAGGCTTGAATTATCTGTCTATAAATCCGTATATGTTTTTCTCTCCATATCTATGCCCAAGTGTGTCTATCTGTATCTATCTATCCATCTATCTATTTCTGTCTGCATCTAAATGTCTATCTGTCTACCTGTCTGTCTGTCTGTCTGTTTTCGTTTATATATCCGTCGTTTTTGTCTGTCTGTCTCATGTCTACCTGTTTGTGTGTTTGTCTATATATCTATCTGTCTATCTGTCTGTCTGTCTGTCTGTCTGTCTGCGTCTTTATATCTGTCTTTGTGTATGTGTCTGTCTGTTTGTCTGTCTGGATCTGTATATCTATTTTTGTCTGTCTGTCTGTCTGTCTGTGTCAGTATATCTGTGTGTCTGCAGTAGCCATAGCGAGACGCCTTAATCCTGAAAAACTTGGCCACATATGATTCCCTCCCTTGTTGCCCTATCCACCATCAGGCTGTCCCCTCCCCAACTCACGGCTCCCCCACTCATATACCTCTCCACCCCATCCCCCCATCTCATCCTGGGTTTGGTCAGGTGTAGGATATAATTAAGAAGGTAAAAGGAAATGATTACCTGTGGGTTTGAAAGGCACTGAAAAATACACATGATAAATATAGGTGATGGAGTGGGTGAGGGTTGGAAGTGACGGGTTCAGAAAGGATGAGTCTATTTTTAGAAAGTGTTGATGATTAAATGCTGCCCAGGTGTTTGTGGGGGGGAGGGGGTTGTGTGAGTGCGAGGGGGGGGGGGGTTGTGTGCTGCTGCTGTTGTACTACTCGTCAGTCTGATCAAGACTGCCCCTGCAGGGCCATCCCGCGCAGGGAACTGATGCTCCCATGTGGCTGACGAGGAGTCGCCACAGCGAGGCGCAGTGGAGGTTTGGTACCTGGGTGGATGACGAATTTGCCTTTCTACCCAGGGGCACCTCAGTACTTCCTTTTTTTGGCTATATGGTCACCACCCATCCCTGTAAATGGTGTCCAGAGTTACAGAAAAACATTTGGAGTGTCACCCAGTGTGGAGCCACCTTAAGTAGAAAGAAGAGTAATAAACAGTGGCAGAAAGGATGGGAGAAATAAGAATGGAGGAGGGCAAATACTGAAAAGGAATGATAGACTTGAAAGAAGAAGCAGGCAGCACATCATCGAGTGAATGGATGAAGTGTGCCCCCATCTATCACGTGGTGTGTGTGTGTGTGTGTGTGTGTGTGTGTGTGTGTGTGTGTGTGTGTGTGTGTGTGTGTGTGTGTGTGTGTGATCTAATTAGCACAGGTGTGAAGAGTCATTTTATATGTCACTTCCACTACTTGACTAATGAGTTGTGGCTGCATGAAACTCAATGAACCTTAGGTGTGAGTTTGGAATGAGTCTCCTTGGTTATTACTGTATAGTCGTTTTTTTTCTACTGACGGAACTGGGCCATTAAATCGTGGTTTTTCGATAAGTCTTAGTTATGAGGTAGGAAGGAGTGTCCTTGGTTACTAGTCAAATTAACCCTCCAGTATGCAACACCTGGCTGTCTGTTGAGCTGTGTGGATTCAGGGATCTTAGTAATTCTCTATAATATTGTCGGTGCTGTAGAGGGGTGTGGTGGAACCCATATAACCAAGCGGCTCCACTGCCTGGTTATACAAACGTCCCTCACCTACTTTCCTATCCCCCGAAAGAAGGATGATGGACTGCAGAAGAGTCTAAAGTCCACTGGGTTGACGAGCAGCAAATGTCAAGTTGTGAGTCAGGGGATAAGGTGATTAATTGGAGATATCAGAGGCGAGTGATTAGGACAGGTGTGATGTTGTTTGATGATGGCTTGTAGGTGTGCATGCAGTTGTGGGCAGGTGTGTAGAAGAGATGAACAGGTGCAGAAATATTGTGGACAGGTGATTGAGAGGACGCCAGGTGTAGAGAAGAGATAAGGTGTGTTGGTTGTGGAGGGGTGTAAGAGAGATGACAGTGTGTAGCAGTTGTGGACTAGTGTGTAGAAGTGCTGACAGGTGTGTAACAGCTGTGGACAGGTTTATAGGAGATGACAGGTTTGTAGCAGTTGTGGACAGGTGTGCAGAAGATGACAGGTTTGTAGCAGTTGTGGACAGGTGTGGAGAAGAGATGACAGGTGTGTAGCAGTCGTGGACAGGTGTTTGGGAGAAATGACAGGTGTGTGTAGCAGTTGTGGACGAGTGCGTAGGAGAGATGGCAAGTGTAAGCAGATGTAGAGATGATGACAGGTGTGTAGCAGTTGTGAACAGGTGGGAGCCCATCTGACAGGTGTAGAGGACAACCGTGACAGGTGTCGAGGTAACGGAGGTGTGTACAGTTGTAGAGATTGGTATGTGGCAGGTAAGAGGAACTACTTGCAGGTGTGGAAAGGTGTGTTAGCGACTGACAGGTGTGGAGGGTGATGTGACAGGTGTGTAGTGGCTGTGGCAGGTGTGGAGGGTGATGTGACAGGTGTGTAGTGGCTGTGGCAGGTGTGGAGGGTGATGTGACAAGTGTGTAGTGGCTGTGGCAGGTGTGGAGGATGATGTGACAAGTGTGTAGTGGCTGTGGCAGGTGTGGAGGGTGACGTGACAGGTGTGTAATGGCTGTGGCAGGTGTAGAGTGTAGAAGATTAATTTAACTAGTAACCAAGGAGACTCATTCCTGCTTCATAACTAAGGCTAACCAAATATCCTGCAATACAGCTACGACTTGCCATGGTACATAACAACCTTTCTGTTTTTTAATCGTATTTTCGTTGCCATAGGACACCTCGTAGCACCTATTCTCTAGCGATTTATTCGGGATGGGGATAAACCTTAAGATTCTCTCTCTCTCTCTCTCTCTCTCTCTCTCTCTCTCTCTCTCTCTCTCTCTCTCTCTCTCTCTCTCTCTCTCTCTCTCTCTCTCTCTCTCTCTCTCTCTCTCTCTCTTTCTCTCTTCTATTTCAGTCTGTATCTATCTATCTATCTAGCATCTTAACAGTGCATCTACTCACTCTCACTGTTAGTACTCCTGGGGAACTCCGTACCTGAAAGATAAATTAAATGTTAAATATTTGAAGAAGAAATATCATTAAAAAGAATATCCTACACTTTTCTTTTTTTCTTCTGATTCTTTCTACACACACACACACACACACACACACACACACACACTGAGAGAACTGAAACATATTCTCTCTCTCTCTCTCTCTCTCTCTCTCTCTCTCTCTCTCTCTCTCTCTCTCTAACCACACACGTTACTCCAAGCTAGTTTCGTCACACTTCACCCAAACATGACCCACATACACGACTAAGCAGGAAGGGAAATATTAGCCTGGAGAAAAATGCCGCTTGTAGGTAAACACTTGTCAAAAACCGAGAAAGCAGTCAAGCGCGGAAGTAGCACTATGGTCCTTTCACCGCAAGAAGTCCGTTCAGGGTGGGGCCCACCTGGTGAATCACCTCTAGCGAAACTTGCCAAATCAACCGTAGTACATGCCTCTCTCTCTCTTATTTCCCATCTATGTGCTATTTGAAATTGTTTTTTATATTCTGTATATAGTAAAGGAAGCTATATAGTACACTGAGTATCACTTTTTAGAATTATAACAATGATTTGAATGAATTCTATGACACGTGGCAGTGCTTTTTTCCCATGTTGCCACGCCGTAGAGTTGCCAATTTGACCACCAATTATCTGATTATCACTCTGTCCCTACCTACCCCCATCCGACCTGTTTCTCTCTCTCTCTCTCTCTCTCTCTCTCTCTCTCTCTCTCTCTCTCTCTCTCTCTCTCTCTCTCTCTCTCTCTCTCTCGTCAATATAACAGAAAGTTCTGATGACGAAGAAGATTATGATTAAAGATCAGAGAGAGGATTAGGCCTACAGGGGAAACCTCTTAAAAATAATACGCGCCTAGACTTTTACCTCATAAGTGGTGTGGAAAAAAAATTGAAAATAAATACTAAATATTTACAATTATATATATATATATATATATATATATATATATATATATATATACAGAGAGAGAGAGAGAGAGAGAGAGAGAGAGAGAGAGAGAGAGAAACAGGTGTGATGGGGGTAGGTAGGGAGACAGAGTGATAATCCGATAATTGGTGGTCAAACTGGCAACGTCGCACTCGGGGGAATTCCAACTTCTGCCACACCCTGAACGGACTTCTTCCTGCGAAAGGACCATAGTAACGCGGAGTTGGGGATTCACCCGGTGTTGAAGAGGGATGCCTTCACGTGGTGGCACCAATATAGCCAGGCAAATCCACTACCTACCTACGTAAACGTCCCTCTGTTCCTTCCCTAACCCCCCAAATGAGGATGGTGGGCTGCATAAGACAGCATTTTTCAGCCTGCAGTCCACTGGGTTCACGTCCTATCAATCCCAGGGCCACAGCAACAACAGCAGGAGATTGTCTAACCTCCATTCTGCTGTGTGACGTAGACTGAAGAAGTTATACTGTAGTCAATAGTTGATTTACAAACGTGAGGTTGGGATGAGCTGGGTGATATTCTACCTTTGTGATTTAACTGTTAGGTCCCAGTAGGTTTGTGTGTGTGTGTGTGTGTGTGTGTGTGTGTGTGTGTGTGTGTGTGTGTGTGTGTGTGTGTGTGTGTGTGTGTGTGTGTGTGTTTTTGTGTGTGTGTGTATGAGGGAGAGAGAGAGAGAGAGAGAGAGAGAGGTGACTGCTCTAAAGTCTGTTCTGTCGTGTGTGTGTGTGTGTGTGTGTGTGTGTGTGTGTGTGTGTGTGAGAGAGAGAGAGAGAGAGAGAGAGGTGACTGGTCTAAAGTCTGTGTTTGTTCTGTCGTGCATCTAATATTATTCCAACCTGTTTTCGATCAAGCGTGAATGGATAGAAAAAAATAATGTTTGGAGAGAGAGAGAGAGAGAGAGAGAGAGAGAGAGAGAGAGGATAAAGGTAGGGAAAGACAAAGGGTGGATGAAGAAGAACAAAGATTAGACTTGGAAACAGATAGTGTGTGTGTGTGTGTGTGTGTGTGTGTGTGTGTGTGTGTGTGTGTGTGTGTGTGTGTGTGTGTGTGTGTGTGTGTGTGTGTGTTTAAGTTGCTCGATTTTTACAGTACCACATAATTCAACCAATACTCGTCATTAAAACCAGTTAACCCTTAATATTAGGTAATCAGTCCGCTTTCCCCTCTTACGGCGGGCACGTAGCACCCGTCTGGCATTGGACTTTCACCCCCATTTCTGTCCAGCTCCTTGTTGCAAGAGTTAAACAGTCCTCCCAGTCCCAGGTCAGCTCTGCAACTGTCTTCCTGTCTGTATTTCTCTGTGCCTATGACCTCCAGTATTTTCAACGAAATGTGTCCAGTCATCTAGAAATGCGCGGATCTCTCTCTCTCTCTCTCTCTCTCTCTCTCTCTCTCTCTCTCTCTCTCTCTCTCTCTCTCTCTCTCTCTCTCTCTCTCTCTCTCTCTCTCTCAAGAACAAATTTTACAGTTGACCTTTGGTTCTTTCTTCCCTACATTAAGAAAATATAATAATAATAATAATAATAATAATAATAATAATAGAATTTAAAATTTAATACACTAAATATCCAGGACCTAAATGATTATTATTATTATTTTATCTGAGGTAACGGTAGGCACCACATACCTATATTCTGCGCGCACACACACACACACACACACACACACACACACACCTGACCAGTCTCTTGGTAACTGAGTGTGTCACCGCCGCAAAGCATGACCGGAAGTGACGTGAGTGACTGGAAATGTGGTTAGAAAGTGTGTGATTTTGTCCATTGGAAAGAGTCGCCATGGTTTCTAGTCAAACTGGGGGAGGAGGTGACTGAATCGGTAGAGAAGTGGCCTGTAGTTCTAATGAACCCAAGTTCGAACCCTGGCTGGGGCAGGGAACAGTTTGAGGCTTTGCATTTCGGTAAAGCAGAGTTTTACTGATCTACCATAACACCCGTCAACATGTTAAAAGTATCCCCGCTAATACCAGTACACCAGTCCAGTATGAGACAGCCCTAGCATATATTAAATATGGACGGTGGGTGTTAGAGCCGAAGTTGTGACATGTAGAGGTGTACAGTGTGTAGGAGGACTACTGGGCCTTGGACATAGGCTGTGAAGTCCCCCAGCCCCACCCACCCAGCCACACACACCTATATATATAAAAGAGCTGCCTTGTTTGTTTGTCCTTCAGTCACGGCCAAACCAAGGGTCAGAGACTCCCAGACCCATATATATTCTGAATCAGGGTGACCCAAGGATGGTTTTGAGTAGGGTAAAACTCAGGCCTGGGTCATTTAAGGTTACTGGTACGGTGTTCGCCTTTTTGGCCCGGGCAGCGCCGGGTATCCCTGCAGCTCAATTTTTGGCCTGGAGACTCACATGATCTACAGTTCGGACATAGGCTATGTGAGGTTGACCTCCGAGGTCATTTGAGTCATTTGAGGTCACCAGTCGGAGTTCATTTCAGGTCACCGGTAATACACGCTCGAACGACTGGACCCAGCTGCCCAATTTTTTGTATGGAGACTCACATGACCTCCAGTTCGGACACAGGCTATGTGAGGTTTACCTCCGAGTTCATTTAAGGTAACCGGTAATAGTAAACAAGTGTGCAGCTGTGCGTTAGTCTGCGAAAGTTGAAATAGAAAGTTCCTGGACCTCTTATAATCCCTCTTCAAAAGCATAGGAGGTACCTGGTGGTTTCTGGAGTAAAAAGAAAGACTGAACTAAAACAAATAGGATTAGACTGTTCGCCTTTTTGGCCCGGGCAGCGCCGGGTACCCCTGCTAGTGTGTGTGTGTGTGTGTGTATATATATATATATATATATATATATATATATATATATATATATATATATATATATATATATATATATATATATATATATATAAGTCTATGTATATATAAGGTGAAAACACACCGACTATAGAAATGAGACCAGAACTGTTGTGACTGGACTAGACGTGACTGAATAGACTAGAACTGACGTGACTGGATAGAAATGTGAATAGAGATGGCGTGACTAGATAAATATGTGACTGGATATGGCGTGACTAGAACTGACATGTGTGACTGGAAATGGCTGGGAAATGACATGAGTGGCTGGAAATGACGTGAGTGGCTCGAAATGCACGATGAATTAAGATGAGTGGTCTATATAAATTTAGCAGCCTAACCCCGGGCCCTTACGCTGCTTGTGAGGCAATGAAAGACTGATTGATGGATGGATGAATGACGTAGAAATGGCTGAATGGAAATGAATGACGTGCGTGTTCATTATTGCAGCTCTTGCGTGGAAAATGAGAAGGAAATGTATTATATCTGTGACCGTGACGAGGAGAGAGAGAGAGAGAGAGAGAGAGAGAGAGAGAGAGAGAGAGAGAGAGGAGGAGGGGGGAGTAAGAGAATGCCGAAGAATTTTGTCTTTTTCTATTTACTCGAATATTTCTCATGCTCTTTTATTCATATATTTCTGTCGCCATTTTTAGATTTAAAGATGGAGAAGGATTTTTTTTCTTTTTTTTTTACGTTTTTTTTCTTGTTACATGGAATATTTTGATATGGCGTAATTTCCTCTTATTTTTTTGTTTTGTGTTTTGAGTTAAATGAGTGAGTGATTTTTTCTCTCAGTTCTTAATATATAATTCTATCTTAGTTTCTCTTTTGTGTTGCTTTATATATGATAAGATTTTCTGTAATGAATTATATTGATTTAGCTGTGTAACACGTTCCAGTCTCTCTCTCTCTCTCTCTCTCTCTCTCTCTCTCTCTCACAGACACACACACACACACACACACACACACACACACACACACACACACACACACACACACACACACACACACACACACACATTCTCGCTCTACATCACTGCGTTTTATTAATTTTAGGAAAGAGTTCTTTTATGAAACAGGTTACTAAAGGCAGTATGTAAGCCCTTTAATTCTATAATATTTTTAAAGCTAAGTTGGTGTGGAGACAGCAGATATAAATTCTAGTTCTTTCACATTAACTTGGCCCAAATTTTCGTCCTCCCGCAGCATATATATCTCACGTAGAGAACTAAGATGGCGCTGCGGCTCTATATCCATCCCATAGCACTTCTTTGTGACTGGCAATATATGATTTACTACTGTACTTCCTCTTTCCTACCAGACTGCTGCTTTTACGGTCTCACATAGTTAATTAATTCTACGGTACACCATCTCAGAGAACGCATACCACCGCCCACGCCAGTGAAGTTTATTATTTGTTCCTGCATCCGGATTCACCTTAAAATCTTATCAACTATGCCTTGACTCAACACCCACCTGTCCACCAGATTTAACTGAACTCCTTTAACAACTTTTTAAGATATATTGCACACAGACACACACGGGTGACAGCATAACCTGCGTCCAACTTCGCTGATGAAGGTAATAAGACGTTTATAAGGAAAGGGATATTTTGACTGGGAGAGTTAACTGATCCGATTGACTGGCTACCGATGACCCGCTTGACTGAGTGACCGTGTTAATGGAGTGGACTGGAACTTATGACCCGGTGACTGACTGGGTAGGAAGAGAAGGAAAAGAACGAGATGGATAGATAAGTTAGAGAGAGAGAGAGAGAGAGAGAGAGAGAGTTTAAGGCTGTAAGGGAGGGTGGTGGTGTGTGGTGAAAGATGGGTCGTTACTGAGTAGGGACAGAAACGGCTGGACGTACTGGTGCCACCTCTCACAGGATGCGGCGTTCGGTAATATAGACAGACAGACAGATGGATAGATATATGCAAATAGATAGGTAGGTAATACTCGTAGATTTTAACACGTAGAAAAATAGATAGGTTGGCAGATAGATAGATAGTGAAATAGACATAAATACAGATAGACTGAGGAGAGTTCATTGATCCATCTTGATTAATAGATAGATAGACAGATAGATAGACTGAGTTTGACTGACTGGAGTTCACTGACCTTTCTAGACTGACTTCAACTGACTGATTTGGCTGATTGCACCTAGCTTTTTTCCACGTGTGTGTGTGTGTGTGTGTGTGTGTGTGTGTGTGTGTGTGTGTGTGTGTGTGTGTGTGTGAAGGCTCTATCTAACCCCTCTATGTAGAAACGTCTCTCCTAAGCTGAATAAAATCGTCTACTAGTAGTAGTAGTAGTAGTAATAATAGTAGTAGTAGTAGTAGTAGTAATAGTAGTAGTAGTAGTAGTAGTGCTAGTGGTTGTGGTGGTGGTGGTGGTAGTAGTTGTAATGGTGGTGGTGGTAGTGGTGGTGGTGATAAAAGTAGTGGTGGTAGTAGTAGTAGTAGTAGTAGTAGTAGTAGTAGTAGTAGCAGTAGTAGTAGTAGTAGTAGGTAGTAGTACTTGTAGTAATAGTAGTAGTGGTACTAGTAGTAGTAGTAGTAGTAGTAGTAACAGCAGTAGTAGTAGATTCTTCTGAAATATGAAGCCAGTGGACTGCAGACTGAAATTACCCCTTGCACCCCCACCATCCTCCTTTCTGGGGTTAGGGAGAGAGGGACGTTTGTGTCACCGAGCAGGGGACTTGCCAGGTTATATTAGTGCCACCACGTGAAGGCGTCCCGGGCGCCTAGGCTTTCATTAATCCTCTAAATAAATGAGACGTCCTCGTGCTGAAGAGTTTAGTTTGTACCCGAATGTACTTCTGATCGTATGATAAGATACTCCGTAACTTCTGTCTCCAAGCGATTTATTTATTTATTTATTTATTTATTTATTTATTCTGTAAATTACACCCTATTATCCTCTTGTATATTTTGATGAAGTAATGTCCATATTAAAATGATATAAATAGCGACTGAATGTCACGTTGTAATATGCAAAATAAATCGTTAAGGAAGAGGTGCTATGTTGCCTCCTATGATGGTGGAAAATGCCAAATAAACCGCTAAGAAAACCTTGCTACGTAGCCTCATATGGTGGCGTAAAATGCGAAATAAATCGCTAAGTAAGAGGTGCTACGTAGCCTCCTGTGATGGTGGAAAATGCAAAATAAATCGCTAAGGAATATGAGTTAAGGAGTGTTCTATGATACCTTTACTGACTCGACTTAGACTGCTGACTGGCCCCGAGTGACTGGCACAAGTGACTGACTGACACTGACTGATCTTTTACCTAATTCCAATTTCTCAGGTGACCGCATGACTGGCCTAAATGTTCACTACTTCAATTACCAGTACACACACACACACACACACACACACACACACACACACACACACACACACACACACAACTCACTCTGTCTCTGTCTGTCTGTCTGTCTGTCTGTCTGTCTGTCTCTCTCTCTCTCTCTCTCTCTCTCTCTCTCTCTCTCTCTCTCTCTCTCTCTCTCTCATACTGAAGTATTTAACCCCTTCAGCTCGATTAAGGCATCTGGTAATTGATATATGGGTAGTTATAGACAGACAGATAGATAGATACAGTAGATAGAAGAGAGAGAGAGAGAGAGAGAGAGAGAGAGAGAGAGAGAGAGAGAGAGAGAGAGAGAGAGAGAGAGAGAAATGGTATGCAGGGTAGATTGATGAATAGAGAGGACACAAACGAAAAAATGTTATGCTGGTAACAATATAACCACCACCACCGCCACCACCACCACAACAACAGCAACAACTACAACTACAACCACAACAACATCAAGGAAACAAGGAGTGGCGTGTTTCCCTTACTCTACAAATCAAGATTTCGAAATACGAGATAGAGAAACATAACGTGATGGATTTCAGGGTGTAACGAATGAATTGCAGGAATGGTGTGATTTGCTGCCTCCATTGTGTGCTTGGTACTGTGGTGGTGTGGTGCGTGGTGGTGGTGTGGTGGTAGTGGTGGTGGATGTGGTGATGATGATGATGATGATATGTTGATCGATGGTGAGGGTGATTTTGATGGTGGTGGTGAGTGCAATAAGATGGTGTAGGTGATGATCGTAAGGATGGTGGTGGTGGTGGTGGTGGTGGTGGTGGTGGTGGTGGTGGTGGTGGTGATGATGATGATGATGATGATGATGATGATAAGGATAAGGATGGTGGTGGTGGTGGTGATGATGATGATGATGATGATGAGTATTGGTGGATGTGGTGGTGATGATTATGTGTTGGTGGTTGTGGTAGTGATGGTGGATGGTGAGGATGAGATTGATGGTGATGGTAATGAGTGCAAAAAGATGGTGGTGATGAGGGAATGGGTGGTGGTGGTGGTGGTGGAGAGGATGATGTTAGTTGTGTTTTATTATTATTATTATTATTATTATTATTAATGTCAGAGTAGTAGCAGTAGTAGTAACAGTAACGGTAGCAATGGTAAAGATATTGTTATTATTATTATTATTATTATTAGTAGTAGTAGTAGTAGTAGTAGTAGTAGGAGTAGGAGTAATAGTAGTAGTAGTAATAGTAGTAGTAGTAATAGTAGTAGTAGTAGTAGGAGTAGGAGTAATAGTAGTAGTAGTAGTAGGAGTAGGAGTAATAGTAGTAGTAGTAATAGTAGTAGTTGTAATAGTAGCAGCAGTAACAGCAGCAATGTAGTAGAAGTAGTAGTAGTAGTAGTAGTAGTAGTAGTAGTAACAGTAGCAGGAATGGTAGTGGCAGTAGTTATAGTAGTAGTAATAGCAGTAGTAGTAGTAGTGGTAACAGTAGTTCACGACGGAAAAGCCTAAGGTGTATCAGGTGAGTCAGGTGTGAGGGCAGTCAATTAATCACCTGTGTGTGCCGGACAAGACTGGAGCGGCCACTAATGTGCTATTGTGCCGGGGAGGGCGTCGCACTCTGTTTGTCTCTTGTTTCCTATGCCTGGACCTTGGGCGCGAGTTTTGGGCGTAAAATTGGGCGGAGAAACTTGTGGAAAGACTCGGGCGTGGAAATGGACGTAGGAGACAAGGGCGTGGGAATGGGCGTGGGAGACAAGGGCGTGGAAATGTATCAGGGGACATGGGCGTAGAGGGAGACGTAGGCGTGGAAATGGCCGGGGAGACATGTGCATAGAAGGAGACATACCGGGTAGGCGTAGAAATGGGCAGCAAGAGTTTGACGTAGAAATGAGAGTTGGCCAAAGAGACTGACTTAGGTGTAAAGATTGGCGGGGAAACTTGGGCATGAAATTGGGGAAGACACAGACTTAGGCGTAGAAGTGGGCGGAGAGACTTGGGCGTGGAAATGGGCGGGAGACGGGCGTAGAACTGGGCAGGAAAGACGGGCGTAGATGGAGATTTAGTGGAAGGACTTGAGTGGAATTGGGCGGGAAGACTCGGGCGTATGAATGGGCGTGGGTTGCGTAAGTGCCCTGAGGAATTTTGGGCGTAAAGGAAGTGGTTATATAAAGATGGGCGTTGGGCTGTGTGTGTACTGGTCTGGTATGTGGGTGGGTGTTGGCAGATGTGGTGTGTGTGTGTGTGTGTGTGTGTGTGTGTGTGTGTGTGTGTGTGTGTGTGTGTGTGTGTGTGTGTGTGTGTGTGTGTGTGTTTCTAGATGTGGTATGTGAGTGTACAGTAGACAGGTGTGTGTGTGTGTGTGTGTGTGTGTGTGTGTGTGTGTGTGTGTGTGTGTGTGTGTGTGTGTGTGTAAGATATATTGTGGTTCCTTTGCAATTTCCATTATGCTGAGCTAAACAGGTATTTTCTCACACCTTTAAACAGTATTCAAAGGCTGGGCTCAGAATTTTATGTATATTTAGTGTGTTTATTTATAGTTCATGGACCTTTGCATAAGAACGGTATTCTCTCTCTCTCTCTCTCTCTCTCTCTCTCTCTCTCTCTCTCTCTCTATCTATCTATCTATCTATCTATCTATGTCTATCAGCCTTATATCAAACTACGAGTATATTGAAAATAATTTGATAAAACATGGAAATTCTCTCTCTCTCTCTCTCTCTCTCTCTCTCTCTCTAAAACTTGAAAAACCCACCTGCCGTACAAATCCAACAACCGAATATGCATGAGTGAATTTTTACGTGTGTCCTCGTGAAGACTAAAAAAATATATATTAATTTTTGTCTTTCCCAACTAAAAAAAAAAAAAAAAAGAAAAAAAAAAGAAATAAAGCGGAAAGGGATGGAGCCAGAATGTTGTTGTTGTTGTTGTTGTTGTTTCTGTTGTTGTTGCCCCAGGTTCATCTGAAACGTGAACCCAGTGGACTGCAGGGTTAAGTGGTCCTTCTAATATCTTGTACGTTTATCCTCTCCTGAGGCGTGGAAGTAGAATGGACGTGTGTATGACCAGGCAGTGGATCCGCCTGGTTATATAGGTGCCACCACGTGAAGGCTCTCCAGTACTAGAATATATTATACAGAGGCCACAGTACAGACGAAAGCAAAAGACAGACTATGTTATTATCACCTATGCCATAGTTATATAGTTGCCGGCGTTGGTGTGCCTGTGTGTCTGTAGCAGGATTACTCAAAAAGTAATGAATGGATTTTGCTTTTTTTTTTTTTTTTTTTTTTTTGAGGGGTAGGATATGGCCCAAGGAACAATCCATTAGATTTTCGTGGTGATCCGGATCATCATCCACTTCCAGTACCACTGCGGGATAGTGGCAGTAATACACCAGTCCTGTAGGAGACAGCCCTAGCATGTATTCAATATGGACGGTGGGTGTTAGCGCCGAAGTGGTGACATGTGGAGATGTAGGAGGACTACTGGGCCCCAAGGAGAACTACTGGGACTTGGATATAGGCACTGAAGCCTTTGCCCAGAGTCAGACACGTAAAAAAAAATAAAAAAAAAAATCCACATTTTGCTTCTAACGCAATTAATAATGCCTACAGTACAGTGCTGGCACAAAAATTACAAGACAACATCTCCATAAGATTACCACACACTGCCTTGGCAGAGGTTTGCCATCTCCGATTGCTCTTGTTATTGCCAATATTATTATTATTATTATTATTATTATCATCATCATCTCATAAGTTTTTGTATATCGTCTGTAGTGCGTTTTTTCAAACTTGGCAAACATCCCTAACCCCTGTCAGCTCCGTATTCTCGTCGGCTAAGGAAGCTCGCTAACATTTCATCCTAAGCGATTTATTTGGTTATGACACCTTGCTATCCTCTTCTTTGTTATTTAAATCATTCTATTATCACCATATTCTTCACAGATAAATCTGCATTATATTAATCGGCCGTATCCAAAAATAAGTCTCTTAGAAAGAGGTGCTAGGGAGCCTACTTAAGCGACGAGAATAGGGGCCCAAGTGTACTCAGATTGCAAGACGATTTGACTAGTAACCAAGGAGACTCAGTCCTATTTCATGACTAAGGTTTATCGAATTTCACGCATCCACGGCACTGTTTTCAAGTTAGCAGTGACCCAGATCCGTCAGGTGAAAGAAAGCATACTGTAGAGGTAGCAGTAGTGAAACAGGATAAGTCAGTACGTGGGGGGTGTTGCGGTACGGTATTGGTGGTGGGCTGAGGTATACTCGTATAAAAGTACCCAGGTGGGCGGGGGGGGGGGGATGGTGTACCCGGCAAGAGGTGATGGTGCTGTGTTGTGTGGCTACCCCTGTTGTTTATACCACACCACACCACACCATACCACGCTACACCACACCATACCACACCATACCATATCATATCATACCATACCAGACCAAACCATACCATACTACACCTCACCACACCATACCATACCACACCATACCATACCATACTACACCATACCATACCATACCATACCATACTACACCTTACCACACCATACCATAGTAACCATACCACACCATACCATACCATACCATACTACACCTCACCACACCATACCATACCACACCATACCATACCACACCATACCACATAAATACCACATCACACCACAGGCATAACAGTGACGCCACCATACTCTTACATATACTACCCTGATCATCACAACACCACTCGCACCACACTCATCAGTCATCACACTACCAAACCAGCCCACATTAACCTTGCTACCACACTTATCACACTACCTCAGTTACCATACAACCACACACACCTGCCACCACACTACCATACAGCCACACCAACACACCTCCACATTCACTAGGATACACAGTCACTTTACTGCAGGATTACCACATTTCCACATCACCACACCACCGCATTTGCCACACTTAACCACAGTGGTACTTCACCACACTACCACCAGTACCACAAAAAAATACTACGAACGTCAAAACTACCACCACACTACCACCAACCAACATAGCCACCACAAACTACCATAAGTACCACACTACCACCAACACAGCCACGATAGAAAGGCCATTACCACATTCACCACATTTTACCCCCGTCAGTACAGCTACCACCACGGCCTCCACCACCACATAACTACCACACAAGTACCACTAACAGCTAGGACAGTTACCACCAATCACTGCTACACCATCACAACTACCACCACAGACACGACAGATTTTAACCATTACCACATTCACCACCACAGTAACCACAAACGCTACCACATTTGCTACCACACCGACTGTTATTGCGGGTTCATAGCCTTTGGTTCCTTCTTCCTCGCATAAAAAAAAAAATCACGAAAATTTACCACAATTACCACCACCAACTACCACAAAATTACCACCACCACCACAACATTACCACCACCACCACAACATTACCACAACAGCTACCACAATAACTGCCACAACATTACCACCAACAACTACCACAACATTACCACAACAACACCACAACATTACCACCAACAGCTACCATAACATTACCACCACAGCTACCACAACACTACCACCACATTACCACCGCCAACTACTACAACATTACCACCATCAACTACCACAACATTACCATCACCAAATACCACAGCATTACCACCAATAACTACCACAACAACTACCACAACAGCTACCACAACACTACCACCAACACCACCACCACAGTCGCCACAAGTTTTACCACCACCAGCACCGCTACCTTCCCCCCCCCCCCACCCCATCCTCTTCCGTGTGTACATAACCGCACCTGCTTCCTTCTCTGCCGCTACCACTATCACTACCACTACCATCACCACTACTGCCACTGCCATCACCACTACTGCCACTACCATCACCACTACTGCCACTGCCATCACCACTACTGTTACTACCATCACCACTACTGCCACTACCATCACCACTACTGCCACTACCATCACCACTACTGTTACTACCATCACCACTACTGCCACTACCATCACCACTACTGCTACTACCATTACCACTACTGCCACTACCATCACCATTACTGCCACTACCATCACCACTACTGCTACTACCATTACCTCTACTGCCACTACCATCACAACTACTGCTACTACCATCACCACTACTGCCACTACCATTACCACTTGTTATATAAAATTCACCACCACCACCATCATCACCACCACCACTACTACTACTACTACTACTACTGCTAATACTACTATTACTACTTCCATCACCACCACCACTACTACTACCACTACCATCACCACCACCACTACTACTACCACTACCATCACCACCACCACTACTACTACCACTACCATCACCACCACCACTACTACTACCACTACCATCACCACCACCACTACTACTACCACTACCATCACCACCACCACTACAACTACCACTACCATCATCATTCCTTATAAAATTCACCACACCACCACCACCACTTCCTATATAAAGCTCACAACTCTATCCATCACTACCACCTCCTTGACTACCACCACCATAACGACCATTAGCGCCACTACCATAATTTCCATGATCACCACCAGCACCACTACCATACCCACGACCACTAGCCTCAGTATCTTTCTCACAACCTCCACTTACAACCACCGCCACAACATCAGCTACCACCACCATCATCACCACCACAACTACCACCATCACCACCACCATCATCACCACCACAACTACCACCATCACCACCACCATCATCACCATCACCATCACCACCACCACAACTACCGTCACCACAAGTACCACCACCACCACCATCACCACCACAACTACCACCATCACCACCACAGCTACCACCATCATCATCACCACAACCACCACCATCACCACCACCACAACTACCACACCACCACCACAACTACCACCATCACCACCACAGCTACCACCATCACCACTACCACAGCTACCATCATCACCACCAACACCATCACCACCACAAATGCCACCATCACCACCACCACAACTACCACCAACACCACCACAGTTACCACCACCACCACCACCATCACCACCACCACCACCATCACTACCACCATCACCACCACAACCACCACCACCGCCACCACCATTATCACCACAACCTCACTTTCAAAATGATGTTAGAATTACTTTTGCTAACTGAAATTTCTTCTAAGTGGTTTTAAGAGATTCCGTAACACAACTCCCCTAGCGATTTATTCCACATCACTATCCTCTTGTATGTTACTAATTCAAACCACGTCGATATTAAAACCAAATAAATAACTTAGGAAAATATTATGGTGTGACATGCAAAAGAAATCGCTTAGGAAGAGGTGTTACGAAGAGAGAGAGAGAGAGAGAGAGAGAGAGAGAGAGAGAGAGAGAGGAGCGGTCGAGGGTTATGCTCGTCGATTCGAATCCCTAAGAGGCTAAAGGATGGAAGGAAAAAATGAGAAGGAAAAGGGAAGAAAGAGGAAGGAAAGTTAAGGAGTGTGGAAAGAGAGGGAGGAAGAAGGAGGGAGTAGAGGAGAAAGAATGTAAGAGGAAATGAAGGAAGAAGAGAGGTTAGGTGAAAGCACATGCCCCCTACACCCACCCACCCACACACACACACACACACACACACACACACACACACACACACACACACACACACACACACACACACACACACACACACACACACACACACACACACACACACACACACACACACCTAGACTCACTAATTACAGGGTTCACGGTGAGAGGGTAAAAGAACACACACACACACACACACACACACACACACACACACACACACACACACACACACTCTCTCTCTCTCTCGAACCGTTTCCCGTTTTCTTCTTAGGTTTAAAAGTTTCTTAGCACATGTTTTATACTGATTTATCCTGAAAATTACACCCAGTAGAGAGGGGTGCCTTCATATGGTGGCACTGATATAACCGGGAGGGGGGGGGGGCTCAGCTACCTGGGTGGTCTCCACCGGGTTCACATTCACCTGAGCCTGGAGTTACAACTACTTCAACTCTGAACACCTCTTCTTAAGCGATTTATTTTTCTTAGATTACATTGGTGACATACAGGAAAATTGTATCTTGCCAAGTACAGAAACCAAGTGGTAGAGAGAGGACTACATTATAAGACAGAATACACAATCATACAGGAGGAAGTAATGTATGCTGCATGATTCTGGTGTCAGAACACTGAAATATCATAACACACTACATCATAGTTAGTGACATATGTGTTGTTATTATGTAATATAGAGGTTTGAGGAAAGTCGTGCCTAAGCTCGAGAGCTGGAGGAACAGCAGTGCACATTCTAGGAATGACGTTATGGAAAACTCACACCACACACCTGATGGAAATCACAAGTGGCCACACACATGACGCAACCAGTCATATGCAGGGGAAATTGGAGAGACAGGGCAGGAGGGGTTGGGACGCGACAGGAGAGAGAAGAGGCAAGGTGGGAAAGGCGGGAGTAGAGGGCACGGCGTTAGTCCTGCTCTTTTCAACATAATTCCCTTTAAGAATAAAACTGCAATCAAACCCCAGACTCATCTTTATCTTTCTCCTGCCATCCACAACAAGACCAACTTAAAAATTCTCTCCTCTTACAACCCCTACAATCTAACATTTTTGGAAACGCCTCAGCGACGGCCACGAGATTTTTAGTGGCAGCGGTATGGTACTATGATAATGTGTTATGATATTTTAGTGTCCTGACACTGGCCCTTATTCTAGCATGATAAGGAAGCTCCCTTACACCTCTCACTAAGCGGTTTATTTTGCTTATTACTCCATACTGTCCCCTTCTCTGTCACTTAAATCATTCCAGTATCACTGTTTTCAACAAAACACAGTTTGAAATTAACCTACCGTATCCAGAAATAAATCAGTAAGGGAAAGGTGTTATGGAGCCTCCTTATCCCACAAGAATACAGACCTATGTATTATGTATTTTGTATTTGGAGTAGTTTTTTTTTTTTTTTTTTTTTTGTCGGGGCACCATAATTAATCTGATCTGAATTGCTAATCACACAGAATGACAAGTTCCGCCGATGGGAAAGGGAGCCTCTCTCTCTCTCTCTCTCTCTCTCTCTCTCTCTCTCTCTCTCTCTCTCCCTCTCTATCTATCCATCTATCTATCTATCTATCTATTTACATCTGTCTGTTTATCTGTATCTATACTAACAAGATTAGTCCTAGGTTGGGGCAGAGAACGATTTGATGATCTGATTTCTTAATACAGACCTTATTGATCTTCCACAAGAACCGCCAACATATAAAGATATTCACTAGTACCATTGCAAAAGCCCTGGATGAGAGCCATATGTTCAGTATGGGCGGTGGGTATTGGCGCTGAAGTGAGGAGAAATAAAGATACAAATGAGATATCGAGCTGAAAGGGTTATTGGTAGAGAGGAAGGGTGATGAGTGAGGAAAATAATTAATGAAAAGAGTAAACATGAAAAGTGAGAGAGAGAGAGAGAGAGAGAGAGAGAGAGAGAGAGAGAGGAGCGGTGTGGTGTTCAATCATCATAATTAATCTGATCTAAAATTCAGATCCTTATCACCGTTAGTGACGAGTTCTGACGAGAGGACAGGTGTGTGTGTATGTGTGTGTGTGTGTGTGTGTGTGTGTGTGTGTGTGTGTGTGTGTGTGTGTGTGTGTGTGTGTGTGTGTGTGTGTGTGTGTGTGTGTGTGTGTGTGTGATCCCATTTCAAGATTCCATTGATCTCATTTATTAGTGTGGAATTCGGTTAAGATTTTAATTCAGGCGAAAACAGGAAACCGTGTGGGGGAAGAAACACACACACACACACACACACACACACACACACACACACACACACACACACACACACACACACACACACACACACAGTAGCTCTTTCATCGTCATATGCCGTACATCAGATTGCTCTTTTTTTTTTAGGTACCGTAATATACTCCATTTTTTTGTTTTTCTAAATCAAGGGCCACTTTAAAATGTATAGGCCGTTTGTATATAGTTTTTTCTGTATGCATCAGCTTTTCTTCATTGTATTTCTTTGATCTGAGCGTTTTGTGTATTATCATCATCATCACTATCTTCTTCATCATCATTATCATCATCGTCAGTCACCGTCAAATATCATCCATAAGTTCAACATCATCATCAGTCAGTCACTATCAATCATCATCCATCAATTCATCATCATCATCATCCATCATTTCATCATCATCATCATTATTATCATTCACCATCAATCATCATCCATCATTTCATCATCATCATCATCATCATTATCATTATCATTCACCATCAATCATCATCCATCATTTCATCATCATCATCATCATCATTATCATTATCATTCACCATCAATCATCATCCATCATTTCATCGTCATCATCGTCATCATCATCATCATTATTTTTATTTTCAGCTAAGGATGGCAGATTGCTAGATGGAGAAATTAATAAAGGAATAATTTTATGATCCTTTTTTCGTGTGTATCTTTTCTTATGAGTTTGTTATATGGAAGACGTTTTCATTATTTTTAGTACTTTATTATTTATCGTAAAGTATTATTTTCATCTGACGGAACTGGGCCACTCACGACTTGAATACTTAGTCGTGATGACATAAAATTCAATGAGTCTTAGGCACGAGGTAGGTTTGAGTCTCCTTGGTTACTAGTCAAATCAACCCTCCAGTCAGACTACACCTGGCCATTAACTGAGCTTAAAGAGGTTAGGGATTTTGATGAGGTCAGAGGTAACTCACTATAATGCATTTGTCTTGTTTATTTCTTTATTTCTTTACGTTTATTATTTTTTTATTTATTCATTTTCTGGTTTATTTATTTATTTATTTCTTGTTTTTCATCGTTGTGGTGTATACAGTAGGCAGGATGTATGGTGTAGCGACGGGAATAAGGAAGTGTAATTACGTGATAAAAAGTAGATGATCACTTACGAGACTATAGCTGGTTATTTTTTGTGTGTAAAAATTAGTCAGTTTTTAGCAGCCTGTCTGTCTGTCTTTTGTCCAGTTTATATAGAACAGCAGGTACTGACTGTGCCTATATTAACTGTGTGTGTGTCTGTCTGTTTATCTGTCTCATTGTCTGTATGTCTGTCTGTCTTTGTCCATTCTGTCTGTATGTCTGTCTCTGTGTCTTTGTGTATATCTCTGTCTGTTTGTCTATCTATCTATATCTGTCTGTCTGTCTGTGTCTGTATGTCTGTCTCTGTGTCTTTGTGTATATCTCTGTCTGTTTGTCTATCTATCTATCTATATCTGTCTGTCTGTCTATGTCTGTATGTCTGTCTCTGTCTTTATTTATTTCAGTCTGTTTGTATATCTGTCTGTCAGTGTCTGTCTGTCTGTCTCTGTATCTGTAACAATTTACCTATTTATCTGTCTATATCTATCTCTGTCTGTGTGTCTGTCTGTCGGTAGATCGGTCTGTCTGTCCCTATCTTTATCTATTTGTCTGTTAGTCTATCTATGTATCTCTGTCTACTGTATATATGTCCATTATATATATCTCTGTCTATCTTTTTATATCTACCCGTCTGTCTGTATCTGTCTCCCTACCTTTCTATCTACCTGTTTTATAAAGACCTGTTGAACAAAGGGAGTCAGACATAAAGGGGTGTTTGGAAAGAAAGGATGTTAACGTGAACAGGAAGTCAAAATGTTGGCGAAAAAAATATTATTATAAAAGAATTAGGTGGGACAGGAAGCGGGAAGAGGAAGTGGTAGGAGAGAGAGAGAGAGAGAGAGAGAGAGAGAGAGAGAGAGAGAGAGAGAGAGAGAGAGAGAGAGAGAGATTTGGCTGCAATAGGAAGCTGGGAGGGGAAGTATTTTGTGGTAGAGAGAGAGAGAGAGAGAAAGAGAATGTATGGGGGAGGGGGTGCATAGAGCAGTTATATCAAATACAGTTGTGTTGAGTTCAATGCTTTGTTCATTCAGCCTGCACAAAGCTCTCTCTCTCTCTCTCTCTCTCACACACACACACACACACACACACACACACACACACCTCACAGCTTTTAAATTTTTGTACTATAACTTGAGATCATTCTTTGAGACCCAGGGTAATCCTCCATAAAAAAAAAAAAAATCTTTCATATTTGGCTTTGAATCATAGCTGTATAATGAATGAAAAAGAAATCGAATTTATCAGTATACTTAGGTAATAGATAGATGAACAGATGATAGATAGATAGATACTGTAGATAGATGAGAGAGAGAGAGAGAGAGAGAGAGAGAGAGAGAGAGAGAGAGAGAGAAAGAGAGCAGAGTACTCAACGTAGAAAGCAAGAGAATCGGAGCAAAAAGGCATGTCCAGACGAGAGAGAAAATACGAGAGAAACTGACTAGGAGAGCAAAAAACATGGCAGCCAGTGATTAGCAGTGACTTATGGCTGCAAACTACAGTGCTGTGTAGGGCAGGGCAGGGCAGAGGTGCAGGGTGTGAGGTGGGGAAGTAGGGCAGGACGGTGAAGGGTAGGGTAGAGTAAGGTAGGGGAAGGTTTGGGTTGGGAAGGGTAGAATTGCGTTGGGCTGGGTTCGGAAGGGAAGGGTAGGTTAGGGTAGGGTGCGGTAGGGTAGGGTATGGTGAGGTAGGGTAGGGTAGGGTGCGGTAGAGTAGGGTAGGGTGCGGTAGAGTAGGGTAGGGTGGTTAGGGTAGGGTGCGGTAGGTTAGGGTAGGTGCGGTAGGGTAGGGTAGGGTGCGGTAGATTAGGATAGGGTCCAGTAGGGTAGGTTGCGGTTGGGAAGGGTAAGGTGCGGTAGGGTAGGGTAGGATAGGATTTTAAGTTAGGGTAGAATATAAGGCAACATGGCAAGATTGAATATAAGCAGGTCTGGGTATAAGGGTATAGTATGAGGAAACAGAGAAGGCAGGGCAGCTTAAGGTAGGTCTGTGTAGGGTAAAGTATAGTAAGATAGGGTATCAGGAAGTATGGCAGGGTGTACTGGGGTAGGGTAGGGTAGGGTAGGGTGCAGGAGTGAAGAAGACAAGACGGGACAAAGCAGGGAAAGAAAGGGAAGAGTAGGGTATTAGGAAGCAAAAGATGGCAGGGTATAAGGTAGTAATGCAGGGCAGTGTTGGGTTAGTTGTAGTAAGGAAGAGCAGAGCAGGGCAGGGCAGGGCAGGGCAGGGCAGGGCAGATTGTGGTGTGGTATCGTGTAGAAGAGCAAGGCACGGTAGGATAGGGAAGGGTAGAGTGGGGTGGGGTGGGGTTTGATGGTGTAGGGTAGGGTAGGGTAGGGTAGGGTAGGGTAGGGTAGGGTAGGGTAGGGTTGGGTAGGATAGGGTAGGGTAGGGTAGGGTAGGGTAGGGTAGGGTAGGGTAGGGTAGGGTAGGGTATAGTGTGGGGCTTAATGGAGTAGGGAAGGGTAGGGTACGGACCGGCTGGGTTGGATAAGATAAAGCATGATGGATCAGAGCAGGATGGGAGGAAAGGGGCATAGCAGAGAGAAACACACACACACACACACACACACACACACACACACACACACACACACACACACACACACACACACACACACGGAGGGACAAAGGCAGGTCATGGTAAGGCAGAGAAAGACAAGACAGAGTAGATGAGAGAAAGAGAGGGTACGAGAGGGTGGAAGAGAGAAAGGGAGTGTAGAAGAGAGAAAGGGAGTGTAGAAGAGAGAAAGAGAGAAGTAGAAGAGAAAACGAGAGAGTAGCTGAGAGAAAGAGAGGGTAAAAGAGAGAAACAGGGGTTAGAAGAGAGAAAGAGAGGGTAGAAGAAAGAGAGAGTAGAGGAGAGAAGGAGAGGATATGACTGGAGAGAGGAGGAGGATAGGAAAGGGCAGGAGAGAGAAAGAGGGGGAAGGAGATGGTAGAAGAGAGAAAGAGAGGGTAGGAAACTGTAGAAGGGAGAAAGAGAGCGTAGGAAACTGTAAAAGAAAGAGAGCGTGGGAAACTGTAGAAGAGAGAAAGAGAGGGTATAGGGTTGAGGAAAGACAGGGTAGGGGAGGGGAGAAGAGAGAAGGAGAGAATACTATAGGAGAGGATGTAAGAGAGATAGAGAGGATAGAAAAGAGAAAGAGAGAGTAGAAAAGAGAAAGAGAGAATAGGACAGGGTAGAAGAGAGAAAGAGAGACTGTTAAACGTAGAAGATCATGACCGGTATGTAATTGCATGAGGTGAAGACCTTACTGTACATCCGAAGTAGGGAGAGAGAGAGAGAGAGAGAGAGAGAGAGAGAGAGAGAGAGAGAGAGAGAGAGAGAGAGAGAGAGAGAGAGAGAAACTCTGGGTAGGGTAGGGTAGAGTGGAACAAGAAACTCAGTAGGGCAGGGCAGGGCAGGGTAGATGAGATTTTTATGGGGTACCAAAAGAAGTTGGATTAGAACACTGCAACAAAGAGAGAGAGAGAGAGAGAGAGAAAGCAAATGGCCAGTATAGATCAGAGGATAATTTTCAGTGTCGGGGACGGATAAGGTATGAAAACTAAAGAGAGAGCGAAAGAGAGAGAACTACACGCCATGCCGAAAGAGAGCTAGCAGAACACACGAGAGAGGTGAGGAGGGGAGAAGATAAGGAAGAGGAGGAAGGACAGACGAGAAATATGAGGAGAGAAGAGGAAACTGAGGAGAGAAGAGCAGTGGCTTGAGAGGGTCGACCGAAAACCATAATAAAAAGGAGGAGAGGAAGGGAGTAGAGGGGTGATGGGGTAGGATATGGTGTAGAAGAAAAAGAGGAGGAGGAGGAGGAGGAGGAGGAGAGAAAAGGAGAAAAGAAGGACAAAGGGAGATGAAAGATGCTGGAAGGACCATAACAGGAGAGGAAAGGATGGGAAATGTAGAGAGGAAGGAAGTGGAGATGGGAGAGGAAATGAGGTATTAGATAAAGGGAAACGAGAAGAGAAGAGAATATGCTGAGAGGACCATGCTGAGAAATTAAAAGAGGAACGAAGAGACGAGAGGAAAGAAGAGGAGGAAGAGCTGGAGAGAAGAGGAAGTAGGAGGAGACAAGAAAGGAAGAGAGTAACATAGGAGGATCATGGTGGGGAAATTAAAAAGGAGAGAAACGAAGAGACGAATGGATTAAAAGGTGAAAAAGGGATGGGGAGTTGGAGGGAAGAGAAGAGGTAGGAGGAGAGAAAATAAGCGAAAAATATACTGAGAAGACCATGCTGGCAGAAGTAAAAGAGGAAGACAACGAAGAGAGGAGAGAAGAAAGAGGAGGGAAGAGGAAAGGTAGCAAGGAAGAAGAGGTGAAGAGGAATGTGTTGAGAGGACCAATGATGGGACACTAAGAAGGAGGAAAAGGAAAAAATAAATAAAACAGAGAAGAAAAGAGGAGAAGGAGAGATAGAGAGAAGAGACTAGGGGCAGGAGGGAGGTGAGGTAGCCCCGCCCAAGGGTAAAGGCGCTTCGTCTGTCTGTATATGGCCTCACCGACGAGGAGAGAGAGAGAGAGAGAGAGAGAGAGAAACTTATCCCTCCCAAGCATCATTACCAAGTAGGGTTAGAGAAAAGGTTATGGAGATGAGCCCAAGAATAGGACACACCGTCTTAAGAATAATTTTGAGAAAGTTTCCATTTATTACACACGCACACGTAAAGAGAAAGTGTGTGTGTGTGTGTGTGTGTGTGTGTGTGTGTGTGAACAAAATAACCCATATACTGTAGTTTTGATCTAATTTGAACTTAACATGATGGAAGGGTTGAGGGTCAGCCAAGGAATAAACCTAATTTTCTATAATAACAGGTCAAAGGCCAAGGTCATTGGGGAAGGTCAACCTAAGTAGTTTCTATCCAACTTAGACCAGACTTTGAGGAACTGATGGGAATAAGGAAAGATTAAAGGGATTCGATTTTAAGTAGTCAGGGGTCAAGGACGCAGTTAAAGGTCAACGCCAAGGTCAAAGGGCAGAGTCAGCTCTAACAATTTTTATCTAATTTGAACCATAGAGGGTGGATGGGTTAAGGGTCAGGCAAGAATGACGAAATTAGAGTTTGAGGGTTAGGTAATGTATGGAAGGTCAGGGTCACAAGGCAGAGTCAAATATTCGGCCCTTTAGACGTGATGGTGGGGGTGTTGCTCTCTGAGTGCCCTTACTTGGCTGTTAATCTGTTTATAAATTGACTGACTGCATCTTGTGAGGGGTACCAGGGCCTGTAGGTGTTTGTGTCCCTACTCAGTGACGATCCCTCATCCCAATACACACTACCACCCTCCAGTACATAATCTAATTCTCCCTCTCCATCTCCTCCCAGTTACCTATCATATACTCTTCTAGTCAGTCTCTTATTCTCCCTTACAAACCCCTACACCTTTTCTCCACCTCGTTCTCCCTCTCCTACTCCCACCTCACTGTCATGTGCTCTCCTAGTCAGTTTCTCACTCTCCCTCACGTTTGCACCTTTACTTTCCAATCTCTCTCTCTCTCTCTCTCTCTCTCTCTCTCTCTCTCTCTCTCTCTCTCTCTCTCTCTCTCTCTCTCTCTCTCTCTCTCTCTCTCTCTCTCTCAGCACCTCTCCTAGTCAGTCTCACTCCATTTTCTCCACATGACTGAATCAACATTTAATCGAGTCGCCCTTTTTAATTTTTTTTGGTTAATTTTTTTTTTTTTTTCTCAACTCCCAGGACCTTCACTCATCCTTAGGTGGGAATAAAGTGTGGATGATGATGATGATGATGATGATGATGATTTTTAAGCTTATTTTTGTGCAGAATGTCCCTCAGTGTAATAGAGTTGCGAAATATTAGCCATGATAGACGAGGGTGAGAAGAGTGAGTAGTGTGAATGGAAGAATGGAAGAAAGGAGGGGAATGAAAAAGTGTACTAGGTATGTGTGTGTGTGTGTGTGTGTGTGTGTGTGTGTGTGTGTGAGAGAGAGAGAGAGAGAGAGAGAGAGTAGGATAGGCTGTGTGTGGGTCAGACAGGTGAAAGTTAGGAGTAGGTCTGCCCTGGGTGCTGGAGAAGTACGTGGGGGGGAGGGGGAGGGGGAGGGAGGCAGTGGAGAGAAGGAGAGGGAGAGAGGGGGGCGAAGGGATGGGGAGGGGGGGAAAGGGAAGAGGAGGAGAGGGAGAGAAAGAGGTGTAGGGGAGAGGGAGGGAGGAAGGAGGCGAAGGAGAGGGATATAGATGGTTGACTTGTGATGTTTGGGTGAAGATAGGAAAGGCGGTGATGATGTTGATGATGATGATAATGATGATGATGATGTTGATAGCAGTGCAGGAGGATTGCTTGGAATGGGATGGAGAAATAGGGAGAGGGATTATGGAGAGCTTTTAGCGGAATGGGTGAGGATGTGGAGATGGGGATGGAGAAATGATGTGGGGTAGATGTGGGAAAAAGGATTATGATGATGATGACGATGATGATGATGATGATGGTGATGGTGATGATGAAGGTAGCAGTGAAACTTGAAATGGGAGATGAAAAGTTGAGAAGGGTAGCTGGGTATTTGGGTAGTAGTAGGAAGTAGGGTGATGATGATGATGATGATGATGATGGGAAGAGCTTGAAATGGGATGAGGGAAATAGGGAGATGGTCGATGAGGAAGCGATACACTCTTTTCACCCTATCATGGCCTAGAATTATTTGTTTTGAGTGCTGAGCTATAACGATTAATAGTACTATATGGTGCTAGTCACGAAGTACTATGGTAAAGATGCATTCACTCACCAACTCTCTCACTCAACTCCCTACCTCACTCACTCACTCACACGCATTTTCCTCACCATCTCATTCACTCACTCTCACTCGAATCAATACCTCACTCGCTCACAGGCCTTTTCCTCACCATTTCATACACAGAGCCACGTGATCTAAGCTGCCAAAGGACGAAATTCTTGGCCAAGCTAAGATGAAAAGAGTTTAGTAGAAGGGATAGGATGAGAGAGAGAGAGAGAGAGAGAGAGAGAGAGAGAGAGAGAGAGGAAAAAGAGAATGAAGACCAACAAAGAGAAGACTGACGAATCAGATTTGCCGTTCCTTTCTCTCTCTCTCTCTCCCAGGCAAAAAAGTGAGTGAAGAGGTGGGTGATAAAGTGAGAGTGAGTGAGTTACAACGAGTGAATGAAACTTTAAGGAACTCTGAGTAGAAGGGAATAGGTGAGAGAGTGAGTTGGTGAGTGTATGACAGTGGTGAGGAAACTGAGTGTGAGTGAGTGAGTGAGTGAGTTGATGAGTGTATGAAATGGTGAGGAAGAGGAGTGTGAGCGAGTGAGGTATTGATTCGAGTGAGAGTGTTCGTGAGTGAATGAAATGGTGAGGAAAATGCGTGTGAGTGAGTGATTGAGTGAGGTAGGGATTTGAGTGAAAGAGTGATTGAGTGAGGTAGGGAGTTGAGTGAGAGAGAGAGTTGAGTGAGAGAGGGAGTTGGTGAGTGAATGAAACCATGAGGAAAATGAGTGTGTGTGAGTGGGTTGAGTGAGAAGGTGAGTTGGTGAGTGTATGACAGTGATGAGGAAACTGAGTGTGTGTGCGTGAGTGAGTGAGGTAAGGATTTGAGCGAGAGGATGAGTTCGTGAGTGTATGAAATGGTGAGGAAAATGAATTTGAGTGAGTGAGTGAGGGAATTGAATTAGTGAGTGAGTTGATGAGTGAATGAAATGGATGAGGAAGCTAGGAGTGTGCCAGTGAACAGGTTAGAGAAAGTGAGTCAATGAGTGAGAGTGAAGAAATTGAGTTATAATGAGTTAATATGTAAGTCAGTGAGTAGTTTGTGTATAGGTGAATGAGTAAATGTAAAAATGAATTAGTGAATGAGTAAGAATGTATGTATTGGGGTGTGTCTTTTCCTCATCTGTTTTCTTTTTATATATTTTTTTTCCTCTGAACCCTACCCAACCCCATCCTTAGGTGGAAATGAGGTCTGGGTGATGATGATGATGATGATGATGATATACTTTATGAATAAATGAATGAGTTTTGTGCATTGAGTAAGTGGCATGATAGCGTGAAAATTATCTATAATGCACTTGTTCTAACCTGACAAAGATCCCTAACCCCTGTGCTCAGTTGATGGCCATGTGTATAGTTAGATTGAAGGGTTGATTTCGCTAGTGACCAAGGAGACTCATTCCTGCCACATAACTAAAGCGCGTCGAATTTCATACAACCGGAACTTCGTATTGGAGTTGTGATATTGGCCCAGTTCCGTCAGATGAAAACAAAGACTATAGTGAATGAGAAAGAGAGTTTTTGTGGGTTAATTTCTGTGTTGCTTCTTTGTGGTGCTGGAGAGGGGCGCCTTCAGGTAGTAGCACTGATTTAAATGGGCGGTGGAGCTACCCAGTTATATACAGTAAGCGTCCTTGATCTCTCACCCTATCCCCCGAAAGGAGGATGGTGGACTGCTGGAGGAGTCAGATTTGGCCTGCAGTCCACTGGGTTCACATTCATATGAGCCTGGGATTGTGGCTGCTATTACTATTGCTGTTGCTACTGCTGCTTTTACTGTTGCTGTTACTGCTACTGATTACTGACTACTGACTACCACTACTACTGTTACTACTACTACTACTACTACTACTGACTATTATTATTACTACTACTACTAGTCTACTACTACTACTACTACTACTACTTGTACCCACCAACCTTTGCCCTACACAAACACTCACATTCGAAAACCTGTTAGAGTCAGTGCAGCAAATGCCACTTTCCAATCCCTTCAACAGTATCAGTGGCACAGGTTGTTGCACTGAGAGTCTGCAATGGCATTTGAACAAAGGAGCGTTTTAAAGGGTCTGCATGCTAAACAAAGGAGATTTTAAGTTATTTTTGCATTTTAACAAGGGACTTTTTCACGTTTGCATTATAACAAAGTAATCTTTTTTTGCATTGTTCTATAACCTAACAAAGTAGTTTTCCGGTTTTCCTGTATAACAAAGGGGTTTTCCCAGTCTGATTATTACAAAGGAGTTTATTTTCGGGTCTGCATTATAACAAAGGATATTTTTTTAATAAGATTTGCAATATAAAGAATGGAATTTTTTTTAAAGGTTTGCATTATAGCATTTTTTAAATATGAACTCACACATCAGCGTTACCTTGGCTTGTAACATTTCCTTAACAGTTCGTCATGTTCTTGTTCTTGCTCATCTGAACTGCGAACCCAGTGGACTGCAGGATTGAAGCGCTTCTGCAGGCCACAACCTTCCTTTTCGGGGAGTTGAAGGCGGAAGTTGAGGGACGTTTGTAAATCTGGGCCGTAAGCCGACCGGTTATATCGGTGCTACCACGTGAAGGCGTCCCTCTCCAGCGCCAGTAGTTCGTTATAGTAACATTTAATAGTTGTGTATGATCAGAAAGGCAACAGTAGGCATTAGTTTACTCGGTTTTCATCTAATGGAACTGGGTCACTAGCAGTTTGAATACTAAGTTGTGGTTGCATGAAGTTCGATTAACATTAGTTTTGACGTAGGGATGAGTCTCCTTGATTAGTAGTCAAATCAGCCCTCCAGTCTGACTACACCTGACTATAAAATGAGCTGAAAAGGGGTTAGGATCTTTGTCAGGTTAGGATAAACGCAGCAGCCAATATGGAGAGAGAGAGAGAGAGAGAGAGAGAGAGAGAGAGAAATGTGTTACGTGACAGAGATAACGGTTGTGGTGGTGACTCTCATTATTCCTTACCATAACCCCGCCCACACACCCACACCCTCACCCATACTTACATTCCCACCCACACTCACCTACACATACACCAACACTACCACGCATACCTACACTCGCCCCACACGCACTCACACCCACCCCCACACACACACTCACTCACACCCATCCCCACACACTGACACCATCACCTATACCTACACTCGCCCCACACCCACCCACACGCCCTCGCCCACCCAAACGCGGTGGCTCAATCGGTAGAGAGGTGGCCTGCAGTCCTAACGGACCCAGGTTCGAATCCCGGCTGGGGCAGGGAACAGTTTAAGGATTTGAATTTCATTAAATCAGGCTTTACTGATCTACCAGAAGACCCGCCGACATGTCGTAAAAATACCCCCGCTAATACCAATACACCAGTCCTGTATGAGACAGCCCTAGCATGTATTCAATATGGACGGTGGGTGTTAGCGCCGAAGTGGTGACATATAGAGGTGTATGGTATGTAGGAGGACTGCTGGGCCTTGATAGCAGGCTGTGAAGCCTATGCCCAGAGTCGGACACATAAAAAAAAAAAAAAAAAAAACACACCCACCTACACACCATTACTCACCCATACACACCCATAACTACCTCACATACCCATAACTACTCGACATAACCAACACCCACCCACCTTACACACATCCTCACCCACCCAAACACCCACATCCGCACTCCAACCCACACCCACCCAAACACCCACATCCGCACTCCAACCCACACCCACCCTCAAGGACAAACACTCACCCTCACCCCCCCACACACACCCAAACACCCCACACAACACTCACCCTCCCCCCAAACTCATCTTAACACTCAATCATTTTTTTTAATACTTCCTAATAACCCTGACACTCACACTAATACACACCCTACACTCAGCCCCCCACCCACACCCACATCCCCACTCTCTTTCCCAACCCGTCACCCACCCTACATCCTGCCCCCGCCCCCACCCACTCCACCCTCCTTATATCCGGTGTCATCCTTTACACACACACACACACACATACAGAGTGAGTGAGTGAGAGAGAGAGAGAGAGAGAGAGAGAGAGAGAGAGAGAGAGAGAGAGAGAGAGAGAATTATCCCTGTTAATGAAAAATGAAAAATACATTAAGGATTTTTTCACACGATTCTGATTTAATTTGAGTGAATATTTATTTTAGTCCAAATTTCTCTCAGTTCTATTTACATTATTAACCTCTCAAAAATTAATGTAAATTCTGATAATAATTTTTTTTCTATATAATTTTCTGTCATCCATTTTCCCTGTATCCTTTGGACAGGATGTATGGAAGGCTGGACACGACTGCCAACAATGTGTGTGTGTGTGTGTGTGTGTGTGTGTGTGTGTGTGTGTGTGTGTGTGTAGCGATGAGGAATGCTGGAATGCCTCTCTCTCTCCCTCTCTCTCTCTCTCAACTTGAATAAAATCATCCTCTAGTCACTTAATTTTCACCAGACTAAAATCCATAGCCCCTTTCAGTCAAGGTGATGGCCAGGTGTAATCAGATTAAGGGGTTGATTCGACTAGTAACCAAGGAGACATTTCTCACTGAATTTCACGCATCCACATCTCAGTACTCAAGTTGTGAGAGTGGCCCAGTGCCGTCAGATGAAAACAAGCCAAGTATAGTAGCAAGATTATACATTTTTTCCCCTCGACCTCAAAGTGAAAAAATAATTGACTTTGAAAACTAGAAAAAAAAAAGAGAAAATGAATAACTGAAAACTCTGCTCCTTTCACCTTAACTTGGCCCAAAACTGCCATCTCTCCGTCATGAATGCTGCCTTGTATCAGTATATTAAGACTAGAATATGGCGCTAGTCACGAAGAAGTTCTGTGGAATGGATGTTGACCCGTAATGTTATGATAAATTGAAAGGAATGTGTTGCTAGTCAGGAAGAAGAGACTGCGTAGGCTACACCGATAGTACTGATATATGAGATTAACGTTAAAGTATGATGCTATAGTCACGAAGAAGTGCTACGGCAAGGATGTAGAGCCAAAGCGTTGTCTTTATCTGCCTCAGAGCTACGTGTAATAATCTGCAAACGGACGAAAATCTGAGCCAAATTAAAGTGAAAAGATTATAGGAGAGGATGGGGTCTGGAGGGTGAAGGGAACGAAAAATAGAGGAGGTGAACGATGGATAAGGAACAGGTATTTGATTACAGCCCGTCTGGTTCAATTGCTTTAGGCATTTTCTTTTTTTCTTCGTGTTTTTGTGGCTGACTTTCTCCTTCCTTCCTCCTTCCTCTCTCTTTTCCCAGATTCCTTCGTTTGCTTGTATTAATCGGCTATATTCGTCTGTTTGTCGTTCACACACACACACACACACACACACATTATCATCATCATCATCATCAATACCATCACCAGCCTCGCGCTATTCCTCCTTATTATCATCATCATTATCACCTTCTTCCTCACCTATATCATCATTATCATCATCATCATTATCATCCCCCCCTGCATCATCATCATCATCATCTCCACCTACATAATCACCATCATTATCGTCATCATCGTCACCATCAGCCGCACCTGCATCATCATCATTATCATCACCATCATCACCACCTACATAATCATCATCATCATCATCATCACCACCACCATCATTCCCACCTATACATTATCATCATCATCACCACCATCATCATTCCCACCTATACATCATCATCATCACCACCTACATAATCATCATCATTATCATCATCACCACCTACATAATCATCATCATCATCATCATCATCACCACCACCATCATTCCCACCTATACATCATCATCATCATCACCACCATCATCACCACCTACATAATCATAATCATCATCATCATCATCATCACCACCATCATTCCCACCTATACATTATCATCATCACCATCATCGCCCTTCATCTCAATCCACGTCCTTCATGTCACCTTTTCCAGCCAACATTTTCATTACTTCAATTCCGTCATGTCCACATCATCACCTCATCCTTGAACGAATGTGCATTTCACCTTCACTGTTCCGGGAAGGACTTGCAGGACGAGAGAGAGAGAGAGAGAGAGAGAGAGAATGGGAGGCGATGAAAGGTGTAACGATTTCCGATGTGAAGGCAGGTGTGTGTGTGTGTGTGTGTGTGTGTGTGTGTGTGTTTTGAGGATAAATTGATTGATTGGTGAAGAGATACAGAGAAAGATAGATGACTAGACAGATAGGTAGAGAGATTGATAGGTAGGTTGATAAAATAGAAAGATTGAGCTAAATGGTGCATAGAGAAAGTGGCTCTTGTAAATTAAAGTGAGAGAGAGAGAGAGAGAGAGAGAGAGAGAGAGAGAGGGAGGGAGGAGGGCTGAACTTCGATTAGCCTATAAGATAATTCGGTCCAGGAGACACTAAATTCCTCCCTTGAGACTATTATTTCGGCTCCTGACCACTGGGACGGTTCGGTACTTAGAACTTTTTCGCCCTACGTACTCTTAACGCTTTCATTACTGGTTTATTATTATTATTAGTAGTAGTAGTAGTAGTAGCAGTAGTAGTAGTAATGGTGGTATGATGGTGGTGGTGGTGCTGGTATTGTTATTAAGTGTTAGTATTTAGTATTATTGTTGTTATTCTTTAATCTCCAAATGGTCATGTAGAATAAGTCTGTAAGGAAGAGGTGTTCCGGGATCACCAAAGCCACTGAGAATATCACCCACCTTAGGACACACACACACACACACACAATGCCTAAACCTTCTTCACCCACATTCATCCTAGCCTACCAGTTTTTATGAGTGATTCCTCTCTCTCTCTCTCTCTCTCTCTCTCTCTCTCTCTCCAGCCACTCCCAGCGCATGCCTTTCCTTCCATATTAATACACCTATTTGCTCACAGTTTTAGTAGGGCCGTGAGAGAGAGAGAGAGAGAGAGAGAGAGAGAGAGAGAGAGAGAGAGAGAGAGAGAGAGAGAGAGAGAGAGAGAGAGAGAGGACCGGGTGTTGAGTCTGCTGAAGTATGAAATAAATGGTTAAAAAGGAATATTGAGAAACAGCAAATTTGGAGAGGAGGGGAGTGGAGAGAATGAGGAATGTGCGTGTGTGTGTGGTGTGTGGTCCAGTTGAAAGGCATATTCCTACGTATAAGCCTTTCTGTATATTTGTCCGTCTATCAGTCTGTCTGAATCTGTCTCCTCCATCTATCTACCTGTCTGTTTATAGCCAGACGCCTTAATCACGCCTGAGGAGATGACCACAAACAAAAAATCGCCTTAAGAGTGTCCCTGTTCTTCGCCATCAGACTGCCCTCCCTCCAGCTCACATCTAACTCATTTCTGGCCATCGATTCTCCACTCTTCGCTTTGATGCTTCACTTATATCGTTCTTTGATTACCCTGATTAAGATGCTTGTTTTTATTTCTACACACACACACACACACAGACACACACACACACACACATATATATATATATATATACATAGCCTATGATTTCATCATCCTTTGTATAATTCTAACGTACAGTATGCTGCATGTTTGATCACGATTCGCCTCGTAGTGACCAGGCTTGCGTGTTCTACCTCACTCCCCCCTTCTCCCCCTTATAGTAGAGTAAGTCGTTCTTTCTGTTGTTCAGAGCAGGAGTGTCAACTCTTTGTCCCCTATGGCTTCATTTGCGCGTCCTTCTTACAAGTTGTATCAAGCTCTGCCGGCCCCTATATAATGAGCTCAGTCTCTGCATTAATTGCCACTTAGATCTACTCCTCATTTTGTTCACATCTCTGTCTTCCCCTGTACAGAGTATTGTTATTGAGAGCGCTCAGGAAGTCTCCGACCATCTATAGTGTTCCTCCTCGTAACATAGGGTTTGGGTGGAGTCACCCCCTCCCTACACTATTGCCATGTTTCCTAACCCTACGATGTATAACGCCTGTGGTTTGTGTAGTAGGAATGATACATAAACATAACTCATACTAATATAACTGTAATGAAAGTGCTGACATGTATCAAGGAAGAATAAAACTATTCTGCATACTATATTATACGATAATAGAGAAACGTGGCATAAAAATTTGGCAGTGTTGCTCTAAAAATATTCTAATTATTATTTACTTCCCCAACACTTCTAACATTGCTAATTAATTTAGCAAGTATAATTGCAAGAAAATTTGAAGGGATAAAAGTGGGAAGAGGCGATCCTTTCATAATTAAAATAAATATATCAAACAGCTCTGGGGTGGCAGCACTCACGCGACACGTGTTTGTGTGTACGCTGTGGGAGGTCACCAACCCCCTACAGGATTTAGGCCTATTGGGGAAACCTCTATAAAAAACGCGCCGTGACTTTTACCTCAAGGGTGGTGCGGAAATAAAGTCAAAATTATAATCCATACATAAAAATGGAAGTAAAAAAACCATGGATGACACATAACAAAATCTAGCGAGAGAGAGAGAGAGAGAGAGAGAGAGAGAGAGAGAGAGAGAGAGAGAGAAATAATAATAATAATAATAATAATAATAATAAAACTTTATTTCCACTAAACAGTGGGTATTCTTATACATTATACAGTAGTACAGCATACAGTATGAAAGTTCTATACACAATATAATACAAGTTGATACATATGGTGGAGAATAGTGACAGAGAGGTAAATGGTTTAAAAGGTGTGGGGACACTTAGGTTAAAAATAGATCAATTAAGGGATTTAGGAACGAAGGCAGTGGGAAGGATTAAGACAGATGGGATTGTAAGATTAGGGAGTTTGAGCAATAGGGTAGAATGTATGCTCTCAATAAAAGTATAGCAATTATCAACGGCTAATTATTATACAGGTGTTGATGGTGGGGGTCTATATTTATAGGAGGTGTTGGTGGTGGAGGTATAGCGGGTGTTGTTGATGGGGGTGTTGTTGGGGGTAGGGGTATAGGGGGTGTTGGTGGCAGGGGTATAGGGGTTATTAGAAAAACGGAGATCACAAGAGGGAAACAGTGTCAAGGTCATCGCTGATGGAGAGGTCAGCTCGGAAACGTGGCAACAGTGCAGGGAGGGGGTGACTCCACCAAAACCCTACGTTTCGATCTGTCAGACTATAGCTGCTGTATAATTTGAGTATAAGTGTTGTTACCATTTTTCTTGTACTGTATGGCCTGAGGCGTTAATTCGTAGGCCTGGTAAGGTTTTTGTGATTCATGTAGAGTTTTTAATGTCAGTCAGTATTAGTAATATTTTGTTCGTTCGTTCTAAGATTTCCTGCAACTTTATTGCAGGCCGGGCCATACATTAGCCCGGTCGGTGGGGTATGGGCTGATTAAAAGACAGTAAGTGGGGAGGACAGGACCTAGGGATTGCCCAGCGTCCTGTCTCCTGGCGGGCTGCAGACAGGACAAGGGCGGCAGAGGAAGGGGAACGAGGCGATGGTGGAAGCAGCCCGATGATGGAGGAGACAACGGGGAGTGAGCGATAGACTGCACGGCGCCAGATAAAAGGAGGCGCCGGCAAGCTCAGGTGAAGCCCCAAACGACTCGATGATGGTCGGCGGCCGGCTGCTCGGATGTTCATGGAGGGCGGAGAGGGACAAGAGCTTGGTGAAAGAAACGGCGCCGATGGTAAGGGCGCCGAAGCTCAGGATCAAAGCGTCCCGACTCCGCCCTCAACCCCCATTGGACTCGCTCCAGCTCTCCACTGCAGCAGGTGGATACGCAAAGGTCAGGCCCAGTTAACTTGATCGCCAGGGCACAACCCCAGTCAAGGTATTGGCGGAGGGAGGGTGGTCGGCCGGGTAACAGAGGGCGGACGAGCCTCAAACTCCTGGTGGACTGACGGGGCACTCCCTTAGATGGAGAACAGGCCCATCCCTCGGATGAAACGACTGCAGTGGAGAGCTGGTCCCGCCGGGAACAGCGGTGGAGGTGTTGCCTCGGCGAGAGGTGGACTGCGAGTGTAATATTTTGTATCTGTAATAATTTTATATCTTACTTTAACTGAGCATTATTCGGTTCTCTCATTTATCAGGGCTGACTTTGATAAATTTGCTCTTGCTAAATTCGTGTTAATAGAGGCTATTGCAATTAACCATATATGTAACCTGTTTTGCCATTACATTATCCTTATGAGTCTTGAATGTTTAGTTGTTAGTTTGAGCATTAAACTTTAACTTGTAAGTTTACCTAACTCTTTTGTTTTGAACCTGGAACTTTGCGGGACAGTAGTGATTTTAGTATTCTCACTTGAAGTGTTCATTATCTCTCTCTGTTCCGTAACAATATATATATATATATATATATATATATATATATATATATATATATATATATATATATATATATAATATGTGTGTGTGTGTGTGTGTGTGTGTGTGTGTGTGTGTGTGTCTAAATGATAAAATCAAGCTGTGTATGTGTGTGTCTGTGCGTTTGTTCGTTTCTTTCAGAAGAACAGTAATAGATAGCGACCTTATTCTTTTTGCATTAGGTCGGGTTAAGTTCAGGGAGTGTAAGAAAAATATCAAACAAACAATGTATGTTTGGTGGGCATCAGTCAAGTATGTAGCAAGATCAGCGATCACTGCTAGATAACACCAGACCACTTAACTGCTTTTTACATTTTATGGCGCGTTTTTGAACATTTGTTTTGTTATGTTTGCACAAATGGTATTGTAAAGCTGTATGAACATAAGATTTTCCCTCTGTGTATAAGCTATGCTAATTTCGAGGCATATAAAAATTAGGGACGAGTTGCCAGACGACGCTAGAGCCATTAACGCCAACAGTGTTTACTTATTTTGCCAGCGATTTAAGTTTGATGGAGTTTTGGTTGAGTTTGGAGATCGTTGTTCTTGATATCCATAATTGTGGTAACGTGGTTTCCATGGGGATATTATCTAAGCTTACCTCCCTATGTGGATGAGGGACAAATACATGTGAAATAAATAAAATTGCCTAGCAAAGCTGACACCCACTCGAAAACTAACCAGCT
>NC_137068.1:17259534-17282034 GCF_032717465.1 Coenobita brevimanus
AGAGAGAGAAAGAGAGAGAGAATGACAGTCGTAAATGAGGCAGTTTTTTTTTTATGATTCTATTTTTTTTTTAAATCAGGATCTGCTGTGGCTCGATCCGTAGCGTACTCGCCTTGTGATCCGTGAGTTCCAAATCTAGGGTTGAAATCGAAATCGTGGCGGACATCTAAATTGCGTGGTAGTAGTGTGATTTTTCCTGTACATATATATATCCACATTATGTCTGTTTTGGCGATGGTATATGTCTGTTTTGGCGATGGGACATGTGTCGGTTTTGGCGATGGGATATAATGTCTGTTTTGGCGGTGGAATTATGTTGGTTTTGGCGATGGAATTATGTTGGTTTTGGCGATGGAATATATGCCGGTTTTGGCGATGGGCTATGTTTGTTTTGGCGATGGAATATGTCTCGGTTTTGGCGATGGGATATATGTTTTGGCGATGGGATATGTCTCGGTTTTGGCGATGGGCTATGTTTTGGCGATGGAATATGTCGGTTTTGGCGATGGGATATATGTTTTGGCGATGGAATATGTCTCGGTTTTGGCGATGGGATATATGTTTTGGCGATGGAATATGTCTCGGTTTTGGCGATGGGATATATGTTTTGGCGATGGAATATGTCGGTTTTGGCGATGGGATATACTCATTATAACCCACACAAACATAACCATTACAACTCTTCCACTTTCACAACACTTTTCGAACACACACCCTTTCTTCATTCGTACTTCGCCAGCATTGTGAAAGGTTATATCTGGGTATCACTCTCCCTCCGGATATATAGTTCGGTCCCTGCAGTGAATCTAATATGAACTGATACAAACATCTGTTTATAATTCCAGTGGTTTGGAAATATTAGTGTAATATTTGTTTCATTATCATCATCGGCAGCAACAGCACACCACCACCACCACTACCATCATCATCATCACGCCCACCACACCACCACCACCACCACCATCATCATCATCACGACCACCACACCACCACCACCACCACCATCATCATCATCATGACCATCACACCACCACCACCACCACCATCATCATCATCATCATCATCATCACTTCCATCATCAATATCACGACCCCCACACCACCACTACCGTCATCATCATCATCATCATCATCATCATCATCATCACCACGACCACCACACCACCACCACCACCATCATCATCAATAGCGTGACCATCACACCACCACCATCATCATCATCGTCAGTAATATCACGACCACCACACCACCACTACCGTCATCATCTTTATCAAGACCACCACACCACCACTACCATCATCATCATCATCATTAATATCACGACCACCACACCACCACTACCATCATCATCATCATCATCATCATTATTAATATCACGACCACCACACCACCACTACCATCATCATCATCATCATCAGCAGCAGCAGCATCACCACGACCACCACACCACCACCACCACCATCATCATCAATAGCGTGACCATCACACCACTACCATCATCATCATCATCATCAATATCACCACCACCACACCACCAATACCGTCATCATCATTATCACCATCATGCAACCGTCTTTAACCACAAGGATGGGATGCGGCACGGACCAGGGAAAAAAAAAAAAAATGATGGAATGAGAAACTGACCAAAAATCTATCTAGTTATATGGGCCACACTCTCATTCACCCACCATGCAAGCTCCCGGAATCCTGACTCCACCCTACATGCACAAACATCTACACTTAGGAGATTCATACCACCTGCCAACTACAGACCGTATTACTTCACCAAGAGAGAGAGAGGAGGAGGGGGGAAGGCAAATCCTTATCATACACCCCTCCGTTCAGTATTTTTCAGCCATCTCGATCCACCGTCAGTTCCGCAGAGATATCAAAAGACCTCGATATATTGTCCAATTGGTCTGAAGTTTGTCAAATGCAAATTGACGTGAAAAATATAAAGTACTTAACATAAGAACATAAGAAGAGAGGATAACTGCAGTAGGCCGGTTGGCTCATGCTAGGCAGCTCCTAGAAGAGTAACTGAACTACTAGAATGAGATAAGGATAGCAAAGAAGAAGGCTCTCCCCCGCCCTCCAAACCCTCCAGCCGAAGCCGGCAGGAAAAAGTCAGAAAGAACACCACGCAGTATAGAAAAACTGGCGTGGACATTTTACAGGAAAGTGTGAAAGGAGAATAGAGACTATCATAGTGTAACCTGAAAAGGAAAAATTATGAATTAGTATTGGTTATAAGATTTTCTTTTTTCTATATCCACCCCTTATTTGTCATATGCTTATCTAGCCTATGCTTGAAACTCTCAATGGAAGAGGCAGCAACTACTTTACTAGGTAGCTTATTCCATTCGTCTACTACTCTATTACCAAACCAATTTCTGCCTATTTCCTTACTGAAACGGAATTTTTCTAGTTTGAAACCATTGTTTCTAGTTCTATCCTGTATGCTCACTTTAAGTACCTTGCTAATATCTCCCTTATTTATACCCTTCATCCACTTAAACACCTCAATTAAGTCTCCCCTTACTCTACGCCTCTCTAGCGAATGCAGACTTAGTCTTTTCAGTCTGTCTTCATATGACAGGTTCCGGACGTCATGTATCATTTTTGTCATCCTTCTCTGTACATTTTCTAACGAATTAATATCCATTCTATAGTAAGGACACCAAAATTGTACTGCGTACTCTAAATGTGGCCTTACTAATGCTAGATAAAGTTTCAGTATTACTTTAGATGATCTATTGCTCACGCTTCTCGAAATAAATCCTAGGACCCTATTTGCTTTATTTCTCGCATTAATACACTGTTGCCTTGGTTTAAGGTCGTTACTAATCATAACTCCTAGATCTCTCTCGCATTCCGATTTGCTAATTTCTTTGTTATCTAAGCTGTATTTAGTATCTCCAGTGGTCTTGCCTACGTTAAGTACTTTACATTTTTCAACGTTAAATTCCATTTGCCAAGTTTTAGACCATTTGGACAATGTATCGAGGTCTTTTTGTAAGTTATGGCAATCGTCAGTCGAGTTAATGATACGCCCTATTTTTGTATCGTCGGCAAATTTGCTGATGCTGCTATTGACTCCTAAGTCTAGATCATTTATATATATAATAAATAATAAGGGACCGAGTACTGAACCCTGTGGGACACCGCTAGTTACAAATCCCCAGTCCGACTTAGTTCCATTTATTAATACTGTCTGCTTTCGTCCTTTCAGCCAGGATTCTATCCATTTTAAGATATCGCCGTCTATACCGTGTGCTCGAACCTTTCTAACTAACCTTTCGTGTGGGACCCTATCAAAAGCTTTACTAAAGTCCAGATAAATAACATCGTAAGCTTAACGTGGACAAGACCATCGTGGACTATATACTCGTCTATCTATCTATCTATTGCCAGACTCCTCAATCCCGTTTAGGGTGGCCACAAACAAATCGCCTCCAAGTCGCCCTGTCCCTCGCCATTTCACTGCCCTGCTCCCAACTCACACCCCCTCTCTCTCATATACCTCTCCACCCCATCCCTCCATCTCATCCTCGGCCTCCCCCTCCCTCTCCCCCCTCCACCTCACTCACATACACTCTCTTCGTCAGTCTTTCACGCTCCATCCTCTCCACATGGCCAAACCACTTCAATGTGTTCCTCATAACGCTTCCTATCACATCCACACCACAACGCTCCTTTATATCCTCATTCGTCAGCCTGTCTCTCCATGTGACTCCACAGGCTCCTCTTAAATAACTCATTTCCACTGCTCTCACTCTTGACTTGTGTCCTTCCAACAACGTCCAAGCTTCACTTCCATACGTTAAAGTTGGTATCACAATACTGTCATGTAGTAACTTTTTCACTTCCATGCTCACTTCCCTGTTTCTTATCACTGCTTTCAAAGAACCAGCAACCTTTCTTCCCTGCTGTACCCTTTCAAGCACTTCACCCTCCAAACCTCCATCCTTACTCATCACACTACCCAAGTACTTAAACGTACTCACATTTTCCAATTCCTCACCATCCAACCTCGCTGAATATTCACTGACTTCACCTCTCTCAAAGACCATCACTTTACTCTTCCCTACATTCACCTTTAGATTCCGTTTCTTACACACTCTCCCAAACTCATCCACCAAGCCTTGCAGCTCCCCTTCGTCTTCACTCAACAACACAGTATCATCTGCAAACAACACTACAGGGAGTTTCCAAACACTATCCTCTCTCACCAGGGTCACTCCAACATCCAGTACCCTACCTTGTACCTCTTTTATTACCCCATCCATGTACAGATTGAACAACCATGGAGACATGACACATCCCTGTTTCAACCCAACTTTCAAAGAGAAAAATTCACTTAGTTCACCATCCACACGCACTGCAGCCTTCGCACCATCGTACATACTCTTCACAGCATTCAACAACTTCCCATCTACTCCATATGTTCTTAACACTTTCCACAATCCTTGTCTATCCACCCTGTCATATGCTTTCTCCAAATCCGTGAAAGCCGCATACAACTTCTTTCCCTTCTCTAGAAACTTTTCCACTAAAGATCTAAGAATGAATATCTGATCTACACAACCTCTTCCCTTCCTAAAGCCTCCCTGTTCTTCTCCAACTAATTTCTCTGTTCTTTCTCCAACTCTGTCAATAAGTATCCTACCATACACTTTTCCTATTATACTAAGAAGACAAATGCCCCTCTGATTACCACACACTTCTTTTTCCCCTTTTCCTTTGTACAAGGGAATAGTTATACCTGACTTCCAATCCTCGTACAATTTGTTTAATAAATTAATGAATCGGTATGCTAGAGGTCTAGGAGTTATGGTTATAAAGACCTTAAACCAAGACAACAGTATTAATGCGAGGAAGAAAAAAAAGTAAATAGGGTCCTAGGATTTATTTCACGAAGCGTGGGCAGTAAGACAATACACGGTAAAGCAATAGTGGAAGTTTATCTATGGTCCTTTCACCGCAAGAAGTCCGTTCAGGGTGGGGCCCACCTGGTGAATCACCTCTAGCGATGCTGCCAAATCAACCGTAGTACATGCCTCTCTCTCTCTTATTTCCTATCTACGTGCTATTTGAAATTGTTTTTTATATTCTGTATATAGTAAAGGAAGCTATATAGTACACTGAGTATCACTTTTTAGAATTATAACAACGATTTTAATGAATTCTATGACACGTGGCAGTGCTTTTTTCCCATGTTGCCACGCAGTAGAATTGCCAATTTGACCACCAATTATCGGATTATCACCTACCCCCATCCCACCTGTTTCTCTCTCTCCCTCTCTCTCTCTCTCTCTCTCTCTCTCTCTCTCTCTCTCTCTCTCTCTCATCAATATAACAGAAAGTTCTGATGACGAAGAAAATTATGATTAAAGATCAGAGAGAGGATTAGGCCGACAGGGGAAACCTCTTAAAAATAAAACGCGCCTAGACTTTTACCTCATAAGTGGTGTGGAAAAAAAATTGGAAATAAATAATATATATACAATATATATATATATATATATATATATATATATATATATATATATATATATATATATATATATATATATATTACAGAGAGAGAGAGAGAGAGAGAAACAGGTGTGATAGGGGTAGGTAGTGATAATCCGATAATTGGTGGTCAAATTGGCAACGTCGCACTCGGGGGAATTCCAAATTCTGCCACACCCTGAACGGACTTCTTGCGGTGAAAGGACCATAGTACTACTGTAGTAAGGCCACATTTAGATTATGCTGTGCAATTTGATGTCCTTACTGTCGAATGGGTATTAACTCATTAGAAAATGTACAGAGAAGAATGACAAAAATGATACATGATGTTCGGAACCTGTCATATGAAGACACACTAAAAAGACTAAGTCTGCATTCGCTAGAGAGGCGTAGAGTAAGGGGAGACATAATTGAGGTGTTCTAGTGGACGAAGGGAATAAATAAGGGAGATATTAGCAAGGTACTTAAAGTGAGCGTACAAGATAGAACTAGAAGTAATGGTTTCAAACCAAATAAATTCCGTTTTAGTATGGAAATAGATGGGAATTGGTTTGGCAAAAGAGTACCTGACGAATGGAATGAGCTGCCAAGTAAAGTAGTTGCTGCCTCTTCCATTGAGAGTTTCATGCAGGGGCCAGATAAGCATATGACAAATAAGGGGTGCGTATAAAACAAAATCTCATAACCAATACTAATTTATTATTTTTCCTTTTCAGGTTACGCTATGATAGACTCTGTTCTCCTTTCACAATTTCCTATATGTCCAAGCTAGTTGTTCTATACTGCGTGGTGTTCTTTCTGACTTTTTCCTGTCATTTTCGGCTGGAGGGTTTGGTGGGTGGGGGAGACCCTTATTCTTTGCTATCTTTGTCTTATTCTAGTAGTTACTCTTTTAGGAGCTGCCTATCATGGGCCAACAGTTCTGCTGCAGTTACCCTCTTTTTTATGTTCGAGTGCCTATACCTTCGTCAGCGAAAGTATTAATACTACAGTATTGCCCGTGCCAGTGAGGTGTAGGTGGTATGGTGTAGCTGTGTTGGTGTAAGTGACGCCAGAAAGCGTAACTCCACATGCAAGGTGTTCCACTCAGTCCACACATACCAAACTTTTACTTGCACACACACCCTTTCCCCTCTTACACACACACACACACACACACACACACACACACACACACACACACATAAATTCAGTACACTATTTGGATGTGGTTGTGTGTGTGTGTGTGTGTGTTCTTACCTAATTGAATCTTTACAGGAATGAGCCAAGCTCGTACTGTCCCGTGTCTTAAACCTTTTTCATCATACATCTCCTTAAATTTATGAATTGTTTTGGCACACACTGTTTCATTCGGTAGTGCATTCCACTGATCAGTTGCCCTATTTGGGAAACTAAATTTCCTTACGTCTTTATCGCCTCTCTTTTTATGCAGTTTTTTGCAGTGTCCTCTTGCTGATGCTTCCCCATAGGTTATATATTCATTTATGCATTTATATAGCATAATCATGTCTCCTTTTTTCCTTCTCTCCTGCAGTGTTGGCTCATTCAGGTTTTCTAGTCTTTCTTCGTTGTTTAGATCCCTTAAGCTTGGTATCCATATTGTAGCGGCCCTTTGTACTTTTTCAATCTTTATCTATGTGTTTTTTGAGATGAGGACTCCAGACTACTAATGCATACTCCAGGGATGGTCTGATGAATGATTTTATTATCTTTCTCAGGATGTCTTCATTTATGTATGTGAATGCTCTTCTCATATTTGCAAGCAGTGTATACGTGTTCCGTACCTTCTCAGATATGTGGTCAACCGGAGGTAGTCTGTTATTGATAATCACACCTACGTCCTTCTCTCTTTCTGATGTGTGTAGGGTTTTACTTACTAACTTATAATCCCAACCTGGTCTTTTCCCACATTTACCAAACTTGATTACATGACACTTGTCCACATTGAATTCCATTTGCCATGTATTACTTCATTCATCAAATTTATTTAATTCTTCTTGTAGCTCCTTACAAGAATCTGTGTTAGTAATTCTCCTATGTACTTTTGCATCATCAGCAAACATATTTAGATAGCTTCCATTTCCAGTGTTACTGTCTGTGTCATTTATATATACTAAAAACAAAATTGGTGCCAGCACTGAGCCCTGTGGAACTCCGCTAGTCACTTCCCTCCATGATGAGTAATTTTCTTGTTCTCATTTCCTTTTTTCTGAGAAAATCTTGCATCCAACAGTACAGTTTGCCTCGGATTCCTCCTTGATGGTACAGTTTCCATAAAAGTCTTTGATGCGGTACTGTGTCAAACGCTTTCTTGAAATCTAAAGAGATACTGTTCACCCATCCTTCTCTTTTCTGTAATGTTTCTGCAAATCTCTCATAGTAGCCTAATAGATTAGTAACACATGATTTTCCCTTTCTGAAACCAAACTGCCTCTCTGTTATCATATTGTGTTCTTCTAGATGGTTTACCCAAACTTTTCTTGTCAGCTCTTTATCTTACTTAAAACACTGGTCAGTGACACTGGTCGGTAGTTGAGTGGATTTTGTCTATTCCCTTTCTTGAATCATGGAACAATGTTTGCTTTCTTCCAAATATCAGGTAGTTTACCTTGACCCAAGGATTCCTCAAATATTAAAGATAATGGTTTACTTAACTCCTTTGCACATTCATGTAGCACCCAACATGAAATTTCATCAGGACCAGTTGCTTTTCCTTTGTCTAATTTACTTAACTCCTTCTGTATTTCTTTTTCTGATATTTGTATTTCTGGTAGTATGTGTGGGCATGAATGTTCCGTATCATCCCTCTCAGAATTATTTTCTTCTGTAAAAACTGATAGGAAACATATTTAGCGCTTCACAAATATCCTTCTCTTGTGTGTAGATGATCCCCTCATCCGTAATGGATTGTATTTTATCTTTTACTTTGGTTTTGCTTAGGATGTTGCTGTAAAATAGCTTCGGTTGATCACTACTTTTGTTTCTGATGTTTTCCTCAAACTGTTTTTGGCCTTCTTTCCTTATTCTTGTATATGCCCTCTCACTATTGCGTATTCTGTATCTATTCCACAACAAGTCTCTTTTTTCTTTTGATTTTTTACATTATTTAATCATTTCTTTATTTTCATTTATGTTTCTTTGTGCTGAGGGATGTAATTTTAGACTCCTATTTCATAAAGTTCACAAAATTTTCTATGTATAACATTTAAATCTTGTCCTCTAAGCTCTTTTCTCCTGATCTATTTCTAAGACGTTTTTCTTTAGGTCATGATTGCTGCCATTTTGTGGTTAAGGTTCTTTTGTAACTTACATTCCTATTAACTATGTCATATGCAATCCTGAAGTTGCAATACTGCGTGGTCGCTCTTGCCGAAAGGAGGATGATACATAATAAAATACATAATACAGTGTACGTGTGTGTGTGTGTGTGTGTGTGTGTGTGTGTGTGTGTCCTCCGTGTGTTGAGAGAGAGAGAGAGAGAGAGAGAGAGAGCATGTACAGTACGTGAGTATTGCGTGCGTGCATGTGGTGTTTTATGATTGTGATGATTCCTGTGTTCTCATTTACTACGCCAAGGGGGAGAAAATATGCCGTTATTGTGTGGACGTCAGCTCTAGGTCCTTGCCTCTCTCTCTCTCTCTCTCTCTCTCTCTCTCTCTCTCTCTCTCTCTCTCTCTCTCTCTCTCTCTCTCTCTCTCAGTCTTTCTTTCTGTATATATCAGTGTATGTCTTTTATAAGTTGGTAAATATCAGTACCTATCGGTCTATCTATATATTTATTTTATCCATCTCTTTATCTGTCTATCTGTATGTCTACTTATCTATCTTTTTATCTGTCTGTGCCAGTCTATTTCTATCTCCATCTGTCTTTAAGTCTATCAGTCTCTTCACTCATTGTTTCCATACCGTCGTCTCATACTTTCCCTCTCATTACACATTCCCTCATCTCTTCATCCTGTTTTTCTTGCTTCACTTCACCACATCCTTATCTCTTACCAGTTACCTTCTTCATACCCTGGCAGTTGCGCCGCCAGATTTTAATACAATCAATCAATCAATCAGTCAATAAATTACCTTCCTTATTTTGCTTCAAGATCATCGTCCTTTCTTATTATCTTTCTTTAGCCTTACTTTCTCCTCGTTTCTTTCTCTAATTTGTTAAGATTTTGTCCATTTCTCTTATTGTATCTTTGTCTTCCAATTTCCATCTCTTATTCTTTATTTTGGAGAGGGAAGCCTTCACGTGGTGTTGCCTATATGGCCAGGTAACTCCACTTCCCTGTTATACGGAAGTCCCTTAACTCCCAGTCTATCCCCCACAAGGATGATGGTGGACTGCAGGACAACTTCAGCCTGCAGTCTACTGGGTTCATGTTTATACCACCTGTACTTTTTGTAAGCTCCCGTCAGAAAGATCATCTGTCTGTTTAGCTATCTATTTGTCTCTCTTTATCGTCAGGTGAGTCTGGGGCCACAGCATCAACATCATCATCATCAACATCAACATCAAAAACATTTTTTCATTCCTCCTCTCATTCCACTTTTCTCCCTATTTCTCCTCCTCCTCCTCCTCTTCATCATCATCATCATCCACCCGTATTCTACTTACGTCTTTCTCCGTTCTCTCCTCCTCCACCTTTCTCCAACACTCACCTGAAAAAAGACAAACAAAAACTTATTACATGTATTGCAGGTAAAAGGAAATTCATGGAGGGAAACAGCTGAACTTTCACAAAAATAGTTCCGTACCTAAGACATTGCCGGTCATGTCTGTTTGTCTGTCTGTATGCATGTCTGTCGGTCTCTTCATTATCTGTCTCTATCCCTCTTTGTGTCTATTTATCTATCTATCTGTATATCCATTTGTATCTATCTCTCCGTATATCTATATCCATTTATCTATCTATCTATAGTTATCTGAGTCGATCTGTCTGTTTTGTGTCTATCTCGCATATCCCCGCATCTGCATCTCTCTGTCTCTGTCGATCTATCTATCTGTCTACCTGTGTCTGTATCTGTAAATCCGTGCATCTCTCTGTCTACCTGTCTGTCTGTCTGTCTATCCCTCTGTCTTCATATCCGTGCATCTCTCCATCTGTCTGTCTGCTACGGCTGTCTAACCACCTATCTGTCTATCTGTCATTCTTTCAGTATCTATCAGTGTGCATGCAGTGATCCTTAATAACAATGTTCATGTCATCACCCACTGATATACAGCACTAGGGGAAAAAAATTGGCAGCAAGAATATATTAACATCATACTACAGGAAATAATATTGATGTTTACGTAATATCCTGATCCATTTTTGTGTGGATGGTGTTGGGATGATGATGATGATGATGATGATGATGATGATGATGAGGAGGAGGAGGAGGAGGAGGAGAAGGATTGATGTTGATGATTGATGATGAGAAGGAAGAGGAGGAGGAGAAGGATTGATGTTGATGATTGATGATGAGAAGGAAGAGGAGGAGGAGGAGGACGCTGATGATTTTGTGAGTTGGAATGATGATGATGATAATGATGATTGTGTAATATCCCATCCCCTTGTTGTGGTAGGAGATAAGAATTAGTATAATGATAATGATGATGATGATGATGATGATTGACTGTGATGATGATGATGATGATGATGGTGTAATAGTTATATGGGTGTTGGGTAGCCATGGTAACGGTAGTGAGGGGACGCTGAACCTGTCATGCTAATTAACACCTGAAATAATAACACACCTGCCTTGTAATTACCTGACTCATTTACTTCTTTAATTACCTTGTTAATTTATTAAGCCCTTTCACTACGATGACGGTCCTGGGGAGGGATTCCATACATACGTCCCTCAACTCCCTCCCTATCCCTAGAAAGGAGGAGGATGGATTGCAAAAGGCTTAGAGAGAGAGAGAGAGAGAGAGAGAGAGAGAGGGAGGGAGGGAGAACCATACTCCTTTTACTCTATCTTGGCCTAAAATTGCTATCTTCATCATGAGAGAGAGAGAGAGAGAGAGAGAGAGAGTGAGGAGAGGTGTTTGTGTTGTTTAATGCGATGAGGAAAGATGCTGGTTCTTCTAAGGTCAAGAAGTTCAGCTTGCAGTCCACTGGGTTCACGTTCAGATGAGGCTGGTGCAACAACAACAACAATAACAATAACAGTAACTATAACAATAACAAGAGCACCAAGATAACAAGATAAACCCATAACACTTTTTTATCTTATCATTTTCGAGTTACATCTGTATTTGTATTTTTTTTTTCAGGGAAGAAGGAACCAAAGTCCAGAAGCTCGAAAGATTATTCCCTCAAAAATAAAATAAATAAATAAATAAATAAATAAAGCAGACAGCCAAATTCGAGATCCATTCATTTACTCTTCATTTTCCAATATTTCCCTTTGGTGTCCTAATTTTCCTCGTTTCCCCCCAAGATTCATCCATTTCCCTTCTAATTCTCTGCTATATATATTTTCCATCATTCCCAGTTTATTCAATAGTCCTTTCACCTTAACCTGGTCCAGATTTTCGTCCTTTTGTAGCTTATTTCACAGACAATGCTAAGGCTCTGTATCCTTTCCATAGCCCTTCCTCGTGACTAGCATCATATTCTAATGTTAATCTATTGTGACAGCTCAGCACTCACGATGGAGAGATGGCAATTTTATGCCAAGTTTGAGTAAAAAGAGTATAGTTCTCTCTCTCTCTCTCTCTCTCTCTCTCTCTCTCTCTCTCTCTCTCTCTCTCTTTCCCCCAGCTTTCCACCACTCTCACGTGCACTCTTTTCTACGGTGGATGGAGCCATTTGCATGCAGAGGTAAGTGTGCTTGGCTGAGGTTTCAAGAAAGTGTGAAGACGTGAGGCATATCTTAGAGAGAGAGAGAGAGAGAGGGAGAGAGAGAGAGAGAGAGAGAGAGAGAGAGAGAGAGAGAGGAGGGGGGAGGGAGAGGAGCTGAGGTGATGTGTTGTGTTGTGTTGTTTTTTGTGTGTGTGTGTGTGTGTGTGTGTGTGTGTGTGTGTGTGTGTTTATGTGTGTACAGCAAGTGAGAAAGTGCTTGTTTGCTTAAGAGATAGGAAAAGTGATTGTGCGTGTAGATGGAGTGTGTTTATATATGGTTGTACGTCTGTGTGTAAACAAGAGAGAGAGAGAGAGAGAGAGAGAGAGGGGAGGGGGGGAAGGGAATATTACAACTGTAGATGTAGCCTTAATAAATTTCTGCTAATAGAGAGCCGAGTAGCATTAGTAATTAAAATAAATAAGTGAATGAATAAATAAATCGCCAAACTGAAATGGTTAAGGGGGTAGAAAATGGAAGAGTTTTTCATGAACTCTGCTCTCCCATTGACATTATTTTTATGGATCAAATTATGAGGCTAGATATAACAGTCCGTTTCCTGGGGGCCAATAGTACTTTCACATACCACATACCTTCACATGTCACCAGTTCGGCGCTAATACCCACCGTCCACATTGAATTCACGTACTACATGCTAGGGCTGTCTCGTTCAGTACTGGTGTTTAGGGAAGGAATCTCTCTCTCTCTCTCTCTCTCTCTCTCTCTCTCTCTCTCTCTCTCTCTCTCTCTCTCTCTCTCTCTCTCTCTCTCTCAATTTTCCCGTGAGTTGAAGCCTTGTAAAATAAACCTGACAGAACCAAAACACTGCGTAATAACCGGAAGTGTGGCTCTTGTGCTGGCCTTGTGAGCTAAAATGATTTGCTCACGAGAGAGAGACAGAGACAGAGACAGACAGACAGACAGACAGAGAGAGTACTTGCTTTTGCCTGGAATCATTAAATACGAGTACAATGATGATGATGATGATGATGATGATGACGATGATGATGATAATAGTGAAGACAAATATTACATAGACAGATTGATGCATAGAGAAGGATAAAGGCAGATTGATAATATAAATAGATAGGTAGGTAGATAGATAGATAAATAGATAGATACCGGTATGTAGATAAGTAGGTAGGTATGTAGGTAGGTAGGTATGTAGGTAGGTAGGTATGTAGGTAGGAGGGTAGGTAGACGGATGAGTAGGTAGACAGACAGACAGGCAGATAGATAAAGAGTCCATCCTGCCACACTCCTACCTCCTCCCTCAACAAACCCCGTAGGATATTTGGAGATATTTAACAACTTGGCGTAACCCTCAATGGAGCAGAGTGAATAGCAGGTAAACACGCTGTGATATATGGCGGCTAGTGGACGAGCCTCACTGATTTATTGTGCAACCTTACTACGATCTCATGTGGTAGGGAGAAAGAGAGAGAGAGAGAGAGAGACAGAGAGACAGACAGAGAGACAGAGACAGACAGATACATACATACAAATATAGTTTTTAAAATCATCAGGAAATTGATAGTCAATGGGTAAAGATAGATAGACAGATAACTGAATGTACATAGGTAAAGCTCCATTGACTCCCTGTGCACCCTTACTACGATCTCTATGTTGGTGAAATGTAGAGAGAGAGAGAGAGAGTCCATTGTGATGCGCTACATAAACCACCTCCTTCTTGGCTTTCTCCACTTCGCATGCTTCAATGGTTTGCACTGGTATTAGAGTAGAGCGATAAAGAAAACTCTCTCTCTCTCTCTCTCTCTCTCTCTCTCTCTCTCTCTCTCTCTCTCTCTCTCTCTCAGTGATTTCCAACTCCACATTATTTCCAGGTCGTAAAGACGAGATAATTGCCCCACGTTTTCTTTAATGGTGTCAATGAAAACGGCCATTAACTGATTTTTAATATATATTATGAATTTATATTGCTTCATCATCATTATCATCATCACCATAATCATTATCATCATCACCACCACAACCACCACCACCATCATCATCACCATCACCACCACCATCATCATCATCATCATCACCACCATCATAATCTTCATCATCACTACCATCATCATCACCACCACAACCACCACCACCACCATCATCATCACCATCACCACCACCATCATCATCATCATCACCACCATCATAATCTTCATCATCACTACCATCATCATCACCACCACGACCACCACCAGCACCACCACCACCATCATCATCATCATTACCATCATCATCATCACCATCACCATCACCACTACTATCATCATCATCATCATCACGTTTCCATTTGTCTGTTTTATCTTATTTTATTATTATTTTTTTTACCTACAAAACTACCTGGAGTTAACAGGTGTGGGAGTGCTTCCGGCCCCACCTCAAGGTCCCTCACTCACACCTATCCCTCCTCTCTCTCTCTCTCTCTCTCTCTCTCTCTCTCTCTCTCTCACACACACACACACACACACACACACACACACACACACACACACACACTTTTATTCTCATCCTTTCTCACCTTCCCACCATCTCCACTTTCATAACTTCCCGTTGGTCTTTCTCACACACATGTATTCTCATCCTCTCTTACATTCCCAGCCCTTCCATTCTTTCCTCACTTTTCCTTTCTCCCACACACTAGACTTGTATCCTCTCCATCACCTGAAGTCTTTTGCAACTTCTCTCTCTCTCTCTCTCTCTCTCTCTCTCTCTCTCTCTCTCTCTCTCTCTCTCTCTCTCTCTCTCTCTCTCTCTCTCTCTCTCTCTCACACACACACACACACACACACACAGAATCTCATTGTATTTCATCATCCCACCACCTCCACTCTTTCCTAACTTCATTACTCTCATATCTTCTCCTTACTTTTCATTCAAAAATCTTTACTACTTGGGATATTTTCAAAGCTTTTTTCTCACGGTAAAATACAGAAGAAAGTGGCCCTGTTCTTTATTTTGGTGTGTGTATGTAGGTATGTATCTATCTGTGTATCTATCCATCGGCATATATGTTTTTATCAGTCTTGCTATCTTTCTGTGTGTCTGTATGTATGTAACTATATATATATATATATATATATATATATATATATATATATATATATACATCTATCAAGGTACACGTGTATTTTGCAGGTAATAGAGAGAGAAACATAGGTACATAGATAGACAGGTAGATAGAAACGAAGATATATACATAGGCAGATAGATAAACAGAAGAAATAATAGATAGAAACAGAAAGAGATAGATAGGTAAATAGATAGAGATACGGAATTCACAAACACCTTTTATGCTATTTTTTGCCCACCTCACCTTCTCGTAACTGGTCTGTGGTGTGGTCTGAAAAGGTCTGTCCTTCCTGCCCAAGACAAGACATTCCTTCCCTCTTTTTTTTTTTTTTTCCATTTTTGTATCTGGCCCAGTTTTGAGAGAGAGAGAGAGAGAGAGAGAGAGAGAGAGAGAGAGAGAGAGAGAGAGAGAGAGAGAGAGAGAAGAGAAATAAAAACAAAAATAACAAAAAATAGAATTACAAGTCGGCGGTATGAAAGTAATCTCTAGCGCAAAAAGAAACAGAAGAGGTTATTAAAAAAATTATATTCCTTTACATTTTCACACAAAACACAGACACAATTTACTGTACGATAAAGATAAGTTGCACATACATATAAAGTTTCCCCCCCCTCTCTCTCTCTCTCTCTCAGGCTGCCCTCTCTCCAGCTCATACCCCACCTCTGTCATACACCTCTCCACCTCCTCCCTCCATCTAACCTTCGCTCTCCCCCTCCACCTCACTCACGTACACTCTCCCAGACAGTCATTCCCCATCCTCCACACACACACACACACACACACACACACACACACACACACACACACACACACACACACACACACACACACACACACACACACACACCTCTCACTGACCCCCTTACACAAACACAAACATAAAACAGCCGTAAAAACAGAAATGGGTCAAGTATAACAAAGGGACTGAGGAAGGGATGGTGGGTTTAGGACACACACACACACACACACACACACACACACACACACACACACACACACACACACACACACACACACACATTCCCTGGTCACTTGTTCTTTCGTCATTATCTCCTTGTCGATCTCCATCACTTCCGTTCACCTGTTTCGCTTCTCTTTTTTCCTTCATTTCACTTTCTCTCCCTTTTCCTTTCTCCTTTCTGCCCTCCCTCCTCGCTGTCTGCTGTCTCTTCTCTTTCTCTCCCTTTCCTTTGTTTCTCCCTCCCCTTTGCCTTCTCGTCCTCTCGTGTTCAGTCTCCTGCTCTTTCCTTATCACCCTCGTTTCACTTTTCTCTTTTTCTTGTTTTCCCTCTTTCATCCTTCTTCCCACCTCTTTTCCTCTTTTTTTCTTCCTCTCTTCGTTTATCCTTTTCTCCCGATGCTTTCATAAGTTCCCTATCTACTTTCCTTCACTTCATTTTTCCATCACATTCATTTTTTTCGCCATTCTCCTCCTCTTCTCTGTTTCTTTTTAAGTTTCGTTAAAATAAACTTTACTGATCTAAAACAAACCCACCGACATGTAAAAAAAAAAAAAATCCCTCTTTAATATATCACATTGAGATAGGTATAACTTGTATTCAGTATAGATGGGGAGTATTAGAGCCCAAGTGGCGACGTGAGAAGGTGTGTAGCATGTATGAGTACTGTAGGGCGTCAGGGAACGAACTGTCAGATTTATGCTCTAAGTCGAAGACACACACACACACACACACACACACACACACACACACACACACACACACACACACACACACACACACACACACACACACACACACACACACACACACACACACACACACACACACACACACACACACACACACAGTTTCCTTTCTCCCTTTTCTCTCCTTTCTCCTCCCCTCTCCTCTTTCCTTTTCCTTCCTTCATCATCTCAGTTCCATCCAAATAGAATCACAAAACAAAGCCCTGTTGTTGTTGTTATTGTTGTTGTTGTTGATGCTGTTGTTGTTGTCCCAAACTCATCTGAAACGTGAACTCGGAGGACTGCAGGCTGCAGTTGCTTCCTTCCAGCAGTCCACTATCTTCCTTAGTACACCCGCACTCGGAGTATTGTGTCCAATTCTGGTGGCCTTATTACAAAAAAAAAAAAAACATACTCTTAGAGAAACTTGAGAGAGTACAGTGAAGGGTGACAAAGATGATGCCTAGACTGAGATATAAACCATACGAGAAACGTTTAGAAGCCCTGAATCTCTGTACCCTAATTAACGCATGTTACGAGGATATTTAATTCAAGTATTCATAATATTCAAAGGACATGATAACATGGCAGTCGCTAAATATTTCTCAGTTGATCGCTCAAACTATACTAGAGGCATTGGGCATTAAATTGTTGGCAAATGATTCCAGTTGCATGAAGCTAAGCAGTTCTTTAATAAACTTGTCAGTATGTGAAACAAATTGCTCTCCAGTGTAGAAAACTGTGATGCACTACTAACCTCTAAATATCGTTTGGATAAATATCTGTCGTCACACCCCCAGCTTAATGCCGGTATGTTTACTCCTGAATAACTTATTTCTGTAGTAGATATACAGTAACTAGTTTTTTTCTTCTTTTTTCAGAACCTGGTGATACAATAGGCAGATCATTAACAAATAGTAATGATTTAAAGGTACTTTCCTTCTCAGGTAGATGGTGAAGAATCAGATTTCCTTTCCCTATTTCCTACTATATTTCCATGACAGTTTTTCTCTGCTGCACGGTGGTCTTTCTCACTACTTCCTGCCGGCTTCGGCTGGAGGGTTTGGCTGGTGGGGGTGGGGGAGCCTTCCTGCTTTTTGCCCTTGTCTTTGGCTGGCAGAAAAGTTTCGTTAGTTGTAACCTTCCCTTTACCAAACAGCAGGTTTGTTGCTATCTGCTTTGTTTTGTGCTCCTTTGTGGGGATAGAGAGGGAGCTGAAGGATATTTGTCTACCCGGACAGCTCCACTACTCGGCTATATCGGTGCCACCACGTGAAGGCGTCCCTCTCCAGCCCCGGTTGAAAGGATTAGAACAAAACAAGGCGACGGCTATGAATTCTACAGGTCGTTTTTTATGTGTCCGGACCCATGAGAAAAAAACGGGGCTCCCGCAACAATTAAGTGTTTTTGTTGTTTTTATGTCTTTGTTTGGAGCGGTCAGAGGTCGGAAGGAGGAGGAGGAGGGGAAAGAAAAGGAGAAGGAGGAGGAGGAGGAGGAGGAGGAAGAAAAGGAGAAGGAGGAACAGGACAACGACGAGGATGTGGAGGAGTAAGAGTGACACTTAGCGACTACAGGAGTGTCACTGAGGCAGATACTATTTTGCTTTGTATCAGCCTTCTAGTATAGGACACAACCGTCTAAGCTACGAGGCAGGTCCCTATTCCAGTTTTAAGTTGGATAGACTGGAAGAGAAAGAAGCAGAGGGGAGCAGGCAGTAGTAGTAGTAGTAGTAGTAGTAGTAGTAGTAGTGGTAGTAGTAGTAGTAGCAGCAGCAGACTCAGATGAAGGCTAACCCCGTGAACTACAGGTTAAAGTTACCCCTTCTTCACAACACACGTCCTCCTTTCGGGGGATAGGGAGAGGATTGAGGGACGTTTGTATAACCGTGCAGGTCCACCACCCAATCATATCAGTGCCACCACGTAAAGGCGTCTCTCTCCAACACTAGCGAGAGGGTAGGAGGGAGAAAGGTGGGGTGTGGTGGGTAGGTATGAGGCAGGTGGGGGGCGAGAGGAAGTGAGGAGGGAGGGGGGATAAGGGAAGTGAGGGAAGGGGTGGGATGGGGGTGGGAGGGGAAGTGAGGGATAGGGTGGGGGTGGTAGGGAGAGAGAGGAAGGGGGGTGGGTGAAATATGGTGGGTGTGAGATGGAGGGAAGTAGAAAGGAGAGGGGGAAGGTAGAGGGAGAAGGGAAGTGAGGAGAAGGGGGATGGGGAGGTGGAGGGGAGGGGGTAGGGGTGAAAACTGGAACTGGCTCAGGTGGATATAAGTGGGTGTAGGAGTTAGTGGCGGCATTCCGATGTTTTTTTGTGTTTGTTGTCGTGTGTGTTTTTGTGGAATCAGTGTTTGTGTTTCCTTTGTGTTGGGGATTCATGTGTGTGGCGTGTTGTGTGTGTGGTTGTTTTTGTGTGTGTACGTGTCTTCCTTTGCTTGTAATTTGTGTGTGTGTGTGTGTGTGTGTGTGTGTGTGTGTGTGTGTGTGTGTGTGTGTGTGTGTGTGTGTGTGTGTGTGTGTTTCCTTTGTGACAGTGATTCCTATGTATGTGGTTCATTTCTTTTTGTTCGCAGATCGTGTGTGTGTGTGTGTGTGTGTGTGTGTGTGTGTGTGTGTGTGTGTGTGTGTGTGTGTGTGTGTGGTTTTCCTTGCTGCCTATCATAAGAACATAAGAAGAGAGGATAACTGCAGTAGGCCGGTTGGCCCATGCTAGGCAGCTCCTAGAAGAGTAACTGAACTACTAGAATGAGATAAGGATAGCAAAGAAGAAGGCTCTCCCCCGCCCTCCAAACCCTCCAGCCGAAGCCGGCAGGAAAAAGTCAGAAAGAACACCACGCCGTATAGAAAAACTGGCGTGGACATTTTACAGGAAAGTGTGAAAGGAGAATAGAGACTATCATAGTGTAACCTGAAAAGAAAATTTTTTTGAATTAGTATTGGTTATAAGATTTTCTTTATTCTATATCCACCCCTTATTAGTCATATGCTTATCTAGCCTATGCTTGAAACTCTCAATGGAAGAGGCAGCAACTACTTTACTAGGTAGCTTATTCCATTCGTCTACTACTCTATTACCAAACCAATTTCTACCGATTTCCTTACTGAAACGGAATTTTTCTAGTTTGAAACCATTATTTCTAGTTCTATCCTGTATGCTCACTTTAAGTACCTTGCTAATATCTCCCTTATTTATACCATTCATCCACTTAAACACCTCAATTAAGTCTCCCCTTCCTACAATCACTGGTCGTCTCATTATTGGTGTATAGCTCTTTACAATCTCCATATTTATTTAATGATCTCTTCCTTAATTATTTTCAATGACTGATTTGGTTTTCCTTTCCATCCTTCCTCCATATTATAATTGGATTTTTCTTTTCCTTCCTTCTTTTTCTTTTTTCTTTGTTTCATAGCCCTGGCCACTGAGTTTTAAATAGATTTTTGGTGTCTGAATTAGTGAAGCGAAATTACCACCACTTGGTTACTGATGACTTGAAAATCTCTCTCTCTCTCTCTCTCTCTCTCTCTCTCTCTCTCTCTCTCTCTCTCTCTCTCTCTCTCTCTCTCTCTCTCTCTCTCTCTCTCTCTCTCTCTCTCTCTCTCTCTCGTTTTTATTTCTATTTCAGGTCACTGAGCTCAATCATTATAACATTTTTTCATTTTTTTTAGGTTTTCTTGTGTGTGTGTGTGTGTGTGTGTGTGTGTGTGTGTGTGTGTGTGTGTGTGTGTGTGTGTGTGTGTGTGTGTGTGTGTGTGTGTGTGTGTGTGTGTGTGTGTGTGTGTGTGTGTGTGTGTGTGTGCAAGCATTAGAGAGAGAGAGAGAGAGAGAGAGAGAGAGAGGTTATTATGTGTAGCCTATTGCTTTATGAATCATTGTGTGTGTGTGTGTGTGTGTGTGTGTGTGTGTGTGTGTGTGTGTGTGTGTGTGTGTGTGTGTGTGTGTGTGTGTGTGTGTGTGTGTGTGTGTGTGTGTGTGTGTGTGCATTCTTTCCACTATTGCCATTTTTTTTACTCTGTTCACAAATCTCACTCATGATAAGTATTCATTATTTTTTCACGTCTTTTTTTTTTCTCGTTTTTTATATTATTGTAAGTTTTCTTTTTTCATTTACGAGTGTGACTTTGTACATTCCTTGAGTTTCTCTCTCTCTCTCTCTCTCTCTCTCTCTCTCTCTCTCTCTCTCTCTCTCTCTCGCATGCCTTCTTGCACGTAACTGGTGAAAACTGTCGATATGAAAGTGGCACAAGCAATGGGCAAGAGTATGGGAAGGTGTAATTAGCTGATGAGAAGGTGCTACGCAAATTTGGCATGAAATTTGACTAGTAACCAAGGAGACTAACAAATGCCTCATAACTAAGGTTCATCAATTTCATGCAACCACCACATTGTAGTAGAGTCGCCTAGTTCCGTCAGATGATGGAAACTGGCTTTGTGTGTGTGTGTGTGCGTGTGTGTGTGTGTGTGTGTGTGTGTGTGTGTGTGTGTGTGTGTGTGAGATATTGGAGGGACGCCTTCACCTGGTGGCACTAATATAACCAAGTGAATCGTCTGCCCAGTTAGCAAACGTCTTTCATTCTCCTCCCTATACCCTGAAAGGACTGCAGGAAAAGGGCAGCATAAGCCTTCAGTCCACGGCGTTCACCTTCAGTTAAACCCGGGGTTGCTTTTGCTACTACTACTACTACTACTACTACTACTACTACTACTATTACTACTACTTCATAGCATATACACATAATTCATATTTTATTCTTGATACCTACAGAAGCCATAACATCTAGTACTGAAGGGGCTAAGGAGTGTTTGGCTGACCCTGACTCGAAACTAAACTGACCATACTTTTTCCTCTTCCCCAGGCGTCACCTCCACCTCTGGACCTGGTAATTTCAACGCATCGGTAAGTAGCCATCCCTGATATTGCTGCAATTGGATTCGCTTAGCTCGGGGTGCCGCCTTTTTTTTTTTTTTTTTTTTTTTTTTGACCATAGTCATAGCTTCCATGGCTGGTATATAAGGACTTAAGTAGAAATTTTTGCACCGTCTTTAAAATTATAAAATTTCACACATTTTAAAATTTTGCATATATTAATTTTGACTTGAGCCTAGTGAAGCAGATTCGAACGAGTCAAGTCACATCAAACACGTTAGAATTTTACTTTGGGGTTGAAGAAATGACCTAGATGATTCAAATTTAGCCTTTATCAGCCAACTGGAACAAAGATGGTGTATTTTTTTAAACAGATGAATGGTTGAGATAATTCAAAGGGGGTTTGGTTCTTCAAGTGAGCATCACCGAATCCCATGTTCCAACCTTCAGGTGGACTAAGATTTACTTCGTTGTTTTATTGTTCTTGTTTTTGTTGGTGTTGTTATTGAAATTGTCATTATTATTGTTATTGTT
>NC_137068.1:17289534-17319534 GCF_032717465.1 Coenobita brevimanus
GTTTAAACCATCTTGAGACAGATTAATAGATAAATAGACAGATAGATAAAGCTGAATAGGTAGACAGGTAGGCAGATAGGTGGGGTAGACTGATAGACAGGTAAGCAGGTAGATATAGATAGACATAATTAGGTAGGTAGGGAGGGAGGAGGTAAATAGGAACAGAAAAATAGATAAATAGTTAGGTAGTAGATAGGTAGATACAAAGATAGAGAGAGGGGCAGTTAGACAGCTTCATAGTTATATTCATAGATAGATAGGCGGTTGGTAGGCCAATAGAACGATAGATACAGATAGATAAACAGGTTCTTAGACAGACAGACACAGAAAGTAGGAGAATCGGAGAATGAGACAGTAATATCACCACTTGAAACAAACGTTAAAAAAAAAAAAAGTGCATTCCAGCGTGAGAGAATTGAAGTGTGTATGAAGCGAAAGAATAGCGTAGGTTACCCCCACCAGGCTGTGTAGTCATCATCTCAGTGTTGCAATGTGTGTGTGTGTGTGTGTGTGTGTGTGTGTGTGTGTGTGTGTGTGTGTGTGTGTGTGTGTGTGTGTGTGTGTGTGTGTGTGTGTCTCTCTCTCTCTCTCTCTCTCTCTCTCTCTCACACAATCTGTCTGTGTCTGCCTGTCTTTAATTACTGTATCTGCTTATCAATATTTTTCTGTCCGTCTACTTATCACTTTTGTCTGTCTTGTTTGTTTCCCCTGCGTGTGTGTGTGTGTGTGTGTGTGTGTGTGTGTGTGTGTGTGTGTGTGTGTGTGTGTGTGTGTGTGTGTGTGTGTGTGTGTGTGTGTGTGTGTGTGTGTGTGTAATCTGTTCTACGTACCCGGCACCTTAATACTAATTATATATCTAACAAAATAAGAGTGAAGCAGTCATTTATGGATGTGGATGAGGAGATCGGTGTGGAGATGGAGGCTGAGAAGTGTGGATGTGATAGATATGGAAGGAGTGGAGGAGGTTGTGGATGTGGAGTGAAGTACAGTGGAGTATGTGTAAGATTAAAGAATAAATGAAAGTGGAACATGAGTTAAGGGAGGTTGTGACATGTGGAAGGGTGGAGGAGGTGGAGGCAGTGAGGTGAGAGGGTTAGTGAAGGATGTGGGAAAGGTGGAAGAGGTCATGATGGAGGTGGAATGTGGATGGAAGGAGGTGGAGAAGAGAGTGAAAAGTGGTAGAGATAGAGAGGAGAAGAAAGTGGAGTAGAGGAAAGAGAATTGGAAGGTGACAGAAATGGTGTGGAAGGAAAGAGAGTGGAAGAGAGAAAAAGAGAAGGGAATGTGGATGGTGCGAGGTGGAGAAGGAGAGTGAGAGGTGGTAGAGAGAGACAGAATGAAGTAGGAAAAAGTGGAGTAGAGGAAAATGAAGTGGATGTTGACAGGAGTGGAGTGGAGAGGAAGAGAATGGTTTGGTGGCAGACAGTGGAGAGGAAAAGAATGGAGTATAAGAAACAGAGGAGTGGAAGGTGATAGAAATGGAGAGAGAGAGAGAGAGAGAGAGAGAGAGAGAGAGAGAGAGAGAGAGAGAGAGAGAGAGAGAGAGAGAGAGAGAAGTAAAAGGTGGGGAGTGGATAGGGTATATAAGGATGCTCTTGTGGGGCTGTATTCTTAAAATCAGTAGCTTTAGTAAAGATATCATCAGCATCAGCAGCAGCATCAAGACCTTTCCCACCCCGGCCAGAGAGCCAGAAAAACTTGACAGAATGAGATACTAACCAGACTTTGCCCAACTGAATGAGCCACACTCCCATTCACTCACCACTCAAGCCCCTGGACTCCTGGCTCCTCGGATAGGTCAGAAAATATTTCACACGTGGCTCCACACTCACCTATCCGCCAGTCCCAAATTAAAATGGAGTGCCAAATCCTGATCATGCACACCTCCACACAATATCCATCCACCCAACTCGATCGCTTGTCACAAGAAAAAAAAAAATCGTCAGAAATGGAAGAGTTACATGTATGAAAGGTCCAAGTGAAACCGAAGCTGTTTATCTTCTCAGAAAACAGAACTTCGGTATGAACGGACACACACATACCTACGAAACAAAATGATACACGAACGAAGAATAAGTTTTTGCTGGGTATCATTTGTCGGTGGCCAGACACGTTATTGAAATGTATCGGTCTAATCCTGGGGGATGGTATGATGCCCGGTGAACATTATATAAACTTGTATTAGATAATCGTACATAGTCTGACATTATTTGTATTAAAATGTTTCGGTTCTTGTACACTCAGTTCACTTTAATTAGACGAAAAATTGCTAGCTGTCTATCTTGAACGCTGCGTTTGTAACAAGAGGCCAACACTATAGTATGATGCTAGTCACGAAGAAGTTCTGTGTAAAGAATGAAGTTATGTGGTATTATCTTATTCTGCCATTGAGCTACAGGAAACAGGCTGCAAAGGAATGAAAATCTCCGCCAAAATAAAGTAAATGAATAGTAGTTGCTCACAGAGTTGTTTCTCAGGAGGGAGGAATGTGAAAGGTAGAGGGACGCGTTGGAGGTGGAGAGAGGAGGGATAAAGTGGAGAGCTGGAGGAAGGAGGGGTAGAGGGAGGGATAATGAAGACTGAACGTGTCAAGAGGTAGAAAGTGGAGAGAGAGAGAGAGAGAGAGAGAGAGATCAGGGGGTAGAAGGTGAGAATGGAGAAAAAGAGATTGAGGGGAGGAGGGGAGGTAGAGAGGGAGCTGGAATGATGATGATGATGGAGTAAGGAGTGAGTGGAACAAGGTGGGTGTGTGGGGTGGAATGGTGTGGTGTCGGGTCATGCGCACAAGTTTTTCCCCTAGAGGTCACTGAGAAGGGCAGAGGTCAAGTACGGTCAGGGGGATAGGTGGGGGGAGGGTGGTGATCGGTAGGGAGGGGAGGGGGGTGATCTGTAGGGAGGGAAAGGGGAGGATGTGGGGGAGGGGGACAGGGGGAAGGTATTTGTGAATGAGGCAATAGTTGCAAGTGGAAGCAAGGGAGGGTGTGAATGAGGGATGTGTAAATGATGGGATTAATAATAGTGTGTGGGGCAAGAATGGAAGGATAGGTGGAATAAGAGATAATGAGAAAACAGAAAAAGTAATAAAAGAGTAGTATTAGTAAAGGAGAGGGTCTGGTAAGAGTATATGGCCGTATTCTAGGTGACAAAGGAGGATTCGTCACACCTCTTCTTTAGCTGTTTATTTTGCGTAGCACTCTGAACATTCTCTTGTATTCTGTTTGTATCATTCCCCCCCCCCACTCCGAACTGTGGGCGAGACACGGTATTTCTCCAGCATGTAGAAGGAGGATGAAATGGTTCTCAGAAAACTTCTGGCAAATGGTAGTCCTGACGAAACCGAAATACAGTATCTTGACTCAGACCAAGTGTTAGGTTGGGTGGGACTTCCCCGTTCTCCACAGGTTGATGACCACGGTCCGTCTTTTTTTTTTTTTTTTTTTTTTTTCAGTAGCACAAAATTGTGTACAGTGATAGACCTCCACTCAGACCAGGTTACAGGCAGAGTGGAACCTCTGAATGACGCCTCCAGGAAACTTAGGCAATGCCGGCATGCATAGCTATAGCACTTTTTTCCCCCTAACATGGGAGCATGAACTTCTGCTCAGTGGAGCACCTTCACCCAGACCAGGTTTTTGGCAGGGTGAGACCCCCAAGGGCAGTTCCCCCACTGTGGGGAGCGGCCCCCGGTGGTCTCTTGCTGTGGCGTGGGGCTGATCACTTTTGATGTGCTTGTCAGTTTCCATAGTTTTTATCCTTAACTTACATTAGAATATTGAGGTGCAATGTATAGAACAAATTGCTGACGAATAGGTGTTGCGAAAAATCCCAAGGCACTTATAGTACGACCCAAGGTCCCTACGGGGAAGAAAGGGGCTGAGACTGACAAGGGGGGAGGGGGATGGACGAGGTCGTGACGTTGTGCTGAGTGAGAGGACAGAACCACATGCCAGCACACACACACACACACACACACACACACACACACACACACACACACAGGAAGAGAGAGAGGGGGGGGGGACAAATCAAAACTCAGGAAAATGCAGTAACTAAAGAACGGCCATTCTTTTCGATGCAAGAGACGGACAACTGTAGTGTGTTCACCTTAACTTGGCCAGAATTTCGTGTTCTCGTATTGCAGCTTATTTCACGTAGCTCAGTGGCAGATAAAGACATTACTACGGATCAGCATCTATTCCATAGCACTTCTTCATGACTACCATCGTATTCTAATGTTAATCTATTGTTACAACTCAGCATTCAGGATGGAGAGATCGCAATTTTAGGCCAAGTTAGTGTGAACAAAGTATAGTGATGGAAGTGGGTTGTCGAGCTTCCTTTCCCCCTTCTTTATATTGATATGGGTATAGGGAGCATCCAAAACCAATTATTCACGTAACAGGTAGCCTCGTACCTCCTACGGAACAAGAAGAGAGGAGGAGGAGGAGGAGGAGGTGGAGGAGGAGGAAGAGGAAGAGGAAGAGGAAGAGGAAGTGGAAGAGGAGGAGGAGGAGGAGGAAAAATAGTCGAGTCACGAATGAAAAATCTCCCAGTGTCGCACTACATACTGTACTCTAATAGGTTATGCTTAATGCATGGTCATCACTTTCCTCAGTAAACACAATTTCAGCGTTAAAGATGGAGCAGACGCCAGGAGGTGCTTAGCCGCGGTGCTCATCTCCCTAACTTATGCCTTTGAGCCTGTAAAGGGTTATTCACTGTCCTGGAATACAAGGTCTCTGCATTTTCCAGGTTGCCTCCCCTATTTCTTTCTTTACATGTGTCATCCTATTTCCACCTTCTATTTCCACCTCCCCCCATTATTTTTATGAATGGATGACATATGTAGTCTGGTGGATGGATTATTATTATATTTCTTTTTCCTTCCTCTGAGCATCTTGTTAAAAAAAGAAAGTGCTCATTTTTCTACCAACCCATATAAGGAGGATAGACACCCGGGTCGAGTGGCAGCAGCTGTCCGCAACAAGATTCGAACCCGGGAGCTTTTGTGTCGGCAGCTTCGTAGTCAACAATTCTAACTACCCATCCATCTCGTCGACTAGCCTAAATCTCTCGTTGGAACACATCACGTCATTTTGGACTCAACACGTCACTGCTATATTGCATTGTCTATTTATCTATTGCCAGACGCCTCAATCCCATAAGGGGTGGCCATAAACAAATCGCCTCCATGTCGCCATGTCCAATGCCACTTCACTGCCTTGCTCCCAGCTCAGACATCCCTCTCTCATATACCACACCATTCCATGCCTCCATCCCATACTGCATTGTGGTAGTGTTAATATTACTGGGATTCACCTTAACATAGGCAGGTTGATATGTGAGAGGTGAGAAGTGAAGATGGGGAAGAAAGAGGAACGGTAATGAAGATGGGCTGAATGATGAGGTTAGAAGACAGGTAAAGAGATCGATAGATAGGCAGAGACAGATAGATATAGACATACAAATAGATAGACAAGCAAATATAGACAGATACAGACATGCAGAGAGAAAGAGAGAGAGAGAGAGGCGGCTGAAGAAGTGCTGAATATAGGTCTCTCTCTTAATATCATCCGAGGTCATGGGGTCAGAGGGGAAGGTCAAGGCAAGGTCAAACTGGGTCAGGAATCGAGTGAGCTGTGTGAGGTTAAGAGTAAAAGAAAATACTTGAATTACTATGAGTTGTTAGTATATATGGTTGAAGGTGAGTTGGGTCTCTCTCTCTCTCTCTCTCTCTCTCTCTCTCTCTCTCTCTCTCTCTCTCTCTCTCTCTCTCTCTCTCTCTCTCCAGTGTTATAATGAGATAAAAAGGTGTAGTACGCAAAGTAAGTCGGTAAAGGAGAGATGTTACGGAGTCTGTGTCACCTACGTAGGCTTAAGGTCCAGTCAGTAGGTTATCGAACGGTAAAGCGAGAGAGAGAGAGAGAGAGAGAGAGAGAGAGAGAGAGAGAGAGAAGGGGGGAGGGACAGGAGTGTAAGGTATGAATAGAGAATAAATAGGGGAAAAGGAGAATGGGGTAACACACACACACACACACACACACACAATACAGAACGAGAAATGAGAGGAGAGGGATGAGGAATGAGGAGAGGGTTGAAGTGTGGTAGTGAGGAGTTTCTGGCTAGGGAGTGAGGAAAGGGAATGACAAGGAGTTTACACTGAGGAGAAGGAAGATGGGTATGAGGTATGGCTGTGGTGGCGGTGGCGGTGGTGTGGTAGTGGTGTGGCAGTGTGTGGTTGTGGTGGTGGTGTGGTTGTGTGTGGTTGTGGTGGTGGTGTGGTAGTGTGTGTTGGTGGTGTGGTAGTGTGATGGTGGTGGTGGTGTTGTAGTGTGTAGTGGTGATGGTGTGGTTGTGTGTGGTGGTGGTGGTGGTGGTGGTAGTGGTGGTGTGGTGATAGTGTGTGCTGCTAGTATGTGGTGGTAGTGGTGGTGGTGTGTGGTGGTGGTGTGGTAGTGTGTGCTGGTAATGTGTAGTGGTGATTGCGTGGTTGTGTGTGGTGGTGGTGGTGTGGTAGTGTGTAGTGGTGGTGGTGTGGTAGTGTGTAGTGTTGGTGGTGTGGTAGTGTGTGGTGGTGGTGGTGGTGGTGAGGAGTGAGGGTATGGGTTAGGAGTGGGGCGGGTGTAGTGAGGGGTGTGGTGGTGTAGCGGTGTTGGTGCCTGGGGGAGCCTGGTGTGCCGCTGTAATGTGCTGCTTACTCCTCTTTATGTGCTCACCCGTCTGCTGTCTCTGTCTTCACCTCCTGTCTTGTGCTTTCACTCTGTTTTCTCACTTCACCGACCTCAGCCATCTACCATGTTCTGCTCTCTCTCTCTCTCTCTCTCTCTCTCTCTCTCTCTCTCTCTCTCTCTCACTGTATTTACCTCCGAGAGCGAGGATGGAGGAATGCCTGTTTGTCTGTCTGGACACAAGGTATCGATATATATATATATATATATATATATATATATATATATATATATATATATATATATATATAATCATCTTCGGATTTCAATTAAATCTGGTGGATAGGTGGGTCTTGCGTCAAGAAAGAGTTGATTAGATTTTGAGGTGGATTCGGATGCAGAAGTACGTATTTTTTTGGGGAGGGGGGGCATCGGCGGAGGTATGCCTTCTATGATTTGTGTAACAGGGCCGACTACGACAGTAAAATTGTTTGCCTCCGCCAATAACGTGGGACGGAGGTAGATTTATAAATAATAAAATTTGTTAGCGTTTCTCTTAACCTCCCGTCATGTGCCCTCTCTCTCTCTCTCTCTCTCTCTCTCTCTCTCTCTCATTTATGTCCATCTGGTGCTCTCTGTCGCTCTGTTGACCTGCTGTGTAGTATTATCCTACTGTTTTATCTCTGTTGCCTGTGTGTGTGTGTGTGTGTGTGTGTGTGTGTGTGTGTGTGTGTGTGTGTGTGTGTGTGTGTGTGTGTGTGTGTGTGTGTGTGTGTGTGTGTGTATGTGTGTGTGTGTGTGTGTGATTCATTATAGTGTCTTACATTTGATATTCTCGTGTGTGTGTAGAACTTTCATGATATTGTAATGGAGTAGACCGCGGCGTTTTGAGTTGCAATGTGTGCGTGTGTGGGGGGGGGGATTGCTGGTGGTTTAGTGGATTTAAGCGCCTGGCGGGATGAATGTTAGGTGATACAGGCAGAGGTTTTAGCCCATAAGAGTGGATGGAGTTTTTTTTTTTTTTTTTTTTTTTAATGCTAACAGGGATGTAGGTTTAAGAAGCTCCCTAACACCTCTGACAAAGTGATTTATTTTGCCGACCTCACCTGTGCTACTGAAATCATTCTAATGTCACCATCCTCTGCAAATATAGCGTACAAAAAGGTACTAGCCATCCCCGTATCCAAAATAAATCGATAAGGAAGAGGTGTTAGGGAGCTTCTTCAACCGCCGAGAATACGGTCCCAGAGAACAAGCCTATGAGTAGTCTCTCTCTCTCTCTCTCTCGGTATATATATATATATATATATATATATATATATATATATATATATATATATATATATATATATATATATACAGTATATATGGCCATTCATTATCCTTAAGTATCCATTACTACAGCAGTCTAGCTCAGTGTTCCTACGCTTGGCAAAGAGTAATCTATGGCATTGTTTACTGTTGCCATTAACAGATCACGGTGCTGTTATGGTGATGCTGTGTGTCGCTAGTGTTAAATTTGTGTTGGTGTGTTTGATGGCGATGGTGGATGGTGAGTGTGTCGTGTATGTTATGGCCTGTTTACCTCGTGTCTTCCTCATACGCTGTTACCTCTTTACCTCTTATCGCTACACCTTATCTCAGTTCGTAGCCATTCCTCTTCCGTTCATACTCTCCTTTTCCTCTTCTTCTCCCTTCAATTTTCATCCGTTCCTCTTCCAGTCTATGCACCCCTTTTCTCTTCTTCTCATTCATTTCTCCTCCTCTTCGTCTTTCTTCATTCATTCTTCAATCCTTCCTTCTCATTCATTCTTCTTTCTCTCTATTCCTTTACCCCTCCTCTTTTTCCAACCTTCTCTCTTCACCCCTTCATTTCTTCTCCTTTCTTCATTTCTTCTCATCACTTCATCTCCTCCTTCTCCTCCTCAACATCTCTCTTTCCTCCTCCCTTTGTCTTCTTTCCACCCCATTATTTCTTCCTCTTCCTGTCTCATACCTCTTCCTCTTTCTTCACTCCTTCCTGTTCCTTTATTCTTCCTCTCCTCTTCCTCTCTTCCAGCTTTTTTCTTTTTCTCCTTCCTCTCTGTTCTAATGTATCCACCCTTTCTTCTTCATTTTCCTCTCTCCTCACATTTTCTCCCGCTCTCGTCACTCTCTGTCTGTCTGTCTGTCTGTCTGTCTGTCTGTCTGTCTCTCTCTCTCTCTCTCTCTCTCTCTCTCTCTCTCTCTCTCTCTCTCTCTCTCTCCCATCCTTTGTCCTTCTCATGGTTTATATTTACCTCTCTCCATACCTTTCTTTCTCTTATTTTTTTTTCTTCCTTTCAGTTCTATGTACTCCTTCACTATCCTTATTTTCTACTCTCTCTCTCTCTCTCTCTCTCTCTCTCTCTCCCCTTCATTAGATATCCTGGGGGGGGGGGTCCATAAACTGGTCTTCACTAGAAACTCAGTACAATGTGGGGACGGCTCAGTCTGCTGGTATGGGCGTGGGTATGGCAGTGGGTGTGGGAAATGAATAAATGATGCATGCGTAGTGGAAGAGAAGTGTTACATATGGACCATCTTACGTTACTGATGGCTTTTTATTTTGCCCCCCCTCCCCTCTCTCTCTCTCTCTCTCTCTCTCTCTCTCACACACACACACACACACACACACACACACACACACACACACACACACACACACACACACACACTTCACCTTTCTGCATTTCTCAACTCTTCCTCTTCCTCAACCTCTTCCTCCCCTTCACCTTTCGACCTCTCCACTCTTTCCCTCTTCCTCCATTCTCCTTTCCCCTCTTCTGTTTCGTCCTTCATTACTCTCTCTCTTCCACGGCTCATATTCTTCCTCTTGATCTCTGTCATCTTCCTCTATCTTCACTCAGTCCTTTCTTCTTCATACTTGTTCCTCCTTTCATTATTCCCTTGTTTCTTCTTCCTTTTTCGTCACTCATTTTCTATTGGCCAGCTCCATGCTTGCCTTATTGCTAGTCGCGTTTTCTTTCTTTCATGTATTCTTGTATTCTTTCTTGTGTATTTGTGGCAGTCACTTCTACCCTTCAGAATTAACCGATTCCGACCAAACTTGGACAAATGACCAGCCTATGACCTAGCTGTGTCCGCAAGGTTTTGCTTGCTAGACAACTACTCCCTGCCTAGCAACGACCGAAAAAAAAAAAAAAATGCTGTTATCGTACTTTCCACGTTTTTAGGTGTAGAAGTATTAGTAATGGGTGTAGAAAGCTCTGACTTCTTTAGGCGTAATCTGGAGGTCGTTCCCTACTGGACGTGTGCCGTCCATTTCCATCCGTCTGCTCTAGTTTACGAGTGGCAACACTGCAAAAATTGGCCTCAGCGTCCCTGGCAACAGTACCGATTTTCAAAAATCCCCCCCCCCACAGTTGCCCAGCGGCTCAATGCAATTGAATGAAATTTTGCATGCTTTTAGACGCTGACTAGTACTACAACTTTCTATCGTATACCTGTGTGCTACGTTGGCCAGGTCGGGGGTCAAAGTTCATCATATGCAAAAACGGTGAAAATATCTAAAATCATTACTGTGCTCACACGAAATGCTAAGGCTCCAATGATTATTAAGCCAGGGCCATGATTCTTGGGTGGAATGTTGCACTTGAGTACCTTCATATAGAAAAGACATTCAGTGTTGAAACTAACTTCCGGTCGCTGGTAACACCACATATAACTTTTACCTCGGTCAGGTCAGTCTTGGGCTGCTTAGAGCTGGCTATCTTTGCCTACTGGCTTGTTTCGCTTTCTCACTCTCACCTGTTTCTCTTTCCGGTTTTTCACCTCCATCCATTAGAGTCTCTCTCTCTCTCTCTCTCTCTCTCTCTCTCTCTCTCTCTCTCTCTCTCTCTCACCTCCCACGCATTAGCTACCCTTGTCATTGTCTCACGGCGCCAATGGTTAGCGATTTAACCTTCAAGTCTGCAGTCATTGTCTTTCACTCCCCCATCACCTTACTTGTGGGAAGTGTGTGTGTGTGTGTGTGTGTGTGTGTGTGTGTGTGTGTGTGGATTGGGTGCTGGTGGTGCTGAAGTGTTAGATAAAGAGTTGGAGTCCAGGGAATGGTTGAGGGTAATAGTTCACATTTCGCCTCAGGGATGGGACACTGGTCACTCTTGCTTTAAGTGTTTCGATGATTAGCCTTTCCTCGGGCCCCTACGCTCCTAATATCAGGGGTTACGTGATAGGGTGATAGATAAGTGACAGAATGATAGATAGTAGTGATAAGGTGATAGATAGTGGTGATAGGGTGATAGTAATGTGATACGGTGATAGATAGTGGTGATAGGATGATAGATAGTAGTAGTGATAGATAAGTGACAGAATGATAGATAGTAGTGATAAGGTGATAGATAGTGGTGATAGGGTGATAGTAATGTGATACGGTGATAGATAGTGGTGATAGGATGATAGATAGTAGTAGTGATAGATAGTAGTGACAGGGTGATAGACAGTAGTGATAGGGTGATAGACAGAAGTGATAGGATGATAGATAGTAATGATAGGGTGATAGATAGTAGTGATAGGGTGATAGTGGTGATAGGGTGGTAGATAGTAGTGACAGGGTGATAGATAGTAGTGACAGGGTTATAGATAATGATAGGGTGATAGATCGTAGAGTGATAGGGTGATAAGTACACAGTGATAGGGTGATGGATACCAGAGTTCATGGGAGATCAACTTTCGAAAAAAATATATACATTACGTTTTTCCACTAGACTGGCACAGATATTTTCCTTGTGCAGCTTATTTCACACAAGTCAGCAGTAGAGAAAGACAAGGCTACGACTCAGCATCCTTTTCATTACACTTCTTCGTATATGAGGGAAGGGGGAGTGAGTTGGGGGGAGGGTAGTCAAATGGTGGGTGACAGAGCGACTTGGAAGCGTTTTGTCTGCGGCCACCCTTTGCGGGATTATTATACCGTCATCTTAAAAGAAAAAAAAAGTACATATATTCACTGCTGTTTACAATTCTCATTGGCTGTGACCTCTGCTAAGTTTTCTCTCACCTTTCCCTCAAGTACTTCCTCTCCCTCTCTCCCTCCTTCCCAGGCATTCACTCTCTCCTTCATAAACTCACACGCCATTTCTTCCTCCCTCCCTTACTCCCTCCGCTTCTCCCTCCCTCCCTCACACTTCCTTTTCCCCTCCCTCACTCTTCCCCATTCCCTCTCCCCTTCCCTCCCTCACACTTCCTTTTCCTCTCCCTCATTTTCCAACACTCCCTTTCTCCCTCCTTCCCTCACAGTCCCTTTCTACCCCTCCTTCTCATGCCCTCTTTCTTCCCTCTCTCACTCACTCTCCCTTTCTCCCCCCCCCCTCTCTCTCTAATACATATAAATTTTAAAGCAGGAAGCAGAAGCGAATTATTCAGATCAAGTGAAGGACTATTTTTTAAAAAGAACAAGCACAGGAAGTTTGAGGTTTGTAAGGGGTTGGGTGGAAGGAGGAAAGAAGGAGGAGGAGGAGGAAGAAGAAGAAAAAGAAGAAGAAGAAAAAGATGATGATGAAGAAGAAGATGAAAGAAGGGGAGGAGGAGGGTGAATAGCAAGAGGAAGGTGACGATAGGGTAGAAAGGAGATTAGAGGAGGAGGAGGAGGAGGAAGGGAGAAGGAAGTGAAGGACAAGGAAGAGGAGGAGGAGGAGGAGGAGGAGGAAGGGAGAAGGAAGTGAAGGAGAAGGAAGAGGAGGAGGAGGAGGAGGAGGAAGAGGGATAGGAAGTGAAGGAGAAGGAAGAGGAGGAGGAGAAGGAGGAAGAGGAGTGAAGAAGAGCAGGGTGGAGGTGGGGGTGAGAGAATGTATGATTGTTGGGAATATCCTGTCTATTAGGGTAAGAGAGAGAGAGAAAGAGAGAGAGAGAGAGAGTGGGAGGGGGGTGCGTGCGATCCATGCATTTGCGTGGGCGTGCGCGTGTATAGAAGTATATATATATTAGTTGCGTGTGTATGTGTAATAGAAATAAAACATACGCTGTTTTGTCTTTCAAATGCACGTTGTAAATATTGTAATCTGTCTGTCTGTCTCTCTCTCTCTTTCTCTCTCTCTTTAAAACCCCTTACTCTCCCTTTCTTCTTTCCTTTTCTCTATCGCTGTTCCCTCCCTTCCCACTTTCCTCCCTTTCTTCCCTTCCGGTTTCTCTTCGTTCCCCCTCCCCCCTCTTATACCCTTTCCCTTCTCACTCCCATCGTCTCTCCTTTCCCCCCCTCTCTTTTTTCTCCATTTTCTCTTCCTCCCATTCCCTATCCCTCCTATCTCCTTCACTCCCCTCCCCTCCCAAGACCCGTGTCTCCCCCTCCCTCCTCTTCCCTCCCTTCCAGCTTTCTTGCTTCACGCCTGTCTCCCTCCTTTCCCTCCCTCCTTCTGTTCCTCTCCCTCCTCTCATCCTCATCACCCTCCCCTTCCCTATTTCCTCTCTGACGTCTTCTCTTCACTCTTCCTTCCGTCATCCTTTTCCTTTTCTCCCTTTCCTCCTCCACGTCCCCTTTTCCTCCCTTCTTTTCTTCCCTCATCCTTACCCCCCCTCTCTCTCCCTCTGTTTTCTTCCCTCAACCTTACCCCCCTCTCCCTCCCCGTCCCTTCTCGTCCCCTTCCTGCCCCCCCACTCTCAGGCATAACAAGTTCCCGTACGCGTCTGGGGATCATCGAACTCTCTGTGATAGGAAGTCATGGTGATGGTGAAAGAATCGTACCCAGCGTTTATGAAATTGTTGTACAGCCGGGTATTGTTCACTCCTCTTGATTATTTCCCAGGCTTGTGTGGTCTCCTTGTATTGTGTTATTTCTCACACTTGTATTTATCACACTTGTATTTCTCACACTTGTATTTCTCACACTTTTATTGCATTTATGGTCTATTAATATATTTCTCACTCGTCTGCTGTATTATTGTATTCTGTATTTCTCACACCTCTATTGTACTGATGTATTTTGTATTTCTCAGGTCTTTACTTCTCACTCCTGTGTCGTATTAATGTACAGTATTATGTATTTCTCACTCCTGTATCGTATTAATGTACAGTATTTTGTCTTTCTCACTCCTGTGTCGTATTAATGTACAGTATTATGTATTTCTCACTCCTGTATCGTATTAATGTATTAGGTATTTTTCAAACTTCTACAGTATTGAATTAATGTATTATGTATTCCTCACTCCCGTATCGTATTAATATATTCTGAATTTCTCACACTTCTTCTGTATTAATGTATCTCTCATATTTCTTCCTGTCTCTGACCTCCTAGGAAAATGACGGAAATTGTTGAGGGAAATGTAAAAATGAAGGTTTTGTTGGAGAATGACTGAAGCATATAATTTTTTGTACTTCTGAGAGAGAGAGAGAGAGAGAGAGAGAGAGAGAGCAATATAAGACGGGAAGAGACGGGCATGTTACACATTTTTAAGAGTGACGGAAAGTGAGAAATCTCTAATGTACTACAAATTTTTAAGACAGCGAGCGAGGAAGTGGAAAGCTATAATTCACTTCATCCATGGAGAGAGAGAAAGAGGGAGAGAGAGAGAGAGAGAGAGAGAGAGCAGACATACTTCCATGTAAGGTGCCATGAGAAGTAATGAGTACTGGAGAACACAGGATTTGCAAAATTTGTTTGAATGATTTGACCTTTGACCCAATAAAACCCATTACAAGTCCTAAAGCAAAAATGAAAAAAAAAAAAAAAAGGTATATATGCCCAAGGAACAATTGACACAAGGAAGAAGAGAAAGAAAGAAGAAAATAAAGAGAAGAAAGAAAAAGAAGGAAAGAAAGAAGATAAAAGAGGATAAAATAAGGAAAGAAAAGATAGAAGAAGAAGGAAAGAAAGATAAAAGAGGATAAAAGAAGAAGGAAAGATAAAAGAAGATAAAAGAAGGAAAAAAAGAAGATAAAAGAAGGAAAGAAAGAAGGTAAAAGAAGGAAAGAAAGAAGATAAAAGAAGAAAGAAAGATAAAAGAAGGAATGAAAGAAGGTAAAAGAAGAAGGAAAGAAAGAAGATAAAAGAAGAAAGAAAGAAGGTAAAAGAAGAAGGAAGAAGATAAAAGAAGAAGGAAAGAAAGAAGATAAAAGAAGAAGGAAAGAAAGAAGATAAAAGAAGAAGGAATGAAAGAAGATAAAAGAAGAAGGAAAGAAAGAAGATAAAAGAAGAAGGAAAGAAAGAAGATAAAAGAAGAAGGAATGAAAGAAGATAAAAGAAGAAAGAATGAAAGAAGATAAAAGAAGAAGGAAAGAAAGAAGATAAAAGAAGAAGGAAAGAAAGAAGATAAAAGAAGAAGGAAAGAAAGAAGATAAAAGAAGAAAGGAAGATAAAAGAGGACAAAAGAAGGAATGAAAGAAGATAAAAGAAGAGGGGAAGAAAGAAGATAAAAGAAGGAAAGAAAGAAGGTAAAAGAAGAAGGAATGAAAGAAGATAAAAGAAGGAAAGAAAGAACATAAAAGAGAGGAAGAAACTGAACGTATACAATATAATTTCTACGCTAGAAAAATTCAACCAAGAAAAAGGCCTCGTACTGAAGGGGTTACTGAAAGCTGTACCTAACTCCTTCAATCTGAAAACCCTCTACTAAGCTGAATAAAATCGTCTGACGGGAACAAAAATAAATAAACGAAGGAAAGCTGATACGATAAATTGGACTGTGAATTGCTTGGATGGATTACGGTGTGTTGTCAGGTGTGGCGGGTGACTCTCTCTCTCTCTCTCTCTCTCTCTCTCTCTCTCTCTCTAATTACGACTCAACCCTGGCAGTTATTGAGTGTTGGACACAATGGCTGCAGGTTACGGGTCAGGAGAGAGAGAGAGAGAGAGAGAGAGAGAGAGAGAGAGAGAGAGAAAGAGACAGACAGACAGACATAGGAGGGAAGAGTTTAAAAAAATACAAGACGGAAATGAGAGAGACAGACAGACAGACAGACAGACAGACAGACAGACAGAGGAGGGATGAGGTTAAAAAAAATACAAGACGGAAATGAGAGAGAGAGAGAGAGAGAGAGAGAGAGAGAGTGGGGGGGGTGCAATGAAAGGTAAGGAATCATCGCCATTGTTTTAAGACAATTAGTATTGTTTTTGTCTTATAGCTGGTGGGGTGCAGTACGGGGGGGATGAGGAAGAGGAAGTAGAGAGAGAGAGAGAGAAAGAAAGAGAGAGAGAGAGACAGAGAGAGAGAGAGAGAGAGAGAGAGAGAGAGAGAGAGGTTTGAACTGTAAAGAAAGATACTATGTGGAAGAGAGACAGACAGACAGACAGACACAGACAGAGAGCAGGGCTAGAGTTGATGCAAGTCACGAAAAAGTGCTGTGGAAACGATCAAGATGACAAACCCCTCCTATTAAGTTGTAATTATCTATCTATTTATCTGCCACTGAGCTGCATGAAATAAGCTGCATGAGGACGAAAATCTTGGCCAAGTTAAGGTAGAAGAACTATAGATGGACAGCGAAATTTACTCCAGTCTTTTTTTGATGCACACTTTCTCTTCCTTCCCTCTCCAGTTCCTCTTTACAGTCGATTTTTCTTCTCTTTTTTCCAAGATCATTTATTTCCTTGTTCCTTTAGCCCGTCCTCATCATTTTCATCGTTATCATCATTATTACCACAATCATCATATTCGTCATCACCATCATCATTATTATTATTATCATCTACATTATTCTTATCACCATCAGTATCATCATCATTAGTTGTCATCATTATTATTATCATCTCCATCGTCTTCATCATCATTATTCTACTCATCATTATCCTCATTATCATCATCATCCACCCCTCTTTTCCCACCTAAGGATTGGGCGAGGTAGGATCCAGATAATAAGAAAGAAAAAATCGATCAAAGAAGAACTTAACTAAAAATATACGCAAAGAAATGGGCCACACACTCATTCACTCACTATTCCAGCCCCCGGAATCCTGACCCTACCCTATTTTCATCAACATCCACACCTGCGCGATTTATGCCGTTATTCCAGTTACTTTTTATTTTTTTTTTCATTGCTAGCCTCTCACGCCAGAAAACCTCTCTCTCTCTCTCTCTCTCTCTCTCCAGTAGCCCTTTTTTCCACTTTCAAACAGCCATTTTTTTTTTTTTTTTTTCTAGGGCGGTTAGTTAAGAGCTGTATTAGGATTCTTAAGACCTGTTCCATACCGATTTATTTTACATATTCCACCTGAGCATTCTCTCTCTCTCTCTCTCTCTCTCTCTCTCTTGGGTTGGATATGGTTTTGTATATCAACATGACATCAGTAACGTAAAAAGGGATATTGAGGTACACATTGCTGAATAAATCGCTTAGGAAGAGGTGCAACGGATCCATACCGCCTCTGATGTATCCCTGTAAATCACTGAAAACATAGACTGACATATGGACGAAAGATAAGGGTATTTATGGAGATATTCTGTGTGGGAAAAACTGGCCTTGACAGCGATAAGAAATATGAGTTGCAAGAAATGGTCATCCTTGAGAGAGAGAGAGAGAGAGAGAATGGTGGTGTGAGGGAGGATGATAAGATGATAAATGAGAGTTAAATTAGGTTCAGAGAGAGAGAGTAGAATGATGAGTGGATGGAGGATGAGATGGCAAATGAGAGTAAGATAGAAGTAGAGAAAGGAAGGGGGGAGGGGGAAAGAACGCTGTGAAGTGGAGGATGAGACAGTAAATGAGAGTAAGGTGGGAATGGAGAGAGAGAGAGAGAGAGAGAGAGAGAGAGAGAGAGAGGTGGGTGGGGGACATGCAACCCAACCATCAACCTCCAAGCTAAAATGAATGTTGCATTGTGCAGTGCAACAAGACTCTCCCTTGATCCTAACGGCATCCACCCGACCCTACACAATTGCTGCACTATCAATATTGCAAGGTTAATTCAATTTTTACTGAGTTAGGAGAAGCAATGACTTTTCTTGCTTGTTATTGTTGTGGTGGGTACAGTTGTTGTTGTGGTGATGGTGGTGGTTGTGGTTGTTACTGCTGTGGTGGTGGTGGTGGTGATTGTTACTGCTGTGGTGGTGGTGGTGGTGATTGTTACTGCTGTGGTTGTGGTTGTTACTGTTGTGGTGGTGGTGGTGGTTGTGGTTGTTACTGTTGTTGTGGTGGTGGTGGAGGTTGTTGTTGTTGTCCCAGGTTCATCTGAAGAGTGAACCCGGTAGACTGCAGGCTAAAATTGCCCTTCTCCTTCAGTCCACCATACTTGTTCCGGGGAGATAGGAATGGAGTCGAGGGACGTTTGTATAGCCAGGCAGTTGATCCGTCCTGTTATATCAGTGCCGCCACATGAAGGCGTCTCTCCCTAGCACCATTGAAGAGGTGTAAACTACTGAAACGGTTATAAGGGCTTCAGGACAATTATTTACTTTTGGACTTGTCGTTTTCGTTTTCTTTGTTTCACCCTCCTCTCTCTCTCTCTCTCTCTCTCTCTCTCTCTCTCTCTCTCTCTCTCTGGTTATTTGACGTTGTTGGGGGATAGGATTGTTTTTTTTTTTTTCCCCATAAATTCCACTAACTACATCTAATGCCGCGTAATGTGTCCTAAGAAGGGGACGAGGTGTTTTGGTGAGGGATGAAGGATGCCATTTTTGTTGCGCGTGGCAAAGTAGTGCCGTCTGCATACACTGTAATCTCTTTGGTTTAGGTTATACGAGGTTAGTTAATTACAAGAGAGAGAGAGAGAGGGAGGGAGGGAGAGACCGCCTAGCTATATCAAAACAAACCACACAGGACGTACCCCACAAAAAAGAAAAAAAAAATAGAGAGGGAATAGACAAAAGTAAAATAAGAAACCCATACAGGTAATATAAATATTGACCGAGTTTTCAGCATTTTAGAATGTTTTTCTTTACAACAGCTTTTCATTAATAAATTCATAACACATATTTCCCAATAAATATCCTAATAATTCATCACGTTCTTACTGAGTTATGAGGTTATTATATTTTTGTGCTAAATTCCTCTTCTCGCCGTAAATATTCGGAAATTAGTGGAGGTCTTATTCAATTGTAAAGCAGCGAGTCTGTCTGTCTCTCTCTCTCTCTCTCTCTCAGGGATTCAGTAGAGGGCATACCTCCGTCACCATGAGCTATTCTTGTTTTACTGTTTCAGATTATGACCTTATCCTTGTTGTCTTACCTAGGATTTATTTCGAGAAGCGTGAGCAATAGATCATCTAAAGTAATACTAAAACTTTATCTAGCATTAGTAAGGCCACATTTGGACTATGCAGTACAATTTTGGTGTCCTTACTATAGAATGGATATTAATTCGTTAGAAAATGTACAGAGAAGAATGACAAAAGTGATACATGACGTCCGGAACCTGTCATATGAAGACAGACTGAAAAGACTAAGTCTGCATTCGCTAGAGAGGCGTAGAGTAAGGGGAGACTTAATTGAGGTGTTTAAGTGGATGAAGGGTATAAATAAGGGAGATATTAGCAAGGTACTTAAAGTGAGCATACAGGATAGAACTAGAAATAATGGTTTCAAACTAGAAAAATTCCGTTTCAGTAAGGAAATCGGTAGAAATTGGTTTGGTAACAGAGTAGTAGACGAATGGAATAAGCTACCTAGTAAAGTAGTTGCTGCCTCTTCCATTGAGAGTTTCAAGCATAGGCTAGATAAGCATATGACTAATAAGGGGTGGATATAGAAAATAGAAAATCTTATAACCAATACTAATTCATAATTTTTCCTTTTCAGGTTACACCATGATAGTCTCTATTCTCCTTTCACACTTTCCTGTAAAATGTCCACGCCAGTTTTTCTATACGGCGTGGTGTTCTTTCTGACTTTTTCCTGCCGGCTTCGGCTGGAGGGTTTGGAGGGCGGGGGAGAGCCTTCTTCTTTGCTATCCTTATCTCATTCTAGTAGTTCAGTTACTCTTCTAGGAGCTGCATAGCATGGGCCAACCGGCCTACTGCAGTTATCCTCTCTTCTTATGTTCTTACCTATCCTTTGTTCATTTTAAGTAGGCATAAAATTACCATCTGTAGCCTACGAATATGGTGCTAATCACGAAGAAGTGCCATGAAAAGGAAACAGGGTGGTAGCATTGTCTTATTCTGCCACTGAGCTACGGGAAATAAACTGCATAAGGACGAAAATCTCTGCCAAGTCAAGGAGAACGAAGTATAGACGAACTTCATTAAAATCTTATCATACTAGGGTTCATCTTCTCGTCGGTTGAGGAAGCTCCCGAACACCTTTTCCTTAGCGATTCATTTTTGTATACAGTTGGCTGATAACGTTTTTTTATTTTTTATTATTATTTATGCAGAGAATGTGATATTACAATGATTTAAGGAACGCAGAAGAGGACGGTAAGGTGCAACAAGCAAAATAAATCACTTAGGAAGATGTGTTAGGGAGCATCCTCAACCGACGAGAATACCGAGTTAGGTTTGGTATTTTAGGCGATTACAGAAGCTCCCTAACACCTAATCCTTACCTATTTATTTTTGGGTACGACTGGCTAATATCGTTCTATACGTTATTTATGCAGAGTATGATGATATTAGAATGGTTTAAGTAGCACAGAAGAGGATGGTAATACTGTATGTAATACGGTAAATGAATCGCTTAGGAAGATGCGTTTGGGAGCCTCCTTAACTGACGGGGATACAGGTCTTGGACTGAAGCGCTTGTCGGAGGGAGTGAGAACCTGGATGAGTTTTTTCTTGTGTGTGTGTGTGTGTGTGTGTGTGTGTCTCTCTCTCTCTCTCTCACACACACACACACACACACACACACACACACACACACCGTCTCTGTCTGTCTGTCTGTCTGTCTCTCTCTCTCTCTCTCTCTCTCTCACACACACACACACACACACACACACACACACAATACCGGTGGTGCAAACGAATGACAAATGATCGCTACCTTGTCATATTTCTTCGCTCAGCATTTTTTATAACCTGCATTGTCTGAGGCCTGAAGGTATTTCCATGTCAGAATATCAGTGTCTATCATAATTTTCCACAATGTTTCGTAGGGGCTGTTTCAGAATGTATCGTGTGGAGGTTTTCAGAATGTTTAGTTTGTCATATATTCTCTCTCTCTCTCTCTCTCTCTCTCTCTCTCTGTTTATAGTGGCTTTTCAAAATAGAATTATTCCAGAATGTTTAGTTGTTTCGTATATTTTCGCTCGTTTTATTTATTTTTCGATTTCCTACAGTAATTTTTCATTATGTTTAGTATGGCTTATTTCAAAATGCTTAGTGTTTTTCAGAATGTTTCACTTTTTTGCATATTTTTTTACTCACAATATATTTTTTTTTTTTACAATGTTTGATAAAATTTTTGCATATTTGGACAAGGGTTGTTTTAAAATATATCAATAGTGTTTCACATTTAATTTTCACTTACTTTCGCTCACGTAAATATTTGGATGTGGATGTGATAGGAAGCATTGGGAGAAACACACTGAGGTGGTTTGGCCATGTGGAGAGGATGGAGAGTGAGAGACTGACAAGGAGAGTGTATGTGAGTGAGGTGGAGGGGAGGAGGGAGGAGGAGGCCAAGGATGAGATGGAGGGATGAAGTGGAGAGATATATGAGAGGGGGAGGGTGAGCTGGGAGCAGGGCAGTGAAATGGCGGGGGACAGGGCGACATGGAGGCGATTTGTTTGTGGCCACCCCTTACGGGATTAAGGCATTTGGCAATAGATAGATAGACAGATAAATATTTAATTGTTGTGTTTGTGATAATTTCTCATAATGTTTAGTCGGGTTTCAGATTTTTTAATATATTTTTCATAATATTTAGTGGGGTCTCAGTTATTTTTATAGTTTTCAGAATTATGGAGTTTCAGATTTAAAATATATATATATATATATATATATATATATATATATATATATATATATATATATATATATATAATGTTTATTAGTGGGATTTCAGATTTTTTAATAGATTTTTCATAATGTTTAGTGGGGTTTCAGATTTTTAAAGATTTTTCATAATGTTTAGTGGGGTTTCAGTTTTTTTTTTAGTTTTCATAATGTTTAGTGGTATTTCATATTTTTTCATATTTTTTCAGGATGTTTAGTGGTTTCAATTTATTTCGCTTTTATTTTGATGTCTGGTTTTAATCTCTAGGCTGTTGTTTCAGTGTGTAGCAGGGGTTATATTAGAATGTTTAGTTCATATTCACAATGTTTAGTTTTTTCTCGTTTCTCATTCGTGTGTTTATAGGCGGGTGTTGTGATGCCAGGCGTGGAGGTTTATGGCAGTGGTTACCAGTGTTTAGTGAGGGGTTGCAGGATGGTTGGTAGTTGTAGTGGTGTTTGTAGTAGTAGTAGTAAAGTAGTAACAGTAGTAGCAACATCAGCAGCAGCAATAGTAGTGGCAGTAGCAGCAGCAATAGTAGTAATAGTAGTAGCAGCAGCAATAGCAGTAGCTAGTAGTAGTAGCAGCAGCAATAGTAGTAACTAGTAGTAGTAGCAGCAGCAATAGCAGTAGTAGTGGTAGTAGCAGCAATAATAGTAGCAGCAGCAGAAATCGTAGTTGCAGTAGCAGCAGCAATAGTAGTAGTCGTAGTAGTAGTAACCCTAGACTCCTCGGGACTTGAACTCAGTGGACTGCAGACCCAAGCTGCCCTTGTTTTCCAGTCCACCATCTTCCTTTCCGGGGACAGGGAGAGGATTGAGGGACGCAGGTATAATTGGGTAGCTCCACCTCCCGGTTATATCAGGGCCACCACGTGAAGGCTCTCTCTCTCTCTCTCTCTCTCTCTCTCTCATCGTAGCCAAGGATCTAATGCTTTTTTTTCTCTCTCTCTCTCTCTCCTTTAGTTCCGATTAAGATGGCAAGATTGTTGTGCGATGAAAATATTGAGAGAGAGAGAGAGAGAGAGAGAGAGAGAGTCCCTCGTCCCTTCCCTTGACCCCCTCACCCCCTGACTCCCCCCTCACTTTACCACAGTCACGCTCCCCCCCCCACTCTCTCTCTCTCTCTCTCTCTCTCTCTCTCTCCAAAACTGCTTTTTTTTCTATCCATAACTTACTCTTTTTCTGTCCCTCTCTCTAACCCTCTCACATTCCTACCTTTTTTGCTCTCGGATACGGGTTCTTGAGAGAGAGAGAGAGAGAGAGAGAGAGAGAGAGAGAGAGAGAGTGAATAGGTGAGTGAGCGGGGCTGTGTATGCACATTTTTGTGTGTGTCGAAAAGAGAACTCAAAGCTGTATTCCTGAGAGAGAGAGAGAGAGAGAGAGAGAGAGAGAGAGAGAGAGAGAGAGAGAGAGAGAAAGTGAACGAGAAATAGCTTAACAGACAATCATGGAGAGAGGTCAGGGAAAAATGTGAGGGAGAGATGGAGTAAGTGTGAGAGAGGGAGAAAGTGTGATAGAGGGAGGGAGGAAATGAGATATCTCTGATGGAAGGTGCCAGTGTGGTGTATAGGGATTTGTGAGCTAGCTTTAAAACCCTTCACTGCGATGACTTTACTTATTTTTATTCCTACTCTCTCTCTCTCTCTCTCTCTCTCTCTCTCTCTCTCTCTCTTTTTCGAACTTGGCTCAGGAATTGTCATCTCCCCATCTTGAATGCTGAGTTGTAAGAATAATGCTGGTCACAAAGAAGTGCTGTGGAAAGGGTTTAGATTCTATGTATATATAATCTTATTCTGCCAAGATTCTGCATAATACTCAGTGCTAGTCATGAAGAAGTGCCGTGGAAAGGATGTAAAGCCGTTGTGCCAATTTGTCATTTAGTTGTAACAAGAGATTAACACTTGAACAATAGTCACGAAGAAGTGCTATGGAACTGATACAGAGCCGTAGTATTGTCTCATCTGCCATAGAGGTAAAATATGTGAAATAAGCTTTAAAAGGACAAAAATCTTGTGCAGGTTAAAGTGAAGGTACTGTGATGTGAGAAAGATGACGGAGGAGCATGAGAAGACAGGTGCACCTAATTAGGCTGTGACACCTGGCCGTACCACTCCTCTCACCCCCTAACCTCACTGCCCTCCTCTCTCCCCCATGCCCTCACCTGCTACCTTTCTCTCACCCTTACCCCCACCTCCTCCTCTCACCCTCACCTACACCCCCTCCTCTCACCCTCATCCCTTCCTCACCCCATTTTCTCTCCCCCTCACCTCCTCCCCCACCCTCGCACCACCTGTCGTAACCTCTGAACTCTCCCTCCCCATCCCTCTCATTCCTCCTTTCCCTTTCCCCTTCCAATATAAGTAAAAAAAAAAAAAAAATGGAGTCTTCAATAGCCAAACAATATAAACAACAGGAACACAAAATTAGCCCAAGATTTCTCAGAGGACATCAATCAAATCTCTTCCACACAAGCAAAATTCTTATACACCCTGCCTATAGTGGAGCCGTCCCAAGAGCAAAAAGTGGCCACAACGCATCTTCAGAAGTTATCAGTGTGAAAACAACTCGGAATATCAGGTATTGGGCCCCAAGTCTCCCTCTGTCTGTATTTCCTACTTCCTATGATCTCCAGTGTTTCAAACGCAATGTGTCCAGGCATCTCGAAATGAACGGATCTTGAATTTGACTCTCTTTTGTTTTGTTTTTGTTTTTTTCTTGGAAGGAACTGTTTTGCTGGCTTAGCCTTTGGTTCCTTCTTACTCGCATAAAAAAGTGGTTTCATGTGTAGTTTTCTTTAAACCGTTTCAAAATATTTCATCACACACACACACACACACACACACACACACACACACACACACACACACACACACTTTCTTTACCCCTCATTAATTACAAAAACAATTATATTCAGTGACTAGCCTGACCAATCTTTTTTTTTTTCTATGAGAGAGACAGAGAGAGAGAGACAGACAGACAGACAGACAGAGGATGGCAGAGGGAAGAAACAGGAGGGAAAAAATGATGAAATAAGTGAAAATGAAAAAAGAATCAGATGAAGAAAGAGAAAGAGAAGGGGAGGAGGAGGAAAGATGCGTGAGGAAGGAAGAGGAAAGAAAGGTAAAGGAAGTAAAGGAGAGAGAGGAGGAGAGGAGAGGGAACAATGAGAAGGAAGGAGCAAGGAGGGAAAGAAAGGAAGGAAAAACAAGTGGGAAGAAAATAGCTACATGAAGGAGGAAGAAACGAACAGGAAGGGAGGGAGGGAAGAGGAAGTAGGAAGAAGAATGCAAGAGGGAGGGAAGGAGGGAAGCCAGCGTGGGAGGAAGAAAGGAAGAGGAAGGGAGGGACGGAGGGAAGAGGAAGTAGGAAGATGAAAGAGGGAGGGAGGGAGGGAAGCCAGGGTTGGAGGAAGGAAGAGGGAGGGAGGGAAGAACAACGTACTTGAGAGGGAAGGGGGAAGAAGGAAGAGATGGAGAAATGAGTGAGGAGGGAAAGGAGAGAGGAGAGGAAAAGAGAAGAGATTGGTGAAGGAATAGGAAGGGAAAAAGGAAAGAACGAAATACATGGAGAGAGAGAGAGAGAGAGAGAGAGAGAGAGAGGACATTAAGGTAACGGAGGGAAGGGTGTTGGCCGAATCAAGGGAGGAAGTGAGAAGCAGCATCCGCAGTAGTGATGATGATGATAGTGATGTTGATGGTAATGATGATGATGATGATGATGATGCTCTTACTATCTTACCATCCCAAGGACAAGGGTTCGAATCCTGGCCCCAGTACACCCACCAGTGAGATGATTAAGTATTTTGATGCAACTTCTGTTTACTCTTGCTTGTGTGTGTGTGTGTGTGTAAAGAAGGGATTTGTGTGAGCGTATTGGTGTGTGTGTGTGTGTGTGTGTGTGTGTGTGTGTGTAAAGAAGGGATTTGTGTGAGCGTATTGGTGTGTGTGTGTGTGTGTGTGTGTGTGTAAAGAAGGGATTTGTGTGAGCGTATTGGTGTGTGTGTGTGTGTGTGTGTGTGTGTGTGTGTGTGTGTGTGTGTGTGTGTGTGTGTGTGTGTGTGTGTGTGTGTGTGTGTGTGTGTGTGTGTGTGTGTGTGTGTGTGTGTGTGTGTGTGTAAAGAAGTGATTTGCGTATGAACGTGTGTGAATATGTCTGAATATGATGGAGTGTGTACGTGTACGGAAAAGGTCCGTGAATGAGCATGTATGAATGTGCACACGTATGATGAAATGTGCACATGAATGTCTATGAGGGAGAAAGCGGATATGTATAATGTTTGCAATGCACGTGAGAGAGAGAGAGAGAGAGAGAGAGAGAGAGAGAGAGAGAGAGAGAGAGAGAGAGAGAGGATACACTCTGTCGTTTGGGAAGGAATGAGAAGTAGGGAAGGCATGACACAAAATATTGAACGAGTATTGTTTCACATACTTTTGCCCATCACTGTATATAACAATGCATCGTGAATAATACCTGTGAATAAAGTGAATGCGACAGGTGGGTCGGTGTGAAATTTCGAAATGAATGATGAATGATGTGGCGTAACTTTCTTTTTTTTTTTTTTTTTTTTTTTGCGTATGGGTGCAGACGTGACTGGCTCGACCCCCACATCACCAGGACACATGTACGGAACAGTGCTGGGAGGGGGAGGGGGAAATGGGGGTGTGAGGGAGGGAGGGGATGGGGGAGAAATGGGGAGAATAAGAGAGATAGGGGGATAGCAAGGAGAAATAGGAGGGTGAGGGGGGGAAGAGGGGGAGAAATGGGGGGAATGAGAGAGTGGGGGGAAGGGGGAGAAATGGGGAGAATAAGAGAGGAGGATATAGGAAGGGGAAATAGGGGATGAGGGGGAAAAATGGGGGAGAATGGGAGGAAATGGTGATGGGAATGGAAGAGGCAGGGGATGGAAGGGAGTAGAGAGGGGAATGAGAGAGGGAGGTGATGGAATGGAGAAATGAGAGAAGGGGAAGGAAGAAGCGAGAAAGGAAGTACGGGGTATGAGAGAAGTGAAATAAGGAAGAGGGAATGAGAGGAGGAAGAAAGAAAAGTGGAGGGAAATGGAGAGAAAGAGAGTGGGAGGGGATGGCTATGGAGAAGAGGAGTAAGAAGTTAACAGTAGTGAAAGGGGGTGGAGAGAAGTTGAAATAGGTAGAAAGAGAGGAGGTGGAGAGGTAGAAGGGGGGGATGAGAGGGGAGAAGAGGGAGATGGAAGGTAAAAAAAAGGGAGAAGATTTGGTAAAAGATGAGGGAGGAAGGAGTAGGACGATGCTCAGAGTTAAATTAGGGAAGTAGAAAGAGGAATGATGATGATGATGATGATGAGGAAGGAGAAAGCTGAATAACCAGTGAATGAAATAAGTGAACACATGAATGATAAAGACCAGTCGATAACAGGTAGGTTTAAGGGGCAGTAAGTAGGCGTAATAAATATGAATGATAATATGTATGACCAGCCAATAATCAGCTGTATATTCGTTGTGATGTCGATTACTATAAAACACTGTAAAATGAATAACAACGCAGTGAATAAGCGTAATAAAACAGTGAATAATCGGGAAGTAACATCAATGAATAAAGATAGGCCGGTGAAAGATGAATAACGAATACTGAAAAATGTATGGGCATAATAAATGGAAAGAGGCAAGATAGCGGAAAAACAGAGTAATAAAAGCAATGAATTATTAGTCACTGAGAGAGAGAGAGAGAGAGAGAGAGAGAGAGAGAGAGACTAATATAACAAAAAAAATAAGGCATTAGAAACGTCAGCAAATTTGACACTTGGAGAGGATGGAGAATGAGAGACTGACTAGAAGAGTGTGTGTGTGCGTGTGTGTGAAGTGGAGGGGGAGAGGATGGAGAATGAGACTAACTGGAAGTGTGTGTGTGTGTGTGTGTGTGTGAGGTGGAGGGAGAGAGGATGGAAAATGAGAGGCTGACTAGAAGTGTATGTGAGTGAGATGAAGGGGAAGAGGATGGGGAATGAGAGACTAACTAGAAGAGTACGTAAGTGAGGTGAAGGGGGAGAGGAATAGAGGATGGAGAGTGAGAATGACTGGAAGAGTGTACGTAAGTGAGGTGGAGAGGATTGAGAATGAGAGACTAACTTGAAGAGTGTGTGTGAGGTGGATGGGGGGAGGATAGAGAGTGAGACTGACTAGAAGAGTGTGTGTGAGTGAGGTGGAGGGGTAGACCAAGAATGAGATAGAGGGATGGAGTGGAGATATAATATGAGAGAGGGTGTTGTTGAGATGGAGGGAGGGATACCAGAGGGAGAGGACGGGACGACGTGAAGACGATTTGTTTCTGGCCACCCCATTCGGGATTAAGGCGTCTGGCTATAGATGGTTAGAAAAAATAAATGAGTAATGAATAAAGTTACGGAGTGAATAACCATGAATAACAAAGCAGTGAAAAACGCATTACTCCAGTCCTTTCACCTTAACTTGGTGTAGATTTTCGTCCTTTTGCAGCTTATTTCACGCAGCTCAGTGGCAGAAAAAGACATAGCTGTGGATCTACATAGAGCACTTCTTCGTGACTGGCATCATATTCCAGTGCTAATCTATCGGTACAACCCAACGTTCAAGACGGAGATGGCAATTTAAGGCAAAGTTAAAATACATGAATAAAGTTATGCAATGAATGACATGAGTAATAGACAAGGATATGAAGTTGAAGGATGATGTATAACCCAGTCAGCTAGGAATGAATGATGAATACGCCGACAAATAGTTATGCACTGAATAAGAAAAACACGATAAGATATGAATAACTAATAAAAGAAATGAATAATCCAGCTTAGTTACACAGTGAATATTGGATGGACAAGACAATGATAACTCAGTAATAAGACATGAATAACTCAGTAATAAGAGATGAATGACATGAAAAATAGGCATGAATAACTCGTTAATAATAATGAATAAAGAAGAATGAATAAAGGTGAATAAAGCAGCATAGTTATACATGAATAAGAGTGTGAATAAGGCCTATAAACACTGCAAGACTCTATGAATAACTCCTTAATAAGAGATGAATGACATGAAAAACACTGAGATACGAATAACCTGTTAATAATGAATAAAAATGAATAAACCAGCATAATTATACATTGCATAAGAGATGAATAAGCTAGTGAATAAGGCCTAAAACAGGGTAAGATGGCATGAATAACTCGACAGTAAGAGATGAATAATTATATCTACACAGTGAATAACTATGTGTGACCCTGAATAGGAGATGTATAATTAGGTTTATGTAGTAAACAAGGGATGAATAATGAACAGCAGTGAATGAGATGAACACATGAACCTACACAGCAAATGAATGATGAATAACCTGCCAAATTACTTCAGTGAATGAGTAGTGAATAATGAAAAATCCTGTGGATGACGTTATGCAGCGTGAACAAAATAACTCATGAATATAATAATAACAGTTGAATAAAATATGAATAATCTAATGAACCTAGTGAATAAAACATGAATAAATCGATGAAGTTACGATGAATAATCCAGGGCAGTTACGCACTGAATAAGACATGAATAACTTGGTGAAATTAATGAATAACCCTGTAAATTTTTGCAGTGAATAAGACACGAATAAATCAGTGAAATTAATGAATAACAGTGTGAAGTTATGCAGTGAAGAAGTCATAAGCCAGTGAAGTTATGGATTAGGTAAAACAGTGAACAACCTATTGAAATTAGGCAGTGAATAACCAAGTGAATAAAGCATGAATAACCAAGTGAATAAAGCAATGAATAACCCAGTGAATAAAACGATGAATAGCCCAGTGAATAAAATAATGAATAACCCAGTGAATAAAATAATGAATAACCCAGTGAATAAATTAATGAATAACCCAGTGAATAAAATAATGAATAACCCAGTGAATAAAATAATGAATAACGCAGTGAATTACAATGAATAACCCGGTAAAGAAAATCATGAATAACAGTAGTTACGATGAATAACCGAGTGAATAAAACAATGAATAACGCAGTGAATTACAATAAATAACCCAGCCAAGTTATGCCGTGAATGAGGCAGAAGCACGGAGGAAAAACTCACTCTGATCTCCCAATCTTACCTGGGCACACCTGGGCGGGATGGGGGGGTGGGGGTACCGTAGGATGGCTAGCTGGGTCCTTTTCTAACTTTCCAACTCTCACTAGTAACTATTTCCTATTTTTCACCTCTATTTCCACTGGATAATGTGCGTTGGAGTATCCCGGTGTCGTTATACAATTCAAGTTTCCCGGTACAGCTTTTCATTTACCGGTACACAGGTCCTCACTCCACCACAGGTAAAGCCCAACTGGGGAGCTTCCAACCGGTACCCCCCTCCCCCCTCCGAGGCGTACAGGTATCACGGCTCCGGGGGCGTGAAATATGTACCCCACAACACCCTCGGGAGCCGTGAGAGACGCACCCCCACCGAATTATCATATTTATCGATAATTCAAAAGTAAGTTCAGTGCCTGTTTGTGTA
>NC_137068.1:17324534-17329534 GCF_032717465.1 Coenobita brevimanus
GAGTTATTACCGGAGTAGTACAGTAATAGTAATAGCAGTACAGTAATAGTAATAGCAGTACAGTAATAGTAATAGCAGTACAGTAATAGTAATAGTAGTACAGTAATAGTAATAGTAGTACAGTAATAGTAATAGTAGTACAGTAATAGTAATAGTAGTACAGTAATAGTAATAGTAGTACAGTAATAGTAATAGTAGTACAGTAATAGTAATAGTAGTACAGTGATAAAGCAGTAGTAGTAGTAGTAGTAGTAGTAGTACAGGAACAGCAGAAGTAATAGTGGTACAGTAATAGTCCAGTAGTAGTAATAGCAATGCAGTAACAATGGTAGCAATAGTAGTACACTAATAGTACGGCAGCAATAGTACACTAATAGTTGTAGTAATGGAGAGAGAGAGAGAGAGAGAGAGAGACTGGTATGTAAGGGGGGGGTAGAGGTCAGAGTGTATGTGGGTCGCCAGCTGGTCCCCTTACTCACTCCCTCGCTCCTTCCTACTCACTCCCTCGCTCCTTCCTTCATTCTCTCTCTCTCTCTCTCTCTCTCTCTCTCTCTCTCTCTCTCTCTCTCTCTCTCTCTCGTCATATTATAGACACTCCTAATGCCAAGAGGATAAAAAAAAAAAAAAAAACAGAAATGCCGTTTTCTTATAGCCAGTTTCGTTGAACAAAATCACGACTTGTTTTGAAGGATAAAAGAAGTCGTGTGTGTGTGTGTGTGTGTGTGTGTGTGTGTGTGTGTGTGTGTGTGTGTGTGTGTGTGTGAGAGAGAGAGAGAGAGAGAGAGAGAGAGAGAGAGAGAGAGAGAGTGAGAAGGAGGGGAATTTACGCATAGGATCCTGAGTAGTGTGTATGAATGTATGTATGTGCAAAAGTCGATTGTTTTTATTCATATCTTAATACTGTCCATCCATTATTAATCCAATCCAATATCCCTTCAACACATGGAGTGGTTGGTGTCGGGAAGCAGCAACAGGGAAACACAAAAGTACCTCAGTTCTTTCAGTTTATCAGAATTCCTTTATGCCCCTCAATGCTTCCCTTCGCAACTCGCTCCCCCAGATCTGTCCCCCCCCCAGGCTTTATTCGACTGCCGTTCAAGTCTTCAAATCGAAAATCTATACTTTTTTTTTTTTTTTTTTTAATGAATGGAGGACACCTGTAATCTACAGTAGTGTACGGATTATTTTTTATTTATTTTTTCCTCTTTCTGCTCATTTTCTGTTAACAAAATAATAATGATAATAACAATAACAATAATAACAATAATAATAATAATAATAATGGCCCAGATTTTCATCGGTTTACATTTTTTTTAGGAAGTTTAGTGGCAGCATATAGCAACACTGGTCCTACATCCTTTCCATGACGCTTCTTCGTGACTAGCATCTTATTTTAGTGTTTTGTTATAACTCAACTTTCAGGATGAAGAGATGGCAGATTTAGGCCAAATAACTAAAAAATAATAATAAAAATAGTATAGTGGCTGCAACCCCAGGCTCATTTGAACGTGAACCCAGTGGACTGCAGGCTGAAGATTCCCTTTTCCTGTTGTCCACCATCCTTCTTTTTTGGGGGGATAGGGAGCTGAGGGACGTTTACATAATTGGGCAGCTCCACCGCCGGGTTATATCGGTGCCACCACGTGAAGGCGTCCCTCTACACCACCATGACACGAAAGTAAAACAATACCCACATCCTTCTAACTTGGTCTAGAATATGCCATCTCTCCTTCTTGAATAATGAGTTAGACAATACAATACATTAACACTAGATTATGGTGCTAGTCAAGAAGAAGTGCAATGGAAATGATGTATAACCTTTACCTCGTCGTTTTTTCTGCTGCTAAGGTACACATCAAATAATGACGAAAATCTGGGCCAGGTTAAGATGAACAACCTATACCCGCAGAGTGTCCAGTGAAATGGGCCAGATATTCACTGACTCCTCTTTCCAGCCTCCGGAATCCATGGCTCGTATTCTCGGTGGTTAAGGAAGCTTCCTAACACCTATTCCTTAGCGATTTATTTTGCCTATTACGCCTTACCGTCCTCTTCTGTAATCTGTACATTCTTCTAATATCGCTTCACTTTGCATACGTAACGTGCAAAAGAATATTCACCAGCCATGTCTAAAATAAATTGCTAAGGAAAAGGCGTTAGGAGGCTTTTCCACACAAATGATTCACCTTATATTGTCTTAGGGGATTGAGACCATCACCTTGACCGCTATGTATAGAAAGGTCAAGTTACAAGGTTAAGAAAGGTCAAGTTACTAGGTCAAGAACGGTCAAATTAATAGGTCAAGAAGGTTCAAGTTACCAGGCTAAGGAAGGTCAAGTTACGAGGTCAAGAAAGGAGTGCAGCGCTTGTCACGTGTAGCTTCTTATATACAGGGTGTTGAAAAGGTGTGTGGGAAAATTTAGCTTATCCTTGGGGTAATTTTTTTGAGTAATTACTGTACCAACGTGGGTTCAGTTCTCAGCCGTATGGAGCCATAGTTACTGATGACCTAATGGGGGAAAATAGAGTCCTTCATAATTCGGATCTCTGTTTATCTCTATACCTAGGCTGCTTCCCCCAAAGAAAGGAGGGTAGCCGAGACAGGACGACACACTCCCAATTTACTTATCCACACACGCACATATACTTGTATCTTAGCCCCAAGGGGAGAAGGAACAGATCCTCACTGCACCATATTGCATGAGGGTCAACTGTACAGTGCAATCAGCGACATTTGCAGCAGGGTCCAACAGCAGAGCTGGTTTACCCCAATCACATCATAATGGACCCATCTCCTTACCCACACCTGACTTGATCAGCTGATCAGACCAAATGCGGGAGAATATCCCCTCAGGGCCTCGTCATTCCTGCATAATTTCTCTCCAGTCATCCCCATCATGTACAGCCACTCTTCCTTGTTCTACAGACATCCCTCTTGCATCCAGCACTCTCTTCACACTGTCCATCCATCCTATCCATGGTCTTCCTCTCAGCTTACACCTCTCACATCAGATCCAGTTATCTTTTTCACTATTCACTCGTCATCCATTCTCTCCATATGCCCAAACCATTGCAACGCTCTCTGATGAACTCGATCAGTTATCTCCCACGTAGCTCCAATTCTCCTTCGCACTTCATCATTTCTCACTCAATCCATACACGTCACTCCACACATACTCCTCAGACACCCCATCTCCATTACATTCAAACTTTTCCTCTCGGCTACCCCCATATTCCATGTTTCAGCCCCATACACTGCAGTCGATACCAATACACCCTCATACAGCCTTCTGCTTACATCCATTCTAAGCGAATGACATCCAAACACTTTTTTCGTTTCTCCCAGCACCTTTCCTACTTTTGTCATTCTAAACTTCACTTCTACATCTATTCTTCCATCCACAACAACATGTGACCCTAAATACTTAAAACACTCTACCTCCTCAAGCAACTCACCATTCAGAACTACATTCATCCTCCTGCCACCTACCAACCTTGTACCCTTCCTCACTGTACTCTTATTCTCATTTACTCTCAATTTCCTCCTTTCACACACCCTTCCAAACTCCTCTGCCGACTGCCTCAATCTCTTCTCCGAATCAGCCACCAGTGCAGTATCACCCGCAAACTGCAACTCATTCAGATTCCACTCACTACCACTATCATTAACCAGACTCAACCCTCCACCTAATACTCTCGCATTCACCTCTCTTACAACGCCATCCATATAAATATTAAACAACCAAGGAAACATCACACATCCCTGTCGCATCCCCACTCTCACGGGAAACCAATCACTCACAGTATTTCCCACTCTTACACACGCGCTACTGTTGTGTAAAAACTTTTCACTCTTTTTAACAACCTACCATCAAGACCATACAATCTCAAAACAGTCCGCATAGCCTCCCTATAATTTCTATCACATGCTTTCTCTAAATCCAAGAACGCCCAAAACACATCCTTACTTTTTGCCAAATACTTCTCACACACCTGTCTCACGGCAAACATCTGATCCATGCATCCCCTCCCTCTCCTAAAGCCACACTGCTTATCATCAATCACTCCCTCTGTACCCTCTCTATCTCTCTTCATCAACACTACTTATACCCCTAAAACTAGTACATTCATACTTATCACCCTTACCTCCATACAAGGGAACCACACATGCACTTGCCCAGTCAATCGGCATCATGCCGCTCACAAAACACATTCAGCAATCTTACTAACCACTCAACAATAATTGCTCCACCACCGATCAGACATTCCACAGCACATCCATCCATACCTGCAGCTTTCCCTGCTTTCATCTCCTTTACCGCCTCCTGCATTTCCTCCATTGTGATCAAAGAATCATTCAACTGTCCCAACACATTTATTCCTTGCACCCTTTCATCTGCCACAATTTCAGCCTCTCTTTCCTCCTCTACATTTAACAATCTTTCAAAAAACTCCGCCATCTCTTCCTTACTGCATCAGTTTCAGTTAACATCCTTCCATCCTCTGCTTTTACTTGCCCTTCCTTCCCAGACTCTTCTCTTTGCACTCTATTCACCTCCTTCCAAAACATTTGAAACTTCTGTCAACCACCTATCCTACCTCTCATCTGCTGCCACTTTAGCATCCTGCACAGCCCTTCTCACCCTATTCCTCTTTTTCTTATACGTCTCATATGACATCTCATTCTTCCTCTGCAGCCACACTTCATATGCACATATTGGATAGTGTCATTAATTACTGTAATTCTATTATGGCTGATAATTGGGCTCTTGTCGATATAGTTCTCTCTCTCTCTCTCTCTCTCTCTCTCTCTCTCTCTCTCTCTCTCTCTCTCTCTCTCTCTCTCTCTCTCTCTCTCTCTCTCTCTCTCTCTCTCTCTCTATCAATCAATCAATCAATCAAACAATCAGTCAATGTTTATATCTCTCAACATAACCTTTTTTAGTAAAACTTCTCACATCCCTGCGGGAAGTTTTATTGGGTTTGTCAGTATTCTTTAT
>NC_137068.1:17334534-17409534 GCF_032717465.1 Coenobita brevimanus
AGAAGGCGTCCCACTCACCCCGGCTGCTATAACCCACTGTTAGCCGAGTGGGGTGGCTTGAGCTGAAATATAAATCACAGAAAGCTAACCCACTCAGTATGATGATGTGTTTTAGCTTTGTCTATATTTTTTCTTTTTCTTTGTTGTCTTCTTGTTTTTCTCATTTTTCTTTTTTCTTTTTTGTCTTTCTTTTCTTTCTTTTTTGTCTTTCTTTTTTCTTTCTTTTCTTTCTTTTCTTTTTGTCTTTTTCTTTCTTTTTTCTTTCTTTCTTTTCTATTTGTCTTTCTTTTCTTTCTTTTTTCTTTCTTTTTTTCTTTCTTTTCTTTTTGTCTTTCTTTTCTTTCTTTTTTTCTTTTTTTCTTTCTTTTCTTTTTGTCTTTCTTTTTTTTATTTTTTGTCTTTCTTTTTTTTCTTTCTTTTCTTTTTGTCTTTCTTTTCTTTCTTTTTTGTCTCTCTTTTTTTCTTTTTTTTCTTTCTTTTCTTTCTTTTTATGTCTCGTTTCTTTCTTTTTTTTGTTTCTTTTTCTTTCTTTTTTCATGTCTTTTTCTTTGTTTTTTCTGTCTTTCTTTTCCTTCTTCTCTTTGTCTTTCTTCCCCTTTTTTCTTTCTTTTTCCTGTCTATCTTTTCTTGTTCTGCCTCTGTTTTCTTTCTTTTTTCTCTCTTTTCTTCTTTTTTCTGTCTTCTCTGTCTTTCTTTTTTCTTTCTTTATTTTCTTTCTTTTCTCTTTCTTTCTCTTCTTTTTTTTGTCTTGCTTCCCGTTCTTTTTTCATTCTTTTCTTTCTTTTTTCTGTCTATCTTTTCTTTTTCTACCTTTCTTCTCTTTCTTTTTTCCCTCTTTTCTTTCTTGTTTCTGTCTTTCTTTTCCTTTTTTTCTTGTCTTTCTTTCCGTTCTTTTTTCGTTCTTTTCTTTTTTGTCTTTCTTTTTTGTCACTTTTTTCTTCCTTTTTCTGTATTTCTTTTCTTTCTCTTTTCTTTCCTTTCTTTCTCTTTTCCTTTTTGTCTTCTTTCTTTTTTCTTTCTTTTCTTTCTTTTTTCTTTCTTTTCGTTCTTTCTTTTTTGTCTTTCTTTTCTTTCTTTGTTCCTTCTTTTTTCTGTCTTTCCGTTTTCTTTGTCATCTTCTCATTCTTTCACTCATTCTTTCTCTTTCCTTCTTTGTATCTGTTTCTTTTTTACTTCTTTGTTTCCTTCTTTCTTTCTTTTCTTTCTTTTTCCCTTTCTTTTTTTTCTTTTCATTTCTTTTTTTCTTGCTGCATCCAAAAATTTTATTGTTTTGCCAATGCATAGACTGGAAAAAAGAGGAATATTAGAAAGAAACTAATTTCTCTCTCTCTCTCTCTCTCTCTCTCTCTCTCTCTCTCTCTCTCTCATCTCAAATTTATAACATTTTTAGTTTAAGTTCCTATTTATCTATACTTTTTGCTGTTTCAGACGATTTTATTCAGCTTAGGGAGAGGCATCTGGTTCTGGAGGGGTTAATGAAGGCTGTACTAACCCCTACAGCTCGATAAATCTCCCCTAAGCTACATAAAATCGTCTGGGGAGAGCAAGGAAGAAATTTTAAAGACATTGGGTTGAGTGGGCTAGATTTCTTTCAGGTTACAGTTCCATCACTGATATAAGCCAGCTGCTCTGTTGCCCGGTTATACAAGCGTCCATCAGCTCCCTCTCTATCCCCTGAAAGGAGGATGGTGCACTGCAAGAGGACAGCTTCAGCCTGCAGTCCACTGGGTTCACGTTTCAGTTGTACCTAAGACTATTACCAATACTGCTACTATTACTACTACTACTACTACTACTATTACAACTACTGATACTACACTACCACCACCACCACCACCAATAATAATAATAATAATAATAATTATAATAATAATAATAATTATAATAATAATAATAATAATAATAATAATAATAATACTGCTACAGCATGCTTATTATTCAATACATTCTAGTTCACTGATCCTACTACTACTGCCACTACTACTACAGGTAATACTAATATCATCATCACCACCACCACCACCACCACCACTACTACTACTACTACTACTACTACTACTACTACAGCATTTTAATAGTCAACACATTCTAGTTCACTTATCCCACTAGAAAGGTCTGAATGTGTCCTGTGAATAAGTTTGTCGCAATTCTGTGGTCACTTCCTACTTTCACATTCTTCACTGCTGTTGCATTCTGTTGCATTCTTCACTGCATGTGCTTTGTCAGTTAGGATGAAAACTTATTCTTTCACTATTTGCTTTTTTACAAGTGCGAGTGAAGAGTTGTGAGGAGGATGGGACTCGAATGTGTTGGTGTTGTGATGAGAAGAGATAAATTGAAATGGTTTGAGAGGAAGGGTGGGAATAGAATGTGTTGGTGTTGAGATGAGGAGTAGATTGAGATGGTGTGAGAGGAAGGATGGGACTGAATGTATGTGTTGTGATGAGAAGGGATAGACTGAGATGGTTTGAGAGGAAGGATTGGACTAGAATGTGTTAGTGTTGTGATGAGAAAGGGTAGATTGAGAGGAAAGATGAGACTTGAATGTATTAATGTTGTGATGAGAAGGGGTAGACTGAGATGGTCTTGGCATGTGGAGAAAATGGAGGATGACAAATGGGTGCGGGGGGTGAGACGCGTGCCGAAAAACACCTGAGACTAGGTCATACAGTGTGACCTCAGTGTACGTGAAATAAGTTGCCAGAGGACGAAGATCTAGGCCAGGTTAATGTGAAATGAGTATAGGTGACATTTTCTCCCTAACTCTACCTCGCTTGCGTTATGAGAGGGGGATTTTCTCTTCTTTTTCTTGTTCTTTTTTTTTCTTTCTTTCTTTTACACCTCTCTAACATCAAGCCCGCCTAGTGTGGTTCCGCCTGACTATTCTCCTTACACTTTAACTTGGCCCAGATTTTCGTCCATTTGCAGCTTAAGTCACGTAGCTCAGTGGCAGAAAAGGGCAACGCTACGGCTCTCTATCTTTTCCATAGCATTTCTTCGTGACTAGCATCATAGTTTAGTGTTAATCTCTTGTTACAGCCCAGAATTCATGATGGAGAGATGGTAAATTTAGGCCAAGTTATTGTAAAAGGAGTATAGTATAGCTTGACTGATCACTGTCACTACCACTATACGATTTATTTCTTATTGTACCTTCCATTATTCTCTCACCAGACGATTTCGTTAATCTTTTCAACCCGATTATATATTTTCCCCGATCATATATTTTTCCCGATTATGTTCTTTTTCCTGATTACGCGTTTTTCCCGATTATGTATTTTTCCCGATTATGTATTTTTCCCGATTATGTATTTTTCCCGATTATGTATTTTTCCCGATTATGTATTTTTCCCGATTATGTATTTTTCCCGATTATGTATTTTTCCCGATTATGTATTTTTCCCGATTATGTATTTTTCCCGATTTTGTATTTTTCCTGATTATGTGTTTTTCCCGATTATGTATTTTTCCCGATTATGTATTTTTCCCGATTATGTATTTTTCCTGATTATGTGTTTTTCCCGATTATGTATTTTTCCCGATTATGTATTATGTATAGCTGCAACCCCAGGCTCATCTGAATGTGAACCCGGTGGACTGCAGGCTGAAGTTGTCCTCCTTCAGCTCACCATCTCCCTTTAGGGGGGACAAGGAAGGAGTTCGGGAATGTTTTGTAGCCGGGTAGCCCCACCCCCTAAAAAACATCTGTGCCACCACGTGAAGGCTCCAGTTTCCAGCACCAATTTCGTAGTACAAGAATCAGTGAACTATATATTTAGTCCCTGCATGTCGGTTCGAAAAGTTTCTCTCTCTCTCTCTCTCTCTCTCTCTCTCTCTCTCTCTCTCTCTCTCTCTCTCTCTCTCTCTCACATCCTGAAAATCGTCTGAAGGCAGCAAGAATAACACAAATACGTAATCGGAGTGCTGGTCTGATTTCTGGCCATATCGCTGTACTCTCTTCACTTTAACTTGGCCCAGATTTTCGTCCATATCCAACTTATTTCACGCAAGTCAGTAGCAGAATAGGTCAATACTACGACTCTGTACCCTTTCCATGGCACTTCTTCGTGACTAGCACCATATTCTAGCGTCAGTCTATTGTTGCAACTCTAGTATTCAAGAAGAGACGGCAGTTTTAGGCCAAGTTAGAGTAAAAAGGGTATAGTGTGTTTATTTTAACCTGACAGATCCCTAACCCCTCCAGGTCAGGTGATGGCCATGTGTACACTCCATTTACTCCAGCTTGGCCCAGTTTTCCGTCCTTTTGGAGCTTACTGTATTTCATGCAACTCAGTGGCACAAAAAGACAATACTACAGCTCTTCATCCTTTCCATAGCACTTCTTCGTGACCAGCATCACTTATTATAACTCAGTATTCATCATGGCGAGACGGATACTTTAGGCCAAGTGAGAGTTAAAAGAGTGTAGTCGGAGTGGAGGATGTATTTGACTAGTGACCAGGAAGACTCATTCCTACATCATAAATAAAGGGCACTGAATTCAGACTAATAACCAAGGAGACTCATTAATACCTTATACCTAAAAGGCATTGATTTTCCTGCAACCACAAGTTAGTATTCAGCTTGTGAGAGTAGCCCAGTTCCATCAGATGAATACAAACCATATGTGACACCAAGTAACAGTATTCACTATTTCGTAATGAAAATGAAAGAAAAATAAATAAATAAATAAGTCCACTCCTTTTCCTTTAACCTGGCCTAAACTTGCCATCTCCCCGTCATCAGTTCTGAGTTGATGCGGTAGACTAGCACTAATTTTGATGCTAGTCACGAAGAAGCGCTTTGTACAGGGTGTAGAGCCATAGTACTGCATTTTTCTTCCATTCAGCTACGTGAAATAAGCTGCTACAGGGTGGATATCTCGGCCAAGTTTAAGTGAAAGGATTATAGTTACTGATGACAGATTCCACGTTGAGGTCAGACAGAAAGAGTGAGAGAGAGAGAGAGAGAGAGAGAGAGAGAGAGAGAGAGAGCAAACACTGAGAACCTAACGGGGGAAATAAACCTAAAAGGAAAAAGAAAAACACGTAAGTCAGAACAGTTAAGATGAGTAGGCGAAAATGTACGCTAAACTTAGCAATTTAGCAAAAAAATACGTTGATTACTTTCAGCTTGTATCACGCAGCGGCCATGTTAAGTAGATACATACTGAATTTGAATCACGCATCAGTTTTTACTGTAGTCATCATCATCATCATCATCAGAATCTTCGTTTTCGTTGTTATGTCCATCGTCATCATCGTCGTTGTCTCCATCATCATCATCATGGTCGTCATTATCGTCATTTTGAACATCATTTTAGTCACTGTTATCGTCATCATCATCATCATCATCATCATCATCATCATCATCATCATCATCATCTTTATGATCATCACGGTCATCACTATCAGAATTTTAGTTACTTAGCATCATCATCATCATCATCATCATTATTATGGTCATCATCGTCATTATTAGCATCATTTTAGTCACTGTTATCATCATCATCATCGTCATCATCATCATCATAACACCATCTTTTCCACCAGCAGTGAACTGGGTATGCAGGATACAGAAATAATGAAAGAAAATCATTCGGGAACCGAATGCTAATCGCCCGCCGGAATATACTGTTGGCCAGGTCCAAGATTTTGGCCATATCTTGATACCCTGAAGGTTTCATATTGATAGCTCAAGCCGTTCAAGAGATATAATGGAAACACACACACACACACACACACACACACACACACACACACACACACACACACACACACACACACACACACACAGGCAGGTAAAAACATTATCATTCCGCCTTCTAAAGGTGGGGGATAACAAACGAAAAGCATTACGAGAAGCTTAGAATTGGATGATTATCAAGTAAATATTCAGTGATAATAATAATAATAATAATAATAATAATAATAATAATAATAATACATCTCCCCCTTCAGTAAAGAAAGACAACGGTTCAGGAAATATATTAAGTTTTTCCCTTGTGTTTGTCTGTCTGTCTGCTGTCTGTCTGTTTGTCTTTTCCTTTCTCTGGGAAGGGTGAAAAACAGTGACGTAGCAAACCATGAGGGCTGCTCTCTCTCTCTCTCTCTCTCTCTCTCTCCAGAATCATCACATCCATTACCATCAACATCCCGAACTTTTTCATAGTCGGGGGGTGACAGTTAGATTTAACCTTAATCCATGCTGGCGACGTACGAATAGGAAATGGCTGTGTGCAGTGAGGTGAAAGATGTAAAATTGTGTGTGTGTGTGTGTGTGTGTGTGTGTCATAGGTATTAAAAGAGTGGTACTGAAGTGAAATAGTTAATGGCACAATCATCATCATCATCACCATCATCATCATCATCATCATCTCATCATCATCATCATCCCCCACCACAATCATCTCATCACCCCAACCCTCCTCCTCACTACCCCCCCCCCACACACACACACTTTCTCTCATCCACCAGGCAGCTGTTCCGTCATCAAAACAGGAGAAAGTCACTAAATGGACAGGACAATACGCATGGCCCTTTAAATACCGCTCCCCCCCCCTCCCGCCCATTAAATGCCCAGTCAGCGTGAGAGATGAGCACAGGGGGTGAAGTGGGCGGGGGAGAGGTGTGTGGGGAACAGAGGAGGGGAATGGGATGTTGTTGTTGTGGACCCAATTTTATCTGGACGTGGACAGCAGGACAGCTCACTCCAGCCGGACACTCCCAGGGATTGTTCATTTTTGTGGCTATGTTGAAGGATAGTTTGTGTTTTGACATGCCGGCAGGCAACGATTGTCAGCTCTAAACGAACCAGGCTTTGTTAGCAACCAGAAGTTAGTTTCGACACTAAAAGTCATTTCCATATGGAGGTACTCCAGTGCAACATTCCACCCAATAATCATGGCCCTGGCTTAATAATCTTTGGAGCCTTAGCATTTCGCACGAGCAAGGTCGTAATTTTAGCGCTTTTCACATTTTCTACGCTTGATGACCTTTGACCACTGACTTAGCAGATATAGGTCATGCATGTACAAAGCACACTTGTATAGTAGTACTCATTAACATCTATAAGCATGCTAATTTTCATTCGATTCCGTCCACCCACTGTGGAGCTAGGGAACTTGAAATTCGCGGAATGGCACACAAGAGGTACAACTTGTAGTAGGTGGTTCCAGCAACTGTATGGGTTTTTTTTTTTTTAATAACAGAACGGAGGAAGGAAAAACAAATGGGGAAAAAAAAATAATCCATACACCAGATTACTGGTGTCCTCTGTTCATAGAATATCTGTAACAGTTAGACTTGAACAGTTGTAGGTTGAAATTTGGAGGAAAACAACTCTGGGGAAGCGAGTTCCAGAGAGATGCAGTTCGGGGAATGAAAGAATTCTGATAGGTAGAAGTTCTGCAACATGGTTGAGTGACATTCCAGTCATGAGCGCTACCAGATGCCCGTGTAGCACGAGGGAAGGCATGGAGAGGTGGCACCATGGACGCAACTTCGTCTGAGCATTTGCCAAAAAAATATCTGTAAAATAATGCAAGGGGGGCAACATTCCTTCTTACTTGCAGGGGAGGTAGTTTATATGTAATGGCAGGGTTGTCAATGATTCTAACAACTTTATTCTGAATTTTGTCTAGTTGTCTTAATGCAACCTCTCCACAACCATTCCACATGGGTGAGCAATATTCAAGCTGAGAGCGCACATGACTCTTATAAATTATAGCTAACTGCTCATCGGCGAAGAAGTTATGGACTCTGTACAATAATCCAAGTTTCTTTGAGGCGGTTTTAGCAAGTGATCTGACATGAGAGGTCCAGCTGAGGGCACTGTTAAGTGAGACACCAAGAATTTCAATATTTTTGGAGATGGGAATATTAGTAGCACTGAAGGTCATGTACGAATCTGGTAATATCTGTCTATTAGTAAACTGTATATATTTAGTTTTACTAGCATTAAAAGAGACAAGGTTGTTTTGTCCCCATTCACTGATTGTAGATAGATCTTGATTTATGGAGATGGCTGTACTGAGTTGAGAGGTAGAGATATTAGACTTTGTAAATGGATGTCTGAGTGTGAATGAACTATGTAGTGTTGAGTCATCTGCATATGAGTGAATGGGATTGTGAGTGACAGATAAGAGATCATTAATATGAACCAGAAATAGGGTTGGTGCCAGAACTGATCCCTGCAGCACGCCGGCGTTAATTGAGTGGAAATTCGAATATACATCATTTACTTTTACTCTTAATTTCCTGTCACTAAGATAAGAAGAAATCAAAGGAACAAAAGACGTTAGTCCATAGCAAGGGAGTTTGGACAGCAGGGAACGGTGCCATACTCTGTCGAAAGCTTTAGAGATATCAAGAGCTACTGCACGAGTTTCTCCAAAAAGATCAATTGATTGATGGATGGTATGAGTTAAGAGATTGAGTATGTCAATGGTGGATCTTTCGTGGCGAAAACCGTATTGTCTATCACTAATTAAGTTGTTGGATTCAAGATGTTTAACAATATGCTTATTAATTAAAGTTTCAGATACCTTACCAAGAGAAGATGTGACAGCTATTGGTCTGTAATTGGAGGGGTCAGACGAATTTCCTTTCTTCGGAACTGGGTGGATATTGGCTTCTTTCCATGAATTTGGGAATAAAGAAGTGCGTATGCATAGTCTGAATAATTTAGCTAGGACAGAGGCAAGTTCAGGGGAACACTTTTTCAAAACAATTGGCGGAATTCCATCTGGGCCTGGAGCTTTGTTGGTAGGTAAATTGTCTAGGATGGATTTTACGAATCTTGTCTTTATGTATGGAGATATTCCAGTGCAACATTCCACCAGGAAATCATGGCCATGGCTTAATAATCTTCAGAGCCTTAGCATTTCGCAAGAGCATAGTCGTGATTTTAACTATGTTCACCGTTTTTGCACTTGATGACCTTTGCCCCCTGACCTGGCCAATTTAGCACATAGGTGTACAATAGAAGTTGCAGTATTCATCAGTGTCTAAAAGCATGCAAACACTCATTCAGTTCCATCATGCCACTGGGGAACTAGGGAAGCATTATTGAAAACCAGTACTGGTTGCTAGGGACACTAAGGCCAATCTTCGCAGGGTTGCCACTCGTAAACTAGCGGTGAGAGGGGAAAACGGATGGCACACTTCCGATAGGGAGTGACCTCAAGAAGTCAGAGTTTTCTACACCCATTAGCAATGCTTCTACAGCTCAAAACGTGAAAAGTACAAAAAAAAAAAAAAAATCTGCCATTGCTAGGCAGTGAGTAGTTGCCTAGCAACCAAAATCTTGTGGACACAACTAGGTCATAAACTGGTCATTGTATCCAAGTTTGGCAGGAATCGGTTAATTCTGAAGGGTAGAAGTGCCTGCTACAATTAAACAAGAAACCAAGCAAGAACATGCGACTAACAATAAGGACAGCATGAGCTGGCCAAAAGTGAGGTGCAAGAGGCGAGTAAGTGTGTTGAGGGTAGGGCTACAATACAATGTGGGTAATACGTGGATTGTTTGAGTTGTATTTTGTGTTGGTAAAAGAGCGAGTTGGGATACTGAGAAGTGGTCATAATATAGAAACAAAGTTTACAGACAAATGCTGAAATCAAGTAACATTTAATATTATGCAGAAAGGAAGAACCCAAGACTGCAAGTCTACAAAATATTAATCTCTCCAGAGAATATTGACAGAGAGAGATAAAAATAAGATCATTTCACATTCTTACACACACTGCTTTAAGACTGGAGGTCATACATTATGTGAAATAAAGAGTGAGGAAGACAGTTACAGAGTTGACCATTTACCTATATGAAGGAGTGAGAGTAGCCGACTTGTTGATTAGAGAGCTGGACAGGTAAAGGTGAATGTACCTACCTGCCGTAATGCGAGAGAGTTGCAAGCAGACAGTTCAGAGCAGCGACTGGTGAAAGAGCGGTAGGAGAGAGAGATAGATAGATAGATAGATAGATAGATAGATAGAGAGAGAGAGAGAGAGAGAGAGAGAGAGAGATGCAACACTACGGCGAAGAGAGAGAGGCTGAATCAACTCTCTAAGAAGGGGAAAACTGACAAGATGAACAACTATTTAGTGTACTAGTAAGGATGTTCTAAGGAGACTGGGGAAAGATCAGGAAGGCAGGTAGTATGAAGATGTATAAAAAATGGCATTAAATTTTTTATATGGAAAATAGATTGCTTGTAAAAAAAGTGATATGAAGAAATATAATAGTGACACCTATTGTTTTAAGCGAAAATGACGTTGGCGGAAAAAAGAACATGAAGAAATAGTAATAAATTATAAAACAGGCTAAATAGTTGAATAGTGGAAACAGCGAAAGAAAATAAGAACAATACAGAACTCCAGGGAAAGAAGAAAAATAGTTTTTTTTTTTTCATTCTTTTCTCGCAGGTTTTATTCTTTAATTGTGTTTTTCATTATTTCTTTTATGTTTCGCCAATCCTCCGTTTTCTTTCTTTATCAGTTCTCCTTTTTCTTCTTCGTTTCCTTCTACTTCTTCTTCTTCTTCTTCTCTCTCTCTCTCTCTCTCTCTCTCTCTCTCTCTCTCTCTCACGCACACAATCACGTCACCCTTTGCCCTCTGTACTGAAGGAAGGAAGTACATGCACAGTAACATTGTGTGCTACTTCCCTCCATTGTAGTAGCACATCTTTTAGTACATTCTCGCGCAAAGAGGTTCCCTAACACTTCTTCCTTTGCGATTTATTTTTAGATACGGCCAGTTAATATCCTTAAGTACGTTATTTACGCAGAACATGGCAATGCTAGAAGGATTTATATAGCACAGAACAGGAGAGTAAGGAGTAATAAATAAAATTAATCGCCTAGGAAAAGATTTGCGAACCTTTTTTAACCGATGAGAATATCGGTCTTGGTAGCACAGTGACCCGTATTTTCGTTGGTTATGGAAGCTCCCTAACGCCTTTTCCTAAGCAATTTACTTTATTACACTTTACTGCCCTGTTTACTGTTATATAAATCCTTCCGGTATCTCCATACGCTGCATAGGTAACGTGCAAAAGGATATTAACTACTCATATCCAAAAATAAATCGCAAAGGAAAAGGCGTTAGGGTCTCCTTACCCGACGAGAATACGGGTCTGTGAGGTAGTGTTGGTGAGAGTACTGGATAATATACTCTCTCTCTCTCTCTCTCTCTCTCTCTCTCTCTCTCTCTCTCTCTCTCTCTCTCTCTCTCTCACTTCCGTGCTGGAGAGGGGCACCTTCACGACTGTGATCAGGAGGTGGAACCGCCCTGTAATACAAAGTCCCTCATATCCCTCCCTGTACCCCGAAAGGAGGATGGTGGGCAGTGGAAGAAAATCAGCTCTGGTCTGCAGTCTACGGAGATCACGTTAAAATAAGCCTGAGATTGCAACTACTACTCTTACTTATCTTTCTGCAACCCGGCACAAAACACATGCCCAAATTCAGCAATGTCTTTAAGCTGTTTCCCGTTCCTGTATCCCTCTGTAACCCCTGATACAAGGACCCTCACCTACTGAAATTAAGTATATTGGTAGAAAAGGACGCCTGGTGGTGTAGTGGGTTAAGATATTCCAGCCGGATATGACGCATGGTTTTCATTGTAGGGGTGGTTGGGTTAATTTTTCACATAATACCGTGTTGTTTTGTCCCCAGGTGCATGTCGGTGTTAACTCAGTGGACTGCAGGCTGAAACTGTCTTCGTCTGTCTGTATTTCCTAGTGCCTATGACCTCCAGTCTTTTAAACGCAGTGTGTCCAGGCATCTTGAAATAAACGGATCTTGAATTTGGCTCACTGTTATTTTGTTTTTATTTTTTCTCGAAGGGAACAATCTTGCGGGCTTCTGGCCTTTGGTTCCTTCTTCCTTGCATAAAAAAATCTCCTCATTTCACCAGAGAGGGAAGTTGTGAATCGTTTGTATAACCAGGCAGAGGAGTTGTCAGGTTGTATCTGTGCCAACGCGTGAAGGCTATCAGGGGAGGGGCGACTGGTATTTCTTGCGTTAAAGATAAAAACCGCTGTGGCCCGTCTTGGACCCTCTTCCCTCTCTCCCTCGCCACAAAAACACGTGTCCAGATTCCACGGGTCTTGGCGGTGGTCGGCCCTGAGGGAGACTCACGTTCTGGGAGTCACTTTGATTTTTTGTGTCGACTGTACGCACGACCCTGTCCTTTTTCGTGCGTAGGAGAGAGAGAGAGAGAGAGAGAGAGAGAGAGAGAGAGAGAGAGAGAGAGAGAGAGAGGAGAGAATGTGTGCGTGTATGTATGTACATATGCAGATATGTGTGTATGTGAGATTGTACGTTTGTACGTAGTTAAGTAGGTATGTGCGTTACTTCACGTGTATGTGTGGATGTACGGATGTGTGTGTATGCTTTTGTGTATGTGTATTATGTGTATGCATTTGCATTTGTATGTGAGTATGTTGTGTGTGTGTGTGTGTGTGTGTGTGTGTGTGTGTGTGTGTGTGTGTGTTCTTACCTAATTGTTCTTACCTAACTGTATCTTTACAGGAATGAGTCAAGCTCGTACTGTCCCGTGTCTTAAACCATATTTATCGTACATATCCTTAAATTTGTGAATTGTTTTGGCACACACTATTTCATTCGGTAGTGCATTCCATTGATCAATTGTTCTGTTTGGGAAACTGAATTTCCTTACGTCTTTATCACCTCTCTTCTTATGCAGTTTTTTGCAGTGTCCTCTTGTTGATGCTTCTCCATATGTTAAGTAATCATTTATGTCTATTTTCTCCTTCCCTGATATGCACTTATATAACATTATCATGTCGCCTCTTTTCCTTCTCTCCTGTAGTGTTGGTAGATTCAGTTTATTTAGTCTTTCTTCGTAGCTTAGGTCCCTTAAGCCTGGTATCCATCTTGTAGCGGCCCTTTGAACTTTTTCAATCTTGTCTATGTGCTTTTTGAGATGAGGACTCCAGACTACTGATGCATATTCCAGGGTTGGTCTAATGAATGATGTTATTATCCTTCTTAGCATGTCTTCATTTATGTATGTGAATGCTATTCTCATATTTGCAAGCAGTGTATATATGTTCCGTACCTTCTCGCTGATGTGGTCAGCCGGAGATAGTCTGTTATTGATAATCACACCTAGGTCTTTCTCTCTTTCTGATGTGTATAGGGTTTTATTTCCTAACTTATAATCCCAATCAGGTCTTTTTTCACTTTTACCAAACTTGATTACAAGACACTTGTCCACATTGAATTCCATTTGCCATGTACTACTCCATTCATGAAGTTTATTTAATTCTTCTTGTAGCTCTTTACAAGAGTCTGTGTTAGTAATTCTCCTTTGTATTTTTGCATCATCTGCAAACATATTCAGATAGCTCTCATTTCCAGTGTTACTGTTTATATCATTTATGTACACTAAAAACACTGAACCCTGTGGTACTCCACTAGTCACTTCTTTCCATGATGAGTAGTTTCCTCTTAGTACTGTTCTCATTTCTCTTTTTATGAGAAAGTCTTGCATCCAACAAAACAGTTTGCCTCGAATTCCTCCTTGTTGGTATAGTTTCCATAAAAGTCTTTGGTGTGGTACTGTGTCAAAAGCTTTCTTGAAATCTGAATAGATACTGTCCACCCATCCTTCCCTTTCCTGTATTGTGTTTGTTACTCTGTCATAGTAGCTCAACAGATTAGTAACACATGATTTTCCTTTTCTGAAACCAAACTGTCTTTCTGTTACCATACTGTGTTCTTCTAGATGATTTACCCAAGCTTTTCTTATAAGCTTTTCTAATACCTTGCTTACAACACTGGTCAGTGATACTGGTCGGTAGTTGAGAGGATTTTGTCTATTTCCTTTCTTGAATAAGGGGACAATATTTGCTTTTTTCCAAATATCAGGTAGTTTACCTTGACTCAAGGATTTCTTGAAAATTAAAAATAATGGTTTACTTAACTCCTTTGCACATTCTCGTAGTACCCAACATGAAATTTCATCAGGACCACTTGCTTTTCCTCTGTCTAATCTACTTAACTCCTCCTGTATTACTTTTTCTGCTATTTGTATATCTGGTAGTATGTGTGGACATGCATGTTCCATATAGTCCCTCTCAAAATTTTTTTCTTCTGTAAAAACTAATTGGAAATTCTTATTTAGTGCTTCACAAATATCTTTCTCTTGTGTATAAGTGATTCTCTCGTCCGTAATGGATTGTATTATATCTTTTACTTTGGTTTTGCTTCTGATATAGCAGTAAAACAGCTTTGGTTGATCACTACTTTTATTTATTATATCCTCCTCAAACTGTTTTTGGGCTTCCCTCCTTATTCTTGTATAATCGTTTCTTGCCTGTTTGTAATTATTATACGCCCTTTCACTATTATGTCTTCTGTATCTATTCCACAACAAATCTCTTCTTTCTTTTGATTTTTTACATTCTGTATTGAACCATTTCTGTATTTTCTTATCTGCTTCTTTGTGCTGTGGGATGTACTTCTGGACTCCTATTTCATAAAATTCACAGAATTTTTTATATTCAGCATTTAAATCTTGTCCTCTAAGCTCATTTTCCCAATCAACTTCTAAGAAATACTTCTTTAGGTCTTGATAATTTCCCTTTTTATAGTTTAGGCTCTTTTTGTAACTGTCATTGCTGTTTACTATGTCATATGCTATCCTGAAGTAATAATTTAGTACTGCATGATCGCTTTTGCCGAGTGGAGGGTGATATATTAAACTGTCAATATCATTTTCTTGCCTAGTAAATATTAGATCTAGCACTGAAGGTACATCAAGTCCTCTTTTTCTGGTGGTTTCCCTCACATGTTGCGTTAGGAAGAATTCTTGTACGAGATCCAGGAGCTTTTGGTCCCAACAGCTTTCTTGGCTAATTATATCTAGAGTATTCCAATTTATATTTGTATTGAAATACCCGGTTAGTATAATTCTTTCTGATTTCTCTTCCATTATATGTAGTAATGATCTTAAACTCTGAATTGTACTCTCTGCCAGGTCCTCATATTCATCTCTTTCCCATGTGTTTGATCTGGGTGGCATGTACAAATTGGCTACAATTACTTTACCTTCAGATGTGTTGATCTCTACTGCAATCAGTTCTACTTGTGATGATATATCTAGTTTTATTTCATTGACTTTTAGATTTTTCTTAGTTAATATTATAATTCTTCTTCTTTTTTTTTAATTTCTGTCTCTTCAACATATATTGTATTCCTCTAAGTTTAGTATGTCATTGGATATCCTTGGTGTTAAGTTTGTTTCAGTTAGGCATATTATTTGTGGTTCATTTTCTCTGACATAATCATTCATCTCTAGTAATTTAGATACCATTCCATCCACATTTGAGTACATCAACTTCATCATCTTGTTTATATACTTGTCATGACATGGTTCTACTACCATCCTCCTTTTTATTCCATCCTGTTTGTGTACCACTTTCGTACCTGCAATCCTATTACTTTGTAAAAAAAATTTCTTCTTCTCCTCTTCTGACCTTCCCTCATTTTTTGTTTTTGCTTCCTCCCTTTTCTCTTTCAGTAATTCCAGTTCCTCTTGTGTTAGGCATCTTTTTATCCATACATTTTTGAACTCCTCTTTTTCCTTAAGATTCTTTGCATTTTTTAGTATCTCTTCCACAGTGTTTACACTCTGGAAAGTCACCTTTAGAGGTGTTGTCTTGCTTTTCTCATATTTCCCTAACCTTTTGTGCTCCTCTATGTCTTTACTACAGATTTCCTCTGATACTTCTTTCAGTAAGCTCATTACATTTGCCATCTCCTTTTTGTCTCTTGTGATCTTGTTTTTTACTTCTTCCTCTTCTATACCAGTGATTACTATAGATTTATTTATATCTACTGAATCTCTGACTAACTTCGGATTGTTTTGGATTATTCGTTTCACTTCCTTTTTAATGCTTTTTTCCTCCACCCTTGTTTCTAAGTCTTTCTTTACTTTCACCATTTCAGCATACGTGGTTTCCACATCATTTTTGTAGCTTTGCACAGCTTCATTCACCTGTGTTATCTTCTCCTCAGTATCACTGCTCTGGTCAATAAGACTGCTTACTTGCCTAATTGTCTCTGTGTCATTTTTGAACTCTTCCATAACACTCTCGTGATTGACTACTGTACTTGCCATTTCACTCATTTTCTTCCTAAGTGTACTCAATTCCACTGTTAGTTCACTGATGGTTGTGTCTTTCTTATTGGCCTCCCTTCCTAGTTTTTCTATTTCTTCCTTTTGCAAGTGCATCTGCTTTTTATTTCATCAATTTCATTTTTGAAAGCCATTTCTAGTTTGTTTACACGTTCAACCAGTCTATTGTGAGTCTCCACTTCAACCAGTTCTTGGTAGAAATCATCATTTTGCTTTTTACCTTTATCCCTTTTCTTTTCCAAATTTGCTTTACTAAAGTATGTATCCATTTTGCAGTACTAAAAGTGCTGAGCATGTACTTACAATCCCCGTGTTGTTGTAGTCTAAACAAACCTCAGATGACTCAGTGTATTCTTTGGTCTTGGTTCTTTTTCCTGTTTGAACAAGTCTTGTTTAAACTTATTATTTTTTTCCTTTTAATAATGAAAAATCATTTAGTCTAACCTGGTACAGAGCTTGACTCATACAAAGATACTAATTTAGGTAATGCCACTGGCCGTGTTGGTTCGGTACGGAGCGCCGATGTTGCACGTCCGCCTCGAGTGAATCCCTGTGTGTGTGTGTGTGTGTGTGTGTTTTCTTCCCTTCTGATCGTATACCTCTTTAGTATGAGTACAATGACTATCCTCCTTACTAACGTTGTCTTTCCTCAACTTACCACAAGCTTTACGATTTGAAGAGGTCTAATATATCTTTTTCTATAGTACGTTTACTTTAACCTGGCGAACATCCCCAACCTCTTTCAGCTCAGTTGGTGGTCAGGCGTAGTCAGAGTGGAGGGTTAATGTGAGTGTACCATATTTAATTTGGCCTAAAATTGTCATCTCCATCATGACTGCTGAGTTCTACCATATTAGCATTAAAATATGGTGCTAGTCATGAAGAAGTGCTAAGGAGAGGATGTAGAGCCATTGTATTGTCTTGGTATGCTGTTGAACTAAAATCTGGGCCAAGTTAAGGTAAAAGGACTATAGTAACCAAGGAGACTCATTCCTACCTCATAACTGAAGCTTATCGAATTTCATGCAAAACAATATTATGTTTAAGGGAGTGGCCCAGTTCCCTCAGGTGAAAACATGCCACGTAACACCTTCGTTATTAAAGGGTTTTCCTGAATTTACCGATTACACACACACACACACACACACACACACACCACCGCTAATTCCCTCACACGAGTCCTGAATGAGACAGCCCTAGCTTGTGTTCCATGTGGACAGTGGATATTAGCGCTCCAGTGGTGACGTGAAGGTATGTGGCAAGTAAGGCCCTGTCCACACGAGCGGGCAATGCCTGACGGGCACTGTCTGCTAAGCATATACTCCACGCTTCTTTAGCAGTGTTACCAGATCAAACAGTTTCTGGCAGCCATTGGTCAATACCGGGCACACTTGTTCTGTTGTCCACACGGTAAGTATTGTCTCAACAACAGGCAAGGGTGTCATAAATAGTTTGCCAGTGGTTTCCCTGTTTATGACGTCACCTACGCTCGTGCCCGCCAGCCACCTTCGAAATGTGTGAATTGGAATGTGATTTGGTATCAATGTTTGCCCATCGGGCACTGCCCGCCCGTGTGGACGGGCCTTAAGATGACTGTTGGGAGGAGTGTTGAAAACTGGCTGTCACGTCAGTGTTCAGAGTCGGACGCATTTAAATGAGACAACAGACATTTTGATAATCGCACCCCCACGTCATCATATGCACGACCTCAACACATCCCCCAAAATGTCTCTTGCCTTTGGACATATTCCTCTAAAAGACACCACCGCACTCCAACTGCACACCACACGCATATCATACCCACCCCACACACCCTAGATGCACACCAGACACACTGCCACTACTTCCACCCCTCATCATCCACCTCCATAAGTGAGACACAAATAAAACTCATCGGTTGCAACTTGCCTGATTTCATCCCTCAAAACGGTACAGTGTGGGAGTGAGTGACACAGTTAGGCACACAGTCGGTTTGGCCGCCTCTGTGGGTGCGGCATTAACGAATAAAATAAATAAATAAAGGTGAAAAAAATCGCTTGACTGGAACAAGAATGATGAAAATGAAGTGCGTCACCGTTCTTAAGGCGGCAACGTCTTCACTCCGATGATTTTTTTATTGCTATCCCCGGAGGTGCTGAAGGGAACGCCTTCATGTGGTGGCTCTGATATAACTGGACGGTGGAGCTAACTGGTTATACAAACGTCCCTCAGCTCCCGCCCTATTCTCCCAAAAGGAGCTAGGTCGACATCAAAAGGGCAGTTTCGACCTGCAGTCTACTGGGTTCACATTTCAGATGAACCCGGCGCAACAACAACAACAACAGCAACAATAACTAATAATACTCATCATCAACATCATCATCATCATCATCATCTAACCCAGTGTTGCCCCATAAGAAGCGTATGATAATAATAATAATAATAATAATAATAATAATAATAAAAACACGTGTAATAATACAAGAAAGCTATCCTAAGATAAATAAAAGGGTCTAATAGCAGTACGAATAAACCGCAAATAGACGTCATGATACTGAAGAATCTCTCTCTCTCTCTCTCTCTCTCTCTCTCTCTCTCTCTCTCTCTCTCTCTCTCTCTCTCTCTCTCTCTTTCTCTCTCAGGATTAAGTATTCTCACACAGGATGTTCTGTGTATTACACAAATCTTACGCTTCGCCAGGTGATTTGTGTTTTGGGGACGGCCAGTCAGGGTCATCAGTGTCTACCTTGCATCATTACACTTCCTACTCCCACTGCCACACCCACGCCCCAACCAGCAGACTGAGCCATCCCACAAAATGCCATGAAAAGTTTGTAATGGAGCGCTATTTCCGGACCACCTTGTATAACATACTGTAGGGCTATATTCTAGGCGGCATAGGAGGTTTCGTAGTACCTCATCCTTAGTGATTTATTTTGCTTAGTGCACCTTATTCTACCTCTGTCAATCTATTGCCAGACGCCTTAATCCCATAAGGAGTGGCCACAAACAAATCGCCTCCATGTCGCCTTGTCCCCAGTCATTTCACTGCCCTGATCCCACCTTATTCTGTACTGTGTTATTTACATCGCTCTGATATCCACATTAAAAAAAAAAAAAAAATGAGGTGTAATATATAGAATAAATCGCCGGGGAAGGGGTGATACGAAGTGTGCAAAGTTCAAATCGACTCGTTTTCTCATGTGACTCAGGAGCCTGTTCAGTGCACTAGGATTCGAGACACAGTTTCCCCGTGTTCAGTAACTTACAAAATACACCCCCGACTTGCTAATGTAAGGCAAACTATCGAACTAGATATTCTGAATATTTTTTTAAACAATATTTGATGGGCAAGATCGTATTTCCTAACTTTAAATTAATCTCATTTAATAAGTACCCAGTGCATTCCTGTTTCTGCGCACACAGGACGCCCAATTTTCTCTCTCTCTCTCTCTCTCTCTCTCTCTCTCTCTCTCTCTCTCTCTCTCTCTCTCTCGTTTAAATATCTTCATTCCTGTGTACAGTGCCAATAGATCTTTAAACATGCGAGATATTAAAGGGAAGCTCAAGACATTTAAAAAGTTGAGAAATTATGTTGTCTGGCAACTGTTTGGTTGAAATATTGCCATACAGTTTATTTTTCCCCGAGTATCAGCGTTCCTCTTAGAATTATGAAAACTTGATGGAACTTATTATTTTGAGAATGTCTTTCTTACACAGGAATTGATTAATTGTAATATAAATGCCGGTATGTAGTGAATTCAATGAGTGTGAGAACAACAGCCTGTCATTACAGTGTAATATGCTTCATACCCACAAATTTTGTCGATCTGGCGCTTTTGGCGCTAGATCTAGCACTAAAAACTTAGCACAAAAAAAAAAAAAATGAAAATAAAATAATCATACATTCTACTCTTCAGCTGGCACGTTTTGAAGTCCAGTTAAACTCGAAATTTTAAAATGTTTACATATAATGAAGCGTGTTTCAAAGTTCAGCATAACGCTTTGCAAGTTTTCCGTTTGGCAACACCGATCCTCTTCCAGTGACCCAGTCTCGTTGTTTCAGTGCGTATGCGGACTTCGTGGTGGGTCGTGCGCGTGTGAGGTGATTATTTACATAAAAAATACCAAAAACTAACTCTTGACGGAGGATTTAATGACACTTGAAATACTGTGTCGCTTTGGAGCATACGGTGATGGCAGTGGCAGTGAATGTAACGAAGCGGTTTAGTGGATACAAGAAAATTAGTAATGAGTTGGATGGTAAGAGTTGGTCATGGCGGAAGGTAAGCCTGTTTTCATTCAATACAGGACCCCAATCGTCTTTATATTAACTTCTGATTGTGTGTGTGTGTATGTGTGTGTGTGTAAACTTTTAAGGAGTGAGCTAAATTTGCACATAGCTACGAGTATTCAATTGATAGCGCTTTACTATCTTTTTGGCTTATTTGGCCTGGTGAGTCTATCCACACCATACACAGATGACGATGATGATAATGTCGCTTTGTATAAGTCGTACCCTAGATGGTTTAGGGGATATTCTGATACCTTTTTCTTAGCGATTCACTATGCACATTAATCATGAATATCCTCTTGTGAAATGGTGATCCAAACTATGTTTGTATTAAAATGGTATTAATAGAATATAGAAGAATATTCATTGCCATCTAGAAAACGAACTTAAGTAGATGATCCATTATGACAAGTGGAAATGTTGGGTGGGAGAGAGGCAAGTTAGACATTGAATTCTGTGTATTCTCTAACGTTTCAGGCTACACAGAACCCATCTTTAGAGCCTGAACATGAGGCGATACAGCAAAGACATACCCGTAGAAATTCCCTCGCCCTTTCTCTAACTCAGGCTGCGACACAAGAAAGGGGGAAGGAATTTCAAGGGGTACCGGTATGTCTCGGCTGTATCTCTTCTTGTTCAGACTCTGGGGTTCTGTGCCGCCTGAAACGTTACAGACAATAAAGAATTCAAGCTCTAAAGAGTCACTTCGCCACCCAACAGTACGAGCTTACTTAGCCTATGTTTGGTCACCATGTGCTTTCAAGTTCTGCCATCTCCCGTCCCCCTATCCTTTTTGTTCACCTCATAATTTCTCCTCTTTCACTTGCCTCGCTCCTCTTCCCCTTCTTTTGGCACAAGAAGACGTTTGGCAGTGAAGGAGTGTGAGTGAAAAGACAACATTGATTGTGTAAAGCGCACCAGGTTGCATAATACAGGGAGGTCCGTAAATAACGCTTCACCACAAACACCATTGTGTTGTGGGTACGGCTCAGTGTGCTGGTGTGGGTGTGGGTGTGGCAGTGGGAGTAGGAAATGATGCAGGATAGGCGTAGGTAACGCTAACAGCCGTCCTTGCAACACACAAGAAATCGGGTGGAGTGAAAGAGGAGTTACATATGGACCACCCTGTATTGTTGCTGCTGGGATGTGTGTTATTACGTTGTTTTGGTGGGGACTGTGTGTGGAGTGTGGAGAGGGGATGGGATAAGGAATAATGTGATTCATGAACTATGTGGACTAAAGAAGTTTGTGCACACCAGAATTAAAGTGTGCTTAGATGGTGTGATTGTGGGGAGAGAATGGGAGTGAGTAGAGTGGTGAAACGGGTATACCTGGGCGAGTCTGAAGGTGGAAGGAGACGTGGCGGGCCAAGAAGGTGGATAGGTATAGTAAATGAGTGCGCGAAGGCAAGGGTTAAAGAGTGATGAAGCAAGGGACTGACACTGGATCGATGAATTTTGCATGAAGTGTATGACAAGGATATGGTATGCGGTTTCTTTCCCAGTGATGATAGACGTTGAGCAGACTATCTGATTGGTGTATGAAATGCCCAAGTGTGGTTGTTCATGCCTGTGGGGTGGAGTCAGGATTCCGGGTGCTTGAATGGTGAGTGGATGAGAGTGTTGTCCACTTAACTGAACAGTTTTGGTTAGTCTCTATATCAGGCGTTGTGTTGGTCTCTGGGCCGTAAAATAGCCCATCCTCCTCTGGGAAAAGAGGTCTGGATGATGATTACGATATTCATATCCCCTGCGTAGTAGTAGTAGTAGTAGTAGTGTGTGTGTGTGTGTGTGGTGTGTGTGTGTGTGGTGTGTGTGTGTGTGTGTGTGTGTGTGTGTGTGTGATTTAATCTTTATTCTCCCAAACCCCATTTCCCTCCTTTTCCTTTTCTGTGCCGTGGGTGGGTAAGACTGACGTTAGTGTTTATTTTCAGGGAGGGGCAGCTTCCAGATAAAATGGAGTAAATGGTTGTATGCAGTATTATTTGATTTTATGACGTGATTATTGTTAATTTTTGAACCGTAATGCTTATTTTATGCCGTAGAATCTATGCACAAATAGATAGAAAGATAGATTGATAGACAGATACAGATATAGCAACAATCGTGAAATAAGTTTCCTGAGTGCGACAAGTAAAGCGTAGGGAAGACTGAGAAACTATGAAAATGTTTTGATTGATAGACAGCGGGATTTCCTAAGTGTGTGGGAATGTGTGGATTAAATATTTACAGTTATAGTGGAGAAAACATAGGAGGGAGACAGACAGGTTACTTCATGAATTAGTGGGAAGAGCATATGGCCGTGTGAATAGGGTGTGATTATGCAGTGTCCCATAAGGTTTTTGAGAAATTAAGGTTATTCTAGAGCCCCAATTCTCGTCGTTCAAGGTAGCTCCCTAATACCTCTTCCTAAGTAGTTTATTTTGCATATTACTCCATAGTCTCCTCTTCTGTGTCATAAAAATCATTATAATACCACCATACTCAGCATAAGTAACATACAAAATGATATTAACCAGCCATATACAAAAATAAATCACAAAGGAAGAGGTGCTAGGGGACTTCCTGAATCGACGAGAATACGGACCTAGGATTGATGGTGAGTAATGGATTTTGTTATCAGTATGGGTCCTAATTGAAACCCTTACGTAGCTACAAATTACTGATGGTTGTATGGGTTCATTGTGAGGCAGACCGTCTTCGCCCCATTAGACACTCAGTAATTGTTGAGGATTAGCCCAAGAATATCCTCAGGTCTTAAAAATCTGTTCAAAAAAAATCTCGCTGAAAACCCGATATAATGTGTAATGTGTAATGGAATGTGTAATATAGAATGTGTAATATGTTCATCCTAACTTGGTGTAGATTTTTATTCTTTTGCAACTATATATACTGTATATATATATATATATATTTTTTTATCGAGGTGAAGATGCACTTGACAGGTTGATGAAAATTGGCTGAATGCTTCATGTGCGAATAACATCGTTGTATATCAGATAATTACTAGGTTTCGATTCACATCACCGGTAATTATCTGAAATACAGCGATGTTATTGGACATGTTGCACTCAGCCAGTCATCATCAATATGTCATGTGCATCTTCACCTCAAAAAATTCATGTAGCAGTGGCTGGAAAAGGCAATGCTACTACTAATACATCATTTCCATAGCACTTCTTCATGATTTGCATACTTTTCTGCTTGCATCATCCTTGTGCAACCCGTTCATGTAGCACCGTGGCAGAAATAAATAATGCAACTGGTACCGGTATTCCATAATTTCCATTGCACTTCTTCATGACTTGCATCATATTCTGCTTGCTAGTCTCTTGCTGGAACTAGGCCTTTACGATGGAGAGATGGCAGTGTGAGGCCGTGTGAGTAAAATGAATATGGTTACGTACGTTGTGAAAGAGATACTGCAGAATAGTACCGTACTAATTATAGGAACCAAATAATAATTATAATAATAATAGAAATCTGAGTAGTTCCTCCACCCTGACAACGGCATGTTTAGATGTGGGAGCATCCCGAGGAGGGGTTCTGTCCGTCTGTCTCTCACTAGCGATTTTTCGGACACGAGGTGCTTCACTGCCTTAGACTTTAGCGACATTAATGAAATCACAGCACACCACAACACACCACACCACTCAAAATCATCCTCCCGCACCATAACACACCACACCACACAAAATCATCCTCCCGCACCACAACACACCACACCACACAAAATCATCCTTCCACACCACACCACACCTAGGGCAGTAACCTAAGGGCCCTGAAGCTCCCACATCCAGTACTCTTTTAATTATGCTCCCTGCGACCAGCATAGGAGAGCTACCTGGTACGAAAGGGGTTAACGTGATCTGTATTAAACAAGACTGGTTCGAAAAGTCCTCCCCCCCCCAAGAACTGAAAGAAGCAAATCGTTTTGAGGTGGCAAGAAAAAAGATGATAATAATAATAATAATAATAATACGGTAATACCTGCAGTTATTATTGTTGTTATGCTAGGGGTTTTGGCTTCTAAGTGTTAACATAAGTAAAAAAAAAATGTTTTGTGTTGTGTGCATCGGAAAAACGAAAATGTTCATGTAAACTGTGACTGTGTGTGTGTGTGTGTGTGTGTGTGTGTGAGAGAGAGAGAGAGAGAGAGAGAGAGAGAAAATACGAACGCTCACATTTACCAACTTTGAAACGTAAAATATTAAAATAACTTTACACTGGCTTCACTTTACCGCCTTCCACCAGCTGTCAGGAGAGAGACTAGGATCAACAGAGAGGTGTGAGCTGAATACTAATGAGCTTTTGTCTCAACTCTCTGGCAGTCATTCATCCATGGTAAATAATGAATGAGATGACAGGGGAAAGCTAAGGAAGGGTGGGGGGGGGAGGAAGGAGGGAAGAGAAAGTGCAGAATCAGGAGAAAAAAGGAAAGGTAGGGATACACACACACACACACACACACACACACACACACACACGCACGCACGCACGCACACAGGGAGGCATGTTGGAGGATGAGGATGAGGAGGGGGAGGAGGACGAAGATGGAGGAGTGCTGGAGGTGGAAGAGGAGGAGGAAAGAATGTTAAAGGAAGAGGGAGAGGAATGTTGGAGAGGAAGAGGAGGAAAGAATGCTAGAAAAAGAAGATAGGTTGCTTGAAGAAGAAGAGGTAGGAAAGGTAGAGAGGAAAAAGGAAGAGGAAAGTGCTGGAGGAAGGAGGAGGAGGAGATGAAGCGAAAAGAATACCAGAGGAAGGAGAGGGAGGAATGTTAGAGGAGGAAGAAACTGCCTCCTCACCGCCTTTCACCTGTGACGTCATCGTGTTAAGTATGACGTCTCTGTGTCAACAAAAGACAGTGGCTATGTGACCTGGAGGTGTTATATTAATTTGATATGCTGAAGAGGGATGCCTTCATGTGGTGGCACCGATATAACCGAGCCACTCCTCGACTATACAGTCACCTATCGTACCGCATCACTCTCTACCCCCAAAAGGAGAAAGGTGGACTGTCGCAGAAGGGTAACTTTAGCCTGCAGTCCACCGGGTTCACGTTTCAGATGAACCTGGGGCTACTACTACTACTACTACTACTACTACTACTTTGTAGTTTGACTTGACAGAGATCCCAAACACCTTTCAGCTCAGCTGATGGCTGCAGGTGTAGTCAGAATGAAGGGTTGATTTGACTAGGAACCAGGGAGATTTATTCGTATCTCATAACAAACTTAAATCTAACCCCTTTAAGCCCTGTTGAGGGTCAGATGTCGTTAGTTTGAAGGGTTGATTTGACAAGGAGACTCATTCCTACTTCATACCTAACCCAGCCGAATCTAACCTACCCCCTTTCACCTAAGTTGATGGCCAAGTGTATTTTGGTGGGTTGATTTGACTAGTAACCAAGGAGACTCATTCCTAACTCATAATTAAGGCTCACTGAGTTTCATGCAACCACAACTTAGTATTAAAGTTGTGAGTGACCCACGAGGATGGTGGACTGTGGAAAAAGGACAGTTTCAGCCTCCAGTCCATCGGGTTCACGTTCAGATGAGCCTGGAGTTTCAGTTGCCACATCTGCTACAGGAAATGACTCAAAGTGTGGGATCGATCACCCGTCTTCGGGACAGGCTGAATGAGAGCAATGATTCAACAAGAAATTGTTGTTGTAACTTAACCTCGGTCTGTCTGACTGAGCAGACCCGTCGACAACAGGTAGGCAACTGCTTGTATGGGGACGTCTTACAGTACAGTACAGTGTAGTACAGTACATACACCGTGTAGGGATCCGACGCCCCATTGTGGTAGACAGCACCTCACCAGGGTCGGAGCAGAGTCCTTCCCCACGGCGAGGTGCAGGGAAATATGATGTTTGGTTCCTGGGTGGACGCCGCTGCCATGACACCCAGAGTACACAACGCCACCACCTGTGGGCCTCTCGTCAGCTCCTAGGGAGTGAGATGAGGGGGGTAACGTCAGGAGCAATTCTGTTATTAGTATCTGAAGGTAAACAGGAAAGAAACTATTTCTCGAGGAAAATTTGATATCAGGCGTGAATAAATCAGGGGATATCATCTATCTAGCCTGTCTATCTATTTCCAGTTGCCATAATCCCGTAAGGGGTGGCCACAAACAAACCGCCTCCATTTCGCCCTGTCCCCCGCCATTTCACTGCCTTACTCCCAGCTCACACACCCCTCTCTCATATACTCGTACCTCTCCGCTCCATCCTTCCACCTCATCCTTGGCCTCCCCCTCCCTCTCTCCCCGTCCACCTCACTCACATACACTCTCCTCGTCATTCTCTCGCTCTCCATCCTCTCCACATGGCCAGACCATCTCAGCTTGTTTCTCCTAACGCTTCCTATCACATCCACATCCACACCACAACGCTCCTTTACTTCCTCATTTGTCAGTCTGTCTCTCCATGTGACTCCACAGTCTGTCCTCAAGTAACTCATTTCCACTGCTCTCACTCTTGACTTGTGTCCTCCCAACAATGTCCAAGCTTCACTTCCATATGTTAGAGTTGGTATCACAGTACTGTCATGCAGTAACTTATTCACTTCCATGCTCACTTCCCTGTTTCTTATCACTGCTTTCAGGGAACCAGCAACCATTCTTCCTTGTTGAACTCTTTCAAGCACTTCACCCTCTAAACTTCCATCCTTACTCATCACACTACCCAAGTACTTAAATGCAATCACATTTTCCATTTCCTCCTCATCCAACCTCACTGTACATTCATCGACTTCATTTCTCTCGAAGACTTTATTCTTCCCTACATTCACCTTTAGATTGTTTCTTACACACTCCCAAACTCATCCACCAAGCCTTGCAGCTCCCCTTTGTCTTCACTTAACAACATAGTATCATCTGCAAACAACAGTACAGGGAGTGTCCACACCATGCCCTTTTATATTTTTTCTATGCTAGGAAGAAGGAACCAAAGGCCACGAGCCCGCAATAACTGTTCCTTCCAAGAGAAAAATACAAGAGAGAGCCAAATTCAAGATGCGATCATTTCGAGATGCCAGGACACACTGCGTTTGAAAGACTGGAGATCATAGCTAGCAGGAAATACAGACAAAGGGAGACAGTTCCAGAGTTGGCCTGTTGCATAAATGAAGGACTGGGAGTAACGGTTAACTCTTGCCTTAGAGGGTTGGACAGAAAAGGGATGAGAGTTTGCTGCTAGACGGGTGCTATGCGCCCGTCGTAGAGGTGGAGGAATGCATGCAGACAGTTCAGAAGAGCAGCGACCATTGAAGTAGCGATAGAAAAGACATAAAGATGCAACAGTGCAGTGAAGAGACAGAGCTTGAAGGGAGCCAGTAAGAGGAGGAGAGTTAATGAGACGAAAAGCCTTTGACTCCACCCTATTGAGAAGAGCTGTATGTGGGGAGCCTCCCCACACATGAGAGTTGTACTCTACACAGGGGCGGATAAAACCCCTGTATGGAGTCAACAATAGTGCAGGAGTAAAGAACGAACGGAGTTGGCTTAGCACACCTAATCTCTTGGAAACAGATTTTACAAGAGATGTAATATGATCTTTCCAAGATGAGTCCCGAGTGAATGAAACCCCAAGCATGTTCAAGGATGATGCAGGATTAAGCTGAATGTTATTAAACATTAGTGGGTATACCTGTGGAAGATTTTGTCGGGTTGATAGGTGTAAGAACTGACTCTTTGATGCATTAAAAACAATAAGGTTATTTTTACCCCCGTCAGAGATACGAGCCAAGTCAGACATTAGCTGTGCCATAGTCTCATCCTTTGTTTGTTGAAGTAACTGCTAAGATGGACGTTGCGGGAACCGAATGGAAAGGTGAAGGGTGGAGTCATCAGCGTACTAGTGGATAGGGTTAGATGTACAGCTTAGAAGGTCATTGATGAATAAAAGGAAGAGATTTGGTGATAGGACAGAGCCCTGAGGAACACCACTGTTAATAGATCTAGGAGAAGAACGATGGCCGTCTACAACAGCGGCTATAGAACGACCAGAAAGGGAGCTATAGATGAAGGCACAGATAGAAGCATAGAAACCTTAAGAGGGCATTTTGGAAATTAAAGATTTATGCCAGACTCGATCGAAAGCCTTTGAGATGTCAAGTGCAATGGCAAAGCTTTCACCAGTCTCGAAAGGAGGATGACAAGGAGTATGAAAGGTAGGTGAGAAGATCGCCAGCGAAGCGTCCCTGACAGAACCCATACTGATGATCAGAAAGAAGGTTGTGATAGGAAAGATGTTTTAAAATTTTTCTATTAAGAATTAACTTTGGAGATACAGGATGTTAAAGCAATTGGACGATAGTTAGTGGGTTGGGAATGGTCACCCCTCTTTGGGACTGGCTGAATGAGAGCAAACTTCCAGCAAGAAGGAAATGTACAAGTTGATAGACAAAGGCAAAAGAGTTTACCTGGGCAGGGTGTAAGCACAGAAGCACAGTTCTTGAGGAGAACAGGAGGGACTCCATCAGGCCCATGTGCCTTGTTAGTATTGAGGCCTGTTATGGCAGAAAATACATCAGCTGAAGAAATTTTAATGTCAGCCATGAGGAAGTCAGAGGGGGGAAGTGATGGAGGAACAGCACCGGAATCATCTAAGGTGGAAATAGCTACAGAACCATCAGAGTAGAAAAGAGGAGGGAAGGATGATGACGTAAAGTTGTTAGAAAGGTTTTTGGCAAGGTGCCAGAAGGAGCGGGAAGAATTTTAGTTGGAGAGTTGAGAGCATTTATTACGGATGAAATTATTTTTAGTAGAGCGAGGAACAGACTTAACACGATTCTGGGCAGAAACGTAAAAAAAAATGTGATTCAGGGGTGGGTTGGCTCCGGTACCTTTTCTAGGCCCTCTCCTTGTTGCGGACAGCATTAGAACAAGCGTGATTAAACCAAGGCTTTCTTGCATTAGTCAAAGGATATAATTAGGGCAGCTTCAGCATCCACCGCCTTACCTTGTATCTCTTTTATAACCCCATCCATATACAGATTGAACAACCATGGATACATGACACATCCTTGTTTCAATCCAACCTTCAAATAGAAAATTCACTCAGTTCACTGTCCACACGCACTGCAGCCTTAGCACCCTCATACATAATCTTCACAGCATTGAACAACTTCCCATTTACTCCATATATATATTCTTAATACTTTACACATTCCTTGTCTATCCACCCTGTCATATGCTTTCTCCAAATCCATGAAGGCCGCATACAACTTCTTTCCCTTCTCTAGAATCTTTTCCACTAAAGATCTAAAAATGAATGTCTGATCTACACAACCTCTTCCCTTCTTAAAACCTCCCTGTTCTTCTCGAACTAATTCCTTTGTTATTTCCCTAACTCTGTCAATAAGTATCCTACCATATATTTTTCATATTACATTAAGATGACAAATGCCCTTATGTTTACCAGACACTTCTTTTTTCTCTTTTTCCTTTGTACAGGAGAATAATTATACCTGACTTTCAATCCTCCAGGACTTTACCTTCCTCCCAGGCCAGTCTGCACATCGTCCACATCCATTCTACTACTATCTCTCCCCCATGCTTCAGCATTTCACCACACACTCCATCAGTTCCTGGGGCTTTCCCCATTTTGACTTTCTTTGCTTCCACAACTTCCATCCTACTGATTTTTTCCTCTTATCTCACATCATTCCTTCTACCAACCATTACCTGGCCACTTATATTCACATTACTTTCGTTCTCTACGGTCAACAATTCCTTAGTGTTCTCTCCATCTGGTCACTTTTTCTCCCTTCTCCACTGGTAATCTATTATTTTTATCTTTCACTCCCCGACTAATTTCTTTGACATCCTGTCTAACTCTCTTTACCTCTTTCCAGAACATTTTCTTACATTCCCTCCACTTTTCACTCAAATTCCTTCCAAATTCCTCATCCACTCTCTTACTCTCTCTTACTAATCTTTCACCTCTCTCCTCCTCCTTACATATAACTCGCTCTTCTGTATCAGATGTATAATAATAATAATAATAATAATAATTATTATTATTATTATTATTCTTACCTCACTGACGAGGGTACTATTCTAACACCTGCCTTTATAGATGCTCAGTTTATTACTATTTACACTCTTCATATATACACCTTTTTCTTCCTAATTGATTTATGGTAATACTAATATCGTTCATTTCCGTACAGGTGTGCTGGGTGACACGGTGTGATGTTGGCCAGTGATGTGATGGTGAGTGTAAGATAGTGCAGTTCTCTCTCTCTCTCTCTCTCTCTCTTTCTCTCTCTCTCTCTCTCTCTCTCTCTCTCTCTCTCTCTCTCTCATTTTGATGCCGACATTCTTTGCATCATTAACATAAAAGGAGGTGCTGAGGTACAATGTGCAGAATAAATCGCCAAGGAAGAGGCATTACGAAGTCTACAAATTCCCCTGATATGAAGCACCATACCGTATACCAACACCATACCAGAACACCATACCACATACTAACACCATACTGGAACATCATACCACATACTAACGCCATACCGTAACACCATACCATATACTAACGCCATACCGGAACACCATACCACATACTACCACCATACCAGAACACCACACCAGAACACCATACCACATATTAACCATACCACATACTAATACTATACCAGAACACCATACCACATACTAATACTATACCAGAACACCATACCACATACTAATACTATACCAGAACACCATACCACATACTAATACTATACCAGAACACCATACCACTTACTAACACCATACCAGATACACCACATACTAACATCATACCAGAACATACCATACAAATCACATACTAACACTATACCAGAATATCATACCACATATTTCACATTTACACCGTACCAGAACACTATACCATATACACCACATGTTAACACCATACCAGAACATCATACAACATACACCACCTACCAACACCATACGAGAACATCATACCACATACACCACATACTGACTCCATACCAGAACACCATACCACATACTAACACCATACCACATACATCACATACTAACACCATACCACATACATCACATACTAACACCGTACCACATACACCACATACTAACACCATACCACCTACTCCACATATTAACACCATACCACCTACATCAAATACTAACACCATACCACCTACATCAAATACTAACACCATACCACCTACATCAAATACTAACACCATACCACCTACATCAAATACTAACACCGTACCACCTACATCAATACCACCTACACCACATACTAACACCATACCAGAACACCATACCACGTACACCACATACTAACACCATACCAGAACACCATACCACATACACCACATACTGACACCATACCAGAACACCATACCACATACTAACACCATACCAGAACACCGTACCACATACTGACACCATACCAGAACACCGTACCACATACAAACACCATACCACATACACCACATTAACACCATACCACATACACCACATACTAACACCATACTACATACACCACATACTAACACCATACCACATACACCACATACTAACACCATACCACATACACCACATACACCACATACTAACACCATACCACATACACCACATACTAACACCATGCCACATACACCACATACTAACACCATACCACATACACCACATACTAACACCATACCACATACACCACATACTAACACCATACCACATACACCATACCACATACACCATACCAGAACACCATACCACATACACCATACCAGAACACCATACCACATACACCATACCAGAACACCATACCACATACACCACATACCGTACTAACACCATACCAAAACACCATACCACATACACCACACCACATACACCACACCACATACACCATATACACCATACCTTATACACAACATACTAACCCACCACACACACCACATACTAACATCATACCACATACACCACATATTAACACCATACCACATACACCACATACACCATACCTTATACACAACATACTAACCCACCACACACACCACATACTAACACCATACCACATACACCACATACTAACACCATACCACACACACCACATACTAACACCATACCACATACACCACATACTAACACCATACCACATACACCACATACTAACACCATACTACATACACCATACCACATACACCACATACTAACACCATACCACATACACCACATATTAACACCATACCACATACACCACATACTAACACCATACTACATACACCACATACTAACACCATACCACATACACCATACCACATACACCATACCACATACACCACATACTAACACCATACTACATACACCACATACTAACACCATACCACATACACCATACCACATACACCACATACTAACACCATACTACATACACGACATACTAACACCATACTACATACACCACATACTAACACCATACTACATACACCACATACTAACACCATACCACATACACCACATACTAACACCATACCAGAACACCATACCACATACACCACATACTAACACCATACCAGAACACCATACCACATACACCATACCAGAACACCATACCACATACACCACATACCGTACTAACACCATACCAGAACACCATACCACATACACCACATACCGTACTAACACCATACCAAAACACCATACCACATACACCACACCACATACACCACACCACATACACCATATACACCATACCTTATACACAACATACTAACCCACCACACACACCACATACTATCATACCACATACACCACATATTAACACCATACCACATACACCACATACACCATACCTTATACACAACATACTAACCCACCACACACACCACATACTAACACCATACCACATACACCACATACTAACACCATACCACACACACCACATACTAACACCATACCACATACACCACATACTAACACCATACCACATACACCACATACTAACACCATACTACATATACCATACCACGTACACCACATACTAACACCATACCACATACACCACATATTAACACCATACCACATACACCACATACTAACACCATACTACATACACCACATACTAACACCATACTACATACACCACATACTAACACCATACCACATACACCATACCACATACACCACATACTAACACCATACTACATACACCACATACTAACACCATACCACATACACCATACCACATACACCACATACTAACACCATACTACATACACGACATACTAACACCATACTACATACACCACATACTAACACCATACTACATACACCACATACTAACACCATACCACATACACCACATACTAACACCATATCACATACACCATACCGAACACTAAATTATCAAGATTGTGGTCATATTGCAATGTCAGCACACTAAGGAAGGCGGTGGTATAGTGACTTTAGGACCTTCTGCTGACCTGCATCACAGCCAGACACTGACGTCACACATACACCACATCCTAACACCATACCACATACACATAAGGCATATATACATAAAAAAACACCATACAGCAACGTCATCCCATGTACACATAGACATACATAGACCTACTGATACACATATATACTCATCCATATTCACATACATGTACGCATACACATGCACACATACACATACACATACAAATACATATATATGAACATGTATGTACACATATACAAGTACGCATAAAAGTACACATACATACATACACATTCACATACATAAGCACACACATACGCCTTTATTAATACCCAAGGCCGGATTGTCATCTGTCCAGGACTCTCTCTCTCAAAAGAATTTTACAGATTTGAAACCATGGTCATATTTGGTTATTATTATTATTATTATTATTATTATTATTATTATCATTATTATTATTATTTTCTACTACTGCTACTACTACTATACTACTGCTATACTACTACTGCTATACTACTACTACTACTACGACGACGACGACTATTGCTGCTACTACTAACACTACTACCGCCACTACTACTATCATAATTTGTGACAGACATATGTACAGGCCTTCAGGAAGACGACCTTAATTTCGTTTCTTTCCTGCTGCCTCCACCCGATTTAATGGATCAGTGAGAAGCATGTGGAGTGATGTGGAGCGGCAGACAGACGAATGAGGAGGTGATGGAGTGTTGTGATGTGGAGTGGCAGACAGACGAATAAGGAGGTGATGGAGTGATGTGGAGTGGCAGACAGACGAATGAGGAAGTGATGGAGTGGTGTGATGTGGAGTGGCAGACAGACGAATGAGGAAGTGATGGAGTGGTGTAATGTGGAGTGGCAGACAGACGAATGAGGAAGTGATGGAGTGGTGTGATGTGGAGTGGCAGACAGACGAATGAGGAAGTGATGGAGTGGTGTGATGTGGAGTGGCAGACAGACGAATGAGGAAGTGATGGAGTGGTGTGATGTGGAGTGGCAGACAGACGAATGAGGAAGTGATGGAGTGATGTGGAGTGGCAGACAGACGAATGAGGAAGTGATGGAGTGATGTGGAGTGGCAGACAGACGAATGAGGAGGTGATGGAGTGGTGTGATGTGGAGTGGCAGACAGACGAATGAGGAAGTGATGGAGTATCGTGGAGTTCATGTGGATGTGCTGAAAATTGTAGAAGTACCGTGAGATATTTGGCTATGTGGAGAGAATGAGAGACTGACTAGGAGAGTATATGTGAGTGAGATGGAAAGGGGAAGGGGGAAGGGAGACCGAGGATGTGAAGGGGGGATGGGATGGAGAGGTATATGAGAGGAGAATGTGAGATGGAGAAAGGGCAGCCTGATGGCGGAGAACGGGGCAACGGGGTTAGGGTGTCTAGCTGGAGAGAGAGAGAGAATTTCACTGACGTCTTCATTTCCATAGTGACTCTCTAAATTGCATAAAATCGCGTGAAGGTAACAAGAATTATACCATCCCTCATCGTGGTCAAGGGGTGTACGATGCATATACTCTAACCTGACGAAGATCCCTAACCCCTTTCAGCTCATGTTTAGTCAGATTGGAGGGTTGATTGACTTGCAGTCAAGGACACTCATTCCTACCTCGTAAATAAGGCTGGTCAAATTTCATGCAGACACGTTATTGTATTAAAATTGCAGGAATGGCCCAGTCCCACCAGATGAAAACAATTTAGTAGTGATAGATCCACCTAGATAATTGGGTAATGTTGATATCAGTTAAGAGGGGCCCAGTAGTCATGTTGTTTTCGTCTGACGGAACCGGACCATTCACAGCGTGAATACTAAGTCGTGGTTCAATGAGATTTAATTAGCCTTAGGTTATGAGTTAGGAATGAGTCTCCGTTCGTTCGTTCGTTCGAAGATTTCCTGCACATATAGTGCAGGCCGGGCCATACATTAGCCCGGTCAGTGGGGTGTGGGCTGGTTAAAATATAGTAAGTGGGGAGGACAGGACCTGGGGATTGCCCAGCACACACGTCCTGTCTCCTGGCGGGCTTTGTTGTGTGTGTGATGAGTCTCCGTTCGTTTGTTTAAAGTTTTCTGCACTTGTAGTGCAGGCCGGGCCATTTATTAGCCCGGTGTGGAGTCGCCGTTCGTTCGTTCGTTGAAAGATTGCCTGCACAAATAGTGCAGGCCGGGCCACACATTAGCCCGGTCAGTGGGGTGTGGGCTGGTTAAAATATAGTAAGTGGGGAGGACAGGACCTGGGGATTGCCCAGCACACAAGTCCTGTCTCCTGACTGGCTTTGTGGTGTGTGTGGAGTCTCCGTGGTTACTTAGTCAAATACATTATGACTACACTTACCAGTTAACTAAACTGAAAAGGCGTGAGTGACTTTTGTCGGGTGATAAGGAGTCGACTATAAGGGTTTACCTAGCCGAATAAAGACATCTGTTAACACAGAAAAAAAAAAAAAAAAAAAAAAAAAAAAAAAAAAAATGCTTCCTTGTGTTTGAAGGGCGAATTCGTTCGGGAAATTTGTGTACGTTTACCTCTGTGTTCAGTTTTCTGTGATTAATTTTCTTTTCGTTCTCTATGGATTTTAAGGGTTTCTATTATAAATCTCAGCACCCTTCCCATGCACCCTTTCCTGCTTGGCCTTCAGGGACAGTGTTTCCCAGAGTGTTGGGGCTTGTACTGAATGGCAAATAAAGAACCTAAATAAATAAAAAGCCCGGCGCCGAGTGCCAGCCACCCAGAACGGCCCTCTGCCATAAATTCACACCCCTCCAGCCCTCATGACTCTGCCTCTGCCCTCACCACTAGCACCCCTCCTGTGGACCCATATCCCCCTCCCCGGCCCCGGCTCCCTCCTGTCATACCACGCGACTGATATGTGCTCCTGGCATTCCCCTCCACATGTACACCTGCTGTTCGTGGTGCCTGGCGCCGCCATGCTTCCACCCACCGCTTCACCACTCGACACGCTGAAGCTGCTCGCCTTAGATCTCCCGCACCTCCTAACATCTACGTCGACAGGAATTATTCCGATCTCATCCAAACCCTAATAACACTGCTGCCTCCATGCTTCGTCACCAATCATCTTCCCAGCCTGTCCTGCCAGTTTTCCTCTCCACCACGCACCCCTATCACTTCTGCTCAGTTACGGTGAATATTTTGAAAATGAACATCCAAAACTGGAAACTTTAACGGAAGAATGGAGGGTCCAGCTCAGAGAAGGAACGAAAGATAGGAAAATGGGCGGAGAGATGGGGGGATCGACGAGTTGTCGATGAAGTTATTGAAGAGGAAGTGATGGTGTGAAGGAAAAGGGTGAAAGAAGGAGAGGGGGACTGAATGAAATTAAAAAAAAAAAAAATAAGGAAGGTATAGTGTAAGTATAATGCTGGACAGAAGAGACGAACGTACAAATGGGAGAAAAAAAGGGGGGAAGGGATCGAGAAGCGAAGCAATGAGAAAAGGTAAAATTGTGACTACGCGACAGGCAGCACAAAATGTAAAAGAGGGATGGAGCTTTTTGGCATCCAGTTTATACTTCATGATGCACTCCCTTGAACTCGTAAACTCCCGGAGTACATAGTCAAATGCCTGGCAGATGGCTGTTCTGCTGAAGTCCTATACAACATACCAGGTGTCAAGGGGGCATGTCACCTGTACAATTCTTTGGGCGAACCCATCAACCATGCCGCTGTTGTATGGGAGGGAGAGGACTCCACCCCATCCGAATTCCGGTATGAGCTACTCTTTCCACCCTGAACCTTCGTAGAAGCCACGTCCTCACAGCCCTTGTGTTCTCGTTGTTCTAAATCCGGCCATATCTCACGCTACTGCCGGTCTGCAGAACGGTGTGGTCTGTGCAGTGGCCCCCATTCAACCACAACCTACCCTGTCAGGCACTCCACCGTTCATTTTCCCAATCCCTGTGCACCTGACCCCAACTCACCTGAGTTCCCGGAACTGCCCTACAACCCGCACCGGCAGCCCCCACTGACCCCATGGTTGCCCACCCTTGTCTCCTACATTCACCACAGTTCCAGTGCCACCGATGTGGGCATGAGGGGATCACTGCTTGGCACCTGAACTGCCCAAGTCGTCACTCAGCCCACCCTGCCCCTGCCCCCACCGCCGCCTCTGCTCATGATCATCAGCCAATACACCCTCCCACCTCTGGTTCTACATCATGCTCCCCCTCCTCCCTGCCTCTCAGCCCCTGCCCTTCACTGTGCCCCACAACAAGCTCCTCATTCCTCCCCCCCCTCACCCCCTACCCCACCCATCGGACCATCAACTGCGACTCCTGCAACAACAGTACGAGGAACTATACAGTCTCCTTTTGTATGTACTTGTATTCTCTCACCTTAATATTCCATCTCTGCCTACCCCGCTGCTTCCACCAACCAACTCCCATGTAACTGCCAACCCTGCTGTTTTCCTGCCCCTTCCCTCCCTCCCATCTCACCACCACCCAGCCTTGCCCCTCCACCTGTATCCCAGACTCACCTATTCAAACAACACTCCTCTGTTTGTACTCCCTCACCCTCTCCATCTGTAAGGGCCCTCCCTTCTACCTCTACTGTCTGTCTTACTTCCCCTCTCGTCAGTGTCTCTCTTATCTCAGACTTCAGGGAATCTTCGACTACGGTTAGCCCTTATTATTAAAATTCCTCTTACTAATTAAAAAGGGGTAATTGTGCAGTACATGTTCATTGTGAGAAGATAATTATAAAGGAAACTCAAATTAGGGACTTAAATTACTTGTTAATACTAGAATTGTACAGTATAAAAAAATGTGAAAATATACTGAATACTGAGTACAACATCTACTTATCCTTAAACACAGCCGAGTTATTCATTTAGCCTTAGTATAGCACCATGAGTCATTCACTTATTCCTCCTTGCTTGGACCCGGTTCCCTAGGCTGTCCATGGCCTAGAAACCGTCCCTGACGACTCTTGGGAACCAAATCTCTGTAAAGGCCCTCTCCCACTTCGGCGAAAGTGTGGAAGATAAAGTCACGATGTGTCAAAAATCCCTAATCGTGGGTATTCGTCATCAAAATCTTGTCCATTCGTGGCATGGCGCCGATACGTCGCACGAGGTGGAAATTTGTCGTGGGGTACCACGACGTTTTCATGCTGCATGAAAACGTCGTGGCCCTCCACGATTTTGTAAAATTTCGCAGATTAGTTGTAAACAACAAGGCGACGCCTCGGCGACATCGGCGATTACCCTGCGTATAAACCACGTATGATCGCCGACATCGGCGAGGCATCGGCGGTGAAAAAAACGTTGAGATGTCATACGGTCATACGGCGAAGCGTCGGCAATGTATCGGCGATGCATCAGTGAGGTTAATACGACATAGCCTACGTAAACCGTACGATATGTACCGGGTTGTGCAACAGTAATATTTCATCTTATGAATGTCGGTGATATATCGCCGACATTTCGCGGATGAACCGTCGATTAATCGCCTTAAATACGCTGATGACGGCGAGGCACCTGCGATGGCCTCGGCGTTTTGTCTGCGAGGTGCGTGCGATGCATTCGCCGACACATCGACGATACATCGTCGACAGCACGCCGCCATTGTACCTTTATCGCCATTGAGTCGCCATAAAAAAAAACGTTAAAATTTGAATTTAGAATAATGCTTGTGCATTACGCCGACATATCAGCGATATGTCGGCTACTAGTCTCCAGTTATATCGTATACTCCGCCGAGATTTCGGCGTTTTGTCGTACTGGTGTCGCAGGTATTACGCCGACACCACGATTCTTGGTCAGAATCGTCGACACATCACCGACTTCAGCCACGATTTTCATCGTGGCTTCATCGTGCCTATTTACGCCGAAGTGGGAGAGGGCCTTAAATCTCCTCCAGCACTCGAACTCTTGAACACTCTAACCCGTTCCCATAAATTCAACATTATACTTAGGAACGTTCAACCCTTAATATTTCTCATTGTCTAACCAAAATTTGGCTTTACTTTGGATAATAAGGAACATACATTGAGAGTTCTTATCTTATTCCTTAGCTTAACTCCATATTTCAGAGTTAAGTACATTTCTGCATCATGATACATTCACTGATATTGGTTTAAGTACTGTAACTTACATAAACAGGTTCCTGTCTTTGTTCTCTTATAAAACTTGGGCCTTCATCCTCGTCACAAAAGACCCCCTGAGTGGAAAGAACAAAGCTTTGTCTAGTTTTGGGATACTGGCATGATATTTTGACAGTATATACCATACACCACTGTCTCATTAGTTCATTTTACTTTAATTTTGGCCACTGACAATTAATCTTACATTTGATATTCCAAGAAACAGACGCGGCCCACACAGCCAGCCTTTACCGCTCCCCAGACAAAAAGCCTCTCAAAGTCATCCCAGACCCAAAAATACCTAAGCCATAGTTCTTTCACACTCCATATTAGGTTTATATATTAGAAAAATTACATATTCCTTACTAAGTAACTCTTGGCAATTTGTCAGATCATATTTTATCACAGACGGTGGGAAAATCTTCTTAGTTTCTAAAATGAAAAAGGTAAACAAACCCATTCTCCTTCTCGTTAAGTGGGGCAACTAAAATATTTTCTCCTTTCATACAGTAGGTGATTACAATGGGCACTTTGGACTTATTTCCTAATGACATCAATTTGGGACCAGCGATTAGGGAAAACAGTTACACCATGTTTTCTCGGAGGGATTTCGGTCATAATATCAATGGAAAAACCCTTTGGGTCACTACACATTCCAACATACACCCTCTCCTCTTTGCCATCCCCTCCCCTCCCCCACCCTCCCCCAACCTTCCTCTCTCACGGCAACCGCATAATGGGACCCCCCTCTCTACTACCTCCCCATCCACCATCCTTCGCCTTTCCCACACTTCCCCAACCATCCGTTCCCCAACTCTCTCATGATAATTCTTTGTTTTCCCCCTTGTCTAATGGATCCTAAACCCAGACAATACAAAATGTTATCCTGAAACATACAGAGCATCCGCCACTGCATGGCTGACCTTGCTGTTATCTGCCTTCAGGAAGCTGTCCCTCACTTTCGTCGACCCAGACCCCAACGCAGGCATCGGGGATACTGCTATCATACCCACTCTGGCCAAGGCCTGGTTACATACATTCGTCACACAATTCCTCACACTCTCATTGCCAAACCACTTGCCTCTTCTCACTCCTCCCTCTTTGACTTATTTTGCCTCTGTCAATGATGCCTCTTTGTATATATGTAACACCAATCTTAGTCCAACTGGGGGTGACCCCATCACTTTACCTACCCACCGCTTCTCACCTATCTTTTACCTGGGTGATTTTAATGCCTCTCATCAGTCATTTGGCGGTTCCCGTGTTACTGGGCGATTTTAATGCCTCTCATCCCTCATTTGGCGGTTCCCTTGTCATCATCTCCGTGACTTTGCCAATAACCATCATCTGCATCCTTTCCCCACTCCTCATCCCACTCATGTTGGGGGAGGCTATTTTGATCTCATCCTAGGTAGCACCATGGTACAACATGCTGTCACTGTTGACATTGTCCCTACTCTTATCTTCTACCACAGTGCCATCCTTGCCACATATTCCACTCCCATCCTACACTCTTAGCACAATCACGTCAGGAAAAAGTTTAGTATCCCCATCCCGCTGAAACCCACTTTCAGGGACATGATAACCACCTGGTTTGCCAGTCATTTGTTCACCACATCAACTGAACTTTACTCCCCCCTAATTACCGTAGTACAGACTTTTTATGATCATTATGTGGTGCAAGTCAACCACACGAAATTCTCTGTCCATCAGGCTGGGGTGTGAGTGGGTATGGGATCGCTGTCTATGTGACGGCGAGGAGGATGTAAGGCAAGCGGCAGTTGTGTACCATGCTGACCGCATGACTGACAACCTCCACTCGTATGTCACTGCAGCCAGGTCCTCGTGCAACCTCAAACACTGTTCATCAGGAGTATTGGTATGGCATTGCCCTCCTTCTCCGCACTTATATTCCCTTTGAACCTCTCTCTCTCTCTCTCTTTCTCCTCCTATCCTTCGTACTTCTGCTTGTGTCTTTTTCCGTCAGTGGATCACTGTCAGCTCCTTATTTCTCTCCTTCTGTTCATCTTGATTTTCCAAACTTTTCCTCACTCACTTCCTTGTCTCTTAACTCACCTTTGATTTCTCTCTGTTTTCATTGGTCGATATTAGAAGACAATCTTTTTAATTATCACTTCCCCATCAGACTCTCTTACCTCTTCCTGTCCTCTTGTCTCCCCTGCATTGCCAGTTCCATGCTGCTGACTGGGAGTTCTTTTCTTTCCTTACAGTGCCCTCTCTTCTTTCTCTTTTTCGTCCACACAAGATATATTGTCCTTCTTCCTTGTCCAGGTTTTAAGTGCTGCTTTCACTGCCATTCCCTGTGATATGCGACAGCGTACAGCCTAAAGCCCCTTTCACACACAAACGACTGAAGGGCCGACTGTGGCACGACTCAAGGTCATAACGCATTTTTTCATTGATTGTCCCTTGATTCTCCAACAAAGCCTGGACTCTTTAGGGCGCTCGTGAGCTGCTGGGACGATTCGTCGGGCCTCACGATTTTTTTACACATGCATTAAAAATTCATGGCCACCTCACGAATTCCCAAAGGTCATGTCACAGTTGCATCGCAGTTGGGAGTGTCATATGTTGGTCATGAAGCAGTCTTAGCTCAACGATGCGTCGTGATGCGGTCGTTGCGTGTCGTGATGCTGTCGCTGACAAAAAAACCGTTATGACCGCGTGTCCCTCATCAACTGACTAGACACAGGAGAGGTCCATGGTGATGTGCTGGGTGTCATTGGTGGTTCACGTGTGATGCCCTGCCCCACACTGGGTGTCATTGGTGGTACAGTGTGATGCCCTGCCCCACACTGGGTGTCATTGTTGGTACAGGTGTGATGCCCTGCCCCACGCTGGGTGTCATTGGTGGTACAGTGTGATGCCCTGCCCCACACTGGGTGTCATTGTTGGTACAGGTGTGATGCCCTGCCCCACACTGGGTGTCATTGGTGGTACAGGTGTGATGCCCCGCCCCATGCTGGGTGTCATTGGTGGTTCAGGTGTGATGCCCTGCCCCACACTGGGTGTCATTGGTGGTTCAGGTGTCATGCCCCGCCCCATAGGTTGGTCGTGGGGGTGTCCTGGGGGGGTCAGGGTGCATTCCCCAAACGCATCACCAAGTCGTCTTGCGTTTGTGGGCGGTCATGTCATGGTCATGGCTGACAAAAATTCATTAAATTTCAGATTTGAAGACTTGTAGCTCTGTCGCCTCGCGGTCGCCTCGTGATCTTGTTGCATTCTTGAGGATGTCACGACCAGTCGTGAGGCAGTCCTAATGCAGTCGTTAGGAATGAGCAGAGCAGATTCGGTGCCAGTTGGGAGGAGTGGGAGCCAACTAGGACACGACCTTGAGTTGCGCCGCGGTCGGCCCTTGAGTAGCATATGTGTGACAGGTGCTTCACGTGTTCCTTGGTGAGCTACTTGTTCATGAGCCCTCCGTGTGAAACGTGCAGTCTAGAGGAAAAGTTTTCATCATAAACAGTCCATCTCTAATCGGATTCGTAGTCTCCCAATATTTCTCCAAGCTTCCACTGCCTTGAGTCGTACCATCTGTCATGCTAAACATTGCGACAGTATGGTCCTGAGTTCATAGAATATCAGGCAAACATATCCCACCCCAAGCCCTGGTTCTTGATATCGATGTCCAGTCCATGGCTGATGCTTCCTTAGTTGCAGATGCCTTGTGTAATTATTTTAGTCTTATTAGTAGTGGGTCTCATCTCACGAGAATTTCATAGCCTTAAATCTGTCTGTCTGTCTATTGCCAGATGCCATAGTCCCTTAAAGGGTGGCCACAACAAATCGGCTCCATGTAGTCCTGTTCCCTGTCATTTCACTGCCTTGCTCCCAGCTCACACCCCTCTTTCTCATATCTGATTCTGAATCCGTATCAATTTCATTTTTCATTGTGAGCAGCGGGAGTTCTCAACGCTTTCTTCTCTCTTCGTCAATTCTCGTCTTCACTTAAATCCTGTACAAATACAAGTGAAGGATTTGATGGTGTTCATTATGCTGTTAAAACATCTCTCCCCACAAGTCATGTCCTTTCTCATGGCCTTCTATAATAAATTTTGGATTGATTATATTCCCTTCCTGATTGGCGTATAGCCATCATCCACCCCTTTCTTAAACCTGGTAAACCCGGTTACCATCCACAAAATTACTGTCCCATAGCCCTGAGAAGCTGTTATGTAAACTGGTTGAACGGATGGTCACTACTCAACTCATGTGGCACCTTCAATCCATAGTCTTCTTTCCCCTTACAGTTTGGGTATCACAAAGCATGCAGCACCTTAGGTCCTCTCCTTAGACCCGAGTATCTTATCCGCTCTGCTTTTTCACTCCACCAGTCGGCCATTGCTCTTTTTTTTTTTTTTTTTTAGAAAAGGCCTTTGATACTGCATGGAAGTAACATATTCTTCATTGTCTTCATACCTGGTAAGATAAGTGTTCTCTTCAAAATTTTCTATCCCTCCGTACCTTTCATGCCCATCTGAGAGACCAACCTTTTCCGTACCTTTCCACAATATGAAGGTGTCCCCCAGGGCTGCATCCTAAGTACTATGCATTTTCTTATAACTATAATTGGCATTGTCTCTTCTCTGTCGCTTTCTGTTTTGGCCTTCTGTATGTTGATGATTTTGCTACTTACAATGCAGATTCAGACCTGCCTCGTCTCCAGTCCCTTCCTCAGTCAGTCACTTATGCCTCAACGTGGGCTACTACGGTACTCATGGTCTTCGTTTCTCTACCTATATGTCCTGTGCAGTAGCCTAACGTTTACCCACTCACGAACCACACCACAACCTTCTCTTTACTTACATAACATTCCTTTTTCCTACTGCTCATCTACCACTTTTTATGGCCTCATCTGTGACTCCTATAGTAGTTAAATTGGAAGGCACATGTTTCTTCCCTCAAGTCTTCTACTCCTCATCATGTTCGTTTGCTGCAGACACTGTCTCTTCTTTTACGGGGTGCTGACCATGTCACACTTCTTTGTCCTCATTTTGTCTTTATTCTTTCCAGACTCGATTATGGTTGCTAAGTCTATTCTTTTGCCACCACTCATACTCTTTGAAAGCTAGACTCTGTTCATCATAGTGGTTTTCGTTTAGCTATCTGTTCTTTTCGGTCAGCTCCCGCTACAAGTATTTGTGTTGAATCAGGCATTTCCCCCCTCTTATCGTCGTTCTCTTCTCGCTATTAGGTCCTATGGACGTCTCCTTCAAGTTCCTGCTAATAAGTTATTCTATCCTCCAAGCCTTCTCCAGCCCTTTCTTCATTTGGTCTCCCATATCCTTCTTCCGTTCCCTCTTCGGGTTGCCATCCTTCTTCAGTCTATTGAGTTTGCCTTTATTCTTCCAGTATGTCCAGTTTCCTTCACACCTTGGCATCTTCCTCCTGCTGTGGTCTACCCTTTTTTTCTTCTTTGGTCTAAGCCTTTTCTTCCCTCAGATACCCTTCATTTCCTTTGTCACGAACATATGTCCTGTCACTCTTGTGCCACGCATATCGTAACTGGTGGCTCTAAATTTTGCCATGGTGTCGTTGTTATTTTATTTCCTGACTCCTTCTAAAGTACACTTCCCTCCACCGCAAGTATCCTTAATGCCGAACTGTATGCTATTCTTTTTCCTCTGAAATCTCTTCCTAGGTTTTCTTCCTCTACTTTTGTTATCTTCTCTGTTATTCTCAGTGTGCTCACTTCCTTACACACCACGCTTTCTTCTCATCCTCTAATCACCCAAATTCAGGAGTGCCTGTTCCTTCTTTCTGTTCAAAAGACGTCAGTTCACTTCTGCTGGGTTCCTGACCATACTGGGATTACAGGTAATGAACAAGCTGACTCATTGGCACAGTCTGCTACTCTTTCCTCTAGGTCCTCACTCTGCCCCATTCCTGCCTTTGATTGTTTCCCTCTTCTAACCCATCTCTTCCGTGATCGTTGGCAATTTTCATGGTACCAGCAGGTTCACAACAAACTTCGTAGTGTTAAACCCTCTGTTCCTCCCTGGCACACATCAACCCACCCCAATCGTCGATGGGAGACTATCCTTGCTCGTCTTCGCTTAAACCATACCCACCTCACTCATGGTCATTTAATGAGCCATGACCCTCAGCCCGTCTGTTCACACTGTAACTGCCCCGTGACTATCCATCACCTTTTTCTTGTTTGCTGGTCTACACTCCAACACTGTCAGCATTCCCTCTCCTTTCCTCACTACGTTGGTCCCAACAGCTTATTGATTTTCTCGGTGACTCTGCCGCTGTTTCTGTTTCAAATATTTCACTTTTTTTTTATTGCTTTTCACACCATACATTTAATATTGTTATGAAGCGAGATTTGCCAGTTGGGTGTGTTAGGACTCCATATTATAATTACAAATCATAATAGATAGATAGATATATAGATAGGTAGACAGCTCCATGCAAGCCTACTACAAGAAATCGAGAGTGACAACCAAACAACAAACCTTCTCTACAAGTTACTACACAGTCTTTTATGACAGGTGTTCGCGAGGCTTCTCGTTGCCTCCCGATATTTACAGTGGTTTCCGTACGAGTCAGAGTTGCCAGTTTGTCGGCTGTTTGTGAGCGTAGTTGTTTCGTAAGTTATGCATAAATTTTTGTGCTCTTTTTCTTTGCAATCCTTTATTTATGTGATTGTTAAATTATGTATTTGAAATTAAGTTTGTATGGTAAATAATTTGCAGTGTTATGTACTGTAAGAAAACTTGCATGTTTTGGTTGTCTCCGAATTGGTAACTGTTGTTGCTAGGGGCAGGTACAAGACCAGCACGTTCTAAAATGTTGGAGAAGCAAGGAAGGTTATATAAGTTTCGAAAAGAGACTAGTTCACGTTCAGTCAGTTTTCAGTTCAGTTTGAGTGTAGTGCAGTGTCAGGTCAGTGAAGTTTGTATATTTTCGGTACTTGTGAAAACAATAAAGTGTTGTCAAGCATTAAGTGTAATAACAGTGAAGTGTTGTCAAGTATCCAGTGTAATAGCAGTTAGTAAAGTTTGTATAGCTCCAGTGCTTGTGAGAACAGTGAAGTTGGGAAGCATTAAGTGGAATTATTTGGAAAATAAAGACAGTGAACTTTAAGAAGCCAGTGCTTATTTTCGCCTCAGCTGATCTTGTGTGCTGTACACCTTAAGGCTGACCATAAGAAGAACAACTCACAGGGCAACGTCCTTTCTATACTGTTTTTACTGCTGTTGGAGCCTGTGGCAATGTGGGACGGGGACATAACACTGGTGTCAGGAGTGTCGATTAAGTGCTGCAGTGAGTCAAACCTTCGACATGGAGGCAGAAAGTGTGCAGACAAGGTCTCAAGCTGGGCAGGAGGAGGAAATTTCCCTGGCGACAATTGTGAAGCTAATACATGCACAAAGTGCCCAACTACAGGCACAGAGTGAAGAACAGAAAGAGCTCAGAAATGAACTCAAAGGGCAGTTACAGGCACAACATGAAAAACAAAAAGAACAATTACAAGCACAAAGTGTCCAGTTACAAGCACAAAGTGTCCAACTACAAGCACAGAATGAAGGACAAAAAGAATTCCCAGCACAATTGCTGGTCCAGAGCAAGGAACAGAAAGAGATCAGGAACAAAATCAAAGAACAATTGCAAGCACAGGGAGAACAGCTTCAAGAGGCATTACAGGAGCAACGGAGGGAATTACAACTGAGGATGCAAGGACAGCTAGATGCTGTTACGGAGGAAATGAAGGAAGAGCAGGAGCAATTGAAGGAGGAGGAAGGGGAGGCGGTGGCTGAATCGGTAGAGAGGTGGCCTGCAGTCCTGATGGACCTAGGTTCGAATCCCGGCACAGTTTAAGGATTTGAATTTCATAAAAGCAGTCTTTCCTGATCTACCAAATGGCCTGCCGACATGTCATAAAAGTACCCCCGCTAATACCAATACACCAGTCCTGTATGAGACAGTCCTAGCATGTATTCAATATGGACAGTGGGTGTTAGCGCCGAAGTGGTAACATGTAGAGAGGTGTATGGTATGGAGGAGGACTACTAGGCCTTGAGAGCTGGCTGTGAAGCCTATGCCCAGAGTCGGACACAAGAAAAAAAAAATACGGTGAGCTACGGCAGCAGAAGTATGGGGTAAGCAATAATGTGACCGAGTGCAAACAGCATTTAGATGACCAGCTGAAGAAAATTAGTGAGGAAATAGTGATGGAGTGCAGACAGCATGTACATAACCAGTTGAAGCATGTAGTTGACCATGTGAAGATAAATAATGAGAAAATTGAGGCTGTAGAGAAGTATTGCACTGCTGAGCCTCAGGTTAGTGTACAGGGAGCATATGAAGGGAATGGACAGTGTATGGTGAATCTTGACAGACCCCAGGCATCTGAAGGTAGCATTACAGGGTTGAATAATCAGAATGCAGAAGTTTTAAGTCCTGGCCTTAATTATGATGCCCCAGTTTTTAGGTCCCAAACCAGTGAAGTACATTGCTATAATGGGGGTCCAATTAAAAAGAAACCACAAAAATTTGATGGTAGAGTATCTTGGGAAGCTTATCGTGCACAGTCTGAGTTACTTGCGGATCAGAATGGTTGGGATGATAGGCAGAGGGCAGTGCAACTGGCTATTATTATTATCGGATTAGAGACAAGGGTTAACCCTCACTCCCAGCTCACTACCTCTCTCTCTCTCTCTCTCTCTCTCTCTCTTAGGGTGCCGGGAGGGGTAGCTCCCTCCTGTAACCCTAGCGGGGCTATATAGTCCAATACAGGGCTTAGCTCGGGGAAACTCCATTTTTCTCTTTCTCTCACTGCATATAAATTCTACAGTTTATGGAGATTTATTTCTATAAAAAGTCTATACAGTTTTATGAATTGTGGAGCAGACAAGAGCGAGTAGTAGGGGTAGGAGCTTCCATCTTTGATAGGGGTGGGCAGGAATCGAACCTAGAATCGATTCTGTCGAATCCAGCTTAGCGATCCCAGATTCAATTCCAGTTTACAGAGATTCGACTTTGCGTAACAGTGACTGCAGCCGCCACTCGCTAGTGCACGAGCCGTGAGAGTCCCGGAGGGATCATGGATTCATGACTTGACCTGTCAGTTCTCAAGGGAGTCACAGGCAGTCGGGCACGCTCTCAGTCGAGTCACAACTCGATATACTCGGACTCGCCTCACTGGTTGGCAACAGCCAGCTACTATTCATATTATCATTATAACTATTATGTGATATTGATTTTGTCACAACATTACTATGTGATATTGCTGTATAAAAAGTGCAATAAAGTGTTCTTATAAAAGGTTACTTCATTTCTATTCAGAGTATCATAAGAATGTAGGACAGCCATACAGATAAGGGTGAATGTTTTCTGAAAATGGACCAGTTTTGTATTGAATTCAAACATTTTTTTGTTATTTATATATATAAGTATTATCGAACAGCCGTGGCTGATAAGCGGCTTAGTAAGCGCCTGAGGGCGAGTCTGACCAGTTTGGTGAACTTTTATCCCCTACTTCCTGTTCGGGGTACGGCTGCACTCGGCGCACCGACTCCACCGAGCCACTTACCACCATAACTTCCTGGTAGGAGAAGAGTCAAATCCGGAATCGAATCCGGCAAATCTACTCCCTCAAAGAGTTGATTCTATTGAATCCAAAATTAGTGAATCTTGCCCAGGCCTAATCTTTGATGGCGGTCAGAGAGGAAATGACCTGCGGATTGACACCTGACCTACCCTCACTGACTCACCTACAAGTGTGACAGCGTTGGAAAGCAACGTTGCCAAGTGTTGAGGTATTTATAAAAAGTCATTGTTATTATGATAAACAATAGGCATTCTCTTACACTATATAGCCTTTTTAGAGATTTATATATATATATATACTGTAAATAAATTTCATTTAGAAGTGGTAAATAGCTGACATGAGACAGAGAGGTGTGTTTTGGTACAGATTCGGCAGTGTGGCACAGAGTAATTCCCGTGAGGGACAACGCCTAAACGATCTGGATATTTTGGAAGGACTATAGCCTTAACCCGCCGCGTGCCAGCTATTTTTAACCCTATGGGTTGCCTTCATGCTGGCCATTTTTTGACCTTTTTTTTTTTTGGCTAAAATGATAAATTTTGATGTGAAAACAACGAATTTCACCATTAAAATACTCACCAAAGCTCGGAAATGGGTTTTTATTGAGTCCTGCATACCCATATACAGGTACTCCCACTCTCTCACGTTCGCCACGTAGGTGAGAGAAAGCCATTTTCTGTGTAAGGTAGACTCAGGTATTTATGCTGGGAAGGTATAGCAATGTTCAGTACACTTTTCTGCTTACTTATTACTTCAACATCTGTCACAATTTGCATGTCACTTTCACTGTGAATTAATTGTTTTACACTTACTTGAAGATTGGTACGACCTGACTTCACAATGTACAGTCCTGGCACTTACAAGAAGTTATTTACAACTTGACTTCACTCTGTATGGTACTTACACTTGCAAGAAAATATTTACAACTTGATTGCACTATGTATAGTCCCTACACTAGTGGAAAATATTTACAAAATGCCTTCACTATGTACAGCACTGGGTGAGGCACACAGGTAGAGTGAGGTAGAGTGAGTGTGACAGGGGGAGCGAGTTGGTGTATGGTTTTGACCGCCTGGGGCATGATAGAGGAACAGTTAACATACATGCCTGCCAATTTTTACCCGCGAATCTTGAAAAATGCGGTCACACTGAATGTTTTCATTTTAAGACATTTTAAAACGGCACTGGCACTGACCGCAGATTTTTGTGAGACCGTTTTAAAACGGCACTGGCACATAGTGTGTTAAGGGTGCCGAAATGGAAATTCTGGGCCAGATGTCAGTGATGGAGAGGAACAGTTATCAGTCCCGAGTAGAAGTGCTGGAGTGCAAATATGGAAACATGTACCAGACTGAGGTTTACATAGCAAGATTCCAGAATGGTGTACAGGCTCAAGGAGAACCCCTACAGCAGCTTGCTCATGACCTGGAGAGTATGGCATACAAGGCGTACCCTGGAGCAGCACCTAACCTGTTGGCTATTCCTCTGAGGGGCCAGTTCATCAATGCTCTTGATAGTGCAGAGTTGAAAGTGCAGGTGAAGCAGGCACAACCAAGAAGCATGCAAGAAACACTAGCCAGGGCTCTAGAGTTTGAGTCCTAAGTCAGAACCAGTACATCCATCTTTTAGGCAGGTCATAGTGCGGGATTCAAGGCAAGAAAGGGGCAGGTATGTGAAAAGGAAAAATTTGAAGGAAGTTGCTGGTACTGTGAAAAGCCAGGACACAGAAAAGAGGACTGCTACAAGTGGAAGAGGGAACAGAAGACCGGAGGAAGCTGCTTGTTCTGTAGGAAGTGAGGGCACAAGGAGGAGGATTGTCACAAATGAAAGGAGGAGCAAGAACAGAGCAGTGCAAGGAAATCTTCAAGTGTAACAAAAGTGTGTTGGAAATGTAGTGAGGTGGGACACTTCAGTTCTGAGTGTCTGAAGAAGAAAAAAGATGATAAGAAGGAGGTTGCAGAAGACCAGAAAGGAGCAGAAAATTAGTGGAGGCTGGTGTTAAGAGGCACCACCAGCCAGCTTTTCCCAAGTAGCCCCACCACCGAGAAAATGCAAGAGGACGGCAATCGACAGTGTGCAAATAGACGGAAGGATAGACAGAAGGAAGTGTTCCCTGGTGATTGATTCGGCCTCAGAGCAGACTTTTGTAAGGCCTGGTGTGGTACATCATCGATATCTTGCTGAGTCATCAGAACAACTGTGTGGCGTAACTGGGCACCGTGTGGAACTGAGGGGACCCCTGGATATCCAGATTGAAGCGGCAGGGCAAGAGGCTGCTCTTTCAGTCTGCGTGGCCGACATGGAAGATCCTTGCCTTCTGGGTCTGAATCATCTGATGTCCATGGGATGTGAGCTGGACTTCTGCTCCATGAAGCTGAAGGTTCAAAGAAAGTCAGTTCCTGTCGCGGCAGTTAGACGTACCAGTTCTGATGGTGAGGTGAGGGCGCTCCACACTACAGTGAAACCCCCGAAATCAGAACTACTGCTCCAGTGCAAGGTGAGTGGCTCTTTTGACAGCTGTCTAGGGGTAGTGGAGTCTAATGTACGGTGCAAGACAAAGGCTGGATTGATGGTGGGGAGAACGCTGGTGGAAACAGGTGCAGATGATGTGCTGGTTGTGGTGGCCAATTTCTCCCGTGAGCTACAGATGATCAACAAGGGAGAAATTGTGGGACTGTGCCAGGCTGTGGACCCTGAGTGGCACCAGAGGAAGGCTTGTAAAAGGAGCATAGTCAAAGAAGATGAGTATCTGCCAGAGCACTTACAAGACCTTTTCTCAAGGAGTTGCCAATGCCTGGATGGCTCACAAGTGCTGAAGTTGAGGCAGCTGCTGATGAAGTTTGCTGATGTCTTCTCCACCGGAGACCTAGACCTGGGGTGCACTGATCTGGTGGAGCATAGTACAGACACCGGGGGTCACTGCCTGATTAAACAGCCAGCGCGGAGGATGGCACCAGCCCAACGGCAAGCAATGGGGAAGGTGATGGAGAGTCTTCAAAATCAAGGGGTAATACGAAAGTCCAGCAGTCCTTGGGCATCAGCAGTGGTTCTGGTAAGGAAAAAGGATGGCCCAGTAAGGTGCTGTATAGATTATCGAGCCCTGAATGAAGTGACAGTGAAGGAAGCATACCCCTTGCCAAGAATTAATGACCCCTGGATGCTCTGTCAGGTGCTAAGTGGTTCTCCATCCTAGACATGAAGGCAGGATACCACCAGGTCAAGGTTACAGAGAAGGACTAAGAGAAGACAGTCTTTTCATACAGGCAGGGTTTAGGGCAGTTTAAAGTGATGCCATTTGGCCTATGCAATGCCCCAGCTACTTTTAAACTCTTCATGGACCACGTACTTGAAGGCCTGCACTGGCAGACGGCTTTCATCTATCTGGATGACGTAATTGTGTTTGGACAAACTTTCGACCAGGAACTGGAGAGGCTGTCGAAGGTGTTGAACAGGATCTGCGCTGCACACCTGAAGTTGAACCCCAAGAAATGCTACTTGTTTCACAAGGAAGTAAAGTACCTGGGACACATTGTATGCGAACGTGGCATCCGTACTGACCCAGAGAAGGTGGCAGCTGTGGAAAACTGGCCAGTTCCAACTTGTGTGTGAGAGCTGCGGAGTTTCCTGGGCTAGTATCGGCGTTTTGTTAAAGACTTTGCAACGATAGGTGCACCTCTTCACAAGGGGTTGGCGAAAAGGCAGAAGTTTGCATGGACAGCAGAGAATCAGAAAGCCTTCAACAAACTCAGGCATGCATTGGCAGGCTGTCCATTATTGCCATACCCAGACCAGAATCAGCCATTTATCTTGGACTGTGATGCTAGTGACCATGGTATTGGTGGAGTCCTGTTACAGAAAAAGGATGACAAGGAATATGTGGTGGTGTATTACAGCAAGAAGCTCAGCCCACCGGAGCAGAATTACTGTGTGACCCATAAGGAACTCTTGGCAGTAATGAATAGCCTTGATTTATTCCATTCCTACATGTACTGGTCCTACTTCATCATCAGGACTGACCATGCAGCACTCAAGTGGCTGAAAATGCTAAAGAATCTGGAAGGACAACTGGCATGCTGGCTTGGGAAGCCAGCTAAACCAACACAATTATGAGGTGCAGCACCGTCCTGGGCTGGTAAATGGCAATTCTGACAGCCTGGGTCATTGGCCTTGTGATCCAGAGTGCCAGCAGTGTAGTAAAAGGGAAGATCATTGTAAGAAATGCAGCTGTACTGCAGTGACAGGGCCAGCCTCAGATGAAGACCTGAAGAGGATGCAGATTTACAACCAGTGTTAGAGTGGCTGCAGCTGAGTACAGTGCGACCATCATGGGAAGAAATTTCCAGGCTAAACCCTGTGACCAAGAGTTACTGGAGTCAGTGGGACTTCCTTTGTTTGAACAACGGACGACTGGAGCATCAATGGGAGACAGCCGATGGCCTTAGCAAGTATTGGCAACTGGTGGTTCCGAAGAAGATGAGGTCCGAGATCTTGGATATGTTCCATAACCAGATAACTAGTGGGCACCTGGGAGTGAAGAAATCTCTAAGCCGGTTGCAACAGAGGTTCTACTGGATTGGCTTGCACCAGGATGTTGAAGAGTGGTGTTGGGCCTGTGATGTATGCTGTGCCAAGAAGGGACCCAAGAAACGTGGTTGTGCCCTTCTTCAGCTGTACCAAGTGGGTGCACCGGTGGAAAGAATTGGGGTGGACATTGCTGGACCTCTGCCACTGACTGAAAGAGGAAACCAGTATATATGTGTCGTCATGGACTACTTCACAAAGTGGCCAGAAGCCTATGCCATCCCCGATCAAGAGGCTGCAACTGTTGCTTGGGTGTTGGTTGATCAGTTTTTCTGTTGTTTTGGGATGCCACAAGAGCTGCATTCAGACCAAGGTAGAAGCTTCGAGTTTCTGCACGTGTTACGTGAATGCTGCATGTTATTGGGGATCAAGAAGACCAGGACGACCCCACTAAGGCCACAGTCAGATGGGATGGTGGAGAAATTCAATTGGACCCTGGGACAAGAACTGGCCAAGTACTGCATTCAGGGACCAGAAATTACCTGCATTGTTGATGGCATATTGGTCTGCATCCCATGAGTCTACTGGCTACACCCCTGCAAAACTGATGTTGGGCCACGAGTTACGTTTACCCATTGACTTGTTAATGGGAAGACCACCTGGTGAAGAGCTGCCTACAGACACCTCCAGCTATGCAAAGTATCTTCAGGAGAGGCTGCCTGAGGTACATCATCAATTGTGAGGAGCCCTTAAGTTTTCAGGAGAAGTGATGAAGTGCAAGTATGATGCCAAGGCAAGTAAGGTGAGCTTCAAGGATGGTGACCAAGTTTGGTTATACAATCCTCAGCGAAAGAAGGGACAGTCACCGAAGCTGCAGAGCCCATGGGACGGGCCTTACATTGTGTTGGACCGCCTATCAGATGTAACATATTTGATTCAGGGAGGCAGGAAGTCTTGCCCAAAGGTGGTACACGTAAATCGTCTGTGGCTATACCATGGGCCAGGACAGTTCAGCTAGGACGTCTCCGAGGAATCGTGCTCTCCCGTAGCCGAGGGTGTTGAGGACGACCAAGGAGCTGAAGTGCAAGAGGATGGTGACAGTTTCCCAAGAGAAGAAGTGAATCAAGAAGAGGACCAAGACCTCTCAGGAGGAGTGGACTGTGTAAAGGAACAAGGACATCATTGGAAGCGGCACAGAAGAAAACCTGATAAGTTGAAGGATTATTTTGTGTATAGTTAGACGTTTCATTAGGATTAAGGTTTATGTTTGTATATATTGTGTAGTTTTGTCGGGACGACAAAGAACTAGGGAGGGGGTAGTGTTAAGAAGCGAGATTTGCCAGTTGGGTGTTCGGGAGGCTTCTCGTTGCTTCCCGATATTTACAGTGGTTTCGGTACGAGTCAGAGTTGCCAGTTTGTCGGCTGTTTGTGAGCGTAGTTGTTTCGTAAGTTATGTATAAATTTTTGTGCTCTTTTTCTTTGCAATCCTTTATTTATGTGATTGTTAAATTATATATTTGAAATTAAGTTTGTATGGTAAATAATTTACTGTGTTATGTACTGTAAGAAAACTTGCATGTTTTGGTTGTCTCCGAATTGGTAACTGTTGTTGCTAGGGGCAGATACAAGACCAGCACGTTCTAAAATGTTGGAGAAGCAAGGAAGGTTATATAAGTTTCGAAAAGAGACTAGTTCACGTTCAGTCAGTTTTCAGTTCAGTTTGAGTGTAGTGCAGTGTCAGGTCAGTGAAGTTTGTATATTTTCGGTACTTGTGAAAACAGTGAAGTGTTGTCAAGCATTGTGTAAAAACAATGAAGTGTTGCCTGTAAAAACAGTGAAGCGAAGTTGGAAAGCATTAAGTGGAATCATATGGAAATTAAAGACAGTGAACTTTAAGAAGCCAGTGTTTATTTTCACCTCAGCTGATCTGTGCTGTACACCTTAAGGCTGGCCATAGGAAGAACAACTCACTGGACAACGTCCTTCCTGTACTGTCTACTGCTGTTGGAGCCTGTGGCAGTGTGGGACGGGAACGTAACAATATTATTTCCCCTGCACCCTTCTGCGTTCGTTCATTGATCCGACCTCGGCCATACTGGGTGGAAGGGTTAAAGGACAGGCAGTAATAAAGATATCCGGTTTTAAAAGCAACCACTTAAATGTTACGATCAAAGGGCAAAGTTAATTGTTTGATCCAAGTACAATTTGGTGACCGCGGGTATTGCACCTTCAGACTGGTCCTTCTTGCTAACAGTCTTTTTCGTGTCAGTGGCAAGAAATTTTAGATGGTATGTCCTTCAAGTGAGAGTTTAATGATGACCACATTAATCTCATACTGTACATGTCAATAATGTCCACAATATTACCAATGTTGCATCTTGGACCTTAGTGTTACAACCGAACTGAAACTTATCAAATCAATCACTGGTCGGGGTGACAATCGATCTCATGCCCTAGCACTTCATAGGCGGGCACGTTACCACTGAGCCAAAGAGAGGATCCCCGCTGTGTCTCTAAGCAACGCGGGCTTTTATACACCCCATTACATTAGAATATGTTCGGATACCCATTATCCTCTGCATATGGCTTTAGATTAGTCAGATTCTAAATATTTTCCCACAGAAGGCTTACAGCACCCAGTTATACAGGCTTGCTCGTGCTCTCTTCTCCCCTCCTCATAGAAGGCCACCACTGTCTAGGATAATGGCCGACCCCTCCCCCCTCCCCCCAAAAAAGAAAAAAAATCTGCCCTCTTTCGAACACTGAACACAGCATTCAAGATGAAGAGATGGTATTTCTAGGTCAGGTTGAAGTGAAAAAAGTATAGTTTACCTGTATGTACATCGTTTTTTGTGACCAGTTTTCTGTTCGTCCTTAATGTCAAGGGTACCTATTTTATATAATTTTTGGTGTGTGAAAGAGATGTTTTATTCTGCAGTTTATAACTGTCACAGATATTAAATCTCTGGAGATAAATAAATACAGATTGGTTAATGGATACCAGTAAATGTATAGCATACAGGAGGACTGCTGGGCTCAGAGGAACGAAGTAAAAAATGGAAAAGGAAATCTATCTATAGTCAGACACTTAATCCCGTAAAGGGTGGTCACAAGGGAAGCCTTTCCATGTCACCCTGTCTTTCTGCGTCTGGCTGCCTTCTTTCTTACTCTCCATTCTGTCCCTTCATCTCAACCTAGATCATCCCCTTCTCCTCCACCTCACTCACACACACTGTTGTTGACAGTCAGTTCTCCATTCTTTCCTCAAAAGTCAAATCCTCTTCAGACACTGTACTTCTAAAGGTTATCTAGCACCTCCACAACAACACCACAATGCGTCTTCTCTTCCTCATTTGGCTGGCTCTCCACATACCTCCATTTGCTTCTCACAAGTTGTCGTATTGTATCGTATCGTTTATAAAGGCACCAACATGATCGCCTCCGTTGGCCTTACTCGTCAGAGGCCGGCAATCCACGCTGGTCGATCTCTAGCAGCCTCCCTATTCAATCCCATATCCCTGAGGTTACACTCTATGACCTCATCCCAAGTCTTTTTTGGTCCGCCTCTCACAACCCTTCCCTCGACGTTCACACTTCTCGCCTTCCACCCCCATCTGTCATCCTCCAGCCCCGCACCATGCCAAACCATCTCAACCTACCCCTCCTCATCACAACACTATCCTTCCTCTTAACTCTTCAATCATAATCCCAGCCCCCTCTCCCCAGCATTCAGGGACGCACTACGCATCCATTTAATCATTGTCATTTATGTACGTTTGAGTCTACGTATATACTCTTCCTTTACAGGCCAGGTCCCACTACCATACTCCCTTACATCGTTACACTCCTAATACATGGTGCATACAAGGATCCCCTTGCACGGAGGGAGAGGCTTCTCTCTCTCTCTCTCTCTCTCTCTCTCTCTCTCTCTCTCTCTCTCTTTCTATCTATCTATCTATCTATATCTATCTATCTATCTATCTATCTGTATCTGTGTCTAGAGAAAGAGAAAGAGAGAGAGAGAGAGAGAGGTCTCAAGTTTAACAAAATTTAGCAGCCACATTCCACAGCAGGCAACTCAGCATAGTCTCACAGCAAAACAAATATTACGGTATCGTAGACTGCTCCAGTTACAGTTTATGTATACCCACCATAAAGCAATATTGTGTAACGTTTCTGGATGCTCTCAGTTGCTAGACAACAATATCGCTTAAAACTGCTTCCTCCTTCATCATCATCACCCGCCTGGAGAGACACAGAACCATGTCTTGTGCACTGTGTGGCATAAGAAAAAAATACACAGAATAATTTTTGACTGCTAGAATTTTCCTTTATTAAAAGCAATCGTCCGGTGTTAGCCAAAAATAATTCCTACTGTACAGTATGTTCACTCAAGTATGACAAAAATCCCAAACTCTTTCACCTTGGTTCATGGCCATATGAGCTATAGTGAGAGTGGAGGACCGTTTTAAGAAGTACCCGTAACCAAGGTGACTCGTTATAACTCTTCCATAAAAGTCACAAGTTAAACATTAAAGCGTGGTTACAAAAAATTCGAGGAGCATTCTTTATAAGCTCCTAGGATTTCTTGTAACCACACTGTAATGTTTTAACTGTGGTTGTTGCCTGGTTCTGACAGATGAGAACAAACCTACTGAATGTGTACCAGTGGCAGAGAAATGGTTAAGCTAGACACAATAGACGCACAGTTTATGCAGGATTGATTTATGGTGAACATGTTTTATGCAGAAAGATAAACCCTGACCCCGCCCGGTTAATGCAGGAAAAAAAAAAATTGTATGGAAATATCCCAGAAGTCGACCCCCCTTCCACTACTACACTGGATGTACTTGTATGCCAACATGGCCACCAAACATGGCTGCCGCACATGCATACTCTGCGACCTCCTTCCTCTCCCGCTCCCCACTGTCTCCGCCAGCCACCCTTGACTCCAGGCTTCCTCACTCGCGTTAAAATCCCACACAGTCCTAGTGTCGTGTAACAACCTCGGTTCTCTTTGATAGATTTTGGCTTCCTGGTCTCCTGCCGTGCCTGCCACTGATGCTAGTGAGAGGTCTCGTCTCTTTGTCTCCCGAGAGGAAAAGAGATTCTCTGTCTGTTCAGTGCTAAGGAGTGCATGGTTGCCATTGCAAAGCACTTCAACATAAACAAGTCAACACTGTGCTGAGTATAAAAGTGCTGTGAAAAGATTGAGCGTGCAGTCCAACCAGGAAGTGACTACGATGCTGGAAGGCATTCCTGTGTGAGAAATGATGTGTTAATGAAAACGAGGAAAGTGCGTCGTAAGTTAGTCTGTGCTCAGAGGGCAGAGAAGGCGGCAGTGGACAGTAATTTTTGGAAAAGTTGCTCAAGTGATGCAAGTTGAAAAATCCTCCACTCTTCTCTGCCAGCAAGGGCTATTTTGTAAGATTCCCTGGGTGCAAAGAATTGTGTGTGGTGAGACGGGGACTGTGGACATAGCTGTGGCTGAGACTTTCTCTGCCCTCTCTAGGGAGGTGGTAGAGGATGGTGGTTACAAATTCGATCAGGTGTAACGTTTGGACGAAACTAGTCTTTTTTAAAATGCCTTCCTTTTTCCACTTTCCTGATGGAGGAGGAAAATTCAGCATTTAGGTACAAGGCCTCCAAAAAGTGCCTTGTCTTACTGTTTACCTGTAATGCTATGGGCAAATGTAAACTTAGGGTAAAGCCTTTGGTGATTACTAAGTGTGCACTACCGAGGGCATTGCCACATGAAAATGTTGAGCGGTTGGATGTTGATTGTATACATAATTCCAAGGGGTAGACGATGTTGTCATGTGTGGTGGAGTGGTACAGAAAGATTTTTGTTTCCACAGCCAAGAGGCACTGTGGAGAGAAAAGTATCTTTTAAAGTAGCCTTGATTATGGGGACAGTTGTCCGAGCCACCCACAATATCTTGTTGGCTGTCATTCAGCCGGTGAGGTCATTTCCTGCCATCCAACACCACTAGTCATGTTCAGTTTCATTATCCGTAGGTCACTGTGACCTCCTCCTACGAAACTATCAGGAAGACAACTGACTGAGGGACTGAGGCAGCAGCAGGCCTTGAGGTTGATTTGCCAACATCTTTGGCAGCAAACCTTCAAACAACAACAATATGACAGTTTTGGAAGGCGTTTAATATTCGGGATACGATAAAAAAAAATAATAACTGCACAAGTGGCAGAAGCTTCTGCCTCATATTTACCCCACTGTATCGGTAGTACCAGCCATAGGTGCGCTGTGAGGTACCAGTGGTGAATCAGTGGTTTTGCTGCATCATTCGTAACAACATCCTTTACATTATCGATGAAGACTGTCGGCCTCATAGAAGACGCTGAAGAGGAGGAGCACCTGGTACCTGAGGCCACACAGCAGGTGCCAGCAACAGTGAACCACAGCATACTGAGGGGCCCAGGCGTGGGAATTCGCCGATAGACTCAGGGACGCCCTGATGATGATGGTGGTGCAAAACACAGATAAGCTCCAGTCCCTTCAGAGTGAAACTGTTTCTTATGGAGCAGAGGAAGCACCTTGTAAAGAAAGTTAATGAGTCAACCCAAACCCTGATCACCCCAGCCTCAGTCCTAGCCCTGATGCCTGCCCTACAATCTCAGTTTCCCCAGCTTAGCACCTCTGCAGTGCCCAGCTCCCCACAGTCTACGGTGACGACAATTGAGGGAACAACTATGAAGGGTTCCAGGACTGTCCTCAGTCCTAGAGGGGTTGAAGACACTGCTCATTCCTTCTCCTCAAGCCCCGCAGCCCTGGATACCGCCTTGCCTGACGTCCAAATTTCACTCCGTCTCCTGTCATGGTAAGTGATCACTTATTTACAACTCCACGCACTCTTGTTAACCCCTTTTTATTGCCCAGTGATGTTCCTAGAGGTTGTAAGTGTGTAGTAGTACAGTGATTATTAGGTATGACCAGGTGGATGTAAAATTATTTAAAGAGTGCCAGACTAGGGACTTTTTACTTTCTTTTTTTTTTTCATCTTTCCAGCTAGCCACATACGGGTTTCAGTGGCGCGATTTGTGCATTTCGATTTGCACGGTAAAATTCCGGAATACGATAGCCGCGCAAATTGAGGGTCTTCTGTAGGTTAATTCCTCGCAGTATCTGTGGCAGAGAAATGGTTAACCTAGATCGTTTAATTCCTAGGTGTACCACTAACATAGAAAGTGTTACATAGATGGTTTAAGTGAATTCCAAGGTGTACCAGTAATATTGACATGATTAAACTAGACAGTTTGATCTCTAGATTTATCAGTAACAGAAATGGTTACACTATAGATCGGTCATTGCCAATCATGGGGCTTTGCTGTTTTTCTCAGAGAGGCCATAGGACACTTTTAATAACAGTATTGGGAGTTGCAGGAGACATTTCAAACCCGGCAATAATTTTTCTGATGCAAAAATTGTGAGAATTCCTTTATCTGACATCCTTGTCGTAAAGAGCATTCCGGATGGCAGTGCAAGATGAACTCCTGGGGATCTGAATCGATTCGTTTGCAGAGGAAACATTTTCAGAGATTGGTTTGGCGAAGGAGGTACGCTCCAGTCTCATCTTAAACGTGAACCCAGTGGATTGCAAGCTAAAGTTGCCCTTCTCCACCATTCCACTGTCCTCTTTCCGGAGATTAGGAAATTAGTTTAGGGACGTTTGATAACAAGGCAGTGGAGCCAACTGGTTTTATCAATGCCCCCACATGAAGGCGTCTTCATTTATCAGCAGATAGGTTATACGGATACCTTTGGTGTTCCTGTCTAGTTGGCTCAGTGAAGTAAAGTGTTCCAAGATTATGACCATCATATTGAGTCATCATAATCTATGCCACGTGATGGATGTCCTTTGGTGTGCCTTCATTGTAACTTACTCATACTAAGGGAGTAACAAAAAAGCACTTCATCTTAACACTGAGTTTCTAATTTATTTGTGTGTGTGTGTGTGTGTGTGTGTGTGTGTGTGTGTGTGTGTGTGTTTATCCAAAATATTCACCCGAGAGACAGTACCGTATTTACTTCGTCAGAGAATAATGTACGCGTGTATGCAGCCTAAGTTGTCCGTGGCCTACAGAATGGGAAAGATTAGGAGCCCTTGTTCGAAGCTGAGGAAAATCGTCTGGTGGGAGCAAGATAAAGACCTCCGTAGTGAAAGGCATGTATAATGGTGCTGCAGAGAGACGCCTTCACGCGGTGGCACTAAAAATAACAGCTCGACTTCACTGCTCCGGTAAATAAACGTCCCTCAACTCCCTCCTCATCCTCAGGGAAGAGGATGGTGGACTGGACTAGGGCAACTTCATCCTGCAGTCTACTGGGTTCACGTTCAGAGGAGCCTGGAGCCACGTCAGCGGTTCTATATATACTTGTGACGTGTTTACAAAAGATACAGCGAAATTATAATGGAACCCGTAAATAGCACACTTTTATTTCCAGTTTACAAAGGGGAAAAAACACGGAAATTTGTTGTTAATATTTAAAAGCTTTGTATGTTGGGCTTTTTTGCTGAGAGAGAGAGAGAGAGAGAGAGAGAGAGAGAGAGACGCAAAATATGAGGACATAAGTATCAAAAATGAGAGAGAGAGAGAGAGAGAGAGAGAGGGGGGGGGAGAATGAAGACGCAAAATATGAGGACATAAGTATCAAGAATGAGACAGACAGACAGACAGACAGAATACGAAGATGTAAAATATGAGGATATAAATAACAAGAGAGACAGACAGACAGACAGACAGACAGAAAATATGAAGATGCAAAAAATGAGGATATAAATAATGAGAGAGACAGACAGACAGACAGACAGACACAGACACAGACACAGACAGAAAAAGAGAGGGAGAGAGAGAGAGAGAGAGAGAGAATTAAATCTAAAACACTTAATAGAAAATCATACTAAATACAAATTAAAGCAAAAAACATTACCTTAAACACACCTTGTCTCAGCCAGCCAATGGGAGTGCTCGGCCTTCCCTCTGCCTGCCTCTGATTGGCTGGCCGCTTTGACGTCACTGCTTACGTCATAGGGTGGAGCCTGCAGCCTGAGTGGTATGTTGGGGGGATGGGGGTATGTTGGAGGGGATGGGAGTATGTTTGGGGGTGGTGGGGGTATGCTGGAGGGAGTGGGAGTATGTCTGAGGGGGGGAGGCTATGTTAGAGAGGATGGGGGTATGTTAGGGGGTGGTGGGGGTATATCGGAGGGGATGGTGGGAGGTACGTTTGAGGGGATGGTGTGGTATGTTGGAGGGGATGGTGGGGTATGTTGGAGGGGATGGTGGGGTATGTTGGAGGGGATGGTGGGGTATGTTGGAGGGGATGGTGGGGTATGTTGGAGGGGATGGTGGGGTATGTTGGAGAGGATGGTGGGGTATGTTGGAGAGGATGGTGGAGTATGTTGAAGGGGATGGTGGGGTATGTTGGAGGGGATGGTGGGGTATGTTGGAGGGGATGGTGGGGTATGTTGGAGGGGATGGTGGGGTATGTTGGAGGGGATGGTGGGGTATGTTGGAGGGGATGGTGGGGTATGTTGGAGAGGATGGTGGGGTATGTTGGAGGGGATGGTGGGGTATGTTGGAGGGGATGGTGGAGTATGTTGAAGGGGGTGGGCGTATGTTTGAGGGGGTGGTGCGGTATGTTAGAGGGGTGGTGGTGGGATATGTTGGAGAGTGGGGGTATATTAGGGGGTGGTGGGGGTATGTTGGGGGGATGGGGGTATGTTAGGGGTGGTGGGGGTATGTTGGGGGGATGGTGGTGCTATGTTGGAGGAGGTGGGGGGTTTGTTGGAAGGGATGGTGGTGGGATATGTTGAAGGGGGTGGGCGTATGTTTGAGGGGGTTGTGGAGTATGTTAGAGGGGTGGTGGTGGGATATGTTGGAGAGTGGGGGTATGTTAGGGGGTGGATATATATTAGAGGGGATTGTGGAGTATGTTGGAGAGGGTGGGAGTTATGTTGGAGGAGGTGGTGGGGATGTGTTGCAGGGGGTGGTGGGAGTATGTTGGAGGGAGTGGCGGGGTATGTTAGAGGGGGTGGTGGGGGTATGTTGGAGGGGGTGGTGGGTATGTTGGAGGGGGTGGTGGGGTATGTTGGAGGGGATGGGGGTATGTTGGAGGGGGTGGAGATATGTTTGAGGAGGTCGTCGGGGTATGTTGGTAGGGGGTGGGGGGGTGTTGGAGGGGATGGGGGTATGTTGGATGGGTGGTGGGGTTTGTTGGATTGGCTGGTGGGGGTATGTTGGAGGAGGTGGTGGAGATATGTTGGAGGGGATGGTTTGGGGTATGTTGGAGGGGGTGGTTTGGCGTATGTTGGAGTGGGTGGTGGGGGTTATGTTGGAGGGGGTGGTGGAGATATGTTGGATGGGGTGGTGGGGGTATGTTGGAGGGGATGATGTGGTTATGTTGGAGGGGGTGGTTGGGGTTTGTTGGAGGGGGGTTATGTTGGAAGGGATGGTGGGGTATGTTGGAGGGGGTGGTTGAGGTATGTTGGAGGGGGTGGTTGAGGTATGTTGGAGGGGGTGATGGTTATGTTGGAGGGGGTGATGAATTTATGTTGGAGGGAGTGGGGGTATGTTGGAGGGGGTGGTGGGGATATATTGGAGGGGGTTATGTTGGAAGGAGTGTTGGGATTATGTTGGAGGGGCGGTGGGGATATGTTGGAGGGGGTGGTGGGGATATGTTGAAGGGGGGGTGGGGTTATTTTGGAGGGGGTGTGGGGGTATGTTAGCAGGGGTGGCGGTATGTTGGAGGGGGTGGTGGGTGTTTGTTGGGAGGGTTGGGATATGTTGGAGGGGGTTGTGGAGGTATGTTGGAGGGGATGGAGGTATGTTGATGGGGGTGGTGGGGGTATGTTGGAGGGAGTGATGGGGGTATGTTGGCGGAGGTGGGGGTATGTTGGAGGGGGTGGGCAGCGTGTTGGAGGGGATGGTGGGATATGTTGGAGGGGGTTGTGGGGGTATGTTGGAGGGGATGGGGTATGTTGGAGAGGATGGTGGGGGTATGTTGGAGAGGATGGTGGGGGTATGTTGGAGGGGGTTGTATGTGTATGTTGGAGGGGGTGGTGGGGGATATGTTGGAAGGGGTGGCGGGGGTATGTTGGAGGGAATGGTGGGGGTATTTTGGAGAGGGTGGTGAGGTTATATTAGGAGTGGTGGGGATATGTTGGAGAGAGTGGTGAGGGTATGTTGGAGGGGTTTAGCACATGTTGTTCCTTTATGGGTATGTAAATTTCGATAAACACTAACTTTAACAATAAGCAGTGCCAAGGCACAGCAAACCGGTCCCCGACAGTTATTTACTGCTGACGTATAAACACAACAGGATATCGTCAAAAATGTCGGGTGAAAATTGGTGATTTTATGCCCATTTGAAATTTTAAGCCCGACCCACCTGGCATGGACCCCCACTACCGCTGCGGGGTGACCCCCTGATGTAGTGAGGCATGTTATGGGATGCAGATTTAAATGCACCTTTAGGTTTTAGTTTCATGTCGGTATGACGAACTTGAAAGGAGTTATGGCGAAAAAACGATTTTTTTTTTTTTTTTTTTTTTTTTTTGGTGGGGGGGGCCCTACAGCCTGGGCCTTGGCCCAGTTTGGCCCAAAATTTAAGCAGGTGATCGGAACGTCATAGCCCATCATCCATATAGCCTAATTTTAGTCAAAATCGCACCAGTAGTTTTTGTGTAAAGTTGTTGACAGACAGACATACAGACAGACGAACAAACAGACAAACCGAGTGAAAATAATACCCGTCCCCGAGCCCCTCCGGGGCGGGGACGGGTAATAATAAAACTGCATGTGTGTGTGTGTGTGTGTGTGTGTGTGTGTGTGTGTGTGTGTGTGTGTGTGTGTGTCCTTAATTCATTTACAGTATTTACACTGTAACTAACCAGACATAAACAATACAGTCTGTTCCCTGATGCCCTAAGGTATTCTTAGAAGTAATTGACGATCTTAGTCATTCACGTTGCCTGTGTGTGTGTGTGTGTGTGTGTGTGTGTGTGTGTGTGTGTGTGTGTGAAGAAAATAATACAGTTTAGCTTGGTGGATGAGTTGATGATCATCCAAAGGATTGGTTTTAAGAACAGTGGATCAGAGGTCAAAGTCACGGTGCAGGATCAACTTAAACATTTTTCTTTCCGATGTCGACTAAACTTTGTGGAAGGGTTCAGGCGGAGACAAGGATAAAGAGCTTCTTAGTACCCTCAGTCAGAGGTCAAGGTCACAGGAAAAGGTCAGAGGTCAAGGTCACTGGGCAGTTAGCTCAGATTTGATTTAATTTGAGCCAAAGTTGGTGGAAGGGTTGTGGGTCAGGCAAGAATGAAATAATCCGATTTTGAGAGTAATCTGGCAGGTGAAGGTCAGAGGGGTGAGTCAAATATTCGGCCATTGTTATCTACTGGGTGGCCACGGGTGTTGTACTCTCTCTCTCTCTCTCTCTCTCTCTCTCTAATCTGTTAACTGTATAGCCTCATCAAACACACCTGAAACACACCTGTTCGTACTGTAGGTGGAGTGATTGACTTCTAAACACCATTGTCACAGCGATTTACCCTGCATATATATATATATATATATATATATATATATATATATATATATATATATATATATATATATATATATATATTGTAACTGAGGCAAAGTATGTCATTAGCTATAGAAATACACAGTTAACATAAAAGAATATCAAGGTGTAACATGGAGAATAAATCGCTAAGGAAGAGGTACTACGAAGCCTATCTCACCTGCAATTCGACCAGGTTGATTTTACTAACATGAAGCAATTTTAACTTCCCATGTATTAATAAAATGTGTCAATAATGAATGAATGAATGAAGGAAGGAAGGAAGAGAGGAAGGAAGGAAGAAAGGAAGGAACTATGGTCTGTTGAACATTGAAAAGTTTAGAATAATGTACTGTATTGATGGATGGATGGATGGATGAATAGATGAATGAATGGATGGCTGACTGGATGGATGGATGGATGGATGGATGGATGAATGAATGATGTTCTAATGAATATTGGAAAGAAGGTCTGAATAATGTATAGACATATGGATGGATGGATGGAAGGATGAATGGATAGATGGATGAATGAATGGATGGATGGATGAATTTATGGGTGGATGGATGAATGGATGGGTGAATGGATGAATGAATGAATAGGTGATAATCTAAAGAATATTGAAAAGGTTTGATTAATGTATACGAAGATGGATGGATGGATGGATGAATGAATGGATAAATGAATGGATGGATGGATGAATGGGTGAATGAATGATGATATGTATAACGAATATTGTAAATGTTTGACTAGTGTATAGACAGATGGGTTGGTGGATGAATGGATAGATGAATGGATAGATGAATGAGTGAATGAATGATGATCTAATGAATAGTGTAAAGGTTTGATTAATGTATAGACAGTTGGTTAGATGGATGCATGCATGGATGAATGAGTGAAGAAATACAGTAGCCATTATCTAATAAATACTGAATCAGTAAATTGATGAATGAGTAAAGTATCTGTTCAAATTAATAATGAAAAGAAGGTTTGAATGATGTATAGATGAATAAATGGATGGATAAATGCAGTAAATCTGATCTAATAAATAATGTATAGATGACTGAATGGGTGAATAAAGTTACCAATATTTAATAAAAATGATAAAGGTCTGAATAATGTATAAATGAATGGACACAATAACTAAGATCTAATGAATAAATATAAGTATTTTGGAAACTCCGTAACACCTCTTACTTAACGACTCATTCCGTACATTACACATCAGAACCCTGTTGTATGTTACTGATGCAAACTTCGTCGAAGTCAAAATGATATAAATAACACAAGATTGATATAATAAGCAAAATAAATCGGAAAAGTAGAGGTGTTAAGAAGTCAAGGTAGATGACCAACCTACAGTCACCTATTGCGGATTGAACGCCCCTCCTCTCTCTCTCTCTCTCTCTCTCTCTCTCTCTCTCTCTCTCTCCTGGAGCGTAGGGGCCCGGGGCTAGATTACTCAGTCTCTCTCAATAAGGCGATGATGAGTGGCCTTCCTTACACCGGCGTGGCATAATGTGATCAATAAACCCCACCACCCCACAGATGCAAACCCTTCCAGGCCCCATCTGGCTGGAGCACCTAAACCCACTCCACCACCAGGCGTCCATGTATGATGTAAATGGCTTAATATTTCTGCATTTTGATGATGAATATACTTCGTGTTGCCGGCGGGTATACCATGACGTCTGTGAGTCTGCTGACGGGTTTACACAGCATATCGAGACCGGAAAGAAATATAAATAGGTCTAGTATTATACAAACGTGAAAACAGTAGACTGGAGTAGCCCCCATCCACTCACATCATGTAGTGCTGTCTTCGGTGGTCATGCATTTAATAACAAGCCAAATGGTCTACTGTACGGTAATCCAGGAAACCAGTTACTACCCTGGATGGTAACCGTATAACCAAATGTCGCCGTATGGTTCAGTGGTTAAGGCGCTGTAACCAGACAGGGCTGTCAAGGGTTTACGTCTGAGGGAAGGTTGGGGTTTATTGCTCACATAATGCCACTCAGGGGCGAATGAGGCTGGTCTCCCTCGCCCGGGCTCCTACCCTCATGATAGGGCAGAAAAGGACTGGATATTGGATGGATCGAAAAAATGTGTTTGTTTGATAAGAGAGGCTTGGAAAAAAATAATGTTTAAATAAGTGAAGATTATACCGAGTCTTTAAAAACCTGAGTATACTGGCGATATTAGAGAGTATATCAGGCGGGAAAACGTGTGCTTGTATGAGGTGATGGAAGCTTGGTTGACCCCAGGTGATGTGTGATTAATCTCTTTGACGTCATGCATACCTCACCCTCCAGTCACCTCCCTTACCCCCCTTGTCTGTCATTCACCTCTCTCTCTCTCTCTCTCTCTCTCTCTCTCTCTCTCTCTCTCTCTCTCTCTCTCTCTCTCCTACTCCATCCTTCACACACTCCACTCCTCATACGCCATTTCTCATCCTCCTCACCCTCATCCCACACCCATTCTCTCCTCACCCCCTCCCTCCTCACCCCACACCCCACCCAACCCTGCCCATCCCACCCCCTCACATTCCTTAACCCCCCCCCACCATATCAGCTACCACATGCAACCCCTTATCCCACACACCACCTACCATAACCTCCATACTCTCACCCCACCCTATCCTTCCTCTCACCCCACTTCCCCTCCCCCTTTCATCCCCCCACACACAACCTGAACCTGCCTCACGTCTTCACCCTTAATTTCCCCACCCCTCACCTCCCCTCACACCCTTCCCCTTGCCTCCTCTCACCCTCACACTCCCTGACACCCCCTCATCCCATCCCTCCACCCCCTCCGGCACACCTCATCCCTTTAACTTCACCCTCATCCACCCTTCCTTTGACATATATAGAAAAATAAAACGTGGAGAGGAACACTTACGTAACCGATACACGATTTTAAATAGAGAAGTAAAGAGGGAGATAAGAAAAGCAAAGAGAAGTTATGAAATTAAGGTTGTTAGTGAATCAAAAGAAAACTCCAAGGGTTTTTATCAAATGTACCGAACGAAAAATAAAGATAGGATAGGACCATTCAGAACAGAATCAGGTGACATTACCAGTGAAGATAAAGAAATGTGCTCCATCCTAAATAATTATTTCATATCAGTATTCACCAAGGAAAATCTAGACCTGGTCCCTCAAGCAGCAAATATTTACGATGAGAATACGGAAAATATTCTTAGTAAAATAACCATTAGTAAGGAGGAAGTATTGAAAGAAATTAATAAGTTAAAACCTCAAAAATCGCCAGGTCCGGACGATATATACGCAAAAATTATAAAAGAAACCAAAGAAGAATTATGTCAGCCACTTTTAACGTTATTTAATGACTCTTTATGTTCAGGAGAAGTTCCAGAGGCGTGGAAAACCGCAAACGTAGTGCCCATCTTTAAAAAGGGTGATAAATCAGCTGCGTCGAATTATCGTCCGATAAGTCTAACGTCAATAGTAGGAAAAATGTTAGAGTCAATTTTGGCAAATAAGATTAGAGAACACTTAGAAAGATTTAATCTTATAAACGAAAGTCAGCACGGATTCAGGCAAGGACGATCCTGCCTCACAAATTTGTTGTCATTCTACTCGGAGGTCTATGAGGCAGTAGATAGCGATAAAGCTTACGATGTTATTTATCTGGACTTTAGTAAAGCTTTTGATAGGGTCCCACACGAAAGGTTAGTTAGAAAGGTTCGAGCACACGGTATAGACGGCGATATCTTAAAATGGATAGAATCCTGGCTGAAAGGACGAAAGCAGAGAGTATTAATAAATGGAACTAAGTCGGACTGGGGATTAGTAACTAGCGGTGTACCACAGGGTTCAGTACTCGGTCCCTTATTATTTATCATATATATAAATGATCTAGACTTAGGAGTCAATAGCAGCATCAGCAAATTTGCCGACGATACAAAAATAGGGCGTATCATTAACTCGACTGACGATTGCCATAACTTACAAAAAGACCTCGATACATTGTCCAAATGGTCTAAAACTTGGCAAATGGAATTTAACGTTGAAAAATGTAAAGTACTTAACGTAGGCAAGACCATTGGAGATGCTAAATACAGCTTAGATAACAAAGAAATTAGCAAATCGGTATGCGAGAGAGATCTAGGAGTTATGATTAGTAACGACCTTAAACCAAGTCAACAGTGTATTAATGCGAGAAATAACGCAAATAGGGTCCTAGGATTTATTTCGAGAAGCGTGAGCAATAGATCTTCTAAAGTAATACTGAAACTTTATCTAGCATTAGTAAGGCCACATTTAGACTACGCAGTACAATTTTGGTGTCCTTACTATAGAATGGATATTAATTCGTTAGAAAATGTACAGAGAAGAATGACTAAAATGATACATGACGTTCGGAACCTGTCATATGAAGTCAGACTGAAAAGACTAAGTCTTCATTCGCTAGAGAGGCGTAGAGTAAGGGGAGACTTAATTGAGGTGTTTAAGTGGATGAATGGTATAAATAAGGGAGATATTAGCAAGGTACTTAAAGTGAGCATACAGGATAAAACTAGAAATAACGGTTTCAAACTAGAAAAATTCCGTTTCAGAAAGGAAATCGGTAGAAATTGGTTTGGTAATAGAGTAGTAGACGAATGGAATAAGCTACCTATAGTAGGACTCGCCTACGTTTGCGGCTGTGGTGTGGCCCGCACCTGTGTACAGTGTTGCCACGTTTTCTATACCGTTCTCTCTCTCTCTCTCTCTCTCTCCTGGCGGGAAATGTGAGCCACCCTGCGTACTTTTGATTCTTTTATAAGTTATTTATAAATGTGCTTTCATTTGTTAATTTGGTTTTGTTATATTTAGTGATGCCGACAATGCATTCAATGCATGCCCCTCTCCTGCCTCTCTCTCTCTCTCTCTCTCTCTCACCGACTGGGTGTGGAAGTGTTGCCGCTCGCGAGTGAATAATGTTTTTTTTTTTTTTTTTACTTCGGTATTGGCATATGCCTACTATTTTGTCCTACATATTAGCTTATGATTATAAATGTGATTATTCCTCGCCCTTAAAATTATGGTAAAAGCCAGTAAATGTGAGCATTTTTCCCTAGCAACACCTGTACAAGCTATGGTTGGGTCTACGGAGGTATGTACTTTACCTTAGGCCAGACTGGGTGTGTAAGTGTTGCCACTCACAAGAATTACATGAATTATTTCTTTTACTTTGGATATTGGCATATTTCTTCTTTTTTCAGGCTCATTATCTTATATCCATAACTGTGATATTATTACCCACCCTAAAACTACGCTAAAAACCATTAAAAGTGACTACAATTTCTTTTAGCAACACTGTACAATATGTATGCCATGTTTCTGTGTTACTGTATAAAAATTTTATGCATAATAAGATTACTGTTGATTCATCCATCAAAATACACAAGTGTAAGTTTTATTCATCTGAATTTATCGAATTTGTGATGCCTTGCACATAAATAGCTTCCGTTTCACATCGCAAGTTGGGGAAACGTGGCACCATTGTACACAGGTGCGGGCCACACCACAGCCGCAAACGTGCGCGAGTCCTACTATAGTAAAGTAGTTGCTGCCTCTTCCATTGAGAGTTTCAAGCATAGGCTAGATAAGCATATGACAAATAAGGGGTGGATATAGAATGAAGAAAATCTTATAACCAATACTAATTCAAAAAAAATTTCTTTTCAGGTTACACTATGATAGTCTCTATTCTCCTTTCACACTTTCCTGTAAAATGTCCACGCCAGTTTTTCTATACGGCGTGGTGTTCTTTCTGACTTTTTCCTGCCGGCTTCGGCTGGAGGGTTTGGAGGGCGGGGAAGAGCCTTCTTCTTTGCTATCCTTATCTCATTCTAGTAGTTCAGTTACTCTTCTAGGAGCTGCCTAGCATGTGCCAACCGGCCTACTGCAGTTATCCTCTCTTCTTATGTTCTTATGTTCTTAACCCTCCCCTCCTCTCTCCCTTCTCCCCTTCTCCTCTCCTACCATCATCCCCCTTCCTCAGCACCCCACCCCTCACACCCCCTGACACTCCTTCATCCTTCAACCCCCTATCCCTTCCCCTCCCCTCCCCTCCCTCCCTTCCCTCCCCTTCCCCCCTAACCTGACTTGTACACATGATTCTCACACCAAAAACAAGCTGGATTATGTTCAGGACATGTGTACCTACCACTGTCCTCACACACACACACACACACACACACACACACACACACACACACACACACACACACACACACACACACACACACACACACACACACACACACACTCTCGGCCATCTCCTCAATGCCAAAAATTTCATGGCCTTTAGAATGAGTGTCTTGACCTCGACATTTATGTTTATATTCCTCTCTCTCTCTCTCTCTCTCTCTCTCTCTCTCTCTCTCTCTCTCTCTCTCTCTCTTTTCTTCCTTCCTTTCTCTTCTTTCATCCTTCCTACCTACTTACCTACATACCTATTTACCTATTTATCTACCTTCCAGCCAACCCTCCTTCCTTCCTTCCTTCCTTCCTTCCATCTTTCCTTCGTCTCATACAGTTAGATACCATAGTCATAATATTCTCTCCAACAAGCATCCCCCAAATGAACCATTTCCTCTAACACTGTTTTCTCTCCATTTTATTCCCTCTGTACTATTTTTCTCTTCCTCCTTCCCTCCTCCTCCCTTCTCTCTCTCCCACTGCCTCCCTCATCCCTCCCTCTCCTTCCTCTCATCCCTCCCCCTTCCCTCTCCCCTTCTCCCTCCCTCGCATAACCTTGTCCCGTAAAAAAAGAAAGAAGAAAAAAGAAAGAAAAAAGGTCCATGCTTCAGGGAGACCATACAAACTCCTTTACATACACACATACACTCACACTTACATATCCATACACATAGCCTTACACACACACACACACACACACACACACACACACACACACACACACACACACACACACTAACATACACACCCATATACATAGGCTTACACACACACACACACACACACACACACACATACACTCACACTTACACACCCATACACATAGCCTTACACACACACACACACACACACACACACACACACACACACACACACACACACACACATTTACGGTACCCACATGCACAGCCTTGCACATGTTTCTCTCTCTCTCTCTCTCTCTCTCTCTCTCTCTCTCTCTCAATTTCAGTACGTTAAAGCGAGGATAACCCTTTCAGAACGACGATCAACTGTCTACATTACTCTCATTATTATTCAGTTTATCATCACCTGACGGAACAGGGCAATTACAACACGAATTCTAAGCCTGGGACTCTTCCCGTTAAACTCAGGTTCTCTATCTTCTCATAACATGTTCTTAATATCTCAGCTGTCTTCCTCTCACGTGTGCCAATAATTCTCTTCTGATATCCATTCTCCTTAGCACTTCTTCATTTGATATTCTCTTTGTCCAAGAAATTTTCAAAAGCCTTCGCCAGCACGACATTTCAAAAGCTTCCAACATTATCTCCATCTTTTTACTAGTAGTCCAAGCTTCACATCCATATAACAACACAGACCAGACAAAAGTTTTAAATGCTTCTTTTTGTTCGTATGGAAAGGTGTCTGTTACTTAGTATATTTCTCATCTTCTAAAATGCCTTCTTCGCTTCAAATATTCTTCTTTTAATTTCTTCGTTACATCTACCATCTTCCGTTATGTAGCTTCCCAAGTAGCAAAATCTGCTCACCTGCTTAATCATCTTATCATTCACTCTTACACTGCACCTAGGGACTTGTGCCTTCTTACTAACTACCATCACTTCCGTTTTATCCACATTAATTGTCAGACCTTTTTCTTCATTCTTCTCCTTCTCCTTTGTTAAAATATCTTGAAGTTTCTCCTGAGTGTCAGCAATCAGCACCGTATCATCTGCGTACCGTATACTGTTTATATTTCGTCCTTCAATATTAAATCCTTCTCTTCCTTCAGCTGATCTCATTATCATCTCGCTGTACAGGGAGAACAGATCTGGAGATAGATTGCACCCCTGTCTTACTCCTCTTCTTATATCTATCCAATCACACTGATCTGCTCCCACTTTTACTGCCGCTTTCTGATTCTAGTATAGCTTGTATGTAATTCTTAAGTCCTTTCCAATGCTTTTCAGTATATCAATTAAATCTTCATGTTTGACTTGGTCAAATGCTTTCTCATAATCTATAAAACACAAATACATGTCTCTCTGCATCTCTATACTTCACTCACTTAACATCCTTAGTATAAATACAGCATTTCTTGTTCCTTTTCCTTCAGTAAAACCATATTGCTC
>NC_137068.1:17414534-17419534 GCF_032717465.1 Coenobita brevimanus
GCCGTGTATAAAGTCAACAACTGTGCAGGAGTAAAGAGGGTAGGGGGTCGACTTAGCACACCTAATCTCTTGGAAGTAGATTTTACAAGAGAAGTAATATGTTTTTTCAATGAAAATCCTTAGAGAATTAAACCCCAGTTATGTTCAGTGATGATGCAAGATTGAGTTGGATGTTAAAAAAAAAAATGAGGTTACTCATGTGGAAGATTTTAACGGGTCAAAAGATGTAAGAACTGGATGTTTGATGCATTAAAAACAATGATTACTTTTATCCCAATCAGAGATATGAGCCAAGTCACACATTAGGTGTGCCATAGCCTCATCCTGTGTTTGTCAAAGTAACTCCTGAAATGGACGCTGCGGGAAGTGAATAGAAACGTGAAGGGTGGAGTCATCAGCATACGAGTGGATAGGGTTAGATGTACAGCCTAAGAGGTCATTGATAAGTAGAAGCAAGAGAGTTGGTGATAGGACAGAGCCCTGAGGAACACGACTATTGATAGCTCTAAGAGAAGAACGGTGGTCGTCTACAACAGCGGCTATAGAGCGACCAGAAAGAAAGCCAGAGATGAAGGCCCAGATAGAAGGATAGAAACCGTAAGAGGGCAGTTTGGAAATTAAAGATTTATGCCAGACTTGATGGAAAGCCTTTGAGATGTCAAGTGCAATGGAAGAGCTTTTGTCAAAGTCCCGAAAGGAAGATGACCAGGAGTCTGAAAGGAAGATAAGATCGCCAGTGGAACATCCCTAACAGAACTCATACTGGCGATCAGAAAGAACTTTATGGCAGGGAAGGTGCTTTAAAATTATTTTGTTAAGAAGATATTTAAAAACATTCCACTCACTTGATGTAGTGCTGCTCTTGGGTGTCTGCCCTTTCCTCTCCTCCATCCTTCTTTCTTTCCATCCTCTTCTGACTTCCTTTCCTTCTTTCTTTCCTCGTCCTTCTGCCTACGGGTGACTTTACACTCCCTCTTTTGTCTTTCTTTTCTTCATTATTTCCTCTTCCTTCTGCCAGTGGGTGACTCTACACTGAGGTACAAGCCAAATGGTTCATGTACACCAGGAAACCATTTACTACACCGGGTGGTAACCATATAACCAAATTTTGGTGCCTGGTGGTTTAGTGGGTAACTACGGCTCTCCAATCGGATTAAGCCAGTAAAGGTTTATATTCAAGGGGTGGTTGGAGTTTATTGCTCATGTAATGCCACTCAGGGATGAGTGAGGCTGGTCACTCATCTTAAATGTCAGGATCAACTTGCCTAGCCCTGGGCTCCTACGCTCCTCATGGGGCAATGTAGGATTGGGTGACGGATGGATGGATGGAGAAATAAAGGATCTTAAAGCAACTGGACTGTAGTTAGAGAGCTGGGAATGGTCACCCTTCTTTGGGACTGGCTGAATGCGAGCAAACTTCCAACTTCCAGCAAGAAGAAAGGTACAAGTTGACTAAGGCGAAATTGTTTACCTAGGCAGGGTGTAAGCACAGAAGCACAGTTCTTGGGGACAACAGGAGGGACCCCATCAGGCCAAAATGCCTTCCTAGTACTGAGGTCAGTGATGACAGAAAGTACATCAACTGAAGAAATTTTAATACCAGTCATGAAAAAGTTAGAGGGAGGCCGTAATAAAGGAACAGCGCCGGAATCGTCTAAAGTGGAATCAGAGGAGAAAGTCTGAGCAATTTTCAGTAGAAGAAATAGCTACAGAGCCATCAGAAAGGAAAAGAGGCGGGAAGGATGATGAAGTAAAATATTAGAAAGGTTTTTGGAAAGGTGCCCGAAGGAGTGGGAAGAATTTGAATCAGAGAGTTCAGAGCACTTGACACAAATGAAATTATTCTTAGTGGAACAAAGAGCAAACTTGGCACAGAAGAGATGGGATTCAGGGGTTGATTGGTTCCAGTACCTTTTGTAGTTGTGGGCAACATTAGAACATGCTTGATTAAACCAAGGGCATTTTACATTAGTCACAGGATAAGAAAATGGAATTTATGCTTCCATGCCCAGGAGAATAACTTCCGTAGTGTGTGAGGCACACTCAGATGGCTCTCGGCCATGGAAGTAATAATCATTCCAGGGAAAATCAAAGAGGTACTGCATGAGGACCTCCCAGTCTGCAGCTCCAAAGTGCCACAGCCGCCACTTCTTAGGAGGGTCCACAGGCCTTACTGAAGTGATAGGACAGGTTAAGGTGATAAGGTTGTGATCAGAGGAGCCAAACAGACAGAAAATTTTATGGCATAAACGGAAGGATTAGTTGATGTCAGGTATGTTGGAACTTTCCAAGGCATTTAGGGATATGGGTAGGGTGTTATACAAGTTGCACTAAGTCATTAAGGATACAAAAGATGTAAGCTTGTTCACCAAGTGGATCAGGTAAAGGAGAGGAAAGTCGAAGGTGGTGGTGAACATTGACATCACCTAGAATGGAGATTTCAGAATTGGAGAAGTTGATAGGATGTGTTCCATCTTAGAAGTAAGATACTCAAAGAATTTTTCATAGTAGATTTAGGGGATAAGTGCACAGCACAGATATATTTAGTCAGAGAATGACAGGACAGCCAAAGCCAGAGAGTAGAGAATTCAGAAGATTCTAGATTAAGACCACAAGAGCGAGATATGTTGTTGCATACATATACACAACAGCCACCTTTGTCTTTGAATTAGTACAGGGAAAGTGGGAGGATATAGAGGAGTTCTTTTTTTTTTTATGCGAGGAAGAAGGAAGCAAATGCCATGAGCCCGCAATAAGAGTTCCCTCCAAGAGAAAAACAAAATACAAGAGAGAGCCAAATTCAAGATCCATTCATTTCCAGATGCCTGGACACACTGCTTTGAAAGACTGGAGACCATAGGCAGCAGGAAATACAGACAGAGGGAGACAGTTCCAGAGCTGACCTGTTGCATAAATGAAGGACTGGGAGTGACGGTTAACTCTTGCATTAAAGAGTTGGACAGAAAAGGGATGAGAGTTTGCTGCTAGACGGGTGCTATGCGCCCGTCGTAGAGGTGGAGGAATTCATGCAGACAGTTCAGAGGAGCAGTGACCGTTAAAGTAGCGATAGAAAAGAGATAAAGATGCAACAGTGCGGCGAAGAGACAGAGGTTGAAGGGAGTCAGTAAGAGGAGGAGAGTTAATGAGACGAAAAGCCTTTGACTCCACCCTATTGAGAAGAGCTGTATGTGGGGAGCCTCCCCATACATGAGAGTTGTACTCCACACAGGGGCAGATAAAACCCCTGCATAGAGTCGACAATTGTGCAGGGGTAAAGAAATAACGGAGTTGGCTTAGCACACCCAATCTCTTGGAAACAGATTTTACAAGAGATGTAATATGATCTTTCCAAGATAAGTCCCGAGTAAATAAAACCCCAAGCATGTTCAAGGATGATGCAGGATTAAGCTGAATATTATTAAACATTAGTGGGTATACCTGTGGAAGATTTTGACAGGTTGATAGGTGTAAGAACTGAGTCTTAGATGCATTAAAAACAACAAGTTTATTTTTACCCCAGTCAGAGATACGAGCCAAGTCAGACATTAGGTGTGCCATAGCCTTATCCCTTGTTTGTTGAAGTAACTGTTGAGATGGGCGTTGTGGGAACCGAATGGAAAGGTGAAGGGTGGAGTCATCAGCGTATGTTTGGATAGAGTTAGATGTACAGCTTAGAAGGTCATTGATGATTATAAGGAAGAGATTTGGTGATAGGACAGAGCCCTGAGGAACACCACTGTTGATAGATCTAGGAGAAGAACGATGGCCGTCTACAACAGTGGCTATAGAACGACCAGAAAGGAAGCTAATGATGAAGGCACAGATAGAAGGATAGAAACCGTAAGAGGGCAGTTTGGAAATTAAAGATTTATGCCAGACTCGATCGAAAGCCTTTGAGATGTCAAGGGCAATGGGAAAGCTTTCGCCAGTGTCCCGAAAAGAGGATGACCAGGAGTCTGAAAGGTAGGTGAGAAGACCGCCAGTGGAGCGTCCCTGACGGAACTCGTACTGACGATCAGGAAGAAGGTTGTGACAGGAAAGATGCCTTAAAAATTTTCTATTGAGAATTGATTCGAAAACTTTTGAAATACAGGACGTTAAAGCAATTGGACGATTGTTAGAGGGTTGGGAGTGGTCACCCTTCTTTGGGACTGGCTGAATGAGAGCAAACTTCCAGCAAGAAGGAAAGGTACAAGTTGACAAAGGCGAAAGAGTTTACCTAGGCAGGGTGTAAGCACAGAAGCACAGTTCTAGAGAACAACAGGAGGGACTCCATCAGGCCCATATGCCTTGTTAGTATTGAGGCCAGTGATGGCAGAAAATACATCAGCTGAAGAAATTATAATGTCAGCCATGAGGAAGTCAGAGGCGGGAAGTGATGGAGGAACAGCACTGGAATCGTCTAAGGTGGAATTGGAGGAGAAAGTCTGTGCGAAGATATCTGCTTTATCTGTAGAAGAAATAGCTACAGAACCATCAGAGTAGAAAAGAGGAGCGAAGGATGATGAGGTAAAGTTGTTAGAAGGTTTTTGGCAAGGTGCCAGAGGGAGCGGGAAGAATTCGAGTTGGAGAGTTGAGAGCATTTAGTTTGGATGAAATCATTTTTAGCAGAACGAAGAACAGACTCAGCACGATTCCGGGCAGAAACGTAAAAATGATGTGATTCAGGGGTGGGTTGGCTCCGGTACCTTTTGTAGGCCCTCTCCTTGTTGCGGACAGCATTAGAACAAGCGTGATTAAACCAAGGCTTTCTTGCGTTAGTCAAAGGATATGAGAAAGGAATGTATGCTTCCATGCCCGAGAGAATAACCTCCGTAATGTGCAAGGCACACTCAGATGGCTCCCGGCCATGGAAGCAATAATCATTCCAGGGAAAATCAAAGAAGTACTGCCTGAGGGCCTCCCAATCCGCGGCTCCAAAATGCCACAGGTGACGTTTCCCTGGAGGGTCCACAGGCCGTACCGGAGTGATAGGACAGGTTAAGGTGATAAGGTTGTGA
>NC_137068.1:17424534-17434534 GCF_032717465.1 Coenobita brevimanus
AAGGGGACAGGGCGACATGGAGGCGATTTGTTTGTGGCCACCCCTTACGGGATTAAGGCGTCTGGCTATAAACAAATAGCTATAGACAGATTGATAGATGGCTATAGATAGATATGTAGAACCTCATAATGTTTCAAATGTTTCGCTTAATCTTCGGACAAAACAGCGACACGATTTTTATCTTTGTGCAATGGGCTCTAATCCATAATGCGATACTGGGGAGCGTGACCCGCCAGTGATTCTTGAAAGGGGACATGCCCTTTCCCCCCCACGAAAAAAAATCAGAAATAGGGGAAGGTAAGCCCATGAATTTCAACCACATCGACATGCATATCACAGGACTGGGTTTGTGCTATGTTGTCCCTGACGCACAGGAACAAACTGCACATCTGCGAGGACTTTATTATTGGCCATCATCAGCATCATGATCATCTCTGTTACTCAGATGAATTATCTTTTATTGGTGAAGATTATCCATGAATCCTGTTTGCTTTTATTTAACGCATTTTGTATATTCACCATTTTGTGTGTGTGTGTGTGTGTGTGTGGTGCAAGAGAGAAATATTGGAATCAGATTTAATGAAACAGTTATCCTTGGGGCTCCTCTGACTCACTTGCAAAACCGCTGGACGCAATTTTATATATATGGTGAAATACTCGCGCGGCGGTTGAACCCAACACCACCACCCCAGCAGGAGAGTATGAAGGGGTGACACCCACCCCACAAGGGGACGACGGAGAGGCTGGCTTACCTGGCTCACCGTCCAGGCAAAAGCGACATATCTCTCCCGTGACCTGGCGTCCCTCTTCCCCACAGTCAGACCACCCGGCAGTGTACAGGAAAAATACACTACTCTTCAGCAGTGGGAACGCTTACCAGAATCAGGCTGGGACTTGCAGTGGCAAAGTCCCAAGCACACCCTCGTACGCCGAGTCCCCTGGATCGACCTCCTATTTAACAGAGGACTCAGGAGGAGCCTCAAGGGTTGGTATTCCCCTACGGCAGGAGGGCATGCTCCGTCAGAGCTGTGGCAAATGCCGAGAGAGTTCGTCCGACCTCTTCCTTCCCCCATCCCTGAGACAAAACCTTCCCCGTCGGAAGGAGGGCACGCTCTGTCGGAGCTGTGGCAAAAGCCGAGAGCGTTCGTCCAACCTCTTCCTCCCACTGTCGCTGGGACAGGAATCCCCATCCCAGTGGAAGGAGGGCACGCTCTGTTGGAGCTGTGGCAAAAGCCGAGAGAGTTCGTCCGACCCTTCCACCATCGCTGGGGCAGGAGTCCCACGCCTTATGGCTGGAGCACAGGTTCCGCCAGATCCGTGGCTGTGGCCAGGAGAGCCCAACGGGCACTGTCTCTCAGCCACCCGTGTCAGCGGTGTCCCAGAGTCTTTCCCGACTCCTCCCGCACTCCTGCCTTCCCTAGGAGCACAGGCAGTGCCCAACGGGGCTTCCTGACTGAGGGAACGTCCCCTGGACCTCCCCCGCACACCCCAGACTGGAATTTCGGCAGGGCCCTAAGGGCCTGCCAAACAGGAGGTTCGGCCCTCAATCACCCTCCCTCCACTAGTCCCCAGGCTCCTATAGAGGGGAACACCTATAGTTCCGCCCACCACCTCTGCAGCAGAGCAAGGCACCCCTCTCCCTACCTCTCTACCTGAGAAGGCGGGATTTGCTCCCCTACAGGCTCCTAACCCAAGACCAGACTGGTCAAGATATCCCCGAGCCCAGGTGTCCGGTCCATGCAGCGTCGCCTTCCCCAGGTGCTGTCGGGCTCTTCCAGGACGACAGGCCGCAGTCCAGTCCTGACGGCCTCCTCCTCCAGCCGAGACTGCAGTTCCTGGAGTCAGCAGGCCCCTCCAGACGCTCGCTGTGGCAGTTGGACCTCCCCCAGTACAGGTGGCCACAGTTCCTCCCTGACGGCCGCCCCTGCCAGACGAGACGTCAGCCCAGTAAGGACATCGCCATCCTCCTGGCCGACCATAGTCCTGGGCCTCCCTGGGTCCTCTCCCAGGACCCTGACGATGACTAAGGGCCAGCGCCGAGCAGCACGCCTTCTGGCCCTCTTCGGCCCTAGCCTGGAGAGCCCTGCCTCCAGCTGGGCTGTTGCAGCTAGGGAGCCGCCCAACACACCACCCGACCACTTATCCTGGACTAATGGCAGCTACATGGACCACCCTCCCCTACACTACTCACCGGACGACCCACCTCCCGTGCCTGGCCACCATCTGGAGCTCCCAGCGTAGGCCCTCCTTCCCTGGGGGCCGTGTCCTACCCTCCGCACGAATTGTGAATACCAGACATTATGATTATATGTTTCCCCAGTGCTATTGCATCCCTCCCTCAGTGAACTAACCCCTGTGACTCCTCCCCGTATTCGTGGTGTGTCTCCCCAGTGTTGTATAACCCTCCCCAGTGCTCTACTTCCCCCCCATACATCTTCCCCCCCCCCGGCAGCCACCGTATTATCTCCCCTCAGTGTGTCATAGTGAACTCTACTTGTGATTTAGTACGCGGAGTGTTCGATGCCCCTCCCCCAGGGTCGGTTCCCAGATAGTGACAACCCTTCTCGCAGTGTCGCCCCCCCCCCCACTGGGCAGTATACATCAGTGTGATCCTTCCCCCAGTGTGCTCTCCCTCTCCCTCCCCCAGACCCCCAGTTCCCATCCCCCACACGAGGAAACCCACCCTAGACTCAATTATCCCCCTCCCCCCTCCCCCCCATCAAGTGTGAGACATCATATACTCTCGTCCCATGTAACACGTATGTAGTTTAAGGTTAGCTGAGGCCTCGTCCATGTCACGCGAATCCCTAGGTTTATGGACTTGAATATATGCCGTCATCTGTGTCACGCGCCTGATGGAATGGGTATACTGGATTATGCTGTCTGTATATGGGAATATGATACCTGACGTATTGTGGTAATATTGTCTATGACATTGTGTAGATATAATCTTAATTCGGGAAGGTGAAATCCCGTGTATAAGCCAGACTTGCTGAACTAGGTGGAAAGTGATTGTTGTATATGTTATTCTAAGTCATTGTAAGTTCCTTAGTTTTGCTCACAGAACGGTGTGTGTTTGTCTTATGATAATATATAAGTGTGCCTTTGACCAGTGGTGTTTGGGTTTTTCCTTCCTTGCTAGTACCGACCCGGTCGGGAATAAAGAACCCAAGGTTGCACTGCGTCTGCACCCGAGAAGTCGGGGCACAGGACATAATGCACAACATATATATATATATATATATATATATATATATATATATATATATTCATTCATTCATTGCCAGACGCCATGTATCCCAAACGGGGTGGCCAAGGCTTAGAGTTAATTGTTTTACAGGAAGGGGCACTACTCCTCCACCAACCCCACTTGACACGTAGGGAGAACGTTATGCCAACAGCATCTGGTGTTCCCAGGCGGTCACCCATCCAAGTACTAACCAGACCCAACGTTGCTTAACTTCGCTGATCGGACGGTAAGCAGTGTACTCAACGTGGTATGGCCGTTGGCAAGATTAAATATTGCGAGGATTCGAACCAGCGCTTGCAACTGCCTGAGTACAGCAGCTTACCAAGCGATTGATTTCATCATCCTTTGTATAATTCTAACGTACAGTATGCTGCATGTTTGGTCACGATTCGCCTCGTGGCTTCCATAGTGCGTGTTCTACCTCACTCCCCCCCTCCTCCCTTATAGTAGAGTAAGTCGTTCTTTCTGTTGTTCAGAGCAGAGTGTCAACTCTTTGTCCCCTATGGCTTCATTTGCGCGTCCTTCTTACAAGTTGTATCAAGCTCTGCTGGCCCCTATATAATGAGCTCAGTCTCTGCATTAATTGCCACTTAGATCTACTCCTCATTTTGTTCACATCTCTGTCCTCCCCTGTACAGTTGTTATTATTTTTGTGAGTGCTCAGGAAGTCTCCAACCATCTAGCTGCTGTGTAATTTCAGTATAAGTGTTATTATATTTTTTCTTGTACTGTATAGCATAAGGTGTCAATTCGTAGGCCTGGTGAGGTTTTTGTGATTGGTGTAAAGTTTTTGCTGTCAGCCAGTAGTAATAATATTTTGTATCTGTAATAATATATCTGGCATTCACTGAGCATTATCCGGTTTTCTCATTTTATCAGGGCTGACTTAGATAAATTTACTCTTGCTAATTTCGTGTTAATAGCAGCTATCGCAGTTAACCATATATTTAACCTGTTTTTGTCATTACATTATCCTTATGAGTCCTCAATGTTTAGTTGTTAGTTTGAGCATTAAACTTTAACTTGTAATTTTACCTAACTCTTTTGTGTTGAACCAGGAACTTTGCGGGACAGTTTTCTCTGTTCCGTAACATAAATTTGGCGACCTCTTATCAGGATATTCAGGATATTATCATAAGGATATTGCTTGATATTTTGTGACTGATTTATTCATGATGTCTTCTATTACTACTCTTGATGAAGCCAAAGATTTTTTGTCAAATGTGCAAACAGTGTGTGATGTAGAAAACAGAACAAAGAATGAACTTAAGCTTGTTGCTCAACAATTGGGAATTGCTGTTCGCTCTCATCATTCTAAAGATCAAATTGTTGACATAATTAATAAAAGCTTGTTTAATGTAACTCCTCCAGATGAGCAAACGCAGATTGAATTAGCTAAGTTACAGCTAGCCCTGCAGGAGGCTCGTGCTAAGGAGGCTGAGTTTCACGCACAAGTTGAACTTGCTAGGATTCAGGCAGACCATGAGTATCGCATGAAACAATGTGGAACTGGATCATCTAGCTCTGATGATTTTGATGTGGCTAAAAATGTTAAACTTGTCCCTCCTTTTAATGAATCTGATTTAACAAAGCATTTTCAGTTGTTTGAGAGGGTAGCTACAGGTTTTAATTGGCCCAAAAAGTATTGGCCAGTACTCCTTCAAACTGTTCTCACCGGTAAAGCTCAAGTAACTCATGCATCTTTGCCTCAGGATCAATCTGATAATTATGATGTAGTTAAGAGCTTGATTCTTAAGGCCTATGAGCTTGTTCCTGAAGCCTATAGAGTAAAATTTAGGACAACTTATAAGCAAGATAAGCAATCCCATGTTGAGTATGCAAAAATCAAAGAAGATCTGTTAGAGCAGTGGTTAAATTCTAAGAATGTGGATTCTGATTTTGGTAAATTTAAGCAGATGATTTTGCTGGAGGACTTCAAAAGGTGTATTAATAAAGATGTAAGCCTATATCTTGATGAGAAAAGAATAGATAATTTGTCTGATGCTGCAGTTTTAGCTGATGAATATGTTCTCACTCACAAGAGATATTCTAAAGAAAAAAGGAAAGCTGAGAGTAAGTACATTGCCTCTACTCAGAGTACAGGTAACAGGAAAGAGAATAAAGATGATGTTTCTCAGGAAGTAAATACCAGCTTCACCTCTAGATTTCAGAAAAGTAAATGTACTTATTGTAGTAAGCTTGGTCATACTACGGAGAAATGTTTCAGGGGACAGCGTGATGTGAACAAAAAGGAGTCTTTAAATATTCAGTCAATTGGTCTAGTGTCCACCCTTGAGAGTTCCCAGAATTCTTTAACAGAGTTAACTGAACCTGCTTTGAGGGGTAAATTAAATTCTCATGATGAAGCTCCTCTTTTGAGCAGTAACGTGGGTGACACTCTCAAGAGTTCATGTGTTAATTTCCTGTCTGATGGTTTTGTCAGTCCTCTGGACAGTAATGACAGGAAATCAGTTAAAATATATCGTGATACAGGTGCTTGCCAATCCCTTATGTTGACCAGTGTTCTAGGCTCTAATGTTAATTTCTCTGATGAAACTGTAATCTTGCAAGGTATAGGGAATAATTACTTCTCTGTCCCTCTGTGCAGAGTGAATTTAGAGTCTGGTTTTGTTAATGGTTCCGTTATGGTTGGGTTGATTGAGACACTCCCAATGTCAGGTGTAACTTCTTACTTGGAAATGATATTGGTGGAAGTCAAGTGTGTCCAGCTCCTCAGTTGTCTAGTGAGCCAGTGGCTGCGACCCAGGATTGTGATGTCCCTGATGTGTTCTCTGCATGTGCTGTCACTAGGGCTAAGTCTAAAGTTACTGGTGACTTAGAGGATAATGATGATGATGTTATCCTAGCTGACACTTTTGCTAATTTGGACCACTCACCAGATGAGGCAGTACCCCGTAGTGTTGATAATTTGTCTCGTCAAGAGTTGGTTGAGTTGCAGGTTGGTGACCCTGAGTTGAAAGGTCTAGCTAACTCTGCTTGCAGTGAGGAAGAGTCAGCTGGTGCTTCTGCTTGTTATTATATAAAGTCAGGAGTACTTATGAGAAAGTAGAGACCCCCAACAGCATCAACCGACTGTGAATGGGAGGTTGTACATCAAGTTGTCATCCCTCGTGTTTGTAGGCAGGATATCGTTAGAGTGGCTCATGATTCCAGTTTGGCAGGACACCTTTGAGTGAGGAAGACTGTGGCACGCATTTTGAAACACTTCTACTGGCCAGGTATCTTCAGAGATGTTTCCTGGTATTGTAAGTCTTGTCACACCTGTCAACTTGTGGGGAAGTGTAATCAGACCGAAAAGGTTGCACCTCTAGTTCCCATTCCTCCTTTTGAGGCGCCATTCACCCGTGTGTTGGTGGATATTGTGGGCCCTCTTCCTAAGACTTCTTCAGGATTTTCTTATGTGTTGACCCTGATTGATATGGCTACTCATTATCCTGAAGCCATTCCACTTAGAAATATCTCAGCAAAGAACGTGGTTAAGGAAATGCTAGGGTTCTTCACAAAGTTTGGTCTGCCCAGGGAGGTACAGTCAGACCGGGGAAGTAATTTCATGTCAAATGTTTTCAAGCAGTCTCTGAAAGAGTTGGGCATCACCCAGATCACGTCTTCAGCTTACCATCCCCAGACCCAAGGAGCGTTGGAGATATATCATCAAACACTCAAATCGATGCTCAGGAAATAATGTTTGGAACATCAGAAAGACTTGGATAAATGTCTTCCATTCGTTGTATTTGCCGCAAGAGAATCTCCAAATGAATCACTGGGCTTCTCACCCTTTGAACTATTGTTTGGCCATGAAGTAAGAGGACCCCTTAAGCTACTCAAGGAATGCTGGCTGTCGGAGGAAGATGACGTCAACCTGCTGGAGTATGTGATGAAGTTCAAACAACGGCTGTCCACTGCTTTACAGCTGGCGAGAGAGAATTTAGGAGCTGCTCAGGAGAAGATGAAGACTTGGTATGATAAGAAGTCCAGGTTACGCCACTTTCAGCCAGGAGATCAGGTTTTGATTCTGCTACCGGTGCATGGGCAACCTCTTCAGGCCAAGTTTAGTGGTCCTTATTTCGTGGAGAAGAAACTCAGTGATGTCAACTATGTCATCGCCACACCAGATCGTAGAAAGAACAAGCAACTTTGTCACATCAACATGCTAAAGTTATATCACAGGCGGGACGAAAATAACCCAGTCTGCACTGTAGCTGTTCCACCCGAGTCTGCAAGTGAAGTTCTCCCATGCAGCATGAGCCTGAGTGATAGTTTGGGGAAGAATCCTGATATCATGAATGATCTCCAGACTAAACTTTCTGATCTAGCTCCCGAGGAAATGCAGGAGTTTTCGGCATTACTGCAGGAGTACCCGCAAGTGTTCCGTGCTACTCCAGGAAAAACCACTGTGTTGATGCATGATGTCGATGTTGGAGACGCAAAGCCAATTAAACTGCCTCCTTACCGTGTGAACCCAGTGAAAGTTCCTCTCATCCAGAAGGAGCTTGGCTACCTGTTGGACCACAAGATGATTGAGCCCTGTCAGAGTGAGTGGAGTTCTCCTGTCACTCTAGTCCCTAAGCCAGGTGGGTCACAGCGGCTTTGCATCGACTACAGACGTGTTAATCAGATAACCAAAACAGACACTTACCCTCTCCCTCGCGTGGAAGATTGCATAGACAAGATCGGAAAGGCTAGGTACATAAGTAAGTTTGATTTGTTAAAGGGATACTGGCAAGTACCTATGACTGAACGTTCTAGGGAGATCTCATGTTTTGTAACACTAGGAAAGACTTGCATGTTCTGTAATGCCATATGGTATGAAGAATGCACCAGCCACACTTCAGAAGCTCATGAATGTTGTAACAGAGGGTTTGGGAGGGTGTGTTGTTTATATTGATGATGTATTAATCTTCAGTGACAACTGGAAAGATCACCTACGCCATGTCAGTAAATTTCTTGAGCGTTTGGTTCAGTCTAATCTTGTAGCTAATTTATCGAAGTGTGAGTTTGGTCAAGCTAAAGTTCAGTACCTTGGGTACGTAATTGGTGATGGACACGTTGCACCACCAGGAGCTAAGGTTCAGGTTATAAGTGATCTTCCCAGACCTAAAAGTAGGAAAGAGCTACAAAGATTTTTGGGAATGGTAGGTTATTACAGGAGATTTGTTCTTAACTTTTCAATTCTTGTATCACCACTTACAGACGTACTGAAAAAGGGAGTTAAATTTGTCTGGACCGATAACTGTGAATCCTCTTTCAGTAAACTTAAAGCTATCCTATTAAGTCAGCCAGTGCTCGCTACTCCAAATTTTGCTAAGCCTTTTAAGATGGGTGTTGACGCAAGTGGTACAGGAGCTGGGGCTGTTTTGCCGCAAGAGGATGATCAGGGTATTGAACACCCTGTATCTTATTACAGTAAGAAGTTCACTCCACCTCAAAAGAACTACTCAACTATTGAGAAAGAGCTTTTGGCCTTGATTTTTGTTTACAGCATTTTTCATTTTATTTGTGTTCTGGTTTTGACCCCATAGTCATTTATACTGATCATAACCCACTGAAATTCCTTAGTAAGTTTAAAGATAAAAATCAGAGATTGACAAGATGGAGTCTACTTCTTCAGGAGTATTCATTAGACATACAACATATCAAGGGGAAAGAAAATGTTATTGCAGATTGCTTATCTAGACTAGACAGATTGTTTTAGAGTAATAAGAAATTTCCTTTGTAAATTTCTTTTTCTTTGTGGGGAGGTGTTACATAGCCTATGATTTCATCATCCTTTGTATAGTTCTAACGTACAGTATGCTGCATGTTTGATCACGATTCGCCTCGTGGCTTCCATAGTGCGTGTTCTACCTCACTCCCCCCCTCCTCCCTTATAGTAGAGTAAGTCGTTCTTTCTGTTGTTCAGAGCAGGAGTGTCAACTCTTTGTCCCCTATGGCTTCATTTGCGCGTCCTTCTTACAAATTGTATTAAGCTCTGCCGGCCCCTATATAATGAGCTCAGTCTCTGCATTAATTGCCACTTAGATCTACTCCTCATTTTGTTCACATCTCTGTCCTTCCCTGTATAGTTATTATTGTGAGTGTTCAGGAAGTCTCCAACCATCTAGCTGCTGTGTAATTTGAGCATAAGTGTTATTACTTTTTTCTTGTACTGTATAGCATAAGGTGTTAATTCGTAGGCCTGGTGAGGTTTTTGTGATTGGTATAAAGTTTTTGCTGTCAGCCAGTAGTAATAATATTTTGTATCTGTAATAATATATCTGGCATTCACTGAGCATTATCCGGTTTTCTCATTTTATCAGGGCTGACTTAGATAAATTTACTCTTGCTAATTTCGTGTTAATAGCAGCTATCGCAGTTAACCATATATTTAACCTGTTTTTGCCATTACATTATCCTTATGAGTCCTCAATGTTTAGTTGTTAGTTTGAGCATTAAACTTTAACTTGTAATTTTACCTAACTCTTTTGTGTTGAACCTGGAACTTTGCGGGACAGTTTTCTCTGTTCCGTAACTATATATATATATATATATATATATATATATATATATATATATATATATATATATATGAGCCTCTGTTGTACAGTGGTAGAGAGTGCGTTTCGTACACGGGTGAGCCAGGGTAATAAACTTTGGGAGTGTTCACCCGGCCACTCTCTGCACTGGCGGATATAAGGGGTGCTGTGGTTGAACCAGGATCGCTTACTATAAAGTATGCTTGCACCAAGTCGG
>NC_137068.1:17437034-17459534 GCF_032717465.1 Coenobita brevimanus
CGTATGCGCGTGCATGTGTGTGTGTGTGTGTGTGTGTGTGTGTGTGTGTGTCTGTGTGTAGGGTGTGCGCGCACATGCGTTTGCGTGTGTGTGTGTGTGTGTGTGTGTGTGTGTGTCTGTGTGTGTCTGTGTCTGTGTCTGTGTCTGTGTGTAGGGAGTGCGCGCACATGCGTTTGCGTGTGTGTGTGTGTGTGTGTGTGTGTGTGTGTGTGTGTGTGTGTGTGTGCGTACAGTACGAGTATGTATCTAGTTGTATTTTTCACATCATCCGTGGGTTTGGCTATGCATCTTCATATGTAATTTTTATTACACCCCGCTCGCAGAGGCTGGTCCGGTGTGTGTGTCTGTCCTTGTGTCTGTCTTACCCTGTGTGTGTTAGTGAATGGAATGGCGTCAGATCCTACACAGTGATTGAGAGCCATCAAATGACCAGGTGATTAATTTATGGCCGAGAAAAATCATAGGTAAAGGGAAGGTCAGCTCTAAAAGTTTTGAGCTGATTTGAACCGGAGTTTGTGGAACCGCTCGGGTGGGGAAGGATGAAGGGCTTTAGTTTTCACGGTACTGCATCAAAGGTGAAGTGTGTTAGGACTCCATATTATAATTACAAATCATAATAAATAGATAGATAGAGAGACAGATAGAAGCAGGGAGTCAGATGATGAGAAGGTATTGTGTCTGCGAGAATCGAGCAATGCTAAACATGCTTACACACTCTTAACTCAAGGAATGCTTATTAGGCACACGACAGCGCCTAGTGACCATACACACACATACACACATACTCACACACAGGCTTCTAGAACTTTCCACTCACAAGGAACACACGTGACACACCCCTGCTACACCAGAATTTAGGAAAGAGAGCTCAGACGGAGGTTAGCCATAGAACAGGCAGGTAATGGGGAGAAAGGCTTAGCAACTTGAGAGAGAGAGAGAGAGAGGGAGCGAGAGCGAGACAGAGAGATAGCTAGCGGGACTCTATACTTCGCTCTGTGTGAGAGACTTGTTAATATTTCCAAGACAAATAAAAACAGTCCCATACTATTCTTTACCTCTCCTTTCACTACATGACAAATGGGAAAGAAGATTATCTACTACAAGCTACTCCAAGATATAAAAACCGCTCGTCCACAAGTCTAATATATATATAACTCAACCACAAAGGAACCACAAAGTATTTTATGACATTTTCATTCTATGACAGAAGATCACAGGGCAAGTTCAGATTTTCGGCATTTTAACTCAGTAGGTATGATTCGAGTGGGTTCAAATTTGGTGGCATTATTGATCATTAAACAAGGATGGAACTTTTCTCTTTTTTTCAGAGCAATAGGTCAAAGGTCAAGGTCACAGGGTAAAGTTTACCTAAACACTTATAGTCCCATTTGATCCAAACTTGGTGGATGGGTTGAGGTCCAGGTAAGGACGAGCTCATTCGATTTTGAGGGCAGGGATGGCCCGAGGAGTATGTGATTGGGAGGGGGGGATAAAGACAATTTTGACCAAATTGATCCGTTTGGCGTTACGGTTTTACCAACTAAATATATATAAACAAACCAAATTTATGACCCCTCCCATCTCCTTGCCACCGTTCCATGGGTGAAGGGGGTCCAGGTCCAGTCACCTTGATTTATTACAGCAAGGTACTTGATTTTGGCTTAGATTATTCCCCTGACGAGAAGGAAAATTTAGTATTTTGTATTTTGTCCTCTCTCTCTCTCTCTCTCCATATATATATATATATATATATATATATATATATATATATATAAGAAAAAGTATGTAAAAAAATATTTTGTCCTCTTGTAGACCTTTTATTAAAAAAAAAAAAAAATCCACTTTTCGTTTTTGACCAACTCAGTAATTTTTTGACCAAATCAGAACACACATTGGGGTGGGTGACCCCCCCATCCCCCCCACTCAGGCCATCCCTGTTTGAGGGTAATTCTTCAGAGGTCAAGGCCACAGGGCAGGGTCAACGATTTGGCCTTGAGGGTTTTTCACACGACACTGTTGTCGCCTGGACACGTATTCTTGTCAGCTATGGAAGCTCCCTAACACCTTTTCCTAAGCGATTTATTTTCTTTATTACACGTTACTGTCCTCTTCCATGTTGCAAATATCCTTCAAAAATCACCGTACCCTGCATAAGAAATGCCCAAAAGGATATTAACCAGCCATGTCCAAAAATAAATTGCTAAGGAAGAGGCGTTAGGGACCTTCCTTGTCACAGGGGAAAGTAGAATTAATAAATAAAATGATAATATATGTATATAATCAGTTGACACAAGGTGAATCGACTTGTGAAATCTAGTAAATTTTACTTTATTCTGCCTTACTTCACCGATTCTCTAACGACGAGAATTTCATAAACTTTCTCTACAGTACACAGCGAAGACTAATTACTCACGAGTGCTGTATTGTTAGTACTGTTGGCCTCTGAGAAAGTGTCCTTATCCCATGACAACTAATAACTAATACTAATTATGAAGACAGGTTTTTGCTGGTGCTGACTCCTAGTTGGCGCAACGGATTTAAGTTTTAATACCAAAGAACTGGCCTAAATACCAGTCGTGATTAATGTAAGAAATTTGTGCAAACTGGGATAAGCAAATTAGAGAAAGCACAATGTGGAGAAATCAATCACGATTAAGCCCAAGAAAAGAACTGTAAATTTATTAATTACAACAAAAAAATTTACATTACAAGACTCTCAAAACAAATTCAAATATCAAAGGAAATACATCCACTCACTCACATTCAAAGAGGTAATTAGTCTTAAGCCTACGAAAAAGAACGGAAATACTAGTCAGTGGAGGAAACGGAGCTAGCTGCGCAACCGATCACCAAATTGGTGGGGAGATATGGAAAATCGTTGAACTGCTAGAGACTGTAGGCACTACAATGAGGGGCCTTCTCTGCACTGCACTCAACAACCCCTCATCCCGTGGCCGTCCAACTTCAACTGATGTAACCAAGCCGGGTATGGGGTGTGAGAAATGGATATGTTCACTGGAAGTGGGCATGGCCTAACTTCAATGGTCAATGGAGGCAGGGCGAACGATATACACACGCAATAAAATCACTCAGTGAAGCACTAATGTCGTGCATAAGAACAGTCACTTTTGAAGCAGTGACGAATATTCTGAAAAACCATCCCGATCAAAGTGCATACTATCTATCTATCTATATACCTAGGCTGCTTCCCCCAAGGAAAGGGAGGTAGCCGAGACAGGACGACTCACTCTCCATTTACTCATCCATTCAAACACATTCATTCGCATCTTAGCTCCAAAGGGGAGAACGGACAGATCCTCACCGCATCACACCGCACAAGGGTCAACTGCGCAATGCAATCAGTGACATCCGCAGCAGAGCCCGACAGCAGAACTGGTTTACCCCTGCCACATCATAACAGACCCATCCCCTTACCTGCACCTGACCTGTCTAGCTGATCAGACCAAATCCGGGAGAATATCTCCTCAGGGCTGCGTCATCACTTATTCATTCACAATTTCTCTCCATTTATTTCTGTCACGCACAGCCACTCTTCCTTGCTCAACAGACATCCCTCTCGCATCCAGCGCTCTCTTCACACTGTCCATCCATCCTATTCGTGGTCTTCCTCTCAGCCTTACACCTCTCACATCAGATCTAGTTAACTTTTTCACCAATCGCTCATTATCCATTCTCTCCATATGCCCAAACCATTGCAACACCCTCTGCTCAACTCTACATACAGGGACGGTTAAACTGAGTGATACACAGTGGGTCTTCCACTAGAGTTTGTGGCTTCCCACCAAAGTACAATATCGCAAATGTGTATAAATACATAGTCTCGCGAATTCGTGACATTACGCCCCATCAAAATCAAATTTTCTCTGAAAATTTAACAATATATATAAAAACACCCTAACTGAGTCACACAAGATTCAAACTGTAGTGTGTGTATTATCCAGCTACAGGAGATAATCACTGTCACCAATGAGCGTAAAAACCTCGTATTTACATTAATAGAGGCAAGCTTGAGGAAAAAACTCCATGATGACGGTGAATGATCCTGTACCCTGGTCAAACTGAGCGAAAGTTCGCTACGTTTACATTAACTAATTGTTATGTAGCTTGGTGTATGTAATACCTGGTGTAGGTGTGACATTTGTAGTGTAACTGTACCTATGTGTAAAATGATATAATACAAATCAATAGTAAATGGAGACGATGAGGCAGAAGAGAAGAGGCAGCAGCATGCGGCAGAGATGATCAGCTGATCTGCACGGGAAAACTGCTATTCCCACCATCTGTACCTGTGAAATCAACAAAGGTGGAGCATCAAAAGTGTCTGTGTGATAAACAATTTGTATTAAATTACAATTTCTTTCTCTGCCCAGTAGTTGGTACATATGCTACAAAAGGTACACCATTATTTTCTTCTTAGGTACATTATTAACCAGGAAATGTAGTCCCAGGACAGAATCTCAAAGAACCTGTGTTATTAACAAGGAAACATGGTCCCAGGACGGAATCTCAAAACCTTGTAGTTTACTGGTTAAACCTACATTATTATTAACCAGGAAACGTGGTCCCAGGACAGAATCTCAAAGGACCCTTGTAGTTTACTGGTTAAACTTAACTCTACACTTACGATTAATATCAATAAGCTGAGAATCCCTACACAATTCGGGCAGGTCACATTTTAACACCCAGCGTTGGTGTGAGCACTCTTGTGGATAATGTGTATTCTCTGGGAATCCTCAGAGAGGCCCACAGCTCGAGACACACCACAGGGTAATTCAGACACAGCCTTGGATTGCCTCTGCAGGGGTCTCGAACTTCCCCCTTAACCCACAGTACATGTGTATGTACAGGCCCTGGACATAATGTACCCTGTTGGGCCAACGGGCAAGACATCGTGTCTGCACCCACACTGTCACTGCCCTGTCTTTCAAGTGACTCAGAGATTATGGGTGTGGATTCATACAGCTCAGGAAGGACACATCCCTGATTAGTGGTACGTTGACACACACTGCAAAAACGCACAAACCTATCTATTTCCTGTCCCATTCCTGCCCAGAAAAAGTCAGCACAGATACGGCCTTTGGTTTTCTTTTTGTCCATGTGGCCTCCTGATGCTGAACGATGACCCCATTCTAACACTGCTTGGCGATACTTTAGTGGGAACAGCACTGCAGTCGAACCTTGCCCTGGGGTGTTTCTGACTCACGGTACAGCCGTCCTTGTTTACAAAGGAACCTGGCTTGATCTCCCCGTGAATACTTAATCACCTTACCCTTTTGCTTCTTCCGCATAGCAGCAAGTATCGGGTCAGACTGTTGTTCTTGTACAACATCTTGACTACTAATCAGATCCTGCAGCGATGTAATGGCCAGCGGGGTGACACAGCTTGGAGCCTTGGCCATGGCTCATGTTACTGCAGTCAAAGTCTGAGTAGCTTCATCTTCGGTACAACTATACCTGGCATCTGGTATGTTACCTATAATAAGGTCAAAAAAAGGTTCTGGCATGACAACTGCAACTGTCAAACAGTGTAAAAGGGAGATGCCACCTGGATACGTGCCTCAGGGAACAATCTCACTGATCCATCAATAAGCGAAGCTTTTTTTTTTTTTTTTAATGCAAATAAGAAGGAATCAAAGGCTAGGAGCCCACAAACAATTCCTTCCAAGAAAAAAAATAAGAACAATACAAAAGTGAGCCCTATTCAAAATCTGTTCATTTCGAGATGCCTGGACACACTGCGTTTGAAAGACTGGAGATCATAGGAAGTAGGAAATACAGACAGAGGGAGACAGTTCCAGAGTTGACCCATTGCATAAATAAAGGACTGGGAGTAACGGTTAACTCTTGCATTAGAGAGTTGGACAGAAAGGGATGAGACTTTCTTGCTAGACGGGTGCTATGTGCCCATCATAGAGGTGGAAGGCCAAACTAGACTCTGCCTGATAGAGCAACCTGAGGAACCATTGTCTCTCAGGACCTTTACAGAAACACCTCCCACAAACCCTGGCTGAACAAGGAAGGCACTGTTACCTATGGGAGGGCTTGTAGAGGAAGCAGCCAACCATTGATATGGCTGCATAGCACACAACTTTGCGAATGTGATGCCCTGACGACTAGATGCCTGAGGGGTCATACTTGGACTAGATGCCTGAGGGGTCATACTCGGACTAGATGCCTGAGAGGTCATACTCACCATCTGGGGAGTTGGAGTGCTGACCACCTGTAGAAGAGGGCTCACTGTCTCAGGGGAACTAGTGAATTGTGGGGAAGTACCTGTACTGGTGGGGACGGCACCACCATACTGCTGTTGAGGAATAAAAGCTGCGTTTGCCTCCTGCCTCTGATACACTGGGGCTGGTGCTGAAGAGGATTGTCCCAACTGTCAATTGCATGGCTGATACTGCTGCTGGTCAGGGTATTTGTTGTCCCTCTTCCAAGCAGGGTGCTGCGTATTCTGCCCTTGGTCCTTCTTCTGCTGTCTGTTTGGACCGTGGCTATTATTCTGAGAATGGCCTTGATGCTGGGGTTCAGTCTGAGATGGCTTCCCAGACTTGGCGGTATCTTTCCTGTTCTAGGTCTGTTGCTTACGAGTTTGGTACCCGTACGCAGTGAAGAATGCATCAACCTTTTGCACCATTTGGCTGGCATCCTTTGCCTGACAGATCTTAAGCTGAGCCATAAGCTCAGCAGGCCACGACTTTTCTAGCTGTGTGTGCAGCATGAGGTCAATTATCCCCTCTTGCGTGTCAGGAGTCTCATCTTTCTCCATCCACTCATCTAAGTAAGCAGTGAGACAGTCGAGGAACTGAACAGCAGTCTCCTATTCTTGGAGACGCGCCCTCATGAACTGACTCCCAGCATCATCAACCATGAGACTGTACGCTTTGATGAGAGCGTCCTTCATCATCTCATATGTGAGATTGTCTCCACGAATTCTGTGGAGAATTTCGAGGGGCAGGGTCCTCAAAGAAGCTATGAAACTGGAGCCGCTTAGCTGCCCTATCCAGCTGGTACAGCTGCGCCATGTCCTCAAAATGAGCTACGAATGGCTTGATTTGCCCGCCTTCCTTGTGTGAAGGAAGCTTGAGGCGTGTGGTTGCCAGAACATGTGCTTGGAGAGCACTCGTGGAGCTTGAGTCGGCTGCACCAGATGTGCCTGAAACCAAGGAGACTCACTTGAGTTTCAACGCCTCAAGCTTGTGTTTCTCACATGCCTTGCGCTTGGCACGTTCGTGTTGACATTCTCTCTCACGTTTCTCGCGCTGTTCTCGCTCGTGTTCACATTGAATTTTCCGCTCTTCACAGGCATCATTCTCACGTTGGTGTTCATAATTGTACTGTGAGAGCACATAGTCTTTAAATTCCTGGGGATTGGTAAGCCCCATATCCTTGGATTCCTGTATATATATACTAGAAACCATGATCCTAATTCAGCTAAGACTGAGTGAACTAAAGAGTGTCGTAATGACTGCTGTTTCGCAGAGAAATGTTATTAATCGAGAGTAAAGAATATAGGTACAGGGTGGAGGTGACCAGTTTTGTCTAGTTAAGGGATGGCAGTTCATCTTTTTGGGTGAAAATGAAATTATGCATCAATCTACATGAAACATTACTGGATAATAGCTATGACACCTACTTAACCCGCCCCATCCCGACCACTTTTCCACCACTGACTCCCCCCAGTCCCGACCATTTTTGGATTTTTTTTTTTTTTTTGGCTCAAACTTCCGCTTTTGGCGAGAAACATCGAAAATTCATAGAGAAATCGCTCACCTGAGGTTTAAAATACTCTATCCAGGTAGCAATACCTCCTTACCTGACTGGGTTTTCTAACAGGCTGGTACCAAAGAAAACGAGTTCTATGGGAGGGTAACTATTTCACACCACTCATAAACGGTATTTATTTATTTACTTGGTACGAATTTATATGTAGTACGAGAGTATATTGGTTTTCAAACAGTAATATAGGCATTATAAGCATTGTTTCAATCACTGACTCATCACCATACCTGACCTTTTTTTGCCACATTACCTGATCATCATTTCTGACTGTTTCTTCCTCTAATGCTATGTAAAGTTTGTTCTCCACATTGTCATTGATTGGGGAATCACTCTGGACCTGAATTTCGTACTGTGGCATGACATGGCTTTACTGGCCAGGTCACTGATAACAGGTGAATTGCTGAGACAATGGCGTGCAGGGGGGGGTAGGAGGTCATGCTAGGTAAGGCATTGTCCCCGCCTGGCATCTTGTAGAGGAAGGTGTTCCGTGTATACGTACAAAAATCACTCGCGAAAATTGAAAATTGTGCAAATTAGGGACCTTGCAATTGATTCGCGTTTATGTACATCGATGGGGTTGGCAGTGACAAAACGTGTGGACGTTAATTCACGTTGACGGGACGCCGCGGGTTAAGCTTGTAGAAAGTTTCAGGACGATACATGAAGAAAAGAAAAAAATATTCAGTAAAATCTTAATATATTTAACCAAAATTTCACTGACTACTGCTCCTAAGTGAGTAAACGTATAATCATTTTAAAAATATCAGTGATTAAATTAATCATTTACAAATAAATCTCAGGGATTAGTTTTGCCAAATATAGCTATTATCCAGTAAAATTTCATGTAAATTGATGCATAATTTCATTTTCAACCAAAAAAATGAACCCACTGGTAAAGAAAGAAAATAGAAAAAAATGCAACTGACTGGGAAAACTCTTATGTAAAATTAATAAAGCAGAATCAGTAACCACCAATAAGATAGTGCCTATAGACTTAATGATAACAAATGGCTAGCTAAGAGTGGGTGAGTATTATTTCGTTGATGACTTTAAAACAAGGGGTTAATATCCTGGAATGAGGCCGCCAGATGTCACGGGGGAAAGTAGAACTAAGAATAAAATGCCAATATATGTACATAATCAGTTGACACAAGGTGAATCAACATGTGAAATCTAGTAAATTTTACTTTATTCTGGCTTATTTCACCGATTCTCTAACGACGAGAATTTCATAAACTTTCTCAACAGTACACAGCGAAGACTAATTACTCACGAGTGCTGTATTGTTAGTACTGTTGGCCTCTGAGAAAGTGTCCTTATCCCATGATAACTAATAACTAATACTAATTATGAAGACAGGTTTATGCTGGTGCTGACTCCTAGTTGGCACAACGGATTTAAGTTTTAATACCAAAGAACTGGCCTAAATACCAGTCGTGATTAATATAAGAAATTTGTGCAAACTGGGATAAGCAAATTAGAGAAAGCACAATGTGGAGAAATCAATCACGATTCTACATGTACATTAAGCCCAAGAAAGGAACTGTAAATTTATTAATTACAACAAAAAAATTTACATTACAAGAATCTCAAAACAAATTCAAATATCAAAGGAAATACATCCACTCACTCCCATTCAAAGAGCTAATTAGTCTTAAGCCTAGGAAAAAGAACGGAAATACTAGTCAGTGGAGGAAACGGAGCTAGCTGCGCAACCGATCACCAAATTGATGAGGAGATACGGGAAATCGTTGAACTGTAGGCACTACAATGAGGGGCCTTCTCTGCACTGGACTCAACAACCCCTCATCCCGTAGCCATCCAACTTCAACTGATGTAACCAAGCCGGGTATGGGGGGTGAGAAATGGGCATGTTCACTGGAAGTGGGCATGGCCTAACTTCAACGGTCAACGGAGGCAGGGCGAACGATATACACACGCAATAAAATCACTCAGTGAAGCACTAATGTCGTGCATAAGAACAGTCACTTTTGAAGCAGTGACGAATATTCTGAAAAACCATCCCGATCAAAGTGCATACAGGGAGGGTTAAACTGAGTGATACACAGTGGGTCTTCCACTAGAGTTCGTGGCTTCCCACCAAAGTACAATATCGCGAATTTGTATAAATACATAGTCTCGCGAATTCGTGACATTCCTTAACCGATGAGAACGCTGCTCATCAGCTTCGAAGTACGCTGCAAACAGTAATAATAAACAGGGAATTGCTTTAGTTAGTCACGCGTATGCAGTTTCCTTACATCTTTCTTTACCATTTCCCAGAGCCGTAGATGCCGGCTGCTTGTGTGGACGAGCATTTAAATGGATTTTATGACGCTGGCATTGCACTCACTGAATGCTTGTCCTTGTTTATGTGTCTGTCTAATAATAACTTTTAATCAGTTAGCCTTTATATCCATAGGTGTTGTTTGAAGCCATATAATTTCATCTGTGTTCACATTTTATTACTGGAATATTTGTCATCCATCTGTCTATCTATCTGTCTGTCTGTCTGTCTGTATGTCTGTCTATGTATCCATCGATTACTTGTCACGGTGAGTTATATGTTGCTCTCTTTCTCTCTCTGCTCTCTCTTACTTTATTGACTCTTCTGCTTTACTCTCCTCTGTCTATTTATAGCTCTCTCTCTCTCTCTCTCTCTCTCTCTCTCTCTCTCTCTCTCTCTCTCTCTCTCTCTCTCTCTCTCATCATTTATTAATGTGTCTGTATTTATCATTAATATTCATCATGTATTTAACGTTAATATTGATCTGTACTTCCATCAGTTTACTTATCTGTCTATCCATCTATCTATCTATCTGTCTGTCTATACATCTATCTATCTATCTGTCCATATGTATCTGTGTCTGTCAATCAGTCTATCGTATATTTCTGTCAGTCTATCCGCGTATTAGTCTGTCTGTTTATCTGTCTATCTATCGATCTGTCTGTCTGTCTATCTATCCTGGAGTATTCTGTGGTCGACTGCGTGGCATATTTGTCCTCCTCCCCAGTCCCCCCCCCCCATACGCAGACGCAGCTGAGGTGGGGATGTATTGTATCGCTAGGTGTGTGTGTGTGTGTGTGTGTGTGTGTGTGTGTGTGTGTGTGTGTGAGAGAGAGAGAGGTTAATCCGATTTTATCCGAACTTGGTGAACGGGTTGAGGGTCAGCCAAAGGTAAAGTTGTCCGAATTTACGAACAGCGATCAAAGGTCAGTGTCACAAGGGAAGATGAAGCATTTTTCCATTTTCTTGCTCCCTCCAGGTTCAGGAGGACTTCTCTGCCTGGAGGGGTTTGATAGAGCCTTCATTAACCCCTTCACTTCTGACATGCTCTCCAGGCTGAGTAAAATCGTCTTAGTTGAATGATTAAATGTAGAAGTCGGTCATGTTTTTATTTATATTATTATTAGTAGTATTACTATTAGTATTAGTATTAGTATTAAGCATGTGTGAGGAGTAATGGGCATCTAAGTGAATGGCTCACGATCGGTGTGGGCGTGCGACAAGGTTGTGTGATGTCCCCATGGTTGTTCAATATACAGTATATATGGATGGAGTGATGAGAGAAGTAAAAACACGAGTAATGGAGAGAGGGATGGCGTTGGTAAGAATGGTGATGGATGGAATATCTCGAAATTGTTGCATACGGATGATGCAGTGCTACTTGCAAATACCGGACAAGAACTTGGTAGGCTAGTGTAGAGTTCTGCTGATGTCTGTGAGCGTCGTGCTTTGAGAGTAAATGTAGAAAAGAGAAAGGGTTGGTTACTGAGGGAGAAGGTGACTTCCAGTGCGATGTTATAGTGAATGGAGAGACACTGGAATTGATGAGAGAGTTCAAATACTTGGGTACAGTGATAGAAAAGAGAGGAAAATGTGCAAAAGAAGTTGAAAGTAGAGTGAAACAAGGAAGATAAGTAGCTGGTGCAATGAAGGCCTTGATAACAAACAGAAGCTTGAGTGTTGCAGCTGCACGAGGCTTACATGAAACAGGATTAGTGCCAACTTTAACATATGGATGTGAGACAATGGTGAGGCATGAAAATAAAAAGTCAAGATTGAGAACAGTGGAGATGGGATTGCTGAGGAATGTATGTGGAGTTCAGAGGGTGGGTAGGTTACGAAATAATGTGATTCGTGAAAGATGTAGAGTGAGGAAGTCTGGGGACACCAGAATCGAAGAGAGTGTACTGAGATGGTATGGTCATGTGGAGAGAATGGACAACAATAGAGTGGTGAAAAAGGTGTATCTGAGCGACTTTGAAGGAGGGAGGAGGCGAGGTAGGCCAAGGAGAATGTGGAGAGAGATGGTGGATGAGTGTATGGGGAGGAGAGGTTTGGAAGTCGGTGAGACTAGAGAACTGACAAGTGATCGAGCTGGCTGGATGAATGTTGTGAGGAGAAGTGCATGATCAGGGATTTAGCACCCCTTTTTAACGTGGCAGCGTCCGGACTGACTCTGTCGGATACGTTTATGTGAAGCTACAAAACGTGGTGAATGTTTTGGGCGTATCCGATAGAGCTAGGATTCCGGGGGTTTGAATGATGAGTGAATGGAAGCGTGGCCCATTGGATTGGGCAGATTTGGGCTGTCTGGACAATGCTACTCCTCACCCTGCCCTAGGTTGGGAAAGAAGGTCTGGATGATGATGATGATGATGATGATGATATTATTATTATTAACATCTTCATTATTGTTATTTACTGTGTTCACACATGTTACACACGGTACCTGCTTCAAGTTTCCTTGAAATTAACACACACACACACACACACACACACACACACACACACAGGGATGGATGAGAAGAGAATGGTATGTTTATCAAAGTTTTTATGTCTGTTTGTACGAATGTATCTGTGTGTATGTATATACTTATCTGTGTCTGTCACTCTATACATACATACATAGACTGTAGCACCAGTCGAAAAGGGCGACACACACACACACACACACACACACATATATATATATATATATATATATATATATATATATATATATATATATATATATATATATATATTGTTACGGAACGGAGAAAGATAATGTACACTTTAAGTGAGAATACGAAGAGTCACTACTGTCCCGTAAAGTTCCAGGTTCAAAACAAAAGAGTTAGGTAAAATTACAAGTTAAAGTTTAATGCACAAACTAACAACAAAACATTCAGAACTCATAAGGATAATGTAATGGCAAATAAACAGGTTAAATATATGGTTAACTGCAATAGCCTCTATTAACACGAAATTAGCAAGAGTAAATTTATCTAAGTCAGCCCTGATAAAATGAGATACCAGATAATACTCAGTGAATGCCAGATAAATAATTACAGATACAAACTATTATCAAAAATGACTGACATAAAGATCCCTACATGAATTACAAAAACTTCACTAGGCCTACAAATTAAACTTATGCTATACAGTACAAGAAAAAATGCAACAACAGTTATACTCAAATTACACACAGCTGCTAGATGGTTGGAGATTTCTTGAGCACTCACAATAATAATATCTGTACAGGGGAGGACAGAGATGTGAACAAAGTGAGGAGCAGATCTAAGTGGCAATGATGCAGAGACTGAGCTCATTATATAGGAGCCAGGAGAGCTTGATACAACTTGCAATAAGGACGCGCAAATGAAGCCATGGGGACATAGAGTCGACAATCCCGCTCTGGACAACAGAGAGAACGACTTACTCTACTATAACGGTAGAAGGGGGGGACTGAGGCAGAACACGCTCGTGATCAAACATGCAGCAACTGTTCGTTAAAATTACACAAAGGATGATGAAATCATAGGCTATGTAACACCTCCCCACAAAGAAAAAAGAAATTTACAAAGGAAATTTCTTATTACTCTAAAACAATATGTACATGGCATTACAGAACATGCAAATGTCTTTCCTAATGTTACAAAACATGAGATCTCCCTAGCACGCTCAGTCATAGGTACTTGCCAGTATCCCTTTAACAAATCAAACTTACTTATGTACCTAGCCTTTCCGATCTTGTCTATGCAATCTTCCACACGAGGGAGAGGGTAAGTGTCTGTTTTGGTTATCTGATTAACACGTCTGTAGTCGATGCAAAGCCTCTGTGACCCACCTGGCTTAGGGACTAGAGTGACAGGAGAACTCCACTCGCTCTGACAGGGCTCAATCATCTTGTGGTCCAACAGGTAGCCAAGCTCCTTCTGGATGAGAGGAACTTTCACTGGGTTCACACGGTAAGGAGGCAGTTTAATTGGCTTTGCGTCTCCAACCTCGACATCATGCATCAACACAGTAGTTCTTCCTGGAGTGGCACGGAACACTTGCGGGTACTCCTGCAGTAATGCCGAAAACTCCTGCCTTTCCTTGGGTGGTAGATGAGAAAGCTTAGTCTGGAGATCATTCATGATATCAGGATTCTTCCCCAAACTATCACTCAGGCTCATACTGCATGGGAGAGCTTCACTTGCAGACTCGGGTGGAACAGCTACAGTGCAGACTGGGTTATTTTCGTCCCGCCTGTGATACAACTTTAGCATGTTGATGTGACATAGTTGCTTGTTCTTTCTACGATCTGGTGTGGCGATGACATAGCTGACATCACTGAGTTTCTTCTCCACGAAATAAGGACCACTAAACTTGGCTTGAAGAGGTTGCCCATGAACTGGTAACAGAATCAAAACCTGATCTCCTGGCTGAAAGTGGCGTAACCTGGACTTCTTATCATACCAAGTCTTCATCTTCTCCTGAGCAGCTCCTAAATTCTCTCTCGCCAGCTGTAAAGCAGTGGACAGCCGTTCTTTGAAATTCATCACATACTCCAGCAGGTTGACGTCATCTTCCTCCGACAGCCAGCATTCCTTGAGTAGCTTAAGGGGTCCTCTTACTTCATGGCCAAACAGTAGTTCAAAAGGTGAGAAGCCCAGTGATTCATTTGGAGATTCTCTTGCAGCAAACACAACGAATGGAAGACCTTTATCCCAGTCTTTCTGATGTTCCAAACAGTATTTCTTGAGCATCGATTTGAGTGTTTGATGGTATCTCTCCAACGCTCCTTGGGTCTGGGGATGGTAAGCTGAAGACGTGATCTGGGAGATGCCCAACTCTTTCAGAGACTGCTTGAAAACATTTGACATGAAATTACTTCCCGGTCGGACTGTACCTCCTTGGGCAGACCAAACTTTGTGAAGAACCCTAGCATTTCCTTAACCACGTTCTTTGCTGAGATGTTTCTAAGTGGAATGGCTTCAGGATAACGAGTAGCCATATCAATCATGGTCAACACATAAGAAAATCCTGAAGAAGTCTTAGGAAGAGGGCCCACAATATCCACCAACACACGGGTGAAAGGCGCCTCAAAAGGAGGAATGGGAACTAGAGGTGCAACCTTTTCGGTCTGATTACACTTCCCCACAACTTGACAGGTGTGACAAGACTTACAATACCAGGAAACATCCCTGAAGATACCTGGCCAGTAGAAGTGTTTCAAAATGCGTGCCACAGTCTTCCTCACTCCAAGGTGTCCTGCCAGACTGGAATCATGAGCCACTCGAATGATATCCTGCCTACAAACACGAGGGATGACAACTTGATGTACAACCTCCCATTCACAGTCGGCTGATGCTGTTGGGGGTCTCCACTTCCTCATAAGTACTCCTGACTTTACATAATAACAAGTAGGAGCACCAGCTGACTCTTCCTCACTGCAAGCAGAGTTAGCTAGACCTTTCAACTCAGGGTCAGCAACCTGCAACTCAACCAACTCTTGACGAGACAAATTATCAACACTACGGGGTACTGCCTCATCTGGTGAGTGGTCCAAATTAGCAAGAAAAGTGTCAGCTAGGATAACATCATCATCATCATCATCATCATCTAAATCACCAGTAACTTTAGACTTAGCCCTAGTGACAGCACATGCAGGGAACACATCAGGGACATCACAATCCTGGGACACAGCCACTGGCTCACTAGACAACTGAGGAGCTGGACACACTTGACTTCCACCAATATCATTTCCAAGTAAGAAAGTTACACCTGACATTGGGAGTGTCTCAACCAACCCAACCATAACGGAACCATTAACAAAACCAGACTCTAAATTCACTCTGCACAGAGGGACAGAGAAGTAATTATTCCCTACACCTTGTAAGATTACAGTTTCATCAGAGGAATTAAAATTAGAGCCTAGAACACTGGTCAGCATAAGGGATTGGCAAGCACCTGTATCACGATATATTTTAACTGATTTCCTGTCATTACTGTCCAGAGGACTGACAAAACCATCAGACAGGAAATTAGCACATGAACTCTTGAGAGTGTCACCCACGTTACTGCTCAAAGAGGAGCTCCATCATGAGAATTTAAGTTACCCCTCAAAGCAGGTTCAGTTAACTCAGTTAAAGAATTCTGGGAACTCTCAAGAGTGGACACTAGACCAATTGACTGAATATTTAAAGACTCCTTTTTGTTCACATCATGCTGTCTCCTGAAACATCTCTCCGTAGTATGATCAAGCTTACTACAATAAGTACATTTACTTTTCTGAAATCTAGAGGTGAAGCTGGTATTTACTTCCTGAGAAACATCATCCTTATTCTCTTTCCTGTTACCTGTACTCTGAGTAGAGGCAACGTACTTACTCTCAGCTTTCCCTTTTCTCTAGAATACCTCTTGTGAGTGAGAACATACTCATCAGCTAAAACTGCAGCATCAGACAAATTATCTATTCTTTTCTCATCAAGATATAGGCTTACATCTTTACTAATACACCTTTTGAAGTCCTCCAGCAGAATCATCTGCTTAAATTTGTCAAAATCAGAATCCACATTCTTAGAATTTAACCACTGCTCTAACAGATCTTCTTTGATTTTTGCATACTCAACATGGGATTGCTTATCTTGCTTGTAAGCTGTCCTAAATTTTACTCTATAGGCTTCAGGAACAAGCTCATAGGCCTTAAGAATCAAGCTCTTAACTACATCATAATTATCAGACTGATCCTGAGGCAAAGATGCATAAGTTACTTGAGCTTTACTGGTGAGAACAGTTTGAAGGAGTACTGGCCAATACTCCTTAGGCCAATTAAAACCTGTAGCTACCCTCTCAAACAACTGAAAATACTTTGTTAAATCAGATTCATTAAAAGGAGGGACAAGTTTAACATTTTTAGCCACATCAAAATCATCAGAGCTAGATGATCCAGTTCCACCTTGTTTCATGCGATACTCATGGTCTGCCTGAATCCTGGCGAGGTCGCCAAATTTATGTTACGGAACAGAGAAAGATAATGTACACTTTAAGTGAGAATACGAAGAGTCACTACTGTCCCGTAAAGTTCCAGGTTCAAAACAAAAGAGTTAGGTAAAATTACAAGTTAAAGTTTAATGCACAAACTAACAACAAAACATTCAGAACTCATAAGGATAATGTAATGGCAAATAAACAGGTTAAATATATGGTTAACTGCAATAGCCTCTATTAACACGAAATTAGCAAGAGTAAATTTATCTAAGTCAGCCCTGATAAAATGAGATACCAGATAATACTCAGTGAATGCCAGATAAATGATTACAGATACAAACTATTATCAAAAATGACTGACATAAAGATCCCTACATGAATTACAAAAACTTCACTAGGCCTACAAATTAAACTTATGCTATACAGTACAAGAAAAAATGCAACAACAGTTATACTCAAATTACACACAGCTGCTAGATGGTTGGAGATTTCTTGAGCACTCACAATAATAATATCTGTACAGGGGAGGACAGAGATGTGAACAAAGTGAGGAGCAGATCTAAGTGGCAATGATGCAGAGACTGAGCTCATTATATAGGAGCCAGGAGAGCTTGATACAACTTGCAATAAGGACGCGCATATGAAGCCATGGGGACATAGAGTCGACAATCCCGCTCTGGACAACAGAGAGAACGACTTACTCTACTATAACGGTAGAAGGGGGGGACTGAGGCAGAACACGCTCGTGATCAAACATGCAGCAACTGTGCGTTAAAATTACACAAAGGATGATGAAATCATAGGCTATGTAACAATATATATATATATATATATATATATATATATATATATATATATATATATATATATTTATTTATATATATTGGCGCTAACCCTCTTTCTCATACATATAAATGACCTCCTATCTGTCACGCACAACCCAATACACTCTTATGCTGATGACTCGACCCTTCATAGTTCTTTCACATTTAGTACCTCCTTTACTGTACACAATTTGATATTATAAATTCCCAAATAAACACAGCAATATATCTGAACCAGGACCTTTCTGAAATTAGTCAATGAGGACAATCATATCCGGTCTCATTTAATGCTAAGAAACTAAATACATTAATTTCTCCAAGAGGAAGAATCCCTCAGACTCTCACATAATTTTAAATGATGTCAATATTCACATATCCACTACAATAATTGATATCCTAGGTGTTACTCTAAACTCCAACCTAAGCTGGACAGCTTATGTTAAATCCCTTGCTAAAAATGCTTCTAAAAAATTGGGACTTATGTACAGAGTTTGTGAATTCTTCACTGACGAGCAGATGGCCACAATATACAATAGACATGTGCGTTCTCAGATAGAATACTTTTGACCACTGTGGAGTGGATGTGGAGCGGTTGCATTGAGGAAGCCATTAGATTACTGTAATCAATAATCCTGCCATTACACAGGACCTTCCTCCATTATCAGTACGTAGAGATGTTGCTTCTTTAGCATTATTTTATCGATATTTTTACCGTAAGTGCTCTGACGAACTGGCTTCAACTGTGCCTCCCCTTCACATTTCCTCCCGAAATACTCGGGCCGCTAAGAACGTCCATGAACTCACACTCTATCCTCCGCAATGCAGAACCTTTGCTTATCAAGATTCATTTATCCCCAGAACTACTACTCTGGAATTCACTTCCTGGGAGTTGTTTCCCACAAACATTTAATTCACTTCAGTTTAAATCCAGTTGTTATAAATATTTTATGAATGGAAGATGCCTTTAGGCACATGGACTTATATTTTTTCCTTTGTTTTTCCTTCCTCTATTCATTATATATATATATATATATATATATATATATATATATATATATATATATATATATATATATATAACACACACACACACACACTCGAGGTGCTACCCAAAACTTCCCGTAATTTGAATAAAGAAGGAAAAAACTTACATCCAGTCGTAATCAAAACCGTCCCCTTCAAAGTAGTCTCTTTGGGCATGAAGACATCGATCCCAGCGCTTCCCCCGTGATCAGAACACGTTATGGAAGTCCTTGAGCATCACCTTAATCAGGACCTGCAATTTTGCTTGGATCTCCTCAATGGTATCAAGTCTTAGTCCTTTCAGTTGGAATTTCATATTTGGAAAGGGGAAAAAAATCACAAGAGGCCAAATCTGGTAAAGACAGGGGGGGAGGGACAACCGGCATATTTTTATATGCCAAAAACTGCCGAACAACAAGGACTGTGAGCGTGGGTGCATTGTCTTGGTGAAACACCCATTTGTTTGCGCACCACTTGTCTGGACGTTTTCGCCTCACGTCCTCCGGAGCCATCTCAGAACGTCACAGTAGAACTTCACATATACGGTCCGTCCTTGAGGAACGAATTCCATATGAACAATGCCCCCCCATGTCGAAGAAAGTGATGAGCATCGACATCACAATGCTCTTGACCTGAAGTGCCGTCTTTGGTTAGGACGAAGTTGAGCTCTTCCATTGTGGTGATGTTTGTTTGGTTTCTGGGTCATACCAGTAAATCCAACTTTCATCACCAGTAGTGACACTTGAGAGGAAGTTAGGGTCATTTCTGGCCATTTCCTTGAGTTCTGTGCAGACCTCTACGCGATGCAGCCTTTGCTCATTAGTGAGGAGCCTTGGGACAAACTTGGTAGCGATTCATCTTATGTCGAGACCGCCGGACAGAAAGCATTGGCAAGGTCCATACAACAGGCTAGCAGTGTCACAGACATTGTGGATTGTCCCCCTGCGATCTTCGAGGATGGTTACACGAACTTTGGCGACGACCAGAACGTGTATCATCATCTGTTGATGTTCGTCCGTTTTTAAAACATTTAACCAGTCGTAGGTTTGTGTAACCCCCAAAGCATTATCACCAATGCTTGTTTTAACATTTTTTGAGTTTCTGCCGCATTCTTCCCGAATTTCATACAGAAATTGATGCACACACGTTGCTTTTTCACCTCGTCCATTTTTGAGATCACAGTGTTTGCAAACTAACCCAAACACAACGGTAAAACACACACATATGCAGCGAACACATTCACCCTACACAATGCCGCTTGACACACCAACAAACACAGGATGCGTGCACTGCCACCTAGCATCCAGACGCCATACAACTAGCGGTTTTTGCCCTGATTTCAAATTTTGGGAACTTCTCTGTAGCACCTCATGTATCACCATCATCATCAGCCGTTGAATGTCCACTGCAGGACCGGCCTATCCCGACCGAAGTGGGGACGATACAGCCTACTGCATGTATCTCTACCAAGTGGCTTAGGCTGTCTGGTAGAGACTGTACTGTATGTAGGGTGAGAAGTGCTTGTGTGATTGTAGTGTTGGACTGGCTTTGGATGTGTGTGTAGTCTGTGAACCATGTGCAATCAGCCCGCGCAAGCCGACTGGGTGCAAACATACTTTATAGTACACGACATTGGTTCAACCACAGAACCCCTTATGTCCACCAAAGCAGTACGTGGCCGGAAGAACGCTCCCAAAGTTTATTATCCTGACGGGACGCGAACCCTCTTTCTCCCATGTACGAAAACGCACACTTTACCACTGTACCACAGAGGCTCCTCTCTCTCTCTCTCTCTCTCTCTCTCTCTCTCTCTCTCTCTCTCTCTCTCTCTCTAGACCCTCAGTCTGTCTATTTATCCATCTATCTGTCTTTTTATCTTAGCAAATCAGTCTTTCTATTTTTCTGTCTGCCTGTCTGTTTGTCTGTCCTTCTATCTACCTGCTATCTATCTATATATCTAGCCATCAGTCTGTCTATCTATCTATTTATCTCTCCTCCGCCCCTCCACTGCCATCATCAGTATCAGTCAGAATTATGTTGGTAATTTGCTACACTCCTACACATCTCTCTCTCTCTCTCTCTCTCTCTCTCTCTCTCTCTCTCTCTCTCTCTCTTCTTCCCCTAACCTTCTCTTTCTACTTCCTGTTCCCTGTCTTCCTTTCCCTTACCTTCTTTCCCTCTCCACTTCCTTATTCCTTCCTCCCCTCCGCTCTTCCTTCCCTTCCTCACCCTCTCACTCTCCCTCGCCCTCTTGCTCCCTCTCTCTCTTCTTCTTCTCTTCTCTCTCTCTCTCTCTCTCTCTCTCTCTCTCTCTCTCTCTCTCTCATACACCCTGCCATTTCCCTGCCCTCCTCTTCCCTTTCTCCTCTCCTGTCCCCCCTCTCATCTCTCTATCTCCCTTCATTTCCCCCCCCTCCCCTCCTTTCCCCTTCCCTCTCAACTCTCCCCAGCCAAACACGCACAATGTTTCTCTCCCCTCTCCCTCCTTCCCCTTCTCCCCCCTCACCTCTCTCACTCCTCTCTTTTCCCTCCCCCTACCTTTTTCCTCTCACTCCCCCCTCCCCTCCCAAACGCACATTCTCTCTCTCTCTCTCTCTCTCTCTCTCTCTCTCTCTCTCTCTCTCCTCTACGTCTAGTTGTGTATGTTTTTTTCTAATTCTCTCTCTCTCTCTCTCTCTCTCTCTCTCTCTCTCTCTCTCTCTCTCTCTCTCTCTCTCTCTCTTCTCTCACTACGTCTAGTTTTGTATATTTTTTCTACTCTCTCTCTCTCTCTCTCTCTCTCTCTCTCTCTCTCTCTCTCTCTCTCTCTCTCTCTCTTTTCCTGCTGTGAACCCAACGCCCTCTGTCAGTTGCGCGTCTGGGCGGGGCTCTGTGGGGTGGGAGGGGTGGGAGGGGGTGAGATGGAATTCGCAGTATCAGATGGAGTGGGGTGAGGTAGGGTGGGGTGTGAGAGGGTTGACCGGGGTGAATGGTGTGGGGATGGGTGGGGTGGGAGATGGTTGAGTGGGGTGGATGGAGTGGGGTTGGGTGGGGTGGATGGAGTGGGGTTGGGTGGGGTGGATGGAGTGGGGTTGGGAGAGGGTGGGACGGAGTGAAGAAGCATTTGCAGTATGGGGTGGTGTGGGTTGTATGGAATGGGGTGGGATGGGGTGGGTAGAGTGAGGTGGGAATTGAACACTCCGATCGTAGTGACGGCAGCGGGTTCGATCCTCGGAAAGGTGACTGAGTATTTTTTTAATCCTGTAATGCCACCAGGGGAAGTAGCCCGGTCCCCTACCCATATATATACTGGACAACCCTAGCCTAGCCGCGGGACCCTACGCCTCAGAGGGTATTGTGTGATGTCGCCTTTTATTAATGGGTTGGAATGATTTGATGTGTATGGATGGGTAGGTTGAGATGGGGTAGGGTTTGGGTAGGGTGGGGTGGGTGGGGTGGCATAGGGTGGGGGTTGGGTTGGGTGGGGTGGATTGGGTAACAGGGTGGGGGGTTGGGTAAGGTGGGGGGGATGGGGTGGCATAGGGTGGGGATTGGATAGGATGGGGTGACATAGGGTGGGGGTTGGGTAGGGTAAGGTGGATGAGGTGGCATAGGGTGGGGATTGGG
>NC_137068.1:17464534-17494534 GCF_032717465.1 Coenobita brevimanus
TTCAGTATTAGATCTTACTGTTTTTAATGTAGATTGATTATACTGGCGAATGTTTATTTTGTAAAATATCCAGATTAACTGATGATACTAAAGTAGGTAAATGACATCTTAACAGAGGCCGTTAATTCAGAGTGACCTCGATTGATCAAGTAATTAGGGCCAAACTTGGCAGGTGGATGTGAGTATATTTGTAAATGCAAAGTGTTAAGCATTGGAAGTAGAAGCGAAAAAGCCATTAATAGTATAAACAGTATTGAGTTTGATCATTAAAATTAGAAAAAAAAAAACTTAGGATTTATAATAAAAAATTATCTGAAACCAAACATACAATTTATGGAGACTATTAAGAGTGCCAACAAAGTACTCAGATTCATAAGTACACCAGTCAATTAGAAATCAGAAAATATAATCCCTGCCCTGTATTATTCAGTAGGATGCCCACACTTAGAGTATTGTGGTCAGTTCTGATTATTCTGTTGCAAAAAAAGTTACAGAGAAACAAGAGAGTACAGGGAAGGGTGACAGAAGTTATACCTAGATTGAGATATATATACACCATACGTGGAGCGCTGAGAGGCCCTGAACCTCTTTACCTATTTAACTAGGCGCAGGTTACGAGGGAATATAACTGAAGTTTGTAAAATATTCAGAGGACACGATAATATGACAAAAAGTGCCTCACTGTAGATTGGTGGAACTATACTAGAGGTGATGGTCATAAATATGTTGAAAAGTCAATCCAGTTACATGAAGTTAATGAATTCTTTACCAGGTTTGTTAATATATGGAACAAATTGCCCTCAAGTGTAATAACCTGTGATACACTGCTGACCTTTAAATATTGTTTGGAAAAGTACTTGTCTGAAACTCCCCAGCTAAATGTGATCATTCCTGAATTATACGTTTCTGTCTAAAGCGTCGAGGATATGTCCACATGACAACAACAGTTTGGGCTTACTGCTGACTTTCAGATTAAGAGGTGAAGAATATGTTTCCATTTCATCTTTCCTAGGAAATTTCCATGACAGTTATTCTTTGATGCATGATGGTCCTTTTCTTTATTTCCAGCCGCTTCATGTGGAGGGCCTGGTGGGGGTGTGGGAGCCCTCCTCATTCTATCCTTGCCTTTGACTCGGAATACTAGAGTTAGTTAAAACCTTCCCCATAACAAGCAGCTTCGAGGGTATCAACAAGTTTACTGCTGTTTTTCCTTTGTACCCTTCCCCTAACCCCCACCCCTACCCTCCCCCTCCCCCTCTCAACCTCACTCCACCCTCACCCTCATCTCATCCTCACCCCCACCACCCCCATCCCCAACCCCACTATCACCCTTACCCTCACCCTAACCCACTCCCACCCCCACCCTCCAACCTTACCACCACCCCCACACTCATCCTCACCCTCCCCCCTTTCTTAACCTCACCCCACCCTCGCCCTCACCTCACCCTCACCCTCACCCCTGCTCCAACTCCCATCCCCACCCCCATCCTGGCCCTCACCCTCACCTTCAACCTCACCCTTTCCTTAACCTTACCCCACCCTCACCCTCACCTCACCCTCATCCCCACCCCCCACCCCCACCCTCAAACGCACCCACACGTGTGCCCTAATGTTGTGTCTAAGCTTACCACGCATTTCTAGGAACCCCTTTTCAGTGCATATGTAGGATTAAATTAATACTGTCTCTATTATTCCTATATCCTCTCCCTCTCTCTCTCTCTCTCTCTCTCTCTCTCTCTCTCTCTCTCTCTCTCTCTCAGTATGTATTGTTCCACACAATTATCAGTCCCCCTTCAGTAGCAACCTATCTTTTTATTTTGTATCTATCAATGTATCTATTGTTACATAGCCTATGATTTCATTATCCTTTGTATAATTCTAACGTACAGTATGCTGCATGTTTGTTCACGATTCGCCGCGTGGCTTCCATAGTGACCAGGCTTGCGTGTTCAACCTCACTCCCCCCTTCTCCCCCTTATAGTAGAGTAAGTCGTTCTTTCTGTTGTTCAGAGCAGGAGTGTCAACTCTTTGTTCCCTGTGGCTTCATTTGCGCGTCCTTCTTACAAGTTGTATCAAGCTCTGCCGGCCCCTATATAATGAGCTCAGTCTCTGCATTAATTGCCACTTAAATCTACTCCTCATTTTGTTCACATCTCTGTCCTCCCCTGTATAGTGTATTTTTGTGAGTGCTCAGGAAGTCTCCATTCATCTAGCAGCTGTGTAATTTGAGTATAAGTGTTATTACCATTTTTCTTGTACTGTGTAGCCTGAGGCGTTGATTCGTAGGCCTGGTGGAGTCTTTGTGATTCATGTGGAGTTTTTGATGTCAGCCATTATTAATAATATTTTGTATCTGTAATAATATATCTTGCTTTAACTGAGCATTATCCGGTTTTCTCATTTATCAGGGCTGACTTAGATAAATTTGCTCTTGCTAAATTCATGTTAATAGAGGCTATTGCAGTTAACCATATATGTAACCTGTTTTGCCATTACATTATCCTTATGAGTCCTGAATGTTTAGTTGTTAGTTTGAGCATTAAACTTTAACTTGTAATTTTACCTAACTCTTTTGTTTTGAACCTGGAACTTTGCGGGACAGTAGTGATTTTAGTATTCTCACTTGAAGTGTACATTATCTCTCTCTGTTCCGTAACACTCTATATCTCTCTCTATCCTTAATTACCTCTGTCTACTTTTCCAATAGTTTCTTATAGCTATTTTGGGGGAAGTTGTTTCCTTAGCTTAGAAGAGTTAGTGATATTTCGTCCATATTGTGGTGTTTGGCATATTACACCCTCATATTCCCTTCTCTGTTTATTACGGCCTGTGTGTTAGAACCATGTGGGTGTAATTGTTTTGCTCGGTGTGTGTGTGTGTGTGTGTGTGTGTGTGTGTGTGTGTGTGTGTGTGTGTGTGTGTGTGTGTGCTTACTCAATTGTTCTTACCTAATTGTATCTTTACAGTAATGAGTCATGTTCGTACTGTCCCGTGTTTTGAACCATTTTTGTCATACATATCTTTAAAATTATGAATAGTTTTGGCACACACTACTTCATTCGACAGTGCATTCCACTGATCAATTGCCCTATCTGAGAAACTGAATTTCCTTACGTCTTTGTTACCTCTCTTTTTATGCAGTTTTTGCTGTGTCTTCTTGCTGATGCTTCCCCACAGGTTATATATTCATTTATGTCTATTTTCCCTTTCCCTGAGATGCATTTATATTGCATAATCAAGTCTCCTCTTTTCCTTTTTTCCTATAGTGTTGGTATATTCAATTTTTCTAGTTTTTCTTCATAGCTTAGGTCTCTTAAACTTAGTGCCCATCTAGTAGCGGCCCTTTGTACTTTTTCAGTCTTATCTATGTGTTTTTTGAGATAAGGATTCCAGACTACTGATACATACGCCAGGGCTGGTCTAATGACTGATCTTTCTCAACATGTCTTCATTTATTTATGTGATTGCTATTCTCATATTAGCAAGTAATGTATACATGTCATGTACCTTCTCACTGATGTGATCAGCAGGAGGTACTGTAGTCTGTTACTGATAATCACTCCTAGGTCCTGCTTCCTTTCTGATATGTGTAGGGTTGAACTTCCTAACTTATAATCGCAATCTGATCTATTTTCACTTTTACCAAATTTAATTACATGACACTTGTGCACATTAAATTCCATTTGCCATTTATTGCTCCCTTCATGAAGTTTATTTAGTACTTCTTTAATCTGTCTGCAAGAATATGTGTTAGTAGTTCTCCTTTGTATTTTTGCATCATCAGCAAACATATTTAGATAGCTTCCATTTCTAGTGTTACTATGTCATTTATATATACTAAAAACACAATTGGTGCCAGCAGTGAGCCCTGTGGAACTCCTCTAGTCACTTCCCTCCATGATGAGTAATTTCCCCTTAGTACCGTTCTTCATTCATTTCATTCATTGCCAGACGCCATGTATCCCAGACGGGGTGGCCAAGGGCTTAGAGTTAATTGTTTTTTACAGGGAGGGGCACTAATCCTCCACCAACCCCACTTGACACGTAGGGATCTTTTCTGAGAAAATCCTGCATCCAACAATACTGGTTGCCTTGGATACCTCTTTGATGGTACGGTTTCCATAAAAGTCTTTGGTGCGGTACTCTGTCAAATGCTTTCATGAAATCTAAATAGATATTGTCTACCCATCTTTCTCTTATTTTTTAATGTTTCTGTACCTCTGTCATAGTAGCTTAATAGATTAGTAACACATTTTTCCCTTTCTAAAACCGAACTGCCTTTCTGTTATCATACTTAATTCTTCTAGAATCTAGATGGTTTACCCAAACTTTCCTTATAAGCTTTTCTATTATCTTACAACACTGGTCAGCGATACTGGTCGGTAGTTGAGTGGACTCTGTCTGTTCCCTTACTGAATAGGGGAACAATGTTTGCCTTCCAAACATCAGGTAGTTTACCTTGATCTAAGGATTTCTTGAATATTAAATATAATGGTCCGCTTAACTCTTCTGTACATTCATGTAGCACCCAACCAGAAATTTCGCGAGGACCATTTGCTTTTCCTTTGTCTAATTTACTTAACTCTTCCTGTACATCTTTTTCTGATGTTTGTATATCTGGTAATATGTGTGGGCATGCATGTTCCATATCATCTCTTTCAAAATTATTTTCTTCTGTAAAAATTGATTGAAAATTTTTATTTAGTGCCGCACCAGTATTTTTCTCTCTTGTATAGATGATCCCCTCGTCCATAATGGACTGTATTTTATCTTTAACTTTGGTTATGCTTCGGATATAGCTGTAAAACAGCTTAGGTTGATCACTACTTTTATTTATAATGTCGTCGTCAAACTGTCTTTGAGTTTCTCTCCTTATCCTTGTATAATCGTTTCTTGCCTGTTTATAGTTGTTATATGCCCTCTCACTGTTCCACAGCAAATCTCTTTTTTCTTCTGATTTTTTACATTCTGTATTAAACCATTTCTTTATTTTCATTTCTGTTTCTTTGTGCTGAGGGATGTAGTTTTGGAATCTTAGTTCATAAAAATCACAGAATGTTCTATATATAACATTTAAATCTTGTTCTCTAAGCTCTTTTTTCCAATCTGTTTCTAAGAATTACTTCTTTAGGTCATGGTAGTTACCCTTTTTGTTGTTTAGACTCATTTTTAAACTCAAATTACTGTTAACTATGCCATATGCAATCCTGAAGTTGCAAATTAATACTGCGTTGTCGCTTTTGCCGAATGGAGGGCGATACATTATATTGTCAATATCATTTTCTTGTCTAGTAAATACAGTACATGCTCGATTTAACGGAGAGCAGTTTAATGGAATGCTTGATGTAGCAGGAAAAAAAAAAATCAGTTTTCTTATGCTAGGTGTAGCAGAAACAATTCCACTAAATGTAGCAATATTCCGCTAAATGTAGCAAGCAGAAAAAGACAGGACAGTGCCACATCAGACATCTCTCTACCCTGTACAGCCTCCTTCTCTGATGTCACCCCTCAGCCACCTCTAGTGCTGATGGAGGGTGACTCAGACAGCGAATACCCCCCCCCCCAGGCCTGACACAGGTTTGGGGAGCCAAACAGACCATCAAGTATGGCTACCTGTGTCAGGCATATTTCTGCAATAACTGCAGAACCCCTATTTGTGGAGGTAAGCCAAAGTCCTTACAGTATTATATTCATGTGTTAATTAACAGTAATTTGAAATCTATGTACAGGGGTGTACTTGTAGGCTAGTTTTATATTATTCTCTGTATTTAACGGAAACCTCGATATAACGGATCTGTGCTTGGCTGAATTAGTCCGTTAAACTGAGCATGTACTGTATAAGGCTTAGTATTGATGGATCATCTAGTCCTCTTTTTCTGGTGTTTTCCTTTACATGCTGTGTCAGAAAAAACTCCTGCACAAGATCCAGGAGCTTTTGATCCCGACAGCTTTCATGGCTTCTTACATCTAGAATATTCCAGTTTTTCTCTGTATTGAAATCTCCAGTTAATATAAGTCTTTTAGATTCCTCTTCCATTCTGTGTAGTAATGCTCTTTGAATCGTACTTTCTGCCCGGTCTTCATATCCGCCTCTTTCCCCAGTGTTTGTTTTGGGTGGCATGTATAAATTTGCCAGTTACTTTCCCGTCAGATGTGTTTATCTCTAATGCAATCGGTTCTACTTGTGAGGGTATATTTAGTTCTATTTCTTTGACTTGGAGATTTTTCTTTGTTAAGATTATAATTCCTCCTCCTTTTCTTAAATTTCTGTCTCTTCTCCATACATTGTATTCCTCTAAGTTTAGGGTATTTATTGATATCTTTTGGGTTAATTTTGTTTCAGTTAGGCAAATAATATGATTCCATTTCTTTGGTATAGTCTTTCATCTCTAATAATTTAGACACCATTCCATCCCTATTTGAGTACATCAACTTAACCATCTGGTTTACATACTTGCCATAGTATACCTTCCTTCTTTTTATTCCCTGTTGGTTATGTACCACTTTTGTACCTGCAATCCAATTGCTTTGTAAAAAAAAGAAAATTACTCTTCTCTTCCTCTGATCTTTCCTCATTCTTTGTTTTTGCTTCCTCCCTCTTCTCCTTCAGTATTCCCAATTCCTCTTTAGTCAGACATTTTACTATCCATACTTTTTTTTAAATTCCTATTTTTCCGTAAGTTTGTTTGCATTTTTTAGTGTTGCCTCCACAGTGTTCACACTCTGGAAGGTTACTTCCAGGGGCCTTGACTTATTTCTCTCATATTTCCCTAGCCTTTTGTGTTCCTCTATGTCTTTATCACTGATTTCCTCTAATGCTTCCTTCAATATGTTCTCGAAATTTTGTTTCTTCTTCTTCATTAGTACCAGTGATTACTATAGATTTGTTGATATCTGCTGAATCTTTGACCAGTTTTGGGTTGTTTTTAATTATTTCTTTCATTTCCTTTCTAAATTTTTTTTCTTCGACTTTTGTTTCTAAATCTTTCTTTAGTTTCACCATTTCAGCATACGTAGTTTCTACTTCATCTTTGCAACTTACCACTTCATTCACCTGGGTTATCTTCTCTTCAGTATCACTGCTTTGGTCTGTCATACTGCATGCTTGCCTTACTGTCTCTGTATCATTTCCGAACTACATAATACTCTCATGGTTGACAACTGTACTTGCTGATTCACAAATCTTCTTTCTAAGTGAACCTACCTCAACTGGCAGCTCATTGTGTGTGTGTGTGTGTGTGTGTGTGTGTGTGTGTGTGTGTGTGAACACTATAAATCAAACAGTTATTATCCAGTGCTATTCAGACCTAGTGGAAACAATGTGGGTTTGCCAAGAAAATAACTTTTTTTTTTTCTTAAAGAAAGAATAGGTCAAAAATGAAGGTCACATCCCTAGGTGAACTTAGTTTTCATATGACTGAGACCTTACCTGGTGAAGCGTTTGAGTGTAAGGCAGGAACAAACAGGGTTGATTGTGAGTGCAGTCAAAGCCAAGGACACATGGCAAGGTCAGAATCCGACTCGTGTGTGTCTGTGTGCGAACAAAATAAAACAGTTTTTTTATATTATTAGGATGAAAGTTAGTGGAAGGGTTTGAGAAGCCCCCAAGGGACTGACCTATTGTTTTTTAGCACAGTAGGTCAAAGGTGCAGGTCAGCTGGCAAGGTCAACATACACTAGTTTTATCCTAATTTGACCAAATGGGATTCAGTTTTAGGAACTACCAAAGATCAATGTCACAAAGTAAGAAAAAAAAATCAAGGAATCATACAAGGTTAGCTTAAAATGATTTGGTCAACTTTAGATCAAACTTGGTGGAAGAGTCTAGTGTAAGGCAAGTGTGGAAGGTTAGGGTGGGGGTGAGGTGGGGGTTAGGATGAGGGTGAGGGTGGGGATAAGAGTGGCGGTGGAGATGAGAAGGAGGGTGAGGGTTGGGGTGGGGTAGTGTGATGGGAGTGAGGGTGGGGATAGAACTGGGGGTAAAGATGAGGGTGAGGGTGGAGATGGGAGTGCTGGTGTGGGAAGGAAGATGGGAGAGGTTTGTATAAGTGAAATATGTGCAAGAGAGAGAGACAGACAGACAGACAGAGAGGAAAGCAAACAGCAGCAGATCTATTGGTCCCTTGGAGGCTGTCTGTATATGTTACAACGATCATTTCTGTAAGTCAGGGACAAGAATAGCAAAGCAGGATGGCTCCCCTCACCCACCAGCCCCTTCAGCCACGGTAAGGAGACACTTGTGAGAAGAACTAGCATTAAGTATAAAAATGGTCTGTGTTGGAAATATCATAGGAAAGGATGAAAGGATATCATATTCTACAGCATCTTAACCTGAAAGGAAAAGTAATATAAAATCAACATTGGGCCCATATTGATGTTGCTGCGTGGTTGTGTCCCCCATGTTTTGTAATGTAAAATACATTTATACTTGGAAATGGATTATCGCGGAGTGACCGTGTTTAGTTGGGGACTGGGAGATGAATTATTTCCCAGGAATAGAATTAGTCCTGTATCAGTTTTCCACTTTGGATGGCAGTTTGTTCCCTGCTTCAGATATTTAACTCTACTGAAGAAGAAATAATTAGCTTCATGTTAGATGAAATACCTGTACTCACTAGTGATTTCATGACCATTGCCTCGGTCATAATTCGAGCGATCTACTGTGAAGTACTGTTGAGAAGAGGGTTTTGCTAGTTCGGTAGTGCTGGAGCATTCCTGACGATTCTCAAATTTTTCCGCTATGTGTCGAGTTGCCAGTTAGCCTGCTATTTGTGAGCGGAGGTACTTTGTAAGTTGTGCATTAATTTTGTTTTGCTCTTTTTCTCTAAAATGTTTTATTCATGTGATTGTTAAATTATATAAGTTTATCTCAGTTTGTATGCTAAATAATTTACAGTGTTATGTAACGTAAGAAAGCTCTGGCATGATTTGGATGTCTCTGATATGGCAACTGTTGTAGCGAGAGTTCACGCAAAGATTAGAGTAAAATGCAAGAGTATATAAGGATGGGGAAGACTCTAGAGCGTTTTCAGTTCCGTTTGAGTTTAGTTAAATGTCAGTGCAGTGACAGTGCAGATTGTATAGCTCCAGTACTTGTGAAAACAGGCAAGTTTTAATTCTCTGGAAAATAAAGACAGCGAATTTAAGAAACCAGTTTTTATTTACAACGCCTGAGCTGATTTTGTGTGCTGTACACCGAAAGGCTGACTAGGAAGAACAGCTCACTGGGGAATGTCCTTCCTGCACTGAATTACTGCTGTTGGAGCCTGTGCCAGTGTGGGACGGGGACGTAACAGTGGTTGCAGAAGCGTGGGTCATTAAAAAAGTGCTGCAGTGAGTCAAACCTTTGACATGGAGGCAGAAGATGTACAGACGAGAAGCCAGACCAGGCAGGATGAGGTGTCATTGGCCGCAATCATGATGCTATTACAGGCACAGAATGAAGGACAGAGAATGAGGCTGTAGAGGAATACTGCATTGCTGAGCCTAAGGTTAGTGTAGAGGGAGCACATGAAAATAAAATGGACAGTGTATGGTGAATCTTGACAAATCCCAAGCATCTAAAGGTAGCATTACAGGGTTGAATTATCAGAATGTAGGAGTTTCAAGTCCTGGACTTAATTATGATGCCCCAGTTTTTGGGCCCCAAACCAGTGACGTGCATGGCTGTAATGGGGGTCCAGTTAAAAAGAAACCTCAGGAAGTATCTTGGGAAGCTTACCGTGCACAGTTTGAGCTACTTGCTGATCAGAATGGTTGGAATGAAAGGCAGAGGGCAGTGCAGCTAGCCTTAAAGGTGCCACAATGGAAATTCTGAGCCAGATGTCAGTGAGAGAGGAACAGTTATCAGTCCTTTGTAAAAGTACTGGAGTGCAGCTATGGGACCATGTACCAGACTGAGATTCACAGAGCAAGATTCTGGACCCATGTACGGACTAGAGGTGAATCCCTACAGCAACTTGCTTATGACCTGGAGAGCATGGCATACAAGGCATACCCTGGGGTAGCATCTAACCTGTTGACTAATCTGGTTGACCATTGCATCCATGCTTTTGATAGTGCAGAGGTGAAAGTGCAAGTGAAGCAGGCACAACCCAGAAGCATGCAAGAAGCACTAACCAGGGCTCTAGAATTTGAGTCCTATGTCAGCTCCAGTACGTTCACTTTTCAGGCAGGTCGTAGTGCTGGATTCAAGGCAAGAAAGGGCAGGTACATGAAGCTGAAAATTTTGAAGGAAGTTGCTGGTACAGTGAAAAGCCAGGACATCGGAAAGTGGACTGCTACAAGTGGAAGAGAGAACAGGAGAAGATCAGAGGAGGTTACTAGTTCTACAAGAAGCCAGGACACAAGAAGGTGGATTGCTTCAAATGGAAGAAGGTGCAAGAACGGAACAGTGCCAGGAAACCTATGATCACAACAAATGGGTGTTGAACATGTGGTGAGGTGGGACACTTCAGCTATGATTGTCCAAATGAGAGGGATGAGGGTAAAGTAGTAAAGGCTGGTGACAAGAGGCATCAACAAGCCAGTTTTTCCCAAGAAGCCCCACCACCAAGGAAATGCAAGAGAACCTTCATTGATAGAGTGCAAGAAGACGGAAGAACAGATGGCAAGCAGTATGGCAGAAACGGGGATCTTAGCAAGAAATACCACTGTACTGTAGTGACGGGGCCAGTGTCAGATGAAGAAGGCCAGAAGAGGATGTAGATGGAGGATGCAGATTTACAACCAGTGCTTGAGTGGCTGCAGCAGAGTACAGTGCGACCATCCTGGAAAGAGGTTTCCAGGTTCAACCCTGCTACTAAGAGCCACTGGAGTCAGTGGGAACTTCTTTATTTGAATAACGGACTACTGGAGCATCAGTGGGAGACACCCGATGGCCTCAGCAAATATTGGCAACTGGTGGTTCCAAAGAAAATGAGGTCGGAGATCTTGGATGAGTCCCATAACTGGATCACTAGTGGGCACCTGGCAGTGAAGAAAACTCATGTCATCTGTGACAGAGGTTCTACTGGTCTGGCATAGGTCAGGACATTGAAGAATGGTGTCGGGCCTGTGACGTATGCTGTACCAAGAAGGAACCCAAGAAACGTGGTTGTGTCCCCTCCTCAGCTGTACCAAGTGGGTGCACCGATAGAAAGAGCTGCAGTGGACATTGCTGGACCTCTGCCACTCACTGATAGAGTAAACTAGTATATATGTATCAAAAATTCCCGGGAATTTTGAACTCGGAAATTTTACAGGGGAATTTTGGGAATTTATTGGAAATGTTGGGAATATTCGGAAATTTTCGGGAACTTTCAGAAGGTTTTGAACGCCTTAAAAATTATAAAAGAAAAGAGGTGGCCCCTTTTTCCTGAGGAGAATTAAAAGTCATGTGTAAAGAAAAATGTTTATTTCAATCCAAATATAACTTCCTAAGCTTTAGATAACCTTATCTCAAAATGTGTGGAGTTATTCAGTATGTAAGCTGAAAACCTTGTTTGTAAACTAAAATTTTACTTAAAACTGGTACCTTACAGTAATATGTAAGCAGAATAAGAAAGCAAAACTTATCATTAATTATCACTGGCTATGCCTTGCAAGTTAAAACAATAGAGCAGATTGTCTCAATTTTTCACTACATTTATTTCTCACTTTGTTGTTCGGTAACTTCGGTTTCCTCTGAATCAGATGACACTGAATCTTCCATCACTTCACTGTCTGAATCCATTTCACTGGTGCAGATGGTTAAATTTTTCTCGTCCATGTCATCTTCAAACAGTTTGAGATTAGCACGAATGGCCACCAACTTTTCCACTCGATCATTGGTAAGTCTGTTTCGCAGTTTGGTGTGTGTATTTCCATACATAGACCAGTTTCTCTCTGACAGTTATGCAATAATTCAACTTACATTAATGATATGCAGACAGTGAGAAGGATGAAGAGGTGAGCAGGGACGGGGAGTGACCACCGTGACCTCCTCTCTGTATGCTGTTTCTGGCTGAAGTGGGTAGTGTAGTGAGAGGCACAGTGACTGAGTAGGACGCGTTCAGTCCCGTTCAATACACGTCCATGTACTGTACTAACTGGAGTTGAAGACTGTATCTAATTAATATATATATTACCCTAAATTGCTTTACTTATTAATACACAGAATTTTTTTTGAAAAATGTGAATATTCCTGAAAATTCCCAAAATTCCCGGGCCCTGAAAATTCCCGGAAAGATTCCCTGGAAAGTTTCCATTTTCCCGGAAACTTTCTCACCCTTTGCAACCCTATATGTATCACCATGGACTACTTCGCAATGTGCCCAGAAGCCTATGCCATCCCTGATCAAGAGGCTGATCAGGTGTTGTTGATTTCTCTCTTGTTTTGGAAAGCCACAGGAGGTACATGCAGACCAGGGTAGAAATTTCGAGTCTGCTGTATTCCATGAATGCTGCAAGTTACAGGGGATCAAGAAGACCAGGACAGCCCCACTAGGGCCACAATCAGATGGGATGGTGGAGAAATTACCTGGACCCTGGGACAAGAACTGGCCAAGTACTGCGTAGAGGGACAAATGGAATGGGACCAGAAATTATCTGCGTTGCTGATGGCATATCGGTCTGCATCACACAAGTCTACTGGCTACACCCCTGTAAAACTGATGCTGGACCACGAGTTACGTATACCCATTTACTTGTTAACAAGAAGACCACTTGGTGAGGAGCTGCCTACAGACACCTCCAGTTATGTGAAGCATCTTCAGGAAAGGCTGGCTGAGGTACATCATCAAGCGCGAGAAGCTCTAAAGTTCTCAGGCAAAGTGATGAAGTCCAAGTATGATGCCAAGGCAAGTGAGGTGAGCTTCAAGGATGGTGACAAAGTTTGGTTATACAATCCTCAGTAAAAGAAGGGACAGCCACCAAAGCTGCAAAGCCCATGGTAAGGGCCTTACTCTGTGTTGGACCACCTATCAGATGTAACATTCCAGATTCGGGAAGGCAGGAAGTCTGGCCCAAAGGTGGTACACGTGAATCATCTGTGGCAGAACCATGGGCCAGGACAGTACAGCTGGGACGTCACCGAGGAATTGTGCTCACCTGCAGCCGAGGATGTTAAGGAGGACCACGAAGCTGAAGTACAAGAGGATGGTGACAGTTTTCCAAGGGAAGAAGTTAATCAGGAAGAGGACCAAGACATTCCACCCACCTCCAATATGCTTATGTCATGCACTGGGCACCATAGGAAATGGGTATGGCTTCAAACACTGGCAGGAAATGCAAAACGGATAAGTCCACCTCTCAGGGTACCCCGAACACCTATTTTTGGATGGACATGACCATCATCTGGGCTCTAGGGGTTAATTCATGCAGAATTATTTTATCTACCCTGGTGTTTAAAATGGCACAAGTTTGCAGATTGCAAGTTGTATCTCTCACTAACGGTAATATCACTTGTTTTGGTACTCTCTTCTGATAAAAACGGAGAAACTGCAGGAATTGTATTTATACTTTCTGTTTTAAATACTGTTGCAAAAAAAAAAAAGTATTAAGAATTCCAGTCTTCTTGATTTCATCATCATTCTAATCTTTGTTGTCCATGATGACTAGGCCTGTTGGTGGCATTACTACCTTCTTGATACACCAGAAAAATCATTATGGGTTTGTAGATGGGACATTCATCATCCACTCATTCGATGTAGCACTGTTCTCGAGTGACAACCCTTTCCCCTCTTCCTTACTTCTTTCCTTCCTTCCTCTTCTGTCTTTCTTTCCTTCTTTCTTTCCTTTCCTTTCTGTCTATGGGTGACTCTGCAGTAAGTGACAACGCATATGGTTTCCTGTACACCAGGAAACCATTTATATGCTAGGTAGTAACAATATAACCAAATTATGGTGCATAGTGGTTTAGTTGGGAATTGAGGCACTCCAGCCTGATTGAGCCTGTGTAGGTTTATATCCAAGGAATGGTTGAGGTTTATTTCTTATATAATGCCACTCATGGATGAGTTAGGCTGGTCACTCTCACCTTAAATGTCAGGACCAACTTGTCCAGCCATGGACTTCAACACTCCTCATGGGGCAACACAGGATTAGATGATGATGATTATGATTTACTAATTCTGGCAACCTGTGCTTCAGGGTTTTGTCTTTTATTACTGCAACTACTACTGCTGTTATTATTATTATTATTATTATTATTATTATTAATTGTTGTTGTTGTTATTGTTTTTACTTTCTGGTGTACTGTAGAGCATCAGATTTATATGTATTACTTCCACACTATGTGGAACATTGTTTTTCTTTTGTTTCCTACTTGACAGGGTTTGCTTAAGATCAGTCTTCCACCATATGGGTTTGGTATTTTAACCCATCCCATCCGGGAGGCGTGTATACGTGACGACCTGGGGACATCCAGTTGGCATGTATACGTGATCTAGTGTTTTGTAGTATTATTGTTGTTGTATTATTATTATGATTATTGCATTATATTATAATATTATATTATACCCAGCACTGTAATTTTATATTATAGATTTAGCTGAGAAATTATTGTTACGGCTATAATTATTACTCCTCCGCCTCATCCCTCGTGAACTCCCATCTTTTGACTGAAGTCAAGCACTCGTCCACCTCACGCTACCAGCGCTCCATCTGTTGACTGGATTTGATACTACTAGTTTCCCAACATGTCACCTGACTTTCCCTCCCTTTTTCTGTGTGAAGCGAGGTTGCCTGATTATCTGGTTTCCCGCGCAAGTTCAGTTCACACTCATCCTCTGCCCTGGGAATATCTTAGTGAACCACTCCTGACCTTTACCTGGAAGCCTGTGTTATAGGGAACCCATCTTCAACGCCTTCTTTTGCTGTAAACCATGAGTATCAGTTTTCTCCTTGCATTAGTTCATTAATCTTCTGATGGTGAATGGCTTTAGGTATTTATATTGTTTTTTTCTTAGGTTTAGTTAGGTTTAGGGTTGTAATTATTGTATGTTTAGTTTGTTAAATTAAATGAATAATCAACCAAATCATTATCAATCTACCCTGTAGTTTGTCTAGTTGCATAGTGTTCATGATCCTTCTCTTTTCTTATTGCTTTCCATGGGTCTTCATAGGGTAGATACAGTTAAATACTCCCCATGGATCGTAATATTATAGTTTAAATAAAGGTGATTTTTAAGAAAAACACCTTCTGGTGGTTTGGGTGGTGAAAACTACCCCCGGACATGATGGGTTTAGAAAACAGTCTATTGCACAGTGTATTTGTAGCTTAACTGCTCCGTTGAGTTTTTATGTTAATTGTTTCCATCCATTATTGATATATAATATTTGGATAATGGGCTTTCAGTCACCATTACCTGCAGATGCCCTTAATTTTTTGTCAGTTTTATTATAGTTGGACACTTTCTCATAACTGGCCTTAGCATGGTCTTCATTGAGTATAAAGTTAAATGCAGCTGCAGTGCTCACTTCCACTAAATTCTTCTCGTACTATAACATTACTGTATTTTCTGATGTAGCCAAAACAAGATGTCAGATGATTGTTCAGTGTGTTGAATAATTTGCAAGCCAAAGCAGTGCACTTTGCTGCAAGTTAGTGTACAGGTCTAATCTTGGGTGTAAGGAAAGGACATCTCACCATTTGGGAACTAGTACATTAAAATCACCAAAGACTTCAGTATTGGAAGTAAAGTGGAATTCACCAATTTGATATTAGATTTCATTGTCGGTGTCAGATGATTGTGCTGGTGGATGATAGGTTAACCAAAGAATCAATTTATTAATGGATTCTTTTGCAAGCTGGAGGTACGTACTGTCAATGGTTTCAATAGATGGCTTTGAAATTATTAGAGAATGGAGACCAGCTTTCGTATTTAACAGCAGGCCAGTCCCACTCTGTTATTCCATTCATTACTGAATATATGATAACATAGTAGATTATATCCGGCTAGAAAATGTCTGTATGGGAAGGGAAAAAGAGTATTTAGTTAGATGAGAAAGAGAAAGGAAAAGGGAGAAGGAAATGGATGGGAGGAATAAGAGTGTGAAAAAAAAAAGAAGTAGGGACTTCACAGGGAAAAGATGATGTAGATGGGAATAAGGTGGGAAAGGAGTGAGAAAAATGAAGAGAAACAAAAGAAGACAGAGAGAGAGAGAGAGAGAGAGAGAGGATGGACATAAATAGCGTAAGTAAAGAAAAATGGGGATGAGAAAGAATGGGAAGAGAAGAGGGAGAGCAGAGGAAATGAAGAGTGAGGTTGGGGAGGGGGATGTGAAGGGAGATGAAGAGGAGGGAAAATAAGTAGACGGAGGAGGTGGAGGAGGAGGAAGAGGAAAGAAAGTAAAGAAAAATGATGGAAATGAATGGGAAGGGGACTGAAAGCTACGGTGAAGGAGGAAGACATGAATGAAGAGGGAGAGAAAGAGGAGGTAGAGTGAGAAAGAGGAAATAAAGGGAAGGAAAGGGGAGAAAGGGAAGAGGTAATGGGAGGGGAATGAGAACGAGGGGGGTGAGGAGGGGAAGTGGAGGGAAAATAGAAGTAGAATGAAATAAATAAAGAATTAGAAAGGAAGAGGAGAGGAAGTGAGAGAACTGGGGTGGGTGGGTAAGGTGAAGGGAAGAAAGAGAAATAAATTAAGAAAATGAAGGTAAAGATGATTTGGTATAAGGTAAACGGAGAGAGAGAGAGAGAGAGAGAGAGAGAGAGAGAGAGAGAGAGAGAGAGAGAGAAAAGTAGTGAAGAGGAAAGTACAAGCATGAAGTGAAAAATAAAATGAATGGAAAGAGGAAAGGGAATGGGGAGTGAGAGAGGGAGGGGAGGAAGATAAAAAGAAAGATAAAAATATAGATAGAAAGAAGAAAGATGAAAGAAATGAAATAATGTGAGGAGAAAGTGAGGTCTAGGAGGGAGAGACAAGAGAAGAGGGAAGGAAAAGGGAGAAAGGGAGGAAATCAGGGTGAGTAGGAAGAAGAGGAGGAGGAAGAATAATTAGGCGCAGGAGGAGGAAATAAAAGGGAGAGAGATGGGAAAAAAACAAGGAAGAGGAAAGGGAGAGACAGGGAATGGGGGTGAGAGGGTGGAGGGGATGGAGGAAGGAGGAGGAGGAAGGAAGGGGAGGGGAGGGAATAGGTAGAGATGCGGAAGAGATATACAGAGGTGAAAGAAAGGGAAATGGAAGAGGAAAGGGAGTGGATGGGAATGATAGGCGAAGGGAATGGGAAGAAGGGAGGGAAGTGGGGAGATAGGAAGGGATGGGAGAAATAAGTAGAAGAGGAATGAAATAGCAAAGAGAGAAGAAGACAGAAATGATGATGATAAAGATGGGGGAGCAGATGATGATGAATACGATGGAGATGAAAAAAAAAAGGAACAATAATTATGAAGTAGGAGAGAAGAGAAATTGGAAAATAGAGGTGAGGTGGAGAAGAAGATTGGAATGGGGGAAGGGGTAAAGGAGGGAGGGGGAAGGAAGGAAGAGAAAATTATGGAAGAGAGAGGGAATAGAGAAGGAAGGAAAGGAGAGTGAGAGATAGAGGGAGGCGAGAGAGAAGGAAGGGAAGGAAGACAGAAGCAGATTAAAGAAGAAAATGAAGGATGAGAAAAGAATAGGAATAAAAACGAAAGGAAGAGGGAGAGGAAGAGGCATAGGGAGGGAGGGGGGAGAGAGGGGGGTAGGGAAAGGGTGTGGGTGGGGGGGAGGAAGGAAGAGGAAGAAGGTAGATAGAGATAATGAAGAAAAAGCAAAAATTAACAGGAGGAGAAGGGGGAAGGGGAGAGATAGAGGGAAAGGTGGGGGATAAGGAGGGGGGAGGGGAAGGGGGAGGGGGAGAGGGACGGAAGAGAAAGGAGGTAAACAGAGATAATCAAGAAAAAAAAAAAAACAGGAAGAGAAGAGGGAAGGGGAGAGGTGGAGGGAGCGATGGGGGATAGGGAGGTGGGGGAGGGGTGGGTGGGGGGTGTAGGTGGGCGTGGCAAGCAAGGCATATTGATCTACCCCCCTCCTGCAGCGTTGCCACCTTTCCACCTCACCTCACCTCCCCCGCAACGTTGCCACATCTACGTCCTTCCCGTTCACACAGCCATGGTCGTTGTTGTTGTTGTTGTTGTTGTCCTTGTTTTTGTTGTTGTTTGGGGTTATAATACAGGCGTAACGTGGAGTTTTTTTCTTTTGAGTTTGTGTTTTGTTTGTGTTTGTATGCGTTTTTTTTTTCTTGAAATTCTTGACGTGTTGTTGTTGTTATTTGGGTAATAATGCAATAGTAACGTGGAATATTCGTTAGTTGGATTTCAGTGGTGTGTGTGTGTGTGTGTGTGTGTGTGTGTGTGTGTGTGTGTGTGTGTGTGTGTGTTCTGCTTGCACTCCTTGACGTCATCGCGTTGTTGTTGTTGTTGTTGTTGTTCCTTTTGATTTTTATTTAGCAACCTGTAATATTTTTTTTTTTGTTAATATGAGTCCAGTACTTAATTTGTTTTTTCTTTTCTTTTCTTTTTTTTTTCCTTGCACTTGCTGACGTCACAGTGTTGTTGTTTTTGTTGTTGTTGTTGTTGTTGTCGGTCTCAGGGAAGTCTAGCTGTTTGTTTTCTTTTTTGTTTTTTTGTTGTTGCTATGTTGCTTGGTCCTGTGTTTGTCTCTGGTGTTGTTTGGTGTTTGTTTGTCATGAGTTACGGATGCTTGTTTTGCTTTGGTTTTGTTTTGTTTTTGTTCAGGTTCTAGGTTTGTTTTTGTTTGGATTTTCTCTGTAGTGTTTTATGTTGTGTTTTTGTGTTGTGTTAAAGGAGGTTTTTGTGGTGTTTTTTTGTCTTGAGTTTTTGTTTTTGTGTTGTATTTTTGCTGTGTGTGTGTGTGTGTGTGTGTGTGTGTGTGTGTGTGTGTGTGTGTGTGTGTGTGTGTGTGTGTCCCTGTTACTAAGGATGACGTTTTTGTCGCTATGCTTGTGCCGCGTGTTGCTGTTGTTGTTGTTGTTTGTCTGCGTGTATTCGCCAGTTTGTTGGTGTTTTTGTTGTTTTTGTGACGTTGTCTTGTTTATCTTGTTTGTTTTTGTTTGTATTTTGTTTGTATCTTGTTTGTGTCTTGTTTGTGTCTTGTTTGTATCTTGTTTGTATCTTGTTTGTGTCTTATTTGTATCTTGTTTGTATCTTGTTTGTGTCTTGTTTGTATCTTGTTTGTGTCTTGCTTGTATCTTGTTTGTATCCTCTTTGTATCTTGTTGTTTGTGTCTTGTTTGTATCTTGTTGTTTGTGTCGTTTGTATCTTGTTCTTTGTATCTTGTTTGTATCTTGTTTGTATCGTGTTTGTATCTTGTTTGTGTCTTGTTTGTCTTGTTTGTATCTTGTGTCTTGTTTGTATCTTGTTTGTGTCTTGTTTTTATCTTATATTTTGTTCTTTGTATCTTGTTTGTGTCTTGTTTGTATCTTGTTTTTATCTTGTTTGTGTCATGTTTGTGTCTTGTTTTGTATCTTGTTTGTGTCTTGTTTGTATGTTGTTTGTGTCTTGTTTGTATCTTGTTTGTATGTTGTTTGTGTCTTGTTTGTGTCTTGTTTGTATGTTGTTTGTGTCTTGTTTGTGTCTTGTTTGTATGTTGTTTGTGTCTTGTTTGTGTCTTGTTTGTATGTTGTTTGTGTCTTGTTTGTATGTTGTTTGTGTCTTGTTTGTGTCTTGTTTGTATGTTGTTTGTGTCTTGTTTGTATGTTGTTTGTGTCTTGTTTGTGTCTTGTTTGTATTTTGTTTGTGTCTTGTTTGTATCTTGTTGTTAGTGTCTTGTTAGTGTCTTGTTTGTGTCTTGTTTGTAACTGGTTGTTTGTGTCTTGTTTGTGTCTTGTTTGTATCTTGTTTGTGTCTTGTTTGTATCTTGTTTGTGTCTTGTTTTTATCTTATATCTTGTTCTTTGTATCTTGTTTGTGTCTTGTTTGTGTCTTGTTTGAATCTTGTTTGTGTCTTGTTTGAATCTTGTTTGTGTCGTTGGTATCTTGTTGTTTGTGTCTTGTTGTTTGTGTCTTGTTGTTTGTGTCTTGTTTGCAACTGGTTCTTTGTATCTTGTTTGTGTCTTGTGTCTTGTTGTTTGTGTTTGTTTTGTTTATATCTGTTGTTGTTTGTTTGCTGTCGTTGACGTGTTTGTAGCTTGTGTTTTTCTGTTGCTGTTGGTGTGTTTGTACCTGTTGTTGTTTGTACCGGTTGATTTTGTGTTTTGCTTGTGCCTGTATTGGTTGTGTGTTTGTGTCTTGTCTTTGTGCTCTGCTGGTGTGTTTGTCTTTTTGTGTTTGTCTTGTTTGTGTGTTTGTCTTGTTTGTGTGTTTGTCTTGTTGGTGTGTTTGTCTTGTTAGTGTGTTTGTCTTGTTGGTGTGTTTTTCTTGTTGGTGTGTTTGTCTTGGTGTGTTTATCCTGTTGGTGTGTTTGTCTTGTTGGTGTGTTTGTCTTGTTGGTGTGTTTGTCTTGTTGGTGTGTTTGTCTTGGTGTGTTTGTCTTGTTGGTGTGTTTGTCTTGGTGTGTTTGTCTTGTTGGTGTGTTTGTCTTGTTGGTGTGTTTGTCTTGTTGGTGTGTTTGTCTTGTTGGTGTGTTTGTCTTGTTGGTGTGTTTGTCTTGTTGGTGTGTTTGTCTTGTTGGTGTGTTTGTCTTGTTAGTGTGTTTGTCTTGTTGGTGTGTTTGTCTTGTTGGTGTGCTTGTCCTGTTGGTGTGTTTGTCTTGTTGGTGTGTTTGTCTTGTTGATGTGTTTCTCTTGGTGTGTTTGTCTTGTTGGTATGTTTGTCTTGGTGTGTTTGTCCTGTTGGTGTGTTTGTCTTGTTGGTGTGTTTGTCTTGTTGGTGTTTGTGTCTTAGTGTTATTTGTGTCGTGTTTGTCTCTGTTTTTTGTGTTTGTATGTATTGTTTGTTTTGGTTGTTTGTGTGTTGTTTGGTGGGTTTAGTCCTGTTTTTTTTTTTTTTTTTTTTCTTGATGGGTGTGCTGGGGTGATGTTTGCTTTTTGTGTGTTTGCGTCTGTGTGTTAGCATTTGTAATTGTGGCCTTTTTTGTGGCAGACATTTTTGTTTATTTTTTCATTTTTACGCCCGCGCTTGCAAAGCGAGAAGAGTATTTTTTGATCGGTGCGTTAATGTGTGTGTGTGTGTGTGTGTGTGTGTGTGTGTGTGTGTGTGTGTGTGTGTGTGTAATTCACCGGGTCGGTCAGGATCACTTGATGGTCGTGATCGTCAGCTTTCACCCTCCCGGAAAGGAGCTGAGAGCTCATATAGTCCGATCTAAGAGCAAGGCTGTGACCTTCACACACGCACACACCCGTCCCCTTGCTCAAGGGGGACAGTAACCACCCACTTCGTCAGTGAAACTTTTCGCAACCTGAGCGAGGCGCGAACTCCCGTCCACCAGTTGGCAAGCGGGAACGTTACCACTGCACCAGCGAGTGTGTGTTTGTGTGTGTGTGTGTGTGTGTGTGTGTGTGTGTGTGTGTGTGTGTGTGTGTGTGTTTGCCAAATTAACTCAATATTTTTTATCCGATTTTATCCCAACTTTGTGGAAGTGTTGAGGTCAGGCAAGGAATAAACCTATTCTTTTCGAGAACAATAGATCATAGGTCAAGCTCACAGGGCAAGGTCAGCTTATATAGTCCCAACTTTGTGTAAGGGTCCAGGAAAGGGTATGAATAAAAGAATTTTGAGACTAATCAGTCAAGGGCCAAGGTCACAGGACAAGGTCAAAGGCCTAGGTCACAGGGCAACTTCAACTCAATTTTTATCTGATCTGAACCACACTCGGATGAAGAGTTTATGCTGAGGCAAGAACGAAGGGATTCAATTTTAAGAACAGTGAGTCAAATGTCAAGGTCACAGGGCAAGATCAAAGTTCAACCCCTGTCCGTGTGAACAAGATAACTGAAACCGTTTTGATTTTATTTAGATTAAACTTGATGGATGAGTTGAGGGTCATCACGTAACAAGGTCAACTTATTATTATTTTTTTTTTTAATCCGATGAAGACCAAACTTTGTAGAAGGTTTAAAGTAACACAGAAAATAAAGAGATTCGATACTGAGAATACTCGGTCAAAGGACAAGGCCACAGGGAAAGGTTAAAGATTAGTGTCACTGAACAAATTCTACTTAGTTTTGACCTGATTTGAACAAAAGTTGGTGGAAGGATTCAGAGTTAGGTAAGCATGAAGTTATTTGATTCCTATAGTAATCTGTTGAAGGTCATGGTCGCAGGGTAGTCAAATAATCTGTCCTTAAAGCACTTGGTGGGCGGCTGTGATGCACTCTCCATCTTGTTTTTGAGATGTAGAGTCCTTTTTCTTTTCTTTTTTTTTTTTCTTTGAGGAGAAAGATCGTGATTTCTATTGTTTTTAATATGTATTTGTTGTAATGTTTATGTTATTTGTTGAGGGAAGTTGTTCATCACTTTCCTTGCACATTGATATTGCAGTGGTGTCTTTCATTTGTGACTGTTCTGTTTTTCGTTTAACGTTTTAAATTCTGAGTATTCGTGTTTTTCGTGGTGGACTGGGTGTTTTATTATTATTATTATTATTATTATTATTATTATTATTATTATTATTATTTTTATTATTAGTAGTAGTAGTAGCTATACCAAAACAGTTATGGTAATGTGTGTCTCTGTTTGGAAGCCTGATGAGTCATCCTGCTGGCAGAGCATAGAGAAGTGACATCATAGATTCTTTCCATATTATTGGCCAATCTTAGTGTAGAAGGAGCCAACGTTAAGGGTTCCAATCCATCTCATTGGTTGGTTAGGGTAGTGAGCGAAAATTAGGGAAGTGACATTACAAGTTTCGGTGCAGAGTTCAGTGGGAAACAGTGTGCTAGATGGGCAGATCCCAGAGAACAAGGCATGTTACTGTAAATTTCAACCTTTAAATCTGCCACCAGAGTTAATATGTTATGATACATTGGCAGTATGCTGTAACTATCCTGGAAGAATGGCCATTCGTTTTGGGAAGCTGGCTCCAGTGCAGGGAATGGCTCTGTAGAGAAGATTCAGAATCCCTAGGGAGTTGATCCCTCAAGGAGGATAGACCCGTAGGTGGTACAGACCCCGGGAGAGTTAACCTCAGAGGAGAGGGAAATGGGTGCCTGTATGTGTGTGTGCACGATGGGAGGTTAGACGATGATTCAGGATGTTCAAAGACACACTGTCAACTGCTGTAACATCCCGGATTTTTAAAGTTTTGAATCTATTCTTAACAAAAAAAAAATAAAGCACCTCTCCTATCATAACTTTCTTTCCAACTGTCAGTATGGGTTCCCCCAGGGAGGCTCCACTGGCGATCTTACCTTCCTTTCAGACTCCTGGTGACCTTCTCACCTTCCTTTCAGACTCATCATGATCTTCTTACCTTCCTTCTAGAGTCCCGGTGATCTCACCTTCCTTTCAGACTTCTATTGATCTTCTCACCTTTCTTTCAGACTCCTGGTGATCTCACCTTCCTTTCAGACTCTTGGTCATCCGCCTTTCGGGAATTTGGAGGAAGCTTTGCCACTGCTCTTTTCATCTCAAAGGCTTTCGGTCGAGTCTGGCATAATTCTTTAATTTCCAAGTTACCCTTTTACGGTTTCTATCCTTCTGTCTGTGCCTTCATCTCTAGCTTCCTTTCAGGTCATTCTATAGTTGCTGTTGTAGACAGCCACCATTCTTCTCCTAGAGTTATCAATAGTGGTGTTCCTCAGGGCTCTGTCCTGTCACCAACTCCCTTCCTTCTATTCTTCAATGAGCTTCTAAGCTGTACATCTAACCCTATCCACTCATATGCTGATGACTCCACCGTTCGCCTCTCCATTTGCTTCCCGCAGCATCCATCTTAGCAGTTACTTCAACAAACGAGGGACTTGGCACACCTAATGTCTGACTTGGCTCATATATCTGACTGAGGTAAAAGTAACCTTGTTGTTTTGAATGCATCAAAAACTCGTTCTTACATCTTTCGACCTGTCAAAATCTGCCACAGGAGAACCCTCTAATTTTTAACAATATCCAACTCAATCCTGCATCATCTCTGAAAATACTTGGGGTTTCATTCTCTCGGGATTTATCTTGGAGAGATCATATTACCTCTCTTGCAAAACCTGTTTCTAAGAGATTAGGTGTGCTAAGCCAGCTCCATGCCCTCTTTACCCCTGCACAGTTGTTGACTTTATTCATGGGTTTAGGCGCCCTTGTGTAGAATACAGCTTTCATGTGTGGGAAGGCTTCCTGCATACAGCCCTTATTAAGAAGGTCGAGTCAAAGGCCTTTCATCTCATTAACTCTCCTCCTCTTACCGGCTCGCTTCAACCTCTGTCTCTTCATTGTACTCTTGCATCTTTATCACTTTTCTGTCGGTACTTCAATGGTCACTGCACCTTTGAACTGTCTGCTTACATCCCTCCACCACATCAGTGGGCACTTAGCACCTGTCTAGCAGCAAACTCTCATCCCTTTTATGTTCAACTCTGTAATACAAGAGTTAACCATTACTCCCAGTCTTTCATGTATGCAACAGGTCAGCCTTGGAACTGTCTTCCTGTATTTCCTACTGTCTATGACTTTCCAGTCTTTTTAACACAGTGTGTCCAGGCATCTCGAAATTAACAAATCTTGAATTTGGCTCTCTATTATCTTGTTTTTATTTTTTCTTGCAGGGAACAATCTTGCGGGATTCTAACCTTTGGTCCCTTCTTCCTTGCATAAAAACATCACTTATAATTCAGATTTAGTGCAGGAGACGGGCTTATGTTGCTAGTTATTATTGTAAGAGTGAGATGGAGTCAGGATTCCGAGGGTATGAATCACTGAGTGGCCCGTTTCACTGGAGTTGCTGTTGGTGGACCTCACACATTTCTACTTTTTCATTGCTTTGGATCTTGCCTCACTGAATCTTTGGTAAGAATTATTATTATTATTATTATTATTATTATTATTATTATTATTATTATTATTATTTATACTGATGAGATACGTGATAGTAGTAATTACAGTGCATTAGATAAGATGTACACTAATGAACGGTAACATTGCTGCACTTCTTAAACGAACCATTATGAAAACCTTACATCATATTCAAAAACGCTTTCTTTCCTGCCAGTACCATATCACTGGTTTTCATTATATTTATCGTCTTGGAGTGGGTTGATATTCTCCCTTCAGACCGATGTCTCTTATTTTTACCTCCACCAAGGAGGGTATGTTTTAGCCTGTGTTAGTTTGTTTGTCTGCCTATTAGCAGGATTACTCAAAAAGTTATGAACGGATTTTGATGAAACTTTGTGGAAGGATGGGCTATGGGCCAATAAAGAAATTATTAAATTTGGGGGCGGATCCAGATCTGAATCCAGAGTATCCCGCACAATATCTCAAAAGTTCTCAGTGACTTTCAATGAAATTTTTTGGAAAGGAGGGCCATGGACCAAGAAAGAATTGATTAAATTTGGGGGCTGATCCGGATTCGGATCCTTATCCTTTTTCATGGCAATGGCATTGGCGGAGGTATGTGCTTTCTGGTTGTCTTACTTTTTTAACTTTCAGACAAATGTGTAGTCAAAAAAAGTCTCTCCAATTACCGTATGAGTTAATAGAGGCTATGACCCGTTTTCTCGTCGGTGAGGAGAGCTCTCAAACACCATTTCCTAAGCGATTTATTTTGTTTCTTACACCTTTCTGTTCTGTCTTGTACAAATCCTTCAAACACTGCGATACTCTTAACATCGTACAACGTTATGTTAACCAGCCATACCAAAAAAATAAGTAACTAAGGAAGATATGCTACTTAGTCTCTTTACCCTAGGAGAATACTGGCCTATATCTGACCTATCCAATTCAAATAAATAAATAAATAAATGAATAAGTGCGTGAATAATCTCATACTATAAATAAATTGTCAGGTAGTGGAGATAGAGAAAATGTCCTGGGAATGAAGGAGTTAATGTTGGCAACCGTACATTTCTTTATACCGTAGTTGGTGTTACATAGGTTGCTTGCCCATCACAGGTTTGTACCAGGGTCAGTCCTGTACCACCTGTAAACGTTGTCACAGGACTGTAACAAAAGATGGAAGGTTGGAATGAAGTTATTGTTTCTGTGATCCTTCATGTGACCAGCGACTGCATTGTGCAGTGTGTATGGTCGATAACCTTCCTCTTCTTTTTCTTCTTCTTCTTCTACTTCTTCTTCTTCTTCTTCTACTACTTCTTCTTCTTCTCCTTCTACTTCTTTTTCTTCTTCTCCTTCTACTTCTTTTTCTTCTTCTTCTTCTACTTCTTCTTCTTCTTCTTCTTCTTCTTCTACTTCTTCTTCTTCTTCTACTTCTTCTTCTTCTTCTACTTCTTCTTCTTCTACTTCTTCTTCTTCTTCTTCTTCTTCTTCTACTTCTTCTTCTTCTTCTTCTACTTCTTCTTCTACTTCTTCTTCTACTTCTTCTTCTACTTCTTCTTCTTCTACTTCTTCTTCTTCTACTTCTTCTTCTTCTACTTCTTCTTCTTCTTCTTCTTCTACTTCTTCTTCTTCTTCTACTCCTTCTCCTTCTTCTTCTTCTTCTTCTACTTCTTCTTCTTCTTCTTCTTCTATTATTATGCCTCCTCCCACCGATGTTGGAGGAGGCGTTAAGCAATTGGTCTGTTCTTCCGTGCGTGCGTGCGCGCGTGGGTCCGTGCATCCGTAACACTCTTGTGGAAGCGATATCTCCTGAACCCGTCGACGGATTTCCACCAAACTTTTCTTTATGAGGAGATGATGAACTGATTAGGTCAGCTAGGTCAAGGGGTCAAATATAAAGATCAAGGTCGTTTAGGGTCACTTAGTTTTTTCTTGTGGCCATATCTCCTGAACCCCTCGACGGATTTCTACCAGACTTTTGCCAGTGATACAGTCTGGGACAATAAACTGATTAGGTCAGCAGGGTCAAGGGGTCAAAGGTCAAGATCATGTGGATGTGGGCACGATATCTCCAGAATCCCACAACGGATTTCGACCAAGCTTTTGTCAGTGATACAATAAGAACAGATGATGAACTGATTAGGTCAGCAAGGTCAAGGGGTCAAAGGTCAAGGTCATATTGGTGTGGGCTTGATATCTCCTGAACTGTTCTGTGGATTTCAACCAAACTTTTGTCAGTGATAGAGTACTTAGGGGACAATGAACTATTAGGTCAGCAAGGCCAAGGGGTCAAAGGTCATAGTCATATGGGGTCGACTTAGTTTATCTTAAGTCTCATTTCAACGCACAATGAACCCTGTCATGGAGGTTGTATGATGAGTCTGTGCGCAAGGCTTGGCGGAGGCATACGCAAGGCTTGTCGGAGGCATACGCAAGGCTTGTCGGAGGCATACGCAAGGCTTGTCGGAGGCATGCCAAGCAATGCTTTGCATCAGCAGTGTAGGGTCCTAGTTATCGGTGCTTCATTTTGATCTAGTTTTGACTTAGCTTTGATTTAGTTTTTATTTAGTCTATTTTCGACAGCATCATGAGGGCTATAATCACCATGAGTCTCAGTAACCAGGCCCATATTCTTGTCAGTCAAAGAAGGTCCCTAACGCCTTTTCCTAAGCGACTTATTTTGCATATTACACCTTATTGTCCTATTCTATGTTTCATAAATACTTCCCAGCATAACATACAAAATGGTATTAACCAGCCATATCCAAACATAAATCCCCAAGGCAGAGGTGTTAGGAATATTATGCAGCCATATTCAATTCAAATAGCAAGGGAATAGGTGCTATAGATCCTCGTTAACTGACGCTAATACAAGCCTTGATCTTCACGCCAGTCCGCAGGTTAGGTAAGAAGGGTGTAGGTGACGTAAGCGGCGTGGAGTTAACCCACTGACAACGCAGACGATTATTTATTCTAATAACACTGTCACCGGACTTTTTTTTCAACTGCTATTGATGAACATGATTATAGTTGTGTGTCCCCTCAAGCTAAGATAAATTAATTAATAAATAATAAAATCCTCTAAGGTAAATTAAAAAACGTCCGGTGGTGTTAAGAAGGGCATTTAAAAGACAGCATCGAATAGAGAGGATAAAGTAAGAAGTGTGGATATTAGAAATATAAAGTATGAAGATTACAATAACTACGTAAACCAGAAGGCACACAGAGAGTGGATACTTCTACCAGCACTAATATAATTTATTATTTACTGCTGTAATTGCTCTTTCCTGCCAGACGAATACTTTTACGGTCTCACATAGTCGATTAATTCTACTGTCTTAGGCCGCCCTGTTACACTGTTTCAGAGAGTGCATACCTCGCCGACGTCAGTACAATGTATGAGTTCTACCATCCGGGTCCGGACCCACCTCAAACTCTAAACAGCTGTACCTTGACCCACGGCCCACGTATCCACCACATTTCACTGAAATCGGATAGCAACATTTTGAGATATCTTTTATACAGACAGACACGGGTGAATACATAACCAGCTTCGTTGACTGAGGTATATATTTTATATTTGGTGCACTGCAATCAAGCCCTCTCCTGTTAGGGAGAGCAATGGCCATAATTTATCTCTTCCCATACTAGCAAAGTACTAATGAGGAACCGGTGTAGAGTGAATGATGTGTGTCAGAAATGAAGTGTTCTGATGGCTTGAGTTGTCTGTTACGGTTTTAGGTTCGGACGCTAACTTCGAGGGACATGCAGACCATGACACGAACACGCTACGGCCAAGTCACCGTGGCTCCATAGGTTAGGTAAGCAGTGGAATTAGGTAAGTGTAGAAGTTATCCTTTTACCATACTCATCCCTCCCCTTTGATCCTGCATCTGCCCCTACCCCCAGGCAGCCCCACCCAACCCCTTCCTCTCCACCCCACCCATATCCCACCTAACCCTTTCCTCCCCACCCGCACCCCACCCCTATCCCCCCTTACCCCTGCCTCCCACCCTCACCCCGACCCTCACCCCTATCCCCATCCTCACCCTCACCCTGCCTAACCCCCCTTGTCTTTGATCTCTGTCATGTTCATCTTACATAACTGTCCCATCTCAACACGTCCTAAGACATCTCGCCTCACGTTCTTTCTTACGCTATGCTTCTCCTTCCAACCTGGCCATAGAACAGCCGTACAGTAATCTTAAATGCAAAGTTTTAAAAGAAATTGGCATTGCAAGTACCGGTACCCAGTTTATTTCCTGGTCATTTCCCACTTTGGCCACAAAATATTTGGTAAATTCACCCCAACCCCAACCCCCGAAAAAGTGAATCCCACTTTTGGAAGTTGTTTTTAGGTAACTTTGGATTCAAGAGTTTTTCTCCTCTGTTTAGCGGTACTTTTTAACGTGTACCGGCATGAAATTAGCAATATTATATGGATTTGTACAGTATCCGGGGATATTTATAAGAGATTTTGTATTTTAATTAGCACGAGGACCAAAATGCTGATCTTAAAAGCCAAAAAGCAGCTTATCTATTAATATACGAGATAACCAACATCGCATCAAATAGGCTACTGTGGCCATTTCGGTTTTGTCTGTCCCCCCCCCTCCCCCAGCAATTTCCCCCCCCCATTTTGGAATCCCTGCATTAAAATTTGGTCCTATTCCTGTCAGTCCTAATTTGCCTTAAATCGTCATCTGTCAGTCTTGAATGCTGAGCTATACGAAGACATTAGCCGTGCAGTATTGCGCTAGTCACGAAGGAGTGCTATGGGGAGGATGTAGAGCTGGAGCCTTTGTCTTTCATCAGCCTCGGGAAATAAGCTGAATAAAATTATCTGGTAGCAACAAGGAAGGTCATCATAGTAAACGGGTTGAGGCAAAATGCAGGGTGTTTCGTAAATACCTCTCCAATACAAACATTCCGGCTGTGTTTTATGTGTTGCGGGGACGGCTCAGAGTGCTGGTGTGGGTGTGGGTGTGGGTGTGCCAGTGAGGGTAGGGAATGGATATATGGTGCCGGATATATATTGAGGGAAGGGCTCAGATTGCTGGTGTGGGTGTGAGTGTGGCAGTGAGGGTAGGAAATGGATATATGGTGCAGGATATATATTGAGGGAAGGGCTCAGTGTACTTGCGTGGGCGTGGGTGTGGCTGAGGGTGGCAGTGGTGGTG